>NC_135203.1:2530665-3163332 GCF_050948175.1 Xylocopa sonorina | reverse complement strand
TTAAAGTTTGGGCTAAATCTGATGCAAATTTGAAAACAAAGCTAAATATACTTAACAAACACGGATAAGCGACACAAATTTATTCGTAACGTTAAGAATACCATGTACAGTATGACAAATATCCTTGTATATGATTTTAAAACTGACACTGGACGATGGTTATGCACATATAAAAAAATAACTCGGTACATTGACTTGTTTAACATAATCAAAAGTTATCGAAACCATTGGGATGCCTCCTTATTCTAAATAATCGTCACGACTCGTTCTCTTCTCGAGAAACGTTTGTCATTCGGCCTCGTCGAAGGGAAAGGCACGCGAGCGCTCGAAATCGAAGCCTCGACCAGCGAATTCGTAACGCGAAGGGGCAGGAAATTAAGATAATTAGGTAGCGATATAAACGAGGCAACTTGGACCGTGTTAATTTCCGTTGAATGGACGGGATTCACGCAGTCGTGTTCGTAACAACACAGAATGATCCGAATTGATCGATCCGGTGAATTTTGCATTAAGCAACAGCCCGTTGCAATCCAGGTGTCCCGATCTCGATTCACGGGCTACTCCCTGAAAAGTTCAATTCAGGGCCAGGTATTCCCGTACGCGACCTAGTTGCGCGAATAACAGAACCGTTGAAAATTTTCCTACGGTTTCCTTTCGTTTCGAACTTAATCGTAGCCGAGCGCACGACTGAAATAATGTCGGATACACTTCTCATCGGGTCCCGACTGAAATAATAGTAACTTTACATCGTCGCCTCGACGAGTTCCTTACACGTTTGGTTCTTTGGTATTGTCGTAGGAATGCGAATCGATTCGAGTTTAAGAAGAACAATGGCAAAGTTGTCTTTGCTATATCCATTGAGTGTAGTGGTATCGTTCTTATAAAAAGTAATCCAAGATCAGATGGATGATCACGAGAAATTCCGTATTCAGTGAAAATTACGTTAACTCTTTGTCTACTGTTGACACTTAAAGGCGCTTAGAAAACTTGCGTTTATGGTACTGTAGGCGTCTAAAGGCATTTAGAAAAATTACATCGCGAATGAAGTCAAAGAGTTAATAATAGCCTTTTTCCTTCGAAAGTTCTTGTATCTTTTAAATATTTTGCTAAACACAATTTTAGGTCAGTTGATTCTAAGCAAAGTTATAGAAACTTTCAGTTTTATTTCTGTTTATTAATTCGTCGTGTATCCTTCGAGTCAAGTTGGGCGGACATGACACAAGGAATGCAAAAAGAAATTTCTCCGCTAGAAATAGCTTGAGAAAGTTATCCGGAATAAAAGAAGGATCTTTTTTTGTTCATTTTTTGCACGCCACTACTATGAGAATTCTTGATTAAATCGATAAAAACGTAGCGAGGAGAATTGTGCGCGACGTTTTCTGCACGACGCGAACGAGACCCGTGTGAAATCTTGTTGCTTATAATATTAAAACGGAGAAAAGTCTGCTAAATATCGTATAAAGTTTAAACTCCATACCAAGAAATTATTTTTTCCGCCAGAGGAGCGCTCTTTACGGAAAGTTGGATCAAAGACCAGCTTTCTTCCAATCGTGACTTTTAAATTATGTTGAATGTCTTTTTAATTGAAAACGATATTTGTTCTTCGGAATTTGCCTCGAAGACAATTTATTAAAACGAAATTAAAAATATTCTCGATAGTTTGGAAACGTCTCCTAAGCTATAGAAGCGTATTAATTAGAAATGAACGTGAATTTATTTCGGCTGCGGAAAGGACGGGCATTACAATTTAATAGATTGCTCGCAGAAAAATACGGAGCGGTTCCTTTTTAAGTCAGCTCTTATAAACCTTAAACGATTCTTTCGAAACTTCTACCGGTCCGTTTGCATTTTAAATCCACGTCTCGCGGCTTTTATCGAGGCTGTTTTTCTCCGTGACGAGTTTCACTTCCGCAACTGGAAAATATGTTAAATCATTGACGCGGTAAACGAGGGATCAACTCAATGAACGCCGCGATCTTGATCAGGATAAATGATAAAAGCAAGCCACCTGATGCCAATTCAATCGGTCTATAATTGACGAGTGCAGTAGAGAAGAGGCGCGTGCTACGTTTCTATCGATTTTCTTTATAATTTTGTAACAAATAATTTTAGAGTATGAATTTTAAAGCCAGAATTTAACAATAATTGTCATTTATCGGTTAATTTAAATATTGGTTAAAATAATAACAATTCAGTATTAAATTTCTTTTTTCCTTTGTGATTGGGGACCGCTGATACCATTGCTCACTTGTAACCGGTGATCGTTGAATAGTTAAAAGTTCTATAAAGCCATTGAGTTCCAGCATCGATATGCAACGACATTTACCTTCTTCGTATTTCTGCTTCTACCCCTCTTTGCTTCTCTTTGTATCGTTTTCATTGTAAACCGGGCTTAAACCGCCTTGTGTCGAGAGGGGAGGCACTCTTGCACTTTAAATATTTCAACGCGAGCAGATTCTCAAATGGCGCGCCACGAGCAGCGAATAAAAGCGAGTGGATTTATTATTATTTCGAAGGTAATCGGCGGTTATTGCTGTACCTGAGTGGTTGCTGTTTATTCGCGCAATTTCGTTCGTGGGATTTTACGAGACGCAATGGCAAACGGACCAGCGAATTATTTAAGAGTCGAAGGACCTCCACCGCGTTGTACCTTGGCGTATGTTTCTAGCGCTACCGATGATTAACGAGTAGATGCCTGACGGCTAAGGATATTTCAATTTGTGCCAAAGGGCGAGCTGCGTTGATGCTCAAAGTTCAAGTTTGTCAAAGTTTTGCCATTTTCTTGTTCTCCGCGTCGAAGGATGGTGGAAGGAAAAGGCGTTCCGTTTGCGAAAGCGGGACAGTTGTAGGAAGCGTTGTAGCAAGATGTATAGTTTGAAAGTTTTGAACGAGTCGGAAAATTTTGTGTGTATTTAAAAGTTTTCCTATTTTCATTTCATAGCACGTTACACGCTTTGTTTTGAACTTATGGAATTCATTATGTCATCGGTTGCGATCGAATGTTATTTCAGTATTGCACGAGAAATGGAGAATCGAAATATTTCGTTCGATTTGAGCGGTGAGGGTTATCGTTGAAATCTCACCAGATTTTCCAATATCGTTGTATAATGTATTCAATGAGGAGGGTAGAAAATATTTGCGTCGCAATTTAATGAAAAATGCTATTTCGAGTAGAAGTGTACTTGACTTCCAACTCGAAATTTCTCTCTCTCTCTCTCTCTCGCCATCTTTCGGTCGATTAAACTTTTCCTCGAAATTTAATCTCAAAGTGTCGACGTCTGTGGCGTCCTCGGTTAGATGATTTTGTGGCTCGTTCCTGGAAAGGAGGATATCTTCCCTTGAAACAGACAGCGATCAGGGAGGGTGCGTTTGCTTGAAGAGACCACGATGAAAATTTACCGCGGTAGACTGTGTGTCAAGGTTTCCTAAATAAATTTGTCCTATATCCTGCTCTCTGTCTCCTCTGGATACCTTTATGTCGCCTTCTTCGGGACGTGACTCCCCCCCTCGCGTGGTAAGCCTGGTACTTTGAAAAATCATCACAGTTGATACGATTATTTCGTGTTACTTTTTTGTTTTGTCGAGAGAAAAGGTCTATAGATTTTAGGATTTTAGTTAGTTTTACATTTTTTTATTATTTTTACACCGATATCCTGCGAACGTAATGAAAATAGTTGGTCATATAATAGAAATTGACAGAAAATTAATATTATTATGCGTCGAAAGTAGAATAAAGTTATTATTTCATGATAACCTACTTGATAGATAGATAGATAGATAATTGTGGTAATACTTTAATATACCCAAGTCAGTAGAGTTATAAGTTCAAAATCGCCGCCTCGTTCTCAGTTCTAACATTAGTAGGGGATGACAAGCAGGATAAATTGCTCCGTCGCCTTATAATCGGTTCACTCGCCAAAGTACTTGGAAGTCAGCTTTAACTCCCTTAATCGCACGGAACTTCGAATCAATCATATTAGGACTATTAGGAGCTCGAACTCCATGAAATTTTTCTGTTTCCCTAGAAACTAACCGACCGATTTATTTATTCCGAGGCATTCTTTTTACATGGATCATAGGAGTCATCATGCGATAAAAATTATTTCGTTTAATACTAATTAAAGCTCAATCATTGCAACTGTAGCAATCAGAACAGCGCAAAGTTGTACGCAATTGTGTTTCAGTCAAAGTTCAGGATGTATCTCGTTGTAGTCACAATAGGGAATCCATCGAAACTGTCCTCTCGTCCAACGTCATGCGTTGAGTGAGAACCGTGATCGTATAGTCGTGTTTCACTTCTCCACACTGTTACTCGCTTCTAATTATCTACAACGCATAGCGTTGACGTGTAACATTTTCCGTTTAAAAATTTTATACGCACAAGTGACGTATCCTCGTAAGCTTTCGTCGTGTTTGCCGGAAATTCGAACGACACTCGTTATGTTTCGAACTCGGAATACGCGCACCGGTTTCCCCGCCGCTTTTTACCTCTATTTGCCTTCCTTCTCCTCTTTTTCGCTGGCCAACTCTTGACAAATACAGGCGAACGGAGCCTGTTTCCCTCTTCATTTTTGCTACGATCGCCACGATAGTTTCGTTCGTGCGGACAGCTTGGTTGCGCGCACGGAAAAAGACGAAAACGCCACTCCGCAAACAACGAAATTCGATAGAATTATTTGTATCGCGTCGGCGGGTATCGCTAGGAGACGTTTTGTTTTCGCAAACTTCGTACTTGCTGCGAAATTTTTCTTTCCGACACTCTGGTGTATAATGAATAATGAACGTTAGCAATCAAAGGCTTGAAAACGCTTGAAACGCTTGAAAAGTGGTTCTGTTTTATCCAGTCTTAAAACGGATTAAACTTTTCTCGAAACACCATTTCTATTAATGTTTATAAAAATCCGTTTATTTTATCCGAAGAGATGAATTATTCACATCGACTTAATCCGAAAGAAAATTTTCTTATGCACATAATCATAAGCCTCTCATTCTCTTCATTATTAATGATCTCTTTTACATTAATAATTTGTGACAAGATTAATCACTATTCATTGTTTGTCGTACGGTTTTATCTTACAAATTTCTATCTCGTCGGCAAATTTTAAATTTGGTTGCGTTTTTTAATTTGCCTGCATTTGTAATTTCCAACCCCATCCGTATTACGTAGCCAGGCACTTCAATTAGGCAGCTCGCAGAAAACACTCGCGCGGCGCGATAACCAGGTTCCTGTAATCGTTATACGCTTCCACGAATTAATTATATTTCAACCGTGTCGCGAAAGGGAAACGTTCGGACGACACGTTTCGAAAAGTTTCCACGCTAGCCCAGCAGCACGCGTTCTCTTCGGATCCTGACGAGTCAGCCCAGTTTTCGGGTGTTCCTGGCGCAAGGATAGCGTTCCTATGGAAATTCAATGCTGGCCAATGAAATTTGCCAGCGAGTAACAAGGGCCAAGTGTCGAGCAAACAGCTCGCCCGGATGCTTTTGCCATCATATTTTGGAAAGTAGCGGTGAAACGGATGAAAATGGTATTATCGTATAAATGGTTGTCGACGGAATTTCGAAAGTTTTTACCTTCTTGGGCGTAAACGGCAGAGCAGTATTTCGTTCCTCTGCTATTTTCGTTCTAACGTCAGGAAACAATACTTGAAGGGATCTCGTGGATCCGTCCATTTGGTGTTATGAAATTTGGACAAAAGCAACCAACTGCGCGTCCCATTTTCCCAGGCTAACGAACGCGATTGTTCGTTTACGCCGCGCCTTTTCTCGGCCTTCTTCTATCCCATTTTCCGCTCAATGAGCTGATATGATCCTTGCACTCAGAGTTCTCTATCTCCCCGCATTTCTCTGTAATTGTCTCGACCAACAATGCCGTCTACCAGATGCAACGGGAAGACACTCTGCAAACAATCTAGCCTGATATCTACTAGAGTCAGGCACAACGATTTCCATCCATTTCCATTTCTCGTTAATCAAATTCCTCGACCTTCTCGTCAGATTTATAAAAGCTGATGCATCGAAGCAAGTGTGGTAAGATGGTACAGTTACATTTAGATACAGAGCTGAAGCGTGTGGATAAAATGAAAGTGCGACGCGCGTTTTTCTGCGCTCAATTTTAATACATATAACACGTCGACGATGAAACGACAATCGCGGCTAAACAATAACGATAACAGTAACAATAACGATAACGATGACTATAGTAACCAAGGCTTGTGGGACGATGCTACCGCCGCGACTTTGTACGCTTTGCTTGACGGTTGTAACCTTTTGATTGTCACGAGGGCGAAAATGTCGCTCCTTAAAAACGCGTGGGAAAAGGGCAAGAAAAGCTGAGATAGAAAAGGATGGATGCGCGGACGAGAAAAGCGAACGTTTCCAGGAAATGCAGGGGAACGGAAAAAGATGATAAATAAGAGAAAGGTGGGACGTTGAATACTGAATGACGCTCAGTCGTGACGGAAATTATTAGGTAATATTATATGGTAATAATAATAATTAGGGAATTCTAAGGATTTGAAGGGATAGACACTAATCAGACGGATGTTAGAGTCACATGGTTACGAAGTTATAGGTACGAAGAAAACCACAGAACGAAGAAAACCTCCGCCCTATTCGACAGATCGCCAAGTCGCGCAATGCATCCAGGCCAAGTTGTTAAATCGTTGGAAATTCCCTCGAATATCCATTTGCAGGACGTGATTCTGATAAGAGATAACGAGCGGTAGACTTTCAAGCAGTTACCAATCGCGTTGGAACCACTCGGTCTACGAATGAGGATGCTGTCAAAGGCTAGCCATTACCGTTTGTATTCACACTCGAATCGCTGGGAACAAGCGTTAAATCAGCCTTTGCGATGACAACTCGCTTGCACGAAACGCTTTGTTCTTGAAATACGGTTTTCTTCAAATATTGGATATTTTTGAATTATATTCCTCTACGGTATTACGAACTGTTCGACTGTTGACCAGTCGAAAGAATAGCGTTCGCTACGCATGACAGAACTGCAGCGGTAATCCAAAGCATTTGCATACGATATTTCATATGTTTTATTTGCGAGAGAAGTAACGCATGAGAGACTCGTTTAATTTTCATCGCGCGGAAGACAAACAGCTCGTTACGATCGAAGAAAGCGATTTAAAGGCGCAGGCATCGAGCAGGGTGTTAAGCTTCAAGGAGAAATATCGAGGAACGCAATAAACGACGTTCAGTCTCTGTCTCGATCTCCCGAAGAAATTTCTTGGGTCACGGATGCTCGTTGATTTAATTGTTGCATCGATTAACCGTATCACCGTGGGCGATCTAGTTAAAAATGTCTACAAAAGAACCGTTCGATTCTCTGGCGATTCGACACGGTTCGTTTAAAGCAGGACGTTCTATCGAGTTGCACGACGTCATCCAATGAAATGGAATCGTCCATTCCGCGTTTTCGCGAGCATTTGACGGGAACCGTGCGTTTCCGTTTAGCCGGCGAAATTTCCCAAACGCTCGTCATCAATCTTCTCGGGCATGAAACGATACCTTAATTAATCCCCCACAATAATTTTTCGTTCGCGAAGCACGCGGTGCTTCTGGGATGTTGAAATATAGGGCGTACGATTGAAACGAAAGGGGAGCAGATACGCAATAACACCGACGCGAATCATTATTCAGCTTTCAGTTTCGCGTCTCTGGTTTCTACCCTTCTGAAAAACAAAAAACTATCGCGTGATATATCATATTTCAATGTCGAAAAATGGTAAAAATTGGACTTGTTATTATCTCGGAGCTTTGATATTGACTTGTGCGACTTGGATGTGAATTTTGCGAGATTAGCTACGTTGCTAAAGATTTCGTAGAATACGGAACTTTGGAATAGGCGAGTGCCGAAGTCTGGTTCTTGTGGAAGGGTTTCTCACACGATGCGGACTCGGAACAGAGAGAAAATAATTTGCTGGCGGTAATTTAAAACAGGCATAGCCGCGACCACTGGAAACTGTTCGAGCCGCCGTGAAATTGGCTTCGCAACTTTCACCCGGTGACTTATAACTTTGTTAACAGCCGGAAGTTTTCTCCCGCTACTTTGACGCAAGTTCGTAGCACCGATGTGATCCCCTGTAGATCCTTGGTTCCGTTATTCCTATAAGTTAAACGGCTCTTTTGATTGCGTTAACGGCGCGGCGATTAATTCCCGTCGTGCGTGCTTATCTCGCCTAAAAGTTTCATTAGCATCCGACAAACTTTAGAGATTAGAGACTGAATTTTTAATGGACGTAGCCGTTAAAAGGAATACGCGTTAAATGTATCGATTATCCATTTTAAGTACGCGATTCCATTGTAAGTACGATTGAGAAATAATTGAAAGTTCCACGTTACAGCGATTCTCGACAAAGTTGCGCCTAATTTCGTTGGAAGCAAGTTCGACACTTGTGAATTTTCCCTCGTCTAATCTTGAATTTCTCTACTTCTTGAGAATATATCCCTGGCAGATCCAATTTCAACTTTTCCGCATTGCACATACCTCACCTTACTCTTACTTCTTTCACTCGTAAAACGTGATTTGAAGTCATTATAAACGATGTACGCATCTACCATTACATCGTATTTGCTCAAAGTTTGTTTGGCTTTATTCGACGAACACATGACTATCATGAAAATATGTCATTAATGCGTAAGAAATATTCATCTTCTAAGGCGAAATTTTGAATTTTACTAGTCACGCAAAGTGTTTAAACGATTACAACAATAACCGCCGACATGAAATGTAATTATTAACAATTTAGGTCATTGACAATTTGAATTTATGAATATCGTACAAGCGAATCTGAAAATAGATAAAACGGATACCTATAATACATGTAAAGTTAAATTGAAATCAAAAAGCAGCACGATTTGCGAGCACATTATGCATGGACGTCAACAGGAACGTTGCCGGTGACATGCTCGATTCCTTCGCCGAAATGTTTCACTCTCCACGATTAATTACCGGAATTTCGGCCAAACTGAAGTACAGTTAAAGAACCGCGAGTTATTAATAAGTATTAATTATAACTGTAACGTTGTTTCACGCCGGAATACGCGCCAGTTGTAGCATCCAGCGTAGTTTATTAATTTACAAGGAAGAGATCGCACGGTTTAATCCTTCTGACACTAATGACCTGGGATTGCAATTTAATGCCTTTCAAACGTGCGTTACGCTGTACCATTTCTCGATGTTTGCATAAATTTTGAATAACCAGATATTAAAAATGAACTATTTTTATTTTAACGAATTGGCGATCGTTTTACGTTACGACGTTAGTTTCGGTTGGCAATCATTAATGAAATGCCGTCAATTTTCATTGTTATTATTGCGTTGTAATTATACATAATATTCGCACGTTTGGAGAGATTCAGAAGCTTGTTAATTAATCAAAGATACTTTGAGTATTGACATTATAACGGGAAACATCTGTTTTTTAGGAAGCATCTTCGTTCACATTATAGTTACTACTGTATACGTGTGCGTAGTAGTACGAAGAGTAATAATGGGAGAAGCAGTAATAATGACGAAAGGAAGAAAGCATTGCTTCTTCCAGAATTCCTGTTGAAAGTCGTACGAAGGGAGAGAGAAAGAGAGAGCTGCTTTCAAAATTACTACACGCTTATGAACCTCCTGGCATCGTAATATGTTCCTCTGTGGGGGTGGAGTTGTACGAAAACCTTGTAATACTTTCGTTACTCTTGATACGTCCCCCTTCCGATGTTTTTCTGGGACAATTACGTTCGAAGTTTTGAGAAAATTAAGGTTTCGTCATGTGTTTATTACCGTGGACGACCTCGCGCGAGAGATCCCCTCGAACTCCTCCTAAAAATACCCAACGATCTACGAGTAGAAAAAACGTATCCTTGAAATGTCCTGCAAGAGTCTGCTTATTGATTTTCTTCACCGAAACTCTAACATCCTCTTCAACCTTGCTCGTCTCTCCGATACCGTTCATCTTACCCTCGTCTGGGTACTTTCTGAAACACGCCCTCGATCTTGACATATCATCAACCCACCCCTTCATCTCGGATTATAGAAGAACCAACAAACTGGCAAAAAAATCGATCTCCACTCATAAATTCTTTTACATAAGAAAAAAAAAAAAAAAAAATAAAAAAACACTTGCCGGGGGACGAAAGTAAACGAAAATAACCAAAATTAAAATAAAAAAGCCATCGTACCTCGTGGTGAATCTCGATTACAATACGACAAGCGGCAAAAATCGTATAGAAATTCTCAATCGCTACGCCACCCTACCGTCTCATATGAAATTCGCATCGTTCCAGAAGTAAAATATGAAAACACCTTTTTGAATATCCCTTTCATAGTTTGGTTAGGTCCGGTTAGACTAACTTCTCCCTTTTGCGATTCCCTCGGGGGCCATAGTCGAGTACCACCCGTTGGCTATGGCTGGAGGCTTTACGACCCCGGTACGTGGGTCGGAGTGAGTTTACCCGGCGATTCAGGTGTCGGCGATTCTCCGCGGGAAAGGGACTTTACCCCATGACCCTCGTCTTCTGCGGGAGTCGCCGGTATTGCGAACGAAACAGGCTGGGATTCCATCGCCTAGCCATTGCACGCGACTCGGGTCGTCTGACTACACCAGGCTCGATCTACTGACGGCCTCTTCTCCTCCTGATCGACCGCGTGTTTCTGTTAGCGAAGCTATCGTTCCTCCTGTTTGCAGCCATCAGAGGGGATATTGTTGGCGATTGAAAACAGGGAAAATGAGAAAGGTCAGAATCGCATTTCCATCGACTGCACACCGGTAGACCGTGTTACAACGTGAAAAGCGAGTAATAAATAAAAGGAGCTCGAGTTATCGATCCTCGGCAACGATACGCTCGAACGGTGCACGGGTTGTCGACACGACACAGCTGTGTGTCGGAAAAACTGTTCTTGCGTTAACACCTTATGCACAGAGAGTCGAGATGGGTGCAGGAGAACGATGCCACGTTCACAATATCGGCAATCGGATTATAATAGCAAGGAGGATTTTAACGCGCGCGCGGCTGCTTCGTGATACTCGATCCGCGCGAGAAAGATTTCTTCTTCGTTGTGTTTCAGCCTCGTTTGATTTCACCCGACGTTTCGTCGGAAATTCGTCCGATCCTCGAGAGTTCTGTAAGTAAGCGAAACTTTGCAACCTCTTCGTGAATGGTGCTCGCTGTTCACAGTGCTCCACGCTTCAGGAACGAGGCTGGTGTACCTACCGGTGTGCTCGATGTTTCTTTGCGTCGATAGATCGAAAGGGGGGATTCGACGGTGTAATTGTATTAGAATTAGTTTCAATTACCTGTGGTGCAGATGTACGGTTTATTGGAGGAATATATTTGGGGAAATGGTACGAGTTAATCCTTCATTATTGGAATTTTGTTTGCTGGTGGTTATTGATTACAGTATAAATAGCATGGCTTGTGTTAGTATAACAGAATATCAATATCAGGGGAGTAATAGAATAACAAGGAAATTTTGAAAAATATTAACGTAAAACCTCGGGTCATATTATTGTGCGATTGTTATTAATACGGTGTAGGTTGTTCCACTAATTTTTTAAATTTCGCTTGCAAAAAGAGCGATTCCATCCTTTGAATATTTCAGTTCTGTTCCAGTTTCCGTTGCTTTTTATGACGCTCCTTGAATCTCTGTGGCGGGGCGTTTTCCTTGAAAGGAGACTTCTATGATCGAGTTGAATTTTTAGAAATGCCCATACTTGGTCGCGCGAAGCTGTAAACAAGAGTTCTAGGGTGGAATCGAAAATCAATGTATTCAGACCGAGCAGCTTGCAAAACGGTGGCAATTGTCCTATCGAGGTTATCAATCTACCCGAAATTTTTGCAGTCCAGTCAAACTATCATGTCACCCAGAGTTACGCACTATAATCTCTGTAAGCGGATTCAACGCGGTTCAGTTCCATTTGCTGGTGTTGCTGTTATTTAATACAATTTGCATTCGACAGGAACCTTGTTCATCTCTCGTGACACAGTTATATTGGACATATTATTTGTAATAAAAACAGTTTTACAGATTGAATTTGTAAGGTAGAGCGATAGAAGCGAAATTATGATTCCTTTTGGTCAAATAACACGAGTAATTAAAAACAGTAGGAAATGAAAATGATCATTCAATTAAAGTTCTTAGTCAACTTTCAATTTAGGTCGTTCGCTCTGCTTTCAGTTTTCTTTAAACAAGATTGTTTTAACATTAGCGAACCGTCTTTGATACATCGAATAACAATTTAAGTTACTTGACGCGTCTTACAATTAAAAATAGAAGAATGCAAATGCAAAAATCGCTTTGGTAATTTAAAATGAAGTACAATTAACAGTAATTGATTTAAGAAAAACGCTGTGCATCCCACGATTTATTGATTGAAATTATCCAATCGAAATATCATCGTCCGTAATGCCCGTGGTTAATTCGTGGCGTGCGGAAATGAAGTTAATCCGTCGAATTAGTTTTTCGTAATCCACTCGGCGAGAGGAAGATAAACGCGTTTTATTGCACGAGATGAGACTCCGTCACGAGTATATAATTACGCCAGCGACGATTACTCCACCCTATTTAATCCTAGACCGAACCCTTTCGCCTGGGGCCGTTCCTTCCAATGCCGCCAGAATCAGGCGGAGGAACGATGCAGCCCGAACTACCCTTATAGCGTCACGACTGGCCGTATCTTTGGATAAATTTCTACGTTCCGGTTGGATGACGAGCCGTATCGTTCAGCACAGGGGGTTTTATCTGTTTCATAAACGTTACGGTGCGAGTTATTTGTACTTTTAATCGTCGACGATGGTCGTTTCAAGGCGATCGAGCTGTCAACGAATGGCACCTCGAAGCCTGGGAAAGTTGTCTGCGTGGAAAGGATGGATATCGTTGAGATACATCGTGCAAAAGTGGAGCATTTAGTTAGCGTTTACATTAAATTGTAGATTAAAATATAACGTCGTTATGAATTATAACGTCACGTGAAATGGTCTGCGTCGGACAGTTAAATTGAGAGATTACGATTTGTATTTGGAACTGGTAGCTTTTGATCTTAATATTAGATAATTAAGTAATAACGTAGAGGATAAAGTAAGTAGATGCTGGTATCGTTTGCGTAAAAAAAAAGTCTTGATGAATTTTGAATAATTCACGACATCCTCGAATTATCGATCAATCGCGTTAGCTGAGGGTATATTCATAGGATATGAGGATAAGTACCGATATGCATTAACATTAACGTCGACAATTTCCTCGTACTTGTTGAATAAATTGTACGAATGCTGGTACTCTTATCGCTAATTGGACGAGGACCACGCGTGCTCATCGGATATCCATAATGACCAACTACCCAGTGCAAAGGTCGAGTTCGATCTTCCGGTCGAATACCAAATTAAACGTATCCCGTTTACAAAAATACAAAACGAACTTTAATATTATCAGCCTGCGGGTGCATCGAATTTCTCGAGCTCCTGTGTGTAAAAGAGTTATAAAAATCTCTCTGCCGTTTTCTCCTGTTGGAAAAGCATGTCCGTCGAAAACTCTCGTATTTCTATACGCTTTATAGGTTGTCAAACGGTTGTTCGATAACTCGTGCCTCCGCGTTTACATGTTTCACGGTACATCGGATCCTGGGCTAGCTAATGCCCGAGTCTTTTACTGTTTAATAGCCGGTTGACTACGCCAAGCTCTTTATCACTCGCTTTACACCCGGGTTTATCAGCTAGTCGGTGAAGTTCAGTCAACAACTTATTAAGACGCTAGGCTGCGCACATCCGGAACCGGTTGCTCGTTTCGTAATTAACAGTATATCTTAAAGGAGCACGATAATTCCTCTCTGACGATCCAGGGGCTTCTTTCGAGATCCTTTTTCTGGGCAACCGGGAAGCTTATGAACGTAACTTATCTCGGGCGTAGCCCAACGACGAGAAATAGAATATTAAATGACAGGGGACTGTTATTAATGTATATTTAATATTGAAATAGTCTATTCGATACGCATTTTACAAATTGTTTGAACATCACAAATTTAAGTTACGCTAACTCACGGGTATCTGCGTCAGCTCTAGAGCGAACCTGCAATCTTCGACCAAGTTCATCGCGGTACTTTACCTTCCTACGAAAGTTTTCTACAAGAATATTGAAAAAAGGAACGGCAGTCTCGCTTGATTATTAAGACCAGGAGTCTAATATAATTCCAACTGATTTTCCTGATCGATCTCGGAATAAAATTTCGTTTTTTACATTTCCATGGTTATTGACCCGACGGTAACAACGACCGGTTCCTTAGACACCAGTTGCACGACATAAAACTTCCCCTATAAATAAAAACTACGATCGATCGAGGTGTATATTTAACACGGTTTAATAGCCTGGAAAGCCCGGGGGAAGTCGTTAACTTTAACACTAATTGACCGGGATTTATATATTTCTCCCTCTCTCTGTAACTGTGTCGAAGAACGGGGAAGCAATTGGCTGGGAATTGCGAATAACGACGCGTGACTTTGCTTAATGGTACAGACTTTCCCGTGTAACGGAAAGAAGAAGCAGAAGAGATTTGTTTTTCGAAATTCATCCGCGAGGGAAACCACGATCCTTCGAATGCAACAAGCCAGAATTGATTTAAACTTAGTAAAATTCGCGGCTAGTAGAGTCACAGAGGTTTCGGCCAGGGGTAATTTGTTCGCCGCGAGAAGTTCGTTTTCAGGCGGAAGTAGACGCCCTCGTGGGAATCACCGGTCATTTACGAGAAAACTCGCGCTCGACCAGGCGGAATGTATCTATGTCTGTTTCGCGTAAGTTCCGTGGAAACTCGTAATTCGCCGAGCTCGAGATGCAGAACGGGCTGATGGTTAATTCCCGGAGCGAAATTTACGGGCTCGTCCATTCTCGATAACTCGGATGGATAAGTTTGACGGGCGAGTCAATTCCGAAAAGTAGCACGCGTTCGCCAAAATTGCGTACCAAAACTCGATGGCGTACAGTTCGAAAAAGGAAGTAACGTTTTTGTTGCTTCAGGATTTAATCTCAGATTCATTATTACTTCATCTAATTCTATCCACTCGAACATATTTCTGTTGTAACTAAACTTTTATAAGAATTGCATGAATTATCTTAACTATCTATCATTTTATTTTTTTTTTAGGACAAATCGATACGTTTTAGTACATGACAATGTAAAAAAGAGTCGTAAAATGTGTCGAATACACTTAGACAGTGGCAAAGAGTGATGCTAATCCTTCGAGTTTTGAACAGTTCACCCTTAATCATCCGTGGTAATCGATCGGTGGAGTTCAGTGTAAATAGCGCTACAGTTTTTCACTCGGACTATAACCAAAGTCGTACCGTCTGTATTCACCGCTGAGTATCTTTTTTCTTTACTGGAAGAGCGAACGTATAACCCTATTGCCTCGTGGTGACGTTCCTCTCCGTCCGCGAATCGCCCTTCTTCTTCGCGAACCCCGTCGCTCTTCGATTTAAGTAACGACCTCCGATGCTAGCCGATTTATTAGAGCGCGTCGGCGAAGAGACGAGTCAGAACCGGTTAATAAATTGAATAGAGCGAAGAAAGACGGACGAGAGAAAAGGATTTTCCATTTCTTGCGTACCTTTCAAACCTCGCCACTAACGAATTCACTTTACTTATTTGTAGTTGTTTGTTACGCTCGCGAGTGAAGTTAAAAATGTCTCTGAAGTTAAAAAAAATTTGACAGATTCGATTTGTAAAAATCGAAAATAAGCAGTTATTCGAGATCCAGGCAATTCGGTTGACCACCGATCATTTGCAAACGAAACGCCAAGTGTTTGTTATTTTTATCTCGGTTTTTAACCGTGGTAATTAATAGGATGACGGTTTTTATTAAAGAGCCCGTGAACAGAAATGTTCGACGCGGTTAATTCGACGAGTGGGCCGCGGCTTAATTAAAAGCCTCCTCTCTCGAGGTCGAATGCTCACCCTGTTCCTATTTTCATTTACGCTCGCTCAAAGAGCCGTGCATACTCGATGCAGTCCGCTCGAATTGTCCCTACTTGCTCTCTGTATTCTGTCGCGTGCACGGAGATCTATAAAAGAGCGTGCCACGCCGTTCCTTTGACCATTTTTTTTGTTTGCGCGCGCCCGCCCGTGCCCGTCCGAATCCGGACGTTATCGATCCTATAGCGCCTTTAACTCGCCGTAAACGAAACGTGATTTCGAGGGAAAGATCGCGTGGAGATGGATAGGAGTCAAGATTTCGGTAGGCTACGTGGGAATTGGGGGATAACGCGCGGAGGGTTGTTCTCGGCGCCGAGATTTGTAGCGCGAAGGAATTATTTCGTTCGAACGACGAGAGGCACGAAAAAACGGCGTCGTTTCGAAATGTTAACGATATAACGACCAATTAAAGCCTGTCAACCCCTTCGCGTCGAATGTCTCTGGTGCAGCGTACGCTTTTCGTTCCGAAGTGTACAACATCGCTCCAGAGATGCAATACGATTTAAAATGTTACACGTCTTTCTTTTAATTATCAGAAGACGTAATTTGACGTCGAGGATCGACCATTTCTTTCACGAAAATATTTCGATTTTAAAATAACATTTACTTTCTTTAATCAACCCCTTCGTCGTCGTATACCGAGTAGTTAAATCTCAACCACTGGCGTTACTCAGTTCCATATTGGCACTTACGACGCACGGTGTACTAATAACAAGGTGGAATTTGTATCGGCTTGCTTGACCCGAAGTTAGTAATTAAGGGTTAACCCTTTGAGGTGCCTATTACCACGGAATAGTTCCGTAGCGGCAGCACAAAGGCAAAACAATTTAGTACGGAGGTAATCGGTTTCGTATCTCGATCAATCCTTTTTATCTTTCTTGTCTATTTGACGAAGCACCCAATACAGGTATTTTACGAATTGCACAGCGTTCTATCAGTAATAGTAGTGGAATTGATCGATGCATCGACGACGTGCTGTTGTTGAATCATCTTAACGTGATAAATCAAAAAGTTAAACTTATTTCTCGTCAGATCGGAGATAAATGTCTCGTTCGTTTCGATGTCGATAAAATGGAAGCCGAGCTGCGAATTTCGAGTATCGAGATATATTTGCAGCGTAACTTACACGCGTACTCGCATGTATCACGATTGTTTGCGACAATACCAGCGAAGCAAGCGACAGATCCGCTTAGATCAATTTACACCCAGCCAGAATTTAGTTACAGTTTCGATCTTCGTGCAGATTCTCTGCTCAAAGCTATTCAATACTTCGAAACGCGATCCATTCGAAGATTGAACTTCGACGAGGCGGCGGAGGGGTTTCGATGTAAATCAAACTGAAAATCGGAGGGTGCGGTTCAACGAGAACCGTTCTCGGTTTCTAGAAGATAGAAAGAAGCTGTATTACCCTGGAGAAACTTTAACTGGATCCACGCCGAGCCGGTGTAGGATATCATATTAAAAATTTCTCCCGAGATCGTACGGTCTTCGCTAACGCATTCACTTTTTTCTTTATTTCTTCCGTTTTACCGTACGGTTATCTCAACCTGCCGCGAAACCTTTCAATAATTTTCTCGAAACTGTCCAACAATTCTGTCACGCGGAATGAAGAGATTCTCTCTCCTCGAGGAGATCTTTATTTGGTCCATCTTTCGAAGCGACACACTCTTCGCCCCTCGTAATGCGAAGTCGTTGTCCCTTTCAATATAAAGATTCGATTGACAACAGCGATAGATGTTCGAGCTTTCCAGGACGTTACTGCCTCTGACTTGTAACGCGCGAGGAAAGGGTGAAACGATGTGTGCGAGTTCGTCGGACGCTTTCTATTTTTATTAATAAAACATATTGATTTCAATTTCGTTGACTCGAAGAAAATGGCTGATTGATAAGATTAACCGATGTTAACTCGCACGAATTAACAGAAAAAAATTGGATCGATTGGCGAACGGCGGGGGTCGTCCGTCGGTGTACAGGTTTTGGTAATTAAGCACGTAATTGTTCCGATTGATTGGCAATTGCGATTAAACAACCACATCCACCGCACAACGGCTGTGTCCACGATCCCCGCGCATGTTCGAAAGAGATCCATTTGCGAAAGAGGGCGTTTCGAATCATCGTATCGAAACGTCATGAAACTTCCCATCTCTAGCGGATGAGTCGAACTATTGGCAATTTTCGTTCGTTCCTCTCGTTACATTCGCTTCGATCGTGGACTAGTTGGCTTCGAATAATCCCGTTCGTACGAACGAACATGAATTTATGCCATCCTTTTAACGGCTTCAATGCGAAACGAACAAAGACGTTCTTTAATCGATCATTGTAACGAACAGAGAGTGTACCAATAGCTCGAGCAGATTCATCGAAGACGATAAAACAGGCCGACGAACTGAATACGATAATTAGCGGTTGAAAATCGTACTCGCATAATCGCGTATACAGATACGAGTGTACGATCGACGCTAATGACGATGAGATGGTTTGTCACGCGCGGCCAATTCGATTCCAATAATTAAACTCGATTTAACGGGACGCGACTTTTTAAATGCAGGCCCGCGCGCACTCGGGGCAAACTTTGACGACAACGAGAAACATAATGGGCCGCGTTTGACGAGAGCTAATTACCAGCGAACAGAGGAACGGCTGCGTATATTTAAATGGACGATGAAATTGCAGTTGGAAAATTCACGGTCGCTGATCGAAGCTTAGCGTCGCGTATTATAACGTTATAAAGGGATGATTAGAGAATTTCGTGGAATTGATCTCGGTATTTCTAACGTTACTGGTGCACGTCCTGCGAGTTAACGTACAAACGCGAAAGAGGAGCAAAAATTTCCGTAACGAAAAAACTCTGAAGAATTTCTGCTGGATACGCATTGTCAAAGGCGCAAGGTCATTAAAACTTCCTCGTGAACGACAAGAAAGGCCGGAAGCACGGTCTCCAGCAAAAGGAGTCCTCTGGGAATTTCTTACATCTTTGCTCGCTAGGACGAACGAACTCAGCTCGAGTAACGAGTGACAGAAGTTCAGGCGCGTCAAAGCAGGCGGGGTAATCGTCGTCTTCTCGAAGGAATAAATGTCACCAGCCATTGAACGATTGTCATTCGAACCGGGAATTCGCACTGCACGGGTACATCGTCACGCGTGGTGCCAATACAGAGAACCAAGTGGATCAGCCCCACCAATGGTGAGAAATTCGATGTCACGATCTACTATTGCTAGGAAAATCCGTGTTCTGTCATCGCGTGGAATTTCTTTTGATAGTCCGTCGGATCCCTTTCCCGAGGAACGTCGTCCGAGTCGTCCTACGCCGGAAGACACGCTATCGGGGATGCACGACTGGACACGACGACGAATCGAGTTAAATCAAACAGGAAGAGAGATTGGAGACGAAGTCCTGCTCGCGTTGCGATCTGTATTATGTTAAAATATAATGAACACGTGTATATGATTCGATCGATACGCGGAATCGGTGGAACGAGTTCATGGTCTTTGAGTTACGACCTTTCGTGCGATTTGGCGATTTTCTCAGGTGCTAGGACCGACGAAGAACGAATAAAGGCCGACTTGCCTCGGAGAATGTTGATGTACGTGCACGAAGCTTTTGTCCAAGTTGAGCTGAGAACTACTAACTCGAGATTGAGAAATATATACGACCCTGGGGTCTCTCCCCTTCGAAATTGGTTCGGATCATAATTTATGGACCGTTGAAGATGAAAAATTTTAGGTCCAGAGTGCTTCGTTTAATTCTTAATGATACATAAGCAGCTGTTGAATCACGCGGAGAAAATTGTTGAAATGCGAAAAAGTTGTTGATGTTTAAAAGAAACTTCCATGGTCTTTCATTTTTGATATTTCTCTAGTTTGAGAAAGAGAGAGAGAGAGAGGTACCAATCAAATCTAAACGCAGCCGATTCCGAGCGAGAGTTAACGATCGATTTAAAAAAAAGGTCACGAAGAGCAAGTAAGATGTTCGACTTTATCGACGTAACGAAGACGTTCGAATGATTGTCGTGACGTTCTCAAGTGTTTTCGTTAATGTTGAACGATTGCCACGTAGTTTTGCCATGGCGGAAAGCTTCGTAACCGGCGAGAATTCAATAAAATCCGCACGAACCGCCGAACACTGAAGTTTCAGGTCGTGGTGAACTTCGGTTACTCGAGTCGGTGTAATTTATCGAACATTTTCCTGCCCAAGATCCACTTACGTCGATTGCGACCTCAAGTTTTGGGGAATTTGAGACGTGTACAGGGCGGTTTCGCAGCTGGTGTCGTGAAGTTTACGCTATATTCTGCGGCTTAAGATTAACCGAACAGTTCTGATAAGCATGGTCGATAAAATTACTTACATAGTTGATGAGATACAATCAGCTTTAACCCGAAGTATCGCTATTATTACACTAAGTACGGGGTTTCTTAAGTGTGCCAGGTGACGTTATTGCCTGTTACCATATTAATAACAAAAAAAAAAAACAGAAATTTATCTCAAGAAATTGGTTAAATGATCTACACGATGCGATGCAGAGATTGTCGAACAATCGTAAATCCTCTGATCTCTGCTACAACGTGCTGGAGATCGCGTACGTGTCCCGGGAAACTTGGAAATCTCGCGAACAGTCTGAACACCGTGAAAGTGTATTTCTGGCTTTCAATTAACGCCGCTTCGATCTAGAAGCTGTTTTTATTTCGTTTTTCATCGGAGGATTAAAAAATGAGCGGAGAAAAGTGCAGAGGACCAGAACACGCGTTATTAACAGTGAAGAGAAACGTCGATCGGGTGATTACGAAGGTTCGATATCGCGAAGGGTGGGTGTGGTAGGATGGGGTTTCCGGTAGGTAGCCGTATTTCTATGTTACACGAGCCAGCAAGGAATCTTGCCGAGTAACGTAATCTCCTTAAAGGTGGTTACTTACTGTCCATCAGAGACAAAACGAATACACAAATGTTTCAGTTCCACTCTTACTTCTTCTTTTACATTTGTGACAGCAACAACGTAATCCCAAGCTCGTCGGTTTGTGAATCAGTATAAAAGGAATTGTTCATCAGGAAATTCATAACTCTTTTTCAAATGTTTGCCATGAGATTATTTCCATGCGAGAAGGACAACGTGCACCAGAGTGGATAATGCTGTTGTACTCAAAGACTATAATCGCTATCAATTTCTATGCAAACAGTATCGGAGCCGAGCGAGACGGTATGGTATGTTTACAAGCATTTACCGTATTCGTGATTATCCTGTTACTAATTACGATGATAGCAAGCTGTTTGCGTAAACTCGTTAAGGAAAAGAATAGAAGTTCCTTTTCTAAAGATAAACTTGAGAAAAAGAGAGGATCGAAATTGGGGAAAGGGCGCACGTGGCGAAGATACGCGGCAGCTTGGTGAATAACAAGGAGTCGAGTGCAGCGCGACTCCGTTTGTTCGACGGTGCAACAAGTCGGGTTAACAGCTGTTTCTGGTGGCGTGCATGGGTTCTACGTGCACGCCGGGGCCCGGCTTGGCCGCTGTCCAACTTCGTTTTACGAGTCGCTTTGCCGAACTTGTGCATTGTGCCCGTGAACATCGCCGCGGCGTGCGATAAGAAACGCGGCAACGCGAGAATAACCATCGGCTGTTTAGATCAGTGTCCAGCAAGTCTGACACGCGTCGCGCAAACGTTCCGCTGTTCTTGTGAAACTTAAATAATTCGATGTCGACGATAGCTAAGGGAGTGCGAGAAGTTGTCGGTCGTGAATATCAAAGAACCATTGTTTCATGGCGAATTCTACTTAGCGGTGTCAGAGCTCCCTTTGAAATCTTTCGAGAAAAATTGTCGATGGAAATTAACACTCCACACGCCGTAACGCAAATAGCCACGATCGTATCTTGATTCCGGCTGTGGAAACACACGCGACCGGGTCAGGTGCTGATCGTGTCCGTAATGATCGGTCGACACAGCGATCAGATAGGAACGGGACGCGCGATCAATGAACGTTGTTGGAAAGTTAAGCTGCAATCGTCCAAGTGTCCCTGTATTAGACGGCGTATCGAAAATTCATGCCCCGTTTTAATGCATACGCTCGAGCTGTGCCGATGCGAGACGCGAGGACCGTAGCTTGCAGCGAAATTTGTCGACCACGAATAATTAAGATAAACGGTCTAGTGGCGCGAAATACCGAATTTACGGTCAGGCATTCGGTAAAGGGACGCTCGGTCCGACGAAGACTATAATTGGTTCTCCGATGGGTCGAAGAACCCTCCGGTAACGTATACCAATAGCAGTATCCGATGGAACGCGCACGGTTCAATTAAAATGCACCTTCGCAGCGTCGCGTAAGTGGACCGCGATAGAGTAAGAATTCTAAATCGTTCTAACCGTACGATCCACCCCTCGAAAGTAGTCTTGGTACGTGCGAAAATTTTACGTGGCTCTATGCATCCTCGGAGAGGATAGGAATAGAATAGAGGTACCGTTGAACAAAGTACGAACTACCGTCGATATCGGAGAAGAAATTCGAAAAGGCTTTCACCGTGCAATGCTTACCTCAGGGATGTAGGCAGAGCTTCGTAAGATGAAAAGCTTCGGAGCGAGGTGCGAGACATGCACAGGTTTTACCGTGAAGGACCCGTTCAGGTCCTAGTTACGTTCGCCTTTCTTTTCCTTCGAATCTTACGTGGTCCTTCAGCCCCGCTTCTATCACCAGACACCGTGCGTATCACTTTTTCGAACACCCGCGAGACGAGGCGACATCGACGAACGAGCGGCAACTTTTTTACCTCCTGGCCCGCCAGCCGTTCAACCAGAACAGACGAAGGAAGCACTTTATCCGGGACGATACCGTCGACCTTCCGACACGGTCGCACCTGCGAAGACCTCTTCGCTGTTGCTCTCGTGGAACACGCGTCGTTCTCTCATTGATCTCGAGACACCAGCCACGCGAATATCTTACACGAGACTGTGACCGAGACGAATCGCCGAGCAGCAGAGAAGCGACGCCGGTGCGAAGCGCTGACTGAACCACTGGCAAACCATCGAGGGGTGGTCCGTATCGCGCGGAGGTCCCTCTACTTTCTCGCTCTATCTCTCTCTTTCCCCTCCACATCCTTCATCATCAACCCCTCTCCTTTTCTACAACCCCTTCCACTCTATTTCCCACGGTACTTCTATTTTACTCGAGCATCCCTTTTCTACTCTCTCACCCTCAGCTTCTTACATTCCTCGTCTCTTTGGTTTCCCTTTCGATTCGTCCACATTTCGCCTCTCTTTACTCGTTGCCCGTATAGCGCTCTTTCGTTCGCCGTTTCTTCCTCTCTGTTCAGCTATTTCCCCAGATGCCTTCCCTTCTTCCTGTTGCTCCTACTCCTTCCTACCTATGTCCATCTCCGTACACCCTTTCACCCTCGCTGTCTCTCTTGGCTGCCTCTCGCTGCTATGCCTCCACTCCTCTCTCTTTTCCACCCCCGTTCAGCCACTTTCGTCTACGTTACGGAGAACGGTGTACACACACGTTACAGGAGACACAGGTAGCAGGCGATACTGCGATCCTGCGCGTTACCGCCAGGTGCATCGCAACCTCTCCTGCAACTGGCTAGGTTTTAGGGTACAGTGTTGCATATTTCATGTGGACGAAAACATAAACATTTCAGGCTTCTACTGTTTTTTAGTTTCAACGTACCTACGTGTTTCTGCTCGAATTCAATTCCGTAATTGCAAACATATCGAGAATTCTGTTTCACGTTATAAGTGTGTCGAGATGCAAACAAGCAATTCTACGCTGTCTGGTAAATTATGCTAGAATTACAAAATTAGTTGCTGTAATGAACGATGCATTCGCCTAATTTGAGATACGAATATTAGATGGGTGAATTCAATTACAGTCTAATGAAAGTCCTAAGCAGCCATAGGACATTATGATTTCTTATTACTATTTGATATTCTTAACACTTTTTTTAAATGAATAACATTTGTTCTCTGCATAAAAGAATCAGTTTTCTAGATTTAAAAACAAATTTTCAGCGAACTTTCAGTAATACAATTTTTTCAGTAAATACAGTCTTAGTATTTGCGCAATCAATGTTGTATCAGATGCTTTTGCAATCGATGCTTAATCGATGAAAAACGTCGTCTTAGATTTCTTATCTCAGTTAGAAGCGTAATTTTTTACAATTGATATTAACAGTTTTTATTTAGATATTTATATTAATATGTACATATCTATTTTTAGTACATTTTTTATTTACCCCTCGTTAAAGTTTTCGTTTCGTTTGCAAGGACACCCTCCCGTTTCGTTTAGAAAGACATCCTTCCGTTTCGTTTGGAAAGATTGTCTTCTTTTGCTTTCCATTGTGATAGTAATTAGATAACATTTTGACACGCAAAAACACCGTTATTGTAACATATCGTGGATGTGCATAAGCAACTACCCAGGCAACACAGCAAATCACATAACAGTTCAAAAAGCACCAGCGTATCACGGTGGCGCCCCCAGGTTTCGTAACGACATAGGGGTATCACCAGCATTACACGTATAGAAATGCACCAGAAAAGCACACGGTATTGTTCCACTGCTGATATCGCCTGTCAATGTCGTTCATTCATGAATTTTGTCAGCCGTGCCGTAGGATGACATTTTTTCGTCCACATTACATATTCCAATAGTATTATTGTAATTTCTTGTATATTTCAATAGCTTTATTCTAAGCTTTTTTATATTTCCCGCTTTAGAGGTAAGAGAGAGAAAGATGCTACAAGAAAGAGTGAGACAAATGACACAGACCTTGCTCTAGAACCCCTGGCGCCATTTCTGTAAAAAGTGCTCAAACTGATCGCACATAATTATCGACAGCGAAGTAAACTACTGAAAACTACTAGCGTCATCTCATGGAGGGTGAAACTGGTCGGGTATTAGTTTCAGTACTTTCCGCAGTTCCGATAGTTTCCTTCCGATAGTTGAATTTTTCCTCGAAAAAGTTTTATTGCAATAAATTCCTTTCTACGGCAAGAATTCAAGTATTTCAGTACAATAATATCCTGCAATATTCACAATTAGTATTGTATAGATAATACAAAAATATATTAAGTGAAATATTATATATGTTATACGTGTTCTACACGTAGATATATATTTATGGACAGTACAAACGTTTCTGTGCAAATTATCTAGGGCAATGTATACCATAACATAACAGTGTGTACTATTCTCAGAAAAATACGTACGGGAATTTTCCTGGAACTCATATTTTTGAGACGTGTCTTTGTAGTAGATTTTCAATTAGCTGCTCTGTTTACAGTTGAAGCAGATAGCGAAATACCAAGGCCAGGGAATGAAACGTAAAAGCGTAGTTGGAAAACTACGTTCGAGCGCCTACGGCCTCGTTCGAACGTCTTCGCGGTCGTTCGGATGCTTCCGGAGCATGCGGAGAGTGGCATCGGCAATCAGTTCGTGTCGTCCTCTACTGGTGGTAAAATGTGCGTGCTGTCCTCTGCTGCCGATAAAATTTTTCGAGACACCAATGCAATAAAATTTGTATCACTAATAGAACTTCCGTGTTTTACTAAAAATAGAGATTTGTTCGACGTTTCAAATTTCACATAAAATATTCAAATGTAAATAAAAACGCTTTACTGGCGTTGTACGCAATGGTCACTAGTTTTTGTCAGTCGATTACAGCACTGGTACGTATCCTTAGAGTGTGCAAGGTTGTATGCCAAGCTCGGGTGTCGGAGGCGTCCCGGGGCGTTCTCTCTAATGTAGGATTTTTGCGCCTGAGTGTTTGAATGAGAAATTTCCGGGGGTTGAACGAATGTGTTGGTGTGAATCTTTTGCTGTTTTGGTGTGTTGGTGTGAATCTTTTGCGCGTTTCTCGCGTGGTTCAACCTGTTCAGGGAATTAGATTTGAATGATCGACGGTATAGCTGGCGCGAACGGGGGATGCCGTTCGCCACTGGCTTTACTCGATCCATCGTTCGAATCGACCCGCGGTCGCGGTCGCGATTTGACGAAACGAACGTATTTTTCTGCTTGAGGTTTGGCACGTTTGCACGAACAACGATTTTTCAAACCGTTGTTCGTCTGCGTGCGTTGAGAACTTCCGCGATTTATATTTTTATTTCACCTTTGTATGTTATTCTTTGGTTTGTGCTTAGAGAATCTCGAGCTTCATGCCCGAAGAAAGAAGAGGCCCGGAGAAGAGGGCAACTACTAATGACTTTGCATTTGGAAGTAACTCTCCGAATGCAAAGTCATTCTTTGTTACTACTTTGTCACTATTCTCGTATTTGTGTAGTAGTATATTCTGGTTAGCAGAATGCTGGCCCACTTCATACTGGGCGAATGGCGGTTTCAATTGTAGTGCTGCGAATGATTTAATTACGGTTTCAATTAGAATTGCGATTAACTCCAGGTCGCGATTTTTGTTAGAGTTGCGTATTAATTAATATATTTTTATAATTTATAATAATTTATAATTTAATATTAATATAATAATGTAATTTATTATAATATAATTTATAATTTTTACTACATGTTACATACATCATTTTCATGATGCTATTTCGATAAAATGATGTTCTTCTATATGTGATTTATAGTGTTTGTTCGTCAAATTTTTTTAAGGTATTATTAATCCATTCTATAAGTTTGTTGCAGTTTAGAGTTTCACAGAGATGACGTCCATTTGAGTGAAATAATACAGCATCAGAATAAAAGTATATCATGGAAGTATGATAATGTAAGATATGAAGATGACTACGAAGATGAAGGTATGATATATAAATAGTATATAAATGGTACGTATATTTTCAATTATGCTTATATTTTTCTATGCCATTTTTTATATGTGAATGTGTGTTTCTATTCTTGGATATATATTTTATGTGTCATGTTTATTATTTTATTATTTTATTATTATTATTTTTATTATTTTATTATTATTATATGTACTTTTAATCATATTTATCTTATATTTATATGTATGGATTTCTTTTTGGATATATTTCTTGTGTAATCTATTAACTTATGTTATGATTTTACATGTTGTATATTAGTATTTCCAATGCTGTTTTAAGTGTTCCAGTATTTCCAGTGCTGTTTTAAATGTTCCACTGCTTTCAAGTCTGTCGTCTTTTGCCGTCACTCATATGTTGTCTCGCACTTTGTAAATTCGATCGCCTCTGTCCGTCTGTGCAAAATCTTCCATTATATTTTTCCTTTGTTGCTTCTTTTCTGCTGTTTGCTTTTGCAAACACTTCGAGTTCATGAATACAAAGTAGTTCATGTATTATATTCTCCGAAATCTTTGCATACGTAGCGTGAAACATTTTCAGACCTATTGATAGGTAGAAATCACTTCTTTTAAGTTGATATATATTCTTAGTTAGGTTGATTGGTTTGGAATTAAAACAATTATTGGCTAGTCAGGGTATTTGTGTTTCCCTTCATTTGTAATAATTCTTTCTCGCGAAAATTCTTTACGAAACTCCTTCCATTGTACGTTTCCATAGAGATCAAATATCGAACTTGTTACAAATGTACATTGAAAGGAGGTTTTATTTATATAATAACATCTTGTATAAAAGGTGGGTGGATGTGACGTGGTTAGGGTGGGAGCAACCTCCGTTCGCAGCAACCTCCACGTGGTGAGACCCGGGTTCTATTTATTTAACATATATTTATTAATTGTATCATATAGTGATACGATACAATTAAAAATTATGTAGTAAATAATTAGAAGCCAATGGCTGCCATAGGTTAGTTTTATTTAAATTCATTTAGAACAAAACTTCATAAATTTAATTGTAGTAGATAAATTTTCCAAACGAGACCGTCGGTAATGATTCTTTCGAACTTAGAAGTAAATGATCTATGATATTTTAGCCGCCCAGGGGTGAGGAGTGGAGTCTTTGAAAGAGTATTAGTTCTAGCTGACAGCCTTTGCATGTAGTTTCTTGTAGGCATGCATTCTAGACCGGAATAGCACGAAAGTGGAACTGGGAAGTCGATAATTCCACAGAAAAAGATGGTTTTTTTACCTGTTTTGTCAAGCGGGGGAATGGCCATGGCTACAGATATTACACTTAAGAAGTATACATTGCACAAGTAAAAGAAATGTGAGCCATCCCTGTCATTCAACCCAATATTCTTTGCACCCCAGCCCAAGTTCAAGACGTCACCACTGTAGGGCATCAAGGCAAACAAAAAAAGTTAACACCCTAATTTTTTTCGCGATAAGATAGCCGACATCTAGAGTAATAAAATTGGTCATTACAAGTGTTCTATGAAAAGCCATTTTTAGGGTTAAAAATTAAATTCACTGGCACCAGGGGTTGTTGAGTAATGCCGGTATCATCTCTCTCACTCTTTCGTATAGCATCTTTCTCTTTCTTATCTCTAAAGCGAGAAATATAAAATAAATTATAATAAAACTATTGCAATATGCATCCCGGCAACACAACTTTGTCACAGTAAGAGCACTGTGATGTCACTTGCACCGCATGACATTATATATTTATATTATTTATAAATAATAGATACTATATATTGTGCAATATTGATAGGAAAAGAGCTTTTGAACCTCTATTGTATACTACTATGTGTGTATGTATATATTATGTACTACTATAAATTACGATATAACTACTATAAATTACTATAAATTTACGAAGTCAATATCATATAAAAATTTGTTAGTAAATATATATTTTAAATACTTGAATGAATAGAGAATCTAATAAAAAAGATATTAGAATTTGAGGCTATGAATTTTTAAAATGTCAAAAAATATGTGAAAATTTAAAGTAAATGTACTTGTTAGTAAAATGTATTTTTCGATCTTAATATTCTACATTGAGATAAGTTGAAAACATTGAAAGAAACAATTTTTCTGTTTGGGTGCACTTTCATATATTACACAACAACTTATATCTTATATACAATCATTCGTATGATACACGATACAGATATTCGAATGTTACGAAGGAGATTACAAAGCAACAAGCGAAAGGTATTTATTTGCTACACTCTCCAGCGTTTTGCATAAAATTAAGCTGGTTCGTATCCTAACGTATTATAATCATATGACGCTCCGTAGGTTAAAGAATCATCTTTTCTAATGGATGAAACCCTAGGATCATCTGGTCTATAAACTGAAATTTAACAAAATATTAATCGATAAATTTGATCTCATTGCTGGACAGTTACGATAATACAGATGTCACTATTATTGATTTCTATAGTACTATAGAAATTTTTTTGAAACTAACTATTATATAATAACATGACATAACCTAACCAAACTAGTTGAAAAATGCATTCAGATACTTACCAACAAAATGTTCGTAATATTTTGGCACTGGGTTCATGTTTGCTTTGAGATAAACAGTAATTACAATTAAAGATGAAACTACTGTGGCAACACCAGGTCCGAAAAATGCTAATGTTGGGTGCAATTCCTTAAACTTTGACCACATAAATTTTACTTTCGTTCCTGAAACATTGCTTAGATTATATTAGGTGTTTTATATATATTTATTGTATGTCATACCTAGAGATTTATCATATACTAATTTATAATATTGAAGAGCTTCCGGTGATCTCATAATCTTTACCATTTTGCTGATTTTATGTAAACCTGTCACACAAGAAAAACGAAACACCAGGCCACTGGCGCACAAGTGATGCGCGATGACGCGGTTAATTTGAATCTGTTATTGCACACTGGTATGAAATAACATTGATTATTGGAGTGAAATATTTAATTAGAATTTCAACCATTTAATTACTTCTTCGCTTCGTGTTTGCTTCTATTACTGAAAATAATGATATTAATTTTTTAAACGAAAAGTATAATAGATGCTTCTCAAAATCTGATCACACAATTAGAAAGTAAATCTGCGTTGTTTATATATGTATATATATTTGATCAATCTAATCGTTATTACTTTTAGTGCGGATAATTTTACTAAGAAATATAGTGAAGTCGGTGAAAATATAATTTGAAAAACGTAAGCGCATTGCAATTCGCTATCGGCCCGCCATCTTGCGGTCGGCGTGAGAAGTTATCTCTAAATAGTAGTTATGGCCGCCATCGTGAGGCCTTTAATTAGTGACAAGTGATTCGGAGGGGTGTTTTTCCTGTTAAGTGTTAAAGGAATCGAGTAGAATTTGTTAGGATCCACGGTGTAGGCCCTTATGGGCCTCGATGATCAGGTGAGCGTAATGATCCCTTTGAATTAATGATATCCTGTTGAACGGTTTAACGCTTTGCGCGCTTACTGCACACCCTTGTTTCCACGCAGGACTTTTTGTAATTGTCTTCTGGAACGGTTTCGTTGTTTTTTTTTTAAATGTCATCCGTACATCAATTCTTCCGCGGTCCAACGTTTACAAGCAGCGGTGGTCGTGGTTTAGCTGAATGTAAATAAGTATACAGAGACTATCCGGAGCGTGCAGTCACATCAATTATGTCATTGATAGTTTCTTTTGATAACGAGGCTAGAATTTTTTAGTGACACGTCGGCCATGTTGTCACCGATAGCATTCGGACGACAGCACGGCCGACTGGCTTTTTAGCGCAAAGTTTTTATAAATGTTTACTCTATTTTGGGGTTAAGTCGAGCCTCCCGCATTGTCGAACGTTACTGCGAAGCATCGACGAGGTTCTGTAGTGTCTTGGTTGTCCTGGCTGCTGACAGATGCCACCACGTGTAGCAATTTAAAAGACTATTCATGTACATTGTCATATACACGCAATACATCTCTCTTCGGTAAATTGGTAAGTCTACAAAAATTTCATTCAAAATAAACAGAAAATGAGAGAAACATTGGTTCTCATATAAAATTCATTTTTATTGCAATAAACATATGTATTTACATATATTTATACGAAACAATTAAATATGTACGCATATATCCGTTTGATATGTAGTTTCTCAATTTTATCAAAATGGTTACGATACGTATAACGTGTTCTATCAAAGCTTTTATATGTTTTTTTGAATAATATTTATTTGTAAAGAGAGGGAAGAAGAAGGATATTTAAAAAGTTTTTTATCTTTGATTCGTTTCTATATGTTCGATTTGTGAATTTGCAAACAAAAGTAATTATGCATAGCGATGGAGGATTTAATTAGCTTTAATGACTCGAAAGAATTTAAGTGTCTAAAGTAAATGTCTGAAGTATATACTTATTGTTAGATTTAAGTTGTACATACGTGTTTGAGCCAAATGTAGTGTCATAAAAGTTTCCGTATAATTTAGTGTACATAAAGCAGGTACTTGTCTCATTATATATAGTTAACACGTGCCAGAAAAATGGATATTTCAATACGATAACGATCCTAACAATACTATAATAAAATAGATGGATAAACAATGGTTGAAACGCGAACAAGTGAATGCTTCGAATTGATCTGGGTTATCACCAAACTTTAAATAGAAAATTTATGGGGTGGGGTGTAACGATCGATGGAAGTTTTAATCAATATTAATAATGTTTATCAAGATCACGTTTGGAAAAATTAATTGACTGTTATGCCAAGTTGTTACTGAACATACAGAATATTTTGTTTAAATTATGTACAACTTAAAAATACAAGATACTAAGTATATATTTTAGATATTTCCTTTGGATGCATTTTTCTAAAGTATTAAGTACTTTACCAATGTACTTATCTTTTTCGTGGCTTAGAAGAACATATATAAAAGTGAATCAGTCGTGAACAACTTGTATATAAATACATTCGTAGATGAATGCTATTATAGCCAATTCTCTATTTCCATTTCTCATATATGTTTTACTTTACATTTTCGTATTCACAGTTCGCCTAAATATAATCTTTTAGCTCTGTATACGTGCCTGTATGAAAGTAATTTAAAAAGATTTGTCAGTCTTGAAATCCTCTCTCTTTTATAGTCACTTTCATAGTTGGTGTATCGTGCATTCTTTGCATATCAGTAAAATTTCCTCCAAATTTCAAATTTATTTTAAAACTCTCGGTCGCGCGTATAACGCGATATTTTTGTATCGTCGTCGGTGCCAGAAATCGTTATTATTTATGAAATACTTTATCTTGGCTAGAGCAACGATACCGCTAAAAGCGATGTTCAATTTAGAGAAAGCGAGAAAAGAACACACCTCTCATTCTGAGTTCTGTTTCGTGCGTTCTCCGAATAGAATTGTGTTTAAGAAGATCCATTTTTCTCTCACAGAGTGAATGAACGTATCACTGGCCGATGCTAGTAAATAACAAGGATAATTTTATAACAATACACTTAACTTCAGCGCTTTTGGTATTATTAAAAGTCTCGACGCGTGTAATTACATTTGCGGTTGATAAAAAATAGGTAAAGGGTCTACGACGTGTACAGTAGGAGAAAAATGAGAGGAAAAAAGGCAGGAGGTCCGTGTACCGCGATAAATCGTCTGCCGTTTAATTGGCCGGTTTTTTTCGGCCGTTCGATGCGAATAGTTCGACGAAAGAAAGAAGCAAGAATTGACAGTGATCGATTCGGTGGATTCGAGTGGGTCGCGGTGGGTGGAGCGGGACGGGGTAACGGGGTGGTCGCGAAGGGAGTTTCGCGATAATTACAAGCGCGTTTCTTGCCCGACGCTCGCGATCCGGTCAGCGTGGCTCGATTTTCGGGTTAGACGCCACGGAATTTCGGTGTTCTCCGGGAAAAAGCGAACCTCGCGTCCCTCTCCGTACAAAAAGCAACGCTCCCGAAACCGGCGACACGTGCTTCGACGGGACCACACACGTGGCTCCCTAGTTTCCATTCTCCCCCTCCCCCTTTATGTCTTCCTTATTTCGTCCAATTTTTGCGCGCTCCCAATCGCGCCTCCCTCTTCGAGGAAACGAAAGACGTTGCTCCACTTCTGATCGGTAGTGTTCAGAGACGCGGCGGAATTTTCGGAACGCAACATCTACTCTCCTCGAATACTTTAATTAGTTGCGAATTCCTTACTTCGGAATAATTCACGTGCGTCGAACAGTTGTATGTTAATTCTAATTAATTATTGCGCTGCGCCAATTTTTCATTCGAACTGAGATCCCGGTTCAATTGAATATCATATCTAGATCTTACGTTCGTTGCTAACGGGGGTTGCTTTTTTCTTTAGAGCAAACATTTTCTAGTTTTTCCAAGGTCTATTTAAATAGGTTTCTCTCTCATGAATATTATAAATTCCAGTGACGTATTTAGTTGCGTTGTCTTTGTAGAACTAATGAATCAGAAGGATACGAATCAGATAGTTGGTTTAACAAGGATATGCAACGACGCAGCTAGTTGAGAAAAATCTTTTTTTTCAATCATATATTGCAGACTTTCCACTGTCTCTAAGGCTTAAATACCGATTACCTCTATCTACGATTTGTAGAAGATGCACCTCCTTTTATGATCCTCGAACAGATAAGTTCTTCCATCGAGTCGATATTTATTCATGGTATTGGTCGCGTCGTCGCGTTCGCACTTGCACGAACATCGCCTCGATAAAATCTACTCCTGTTACTGTGCGTTCGATTTCTCGATCCAGTATATCTCACTCTACTTGATATTCATATCATCGAGCTACCTTGCTCGCCCAGCCTTAACGCTAAAATCCACGCTGAAATAATCGACGCGAAAATAAAATTCACAGTTGCGCCAAGGACTATGCAGATGAGATTTAGACAGTCCTCTTATAGTACACGCAATGTAAAGATCGAATTGTCACTTTCGAGATAGAATGAGCACGTTCAGTGTCACGAGCGAATCGACGAATCGATATCTGTCGCCGAATTCGCGGTAAATAACATTGTTAGCCGAGCGAGTGGCGTGTGCAGTGTGTAAGTGCGCGGCTGTACTCTTTGTTTAATTAGCCCGGATTTACGGTACAACAAGGCGAATCCGAAGTGGACAAATGGTCCTGGTGGGTTGGCAAGTAACGCGGACGAGCCGGGAGGCGGCGATGCTGACCCGCAAAACCGTCGCTGAATTGTTTCTAAAACGGCGACGTGAACGGGCGTGGATGCATTCGGAGCAATATTTAGGACAAGTTGCACGATATTCGCGTTCGAACTTGTTTTCCCGCTTTAGTTAAATGCCACGGTGACAAATCTCGTCCGTCAGCCTGCTCCCGCGATCTCTGTTTACCATTTTGCACGTCATAAGTTTGATTTGCGTCCCATTCTCCTCTTGACGCCTATTAAATATCGAACGATAGCCTCGTTTCGTACCAGAATAAATATGACATTGATTGTCAGATTTTTTTCTTATTTATTGTATCCGTTGTTTATTTGCGACCTACCAATTTTTTTTCTCTTTTATCGTTAATAATATATTCTTAACTTAAGCGTATCGATTGCCAGCCTTACCTGAAACCAAATAATCTGGAACTTGACCAATTTAATGCGCACACATTCATATTCGTGACAAGTTAAGCATACAGTGCAATCAGATAGCTATCCACTGTGTGAAATTGAATAGAGTCCACTACCGCCGAGTTATATTTGCTTACACTTTATTACAAAGTAGAATGAGTATAACCGTACCGCTAACTGTACCGCTCAGGTTAATCTATTTGGAATCGTCGATTCTATAAGCAATCGTATGCGTTCATTTTTTTCCTTCTCCAACGTCCGTGCGAGAGGTGTATCGAGAGATTTATGATCCCTCCGAATATTAATTTGTTCGAATAACATACGCGTTCGTATAGTTGCACCTTGTAGCTCTACAAAGTTGGTGACAAACTTCTTTACGCGTATCCGCTAAAAGTGTGCGAATAATATTTATCGAGTTAATTAGTTACAGTCGCTTATTCTACCGCGTTGGAGTGACGCGAGGAATAATTATGTTCCTTAGCCGACTTCTCTGATCTGAAACAAACTTTTGCTCCCGTGTATTGTGACAATGAAGCAAAAATCTGAGTAATTTACAACCGTATAAAATGATCACCCGCGCGTTGGCAAAATTTTCGTTCATCCCACCTCTGGCACGCGTGCCATAAGTTCGCCATGCCTAGATTATCGTCCATTCGAATCTCGCGATCTTGGACGATCAAAAATCGTATTAAATCGATCGATCGAATCTGTCAGAGAAATTTCTTGCAACAGATCGCTGCAAACACGACGATGCATCGACTGTAAGAAGTACATATTAGAATTCGTTAGAGGGGGATGAAAATTTGTCGACTCTTCTCGCATTCCTCTGTCGCTATGCGGATCGTCACGATCGAAGTCCTTTACCCCGGCGCGTGTACCCGAAGCTTACGTATTTCGAATCTGGCAGTGGCCAACGCTGGCACAGATTACGCTCTGGCGCATTATTATGTGAGTAGCGTACAAGACGCGTAGGCCGGCGCAGCGGCGAGTATTATTGTCGTTTTGGCAGCACGCGCGATTTTCGTGATTTAATGCACCGGATACCCTGAGGCAGTCTCGTTCGCCGATGTACCCGTCCACTCATTGAATCGTAATTTCGCCCTCTTCGCGGTGTCCTGCGGACACAGGCTCCTTAGAAACGTTGCGACTCGCGCTGCGTTCTCGTAGACGGCCTGGGGGTAACGAAGACAGAGCTCTTGTTCGCGTGGTGATCAGATTTAAAGTGTGACGAAGCTTTAGTCAATGCAGTTTGATGAATGACATAATAAGCGGACCGTGGATATAACATTTCTTCGTGTTATGATTATTTCGATGCTATAATTACGTTAGTATTTTCTGTCCCTGTTTCATCTTTGTTACAACTACGCTTCGCTGTCGATACAAGTTTATTTAACAATTGACATGTTCGTAATATAGAAATAAAGTTGTACTATGATCGTTGTCGTAATATAAATTGTACTTTTATCGAAACGTTCGAACGAGTCGAACTTTTCTCTGCACAGAGATCGATATCCACCCGCTGGTAAACGGATCACAATTTCTGTCGTCGAGCAAGCCTATCACCGTGTTTTACAATGCCCGTAGTTGGCGAAACACTTGGTAACGCAGCGAATTTCCAACAGGGATTCGAGTTTATCGGGAAGAACGTCCGATCGGTAGTTTGCATTTATCGTAAACAATTTTTATCCATCCGACTGTCTGTTAGTCGATGATTCAACGTTCGCCTCGTCGATGTACGAAGTCTTCTTTCCGTTTTGTGTTTTTTTCTTTCATATATGTATATATCACGAACAGCTCCTTTTTACAGCTGCACCGACAGCATTACGCGTCGATGTTATCTATCAGCCGTTAAATCGGCAAGAAAGTATTTCTTCTTTTTTTTTTATTCTCCAACGCGGTATAAGACAGACGTGTGTCGTAAACTGCAGACGTGTGGCGCCTCTGACGAAGAAGTAAAAACTGCTGTCGCGTGTAATAAGCTATCGTCGCTACCAGCCTCGGAAATGAAGTTGTAATTCGTGCCAAGTTTCGCCGAGTGCAAAATTGAAGCGGGCGTAATAACGGGGCCGAAGATTTTCAGCTCTCGTCTCCTCCACGTTACTTCCTTCTGCTTTGATGTTTCGCTGCACTGCACCTACGTTAAGCACGACTTTTTCTAAAGTACCAGCATCGAATTTGGATACGACTTGGAATAGAGAACGCAATTGTGAGAAATATGAACCGTTGAACCGTTCACGTCGATTTTAAGCTCGTACATTCATGGAAAATCAATTCTTCCTTAGCACAGATATGATCAACGAGATTTCCAGCTTTGCCTTCTGTCGTCTGTATCGAATAGTTAGCGCAACGAGATTCTCCGTGAAGTAACAGATGCGACAAAGTGCGTACGATATTAATTATCAGCGTTACGCACGTTGATCGCGGTGCAATATTCGAAGAATGTTCGCGACACGGCTGAGGACTACATGAGTAGTCGTTAACAAAATGTCATTGCATTTGCTACACTTGGGTGCGTTAGTCCATGGCCCGTTTATCTTCCTCGTTTCTTAATGTTAACCTAGGCTGGGGCGTCCTCTCGGGTCTAGTTTGTGCCGTTTTGACCGCTATTCCTTCCTAGCAGTGCTAATTTAACCCTTTGCGGCTCGAGTTATTACTACGGCCAACTCGAGCTCGGTTTCGTCATCGGTCTGATGCAAACCGTGAAATTTCATTCGGCGCTCAAGTAAACGTGTCCCGCGTAACGTCGTTACAGAGCACGCTTCGGAATTGCATCTTTCGTCGTCCGCCTCTATTTAGGATCTAATGTCGGTGCGAAAGTTTTGTGCTTCATTTCGACGAGCCGCTAATGTGGAGAAGCTGAACGTCACACTTGGCAGGTATTCTCGAGTATCAATCTGTCTTGGATTATGCGAGTTTACTTGGACATTTTCACGGCTCTGCCAGAAATTATCATGAAATTACTACGATTCAACGAGTTGTGATCATCGTCGTGGAGTATCGATGTACGTCGTAACGATACGTAGAAATCGATTCGCGTGCTCGTTCGATCTCTGTCGCGCGAACGCGTTAGCGAATTTCGCACCTCGCTGCGCGCTTCGCGCCATGGTTGTAACTAATTAACGATAAGATCAACGAGCGCGATTACTCTAATCGGTTTCGATCGAGTCGTACGACGGTCGCGCGCAACAAGTAGAATTTTCGTAGCATGGGATTACCTCGTGTCGGAGGAACGAGTCGCGTCTGGCGATCTGCTCGAATTAAGCTCGCAGATAAGCGATAATTTGAAATCGTTGGTCGTGTAATGGCGAGCCGTGGCGAAGCGTGGCTCGAGCGCCATGATTAATCGGGATTGTTAATTGTTTAATCGACGGTTCGCCGGTTATCAACAGATCGGACGTCGCGCGGCGAGAAAATCGATGGCTCGTAACTGTTTACAGCGAATTACGGTTTTGCTCCTGTTTGGTTGTCCGCGGTCGCTTCTAATTCAAGATTATAGTCGGGCATCGCGAACTTCGCACCTGTCATCCGCTGCCAAATGTCTCGAATCATTAAAACAGAAAACGTAAACGTTTATGTTAAAAGTATCCGTTGAAGACATAAGACCACCACTTGGCAGAGCGATGCTTTTGCCAAATACTTGAGAATTCTCGAAGCCTCTCGCTCTCTCTCTTTCCCTTCTTCTCTCTCGTAGTTCACAGTGTTCGCTTAATGACTCGTCAAATCGGTCGACGTTGCTGCGCTTAGCCGTTCGGAAATTACTTGCCGCGAAAAATAGCTGGCTTTTGGGCTGTTTCCTTTTCAAATCGCGAAACTCAGGACTGAATAGTACGAGAAAGTCTTGAGTAACCGTGGTTTTCTGGGTTTACAAACTTTTGGTACCGTGAAATCCGTTCGAAACGCTAGTCAAAATTTTTGCATAAACATACAAATAAATGGTACGACGAGGTGTTAAGTAATTCAGCAACCTGGCTGACCGATATTACGCGAAGATTCAAGAATTTCAGTCGCTACATATTTCAGGGATCGCGCAATCGGGTGTTTCGCTCGTCCACTCTGTATGAATTATTTCGGCGTGCTTGAGTTGTCGCATTCTCGATTCTCGAAATAAAGACGTCTCGGTCAGGGAGTAGGGAATCTCGGTGCGCGGGAACGCGTTTCCGAAAATTGAAGTCGCGATACCCAGACTCCACCGGTGACTATATTAGAGATGCTCCGTCGGCACCTGCCCGACTTCGTCAGCCGCTTGTCCGGATTATTAGCTTCCGACTGGCTGAGCCCGCGATTTACACCCTGTATGTGGTTAAATTGGCTGGCCCCGTAGGAATCTGTCCTTTTCGAATTTCTTGTGTTGCCTCGAATCGCGTTCCCCAGGCTAAACGAGCAGAGCTGAAACTGTAACTTTGTCGCGACTCGCACAATGGAACGAGGAAGATTGTATCCTAGCCTATCTCGTTTTGTACCTTTTACACCTCAAATTGGGGGCTTCTGTGTCTGTGCGTTAAATGGGCTAGCAAGCTCCTGTCCATTACCGTTGACGACGCATGAGAAATGTTTTGCAGGCTGTTTCTAGTCCCGAATCTGTAAATCTGACGAGGAGTAACTGACTTGCTCGAGAACCATACCTTTTGATTAACGATGTTATCAAATAAATTTGTTTCCAGCAAATTTCGATATTAATATCGTTAAAAAGCATTCGATGGACTTTAAAATTGTGTTTTTATTTATTTGATCGACGACACGATAATATCTATTTTTTAATTCACGGAAAGGGTGCGAAGTTCGAGCTGACGTTCCGCTACGATCGAATCGAATCGCTCCGAACGATCCCTCGGTTGGCGAGTTAAGAACTTGCTTTTGTTTTGTCGCGGGGTGTAAAAATCGGTCACGGGACCGTCGTAAACAGGCATTGCCGGCACGGGAACCCGAAATAGTTAAGCCGAATTCTCAGACCAGCGCCGGCTTAGGCGCTCGTCGTTGCCATTTGACAACGCCTACGCGTCCGCAGCGTCTGGATTAGAATTCACTGGCAGATTTAGGTTCGTAGGTTTCGTAATGCCGATTAAAGGCACCGTAAAGCCTTAAAGCGAATCGCGCCGCTCCTCCTCTCCGGGGTGCTGTCAGAAAAAATCGCGAGCCACGAATCTCAGCGAGCCTGTCTCGCTCGACAAACAGGACACCGACGATCGTTTCGTCGTTACGTTAACGACACGATTTACGTTCACGACTCGCGGCATTGTCTGTAGACTGTTTGCGTATATTGTTCACGGATACTTGAACCAATGGCACAGATACAGATCGTCTAAAAAAGATAAGCGTCGCTCGGAAAGTTGTCTACAAGATCCAACCAGGTATCTCGTATGTACCACGCGAGCGTACGATCACCCACTGCGACTCTTCCATTTACCTTGTACTCGAACCATGGGACTTGAATTTCGATTTCTATCAAGAAAAGATATCTTTGGATAATCTTTGTGTCTGCGAGCGGTATCCCAGTGTACACACCTCGCTGATACAGCGTCGCTGAAAACGCGACGAAAGCTCGTTAAATTGAACGTTTAATCGAGCGATCGGACACGATAACGCTTAAAGACAGATCGAGACAACCGGTAGCGAGAAGTCGTTTGAAAGCCACGAGCTTCGAATAATTCAAGCGACACGAAAACGATCGAAGGTAGGGAGGATCGGGGTAGAAACACGGGGGAAACCGGATCGGGAGTCGGCAGCATCTCGCTCTCGAAGGGGGTTCGTCGCGTAAACGCATCACGCGGATCGATCCTAATGATTTCCCTTTTCGAACGATTCCACCGGACCAGTTTGTCCTGTCGGACAATAACGATGATGCCGGTGATCCGCTCCGATGAATTCTAATTATCGCGACGATTCTTCTTTGCTATTTATGATGGCAAACATTAAGTCCCGTTTTATGTGGTTGCCTTCTCTTCTTCCGTCGATAGGCACGACGGTCGTATTGTACAGATTCGCTTGCGTTTCCGGGTTCGTTGTCTACATATACGCGATATTATTATTTTCTCGCTTTATTCTTCTCTATCTATGAGAACTCTTGGATTTGTTAGTGTGATCAATTGCGCGTAAAAATTACGAAATGTACATTTCATATGTGTTTCATTAAAAATTGTGCGTTTTATACTAGGATGTCTGGCGGAATACGAATACCAAGATTGAAAGGATAGTAGCAATCCTACGATACATGAATTTGCAGAAAATATTAGAAAACTACAAGGTAGAACGATTCGTATTAAGCCCCTCGAAGACGCATTGCCGTACAACCTCCCTAATGTAGCATAAGCGCACTTATCCTCGGCAAACGATTATAATCCAGCCCGTTAAAAGGACGATGAACATGTTCCCTCGCCGCAGCAGCGTCTTAAATCAAAACTCGTGTTCCATCGATCAAGCGAAAAGTAAATCCCACCCGAAATGGTTAAAAGGGATCCCGAACGCTTTATCCGCGTGGCTTATTCTTGGCGAGGCGGATGAAGCCGTACCACGGCAGACGCGTAGCAGCAATTAAAAATAACCGCGTGGCAGCCGAGCGTGTCGCATCTTCGATGCAAGATGTCGTTAATCCTGACGAACCGCGCTCGTGGTAGTTGTTTGGGCCGCACCAACGGAGAGGACCAATGGGTATCTTGGTCCGCGGGTGTCCCTGCGATCGCGTTGTCAGCGAGCGACCGCTCGAAACAGGATTGCGAGACACGTACGCGTACACATGCCATGGTACCGATTCGAACCTTTCTGTAATCCGTCCATTCACTGAAAATAAGCCCCTTCGCTTAGCACAGGTGAACGGAAACGTGGACTACGGTCTCAGCCTAATCCGTCGAAGGACCGTTCATCTTCAGACGTGAAAACTTCTATTCTTTTATTTGCTCCGCCCCTCCTTCCCCCCAGTCCCTGGTCTATCGATCGTCTCTCTCGTTCCCTTTTCTTTCTGTACTCGCAGCACACGGGTTCACCCGGTAGCCTGTGATGTTTCTTTTTTTATCCTTGTCTTCGGTCAGTCACAGCTCCGTCCTTCTCTCGGCCGTTTGTTCTTTCTCTCTCTACGGCCCTCCCCCTTTGTCCACTACCCCGCTGCTTGCCACGCACCAGGAGGCAAACCAATTACATTATTTATAACTTCGAACTAATCTGATTACACGACGGCGCCACGCGTCGCCTGCCCCGTGAACGATGCCATCGCTCGTTTCGGTTTAAACGCCTATCCACCGGGGCCAGCTCGAAAATACCTCGATCTAGACCTATGTCGCACGATACGATCACTCGTTCTTCTCTCTCTTTCTTTCTTGTTTTCTTCTTTTTCACGTTCGTTCACTGTCTTCCTCCGACGAAATTAACTTTTATTCCTGGTGACATTCGGCCTCCTCGATCGTTCTCGCTTTCGTTTTACGAACTTAGCTCGGAGGCGATTAGCTTTAAGTTTGTTAGAAAGCCAGAGATTATTTAGACAGAGATGGTTATTATTCTTTAGGCAGAAGAATTTGGCGTCACTGTTACGTAAACAGAATACTCGTAATAACTGTTAAAGTTTTCCATTCTGAAGAAATGAATTGACTCCTCGGTGGACTTTCTAAAACGAGAAATTGTCACGCACAGCGCGCAGAGAACAGATCGCTTTTAGGGTTGTCGCGTCATTCTCTGTCGATCTTAAAAATACAAAAGCGGGGACGAAACGTTGGCTAAAAACGCGCAAGAGGGAGGAAGAGGAAAAAAGGCGAAATAAATCATTCGTGCCGAGCGTTTGTCCGCGCGGTGACGTAAGCGGATTCGCGACTAGGTCAAGGTGTCGAAGAGAATCCTAATTGTCCGTTGGACCTTTCGTTCCGACCGCGTTGGATCTCGTCTCGGACTGACAGAGCCGGTTCGTTCTGGTGCAAGAGGCGATCGTTTGGCAATGAAATCCGACACAGTTACATCAGTCGCGGCACTGTCGTTAAGTGATATTTGTATTCGAAATTTAGTGGAACGTCCTCTTCGTTCGCGGTCCCGATAAACAAGCGTTGTTTAATTTTGCCCGGCCGGTTCGTTGGCTCGGCCTGGCTTAATGGAAAGCCACCTACAGCGCCCCGGTGAATGCCTGTAAATTAAGAAGTCGCTGGCCCTTAATAGCTCGTCGAAGTTCGATCTGACCCGGGCGGTGTAAAAATTCTTACATAACGAGTCGCTTCAGAGGTTTGAAAAATATTGAGACGTCTTTAATTTTCGTGGGCCGCTCTGTTAAAGAGTCCAGCAAGAACGTTGCGACACGTAACTCGTTGATTACGGTAAAAAATTGAGACGTATTTAATTTTAGGTCTCCGGCCGAGGAGCGCGGTAAAAATGGTGCACGCATAACTCATTGGTTACGGTGCCCTACGTTTCGTGTCTCGTACAGTATCATTTACATAGTAGAGTAACAAGAATCGAACGTGAACTATAAATTACGCTTCGATAACGGCGATCGAGGTATTGATACGACTAATCTGAAAGAATTTTTGTTGAGAATGCTATCGATTACCATTTTGATAATACTAGTATTCTTCTATTTGTACTATTTGCACGAATAGTCGCGCGTTTCTAAAATGTACGGATCGTACGAGAGGAAGTGAGGTTGTCGCTACTTGCTCGCGTATTTGAGATTCTGAACAACATGCTTGAGATTCTTGATAAATTGAATTCATTAACGACGGGCGCGGTGAAAGAAATGGGAACGGCGGGAGAATCGAGCGAACTGATCGGGATTCCTCCGGGATATACCGTTACGTTGTATTTCCCACGAAACTGCGGGCGAGAATTCGTAGCTGGATCGGTCCCGATCGCGTTGGTGAGCTCGAACTCGGTTCCGGGGAAGCGTGTCGGTCCATACATAATTCTGTCTCGTCTTTCTTGTTCGACAGGAGTCCCTTTTCGCCCCGTGGTTTCAGCGCACGCCGTAAACATATAAATCCGGCGCGTATAAATGCATCTCCGCCGGTTTTACGATCGCTGGCTGTAAATTTCCGCTGGCGTTGAAACGGCCATATAAACACGCGCCGCCTCGCGGCGTTGTTTCGCGCCGCCATCGGGGGTGGCTGTGCCTACTTCCGTGGAACCTCGATTTTCCTCTCCACCACGCTTTGCACGCGAAACGAATAATTATTCGTCGATATTGGTCGCGGTTCGACTAGTCAAGAACGCAAGGAATCTCGTATCCGCTCGTTTCATTTTACACGACAAACGACGAACGCGTTGCTAGAATTGTTTCGCGCGAAAAGAATGGACGGAGATATCCCGCGTTACGATATTAAAATCGATCTCGCGTTAGTCCGAGCGAAACACAGTTTTCTGTGTTGCCTGTTTTTTCTGGCAGCCTCGATATTTTCATTCGAGTTGGTGATTCTGTTTGCAATGTTCTCTGGACGCCATCGGGACGATGAAATACTTATTGTTGCTTATATATATGCTCTTTTTTCTTTTCTTTCGCTTCGAGCGCTCTTTGTTTCGTCCGCTAGAATCGGTTTCCATGATTTGGTATCACTCCCATCGCTATTCGCGGATTTCGCTTTTTTTTCGAGGCCACGCTCGCGACTCCGGCAAGGTCTGCACTATTTCGGTTGCCTCAAGGCGAGCACGGAACATTCTTAGAGAGAATAGAGTCGGTGCAAGGCCCGAACGGAACAGCCGGGATAAAGGGAGGTTATTTTTTTTTGTTCGTTCCCCCGCTCGAACATTCGGCGCAAGGCGGAGGCCAGTCCCAACGTAAATTGGAACTCGCGAAGGCCGCGGGCGCATCGTTGCTCTTAAAATTAGCCTATCGGTGGAAAAATTTCGCGTACTAGAATTTTTTCGACACACAGCCATCATTTAATAAAACGTTTTACGCGCGATCTGTTTTTAGAGCGCGAACGATCGCGCCGCGGTTCCATTCGAGTTTCACGCGAGAGCGCGGAACGGCGGGGCGCGCTGTTAAATAATGGAAAGAGTCGTTTTCTCGATGACGCCATTAGCGGAAATATAACCGCGTAACTGGCGGGAATTCTTGCATTAATCGAACCGTGAACGAGGTCGCGCTATGCTCGATGGGCGCCGCGTGGGTGGCGGTGTATGAAATCGCTCGTGTGCCCACGACACGCAGCGGTTATGCGACAGAAAATGGATCGCAACGCTCGAGCGAACGAGATTCGGATACAGGTGGATCGCGAATCATCCTCCCTCATCCCTCGTCCCTCCTTTCGACGCTCTCTCTAATCATCCAGCGTGACAGCATTCGCGAAACGCCCGTGTGCATACGCTTATGAGATCGTTCTTCGTGATCGTGACGTTTTTGCGAGCCGAAGATTTCCCGTAAAATGCATCGTAAAGTGAGTCAAGAATGTTGATCCGGCGCTGCGTGTACGCGGTTTCGTAATATGGAAACGTGACCGATCATGTAAAGCAGTTTCCTGCGGATAGGTGCATCGAGGAAAGGAACTTCCGTCAGAATCGATACGGTCACATTCCCAGGATCGTAGTTCTATGCAACGAGTTCGCTGTTATTTATCGCGTTGCTAGTCTGCGCGCGTCTGTCCAGCTGGGGAATAATCTACTTGTTCGCTAGCGTTAATAATAGTAGCTCGAATGCAGCTTCGCTTTTCAAAGGCTGATATCCCTGAGAAGTAACTTTCTTGACATTGTTTATTTCTGTTCCAAGTTACACGGATATAATTCTCTAGGGAATCGCGCGAAACCTGCATTATTTGACAAATTGCTAGCGTAAGAAGACGTATAATACCTTGCACACGTTTCTCATTGTCCTTTAGCCAAAATTTTGCAACATGTACAATTACCCGGTGTCCATGCGACACGCTTAAAATATGCCCGCGGCGTCGCGGGGCATTTATAACGGAGCCGAATCTACAACGCGCGAAGGGGAGAAAGCGAAAATCCGGCGACTAATTTTTCTTTCACAAATTCCCTACGACCCTAACGGTCGCCGTAATTGGATTTCGTAAGGCCCAGGGATCGTCCAACCGGTGCGTACAACCGATCCTGGCGTCTGATAACGCTAAAGTCGTGTCGCGCTTTCCATCCCCGATTATTTCTGGATGACACGCTCGCGAGCCTTAACCCTTTCAACGCTAAGATGCCCGATTACGACCGTGTATCATACGCTTCTGGGTTATTACGATGAAGTATGCGTCCTGTTGACGCATTTTTCATTCCTTTCACGCGAAACGTATCGATCATAATCTGATATTACACGAGCCTTTAAACGTAAGGAGAAACCTCTGACGTTAAGATGAACGTTCGTTGAAACAGTTTTGGGAAAGCATATCTTCAGAATGCTAGAATTTTTTAACAGTAGCACACGATGCAAAGTCTGCTCACAGTGTTCGCATACACGCGTGGAAAGAGGACTGATTCATTGATATTGTAGCAAAAGCAGTATTAATTGTACCTCGACGTGGACACGTGTAAATCGGGACCATTTCGAACGGTAGTACGGATGAGTACGCACCGGTGAGAAAGTTAATTTCATCCGACTTCGTCGATAACGGAACTCCCAAAGACCAGGCAGATATTAATCCGCGAATTTAACGAGCTTTTAATCCCGACGAAATTTTTCCGTGTTGCGTTTCCCAATCGGGCGAATAAAATTTAGCCGAAGTTGTGTTAAGTGAGCCGTCACGCGAGCCGCGAACGTGCGTATATTCGTTTGACTCGTTTGATTTATCTGGCCGTGTATTAACTGTATCGCGTTTTAATCTCCCCCGGCGCGTATTAAAAAGTTGCACGTCGCGCGGAGACTTTCTTGCGTTTACAATTACGAAACGGGCCGCCGTAAATTTGTTCCCCCCGTGTACCTTACGCGAACGAGCCACGGCGAACCAGCAGTTTTGCATAATTACGTTCGCGCACGCCGCCGCATAAACAGAAACGCGACTTCGATTGGGGGCTTCGTGCGTTACGGGAGAAAGCGAACAGCTGTTCAAGTTCGGGGTATCGGTGGATCATTTCGAAAGTAAGTCGACTCTTTATTGCGTTTCCGTATTTACGCGCGACTTCATTCATTCGCAGACTTAATAACTCTTCACTTGATTATATCGGATACAATTTCGTAGCCTGAGGACACGCAGAATCGAGGTAGCGGGGTTAAGCTTGTTAACGCAAAAATAATAAGTGCATGCTTATTAAGCTGAATCGTAAACAAGCGAGCTGCGCTGAAGCTACCGATTAACATGGATAAATGATCTCGATTCTGTATAATTAAGCACCGACGTATCATGTTTCGCTAATATGTTAGGCGCGTTTGCAAAAAGTGCAATCTCAATGACGACTCTTTCGAGATCGCTCGTTCTCGTTCAAAAACGCGCTTCGACGAAGACAAACAATATTCGCATAGTTGAAACTGTCGCACTGTCGGGTCGCGCGCGTTGTTCTTTCTCTGTGGATAAAAAGAAAAGTATATAATTCAAGCGATAACGCGAAAGGAAGGCGCGAAACATTGGCACAATAACACGGGCGCAATTTGTCCTCGTCGCGGTGGCGGCGGCGACCGCGTCTCCGAGGGATCGACGTCGTAAATCAGGACTTTATTTTCGAGGGAGATGAAAAAAGGAGGAAAATGATATGCACGCGGTTACCAAGCGCAGATTATATCCTCCCAGAAACAGATGTCCGGGCCGAGTACCTTAATTAAGAGGCAATTATTTATCCCGGGCAGGAGAGCCCGAGCTACTTTTCTTTAACGAGTCCAGCAATTAATACGCCGGGGCGCCTCGCGCAACCGGAAATAGGTACACCCTCGTAATCGCGTTTCTTCGCCACGGGTGCGTTCACGCGATAAACCGCTTACGAGAAACGTGCTCCGTGAGAACTGTCCCGACGCGAGCGAACCGGAGCCTTGGAAATCTCTCCTGGAAACAACGTACCCGCTTGGATTATAAATTTCGATAGACGATGGAGTTCTAATTTTGCGTGTTGTTCGTCGACCAAGGTGAAGTCGCATCCGTGCTACATTTCATGGTGGCCGCCGACACGCTTTGCACCATCTCCTACCCATTTCTCTTCCGCCTTGACAGATTCTACCCGCGACATTCCGATGTTCGGCAACGAAAACTCCAGAGGCACCCTGTCGCCTTCGCGCTTTTATTTCCGTGTTCTTCTCGCTGTCACGCGGTGTCTTCTAACTCATCGTTATGAAATCGTCGACCGAGGACCTCCGTTTATTTAATTACTCCAAAGTGTTCGACCTGGGTACCTTTCATTATTATTACAATATCAGTTGTTCGCCGCAACAAGTAAATCCTACGGATACATTTTCTGGTGAAAAGATATTTTATTTCGTTGGTCACTCTTCGTTATTCAATACGAGAAGTACAATTACCGATGCAACGTGTACTCGATTTACATCGAGATGAAACTTACGCGCGTCTACCTTATTTTTTCACGCGAATTCTCTCCTCGTTGAGTCATACCCGCGTTACAATCGCTTGGATGGAACGGTAATAAAGAGGGCTGTTGAAAGGCGGAGTCGGATAGAACGTAATAGTAGTCGTTATTAATTTAAAGACCGATTATCTCGCGTATCTTCGATGGCATGATTCACCATGCGTCGCAGCGTGGATTGGCAAACACTGCGTGGAGATGCTAATTTAACCGTGGAATTGTCGCGTGCACCGTAATAAGGTGTTCTGGCCAGGGCATTGTGCGGGCCCGTTCGACGCTTGAATTTGTTTCCGTTCCCTCCGCGTTGGCCGCGGCACGACGATCGGGTGCTTGACACAATGGGTCCGCGAATTAATGCGGCCCCCGGTTTATGGGGCGCACGGGGTTGAACGGCGCGACCTCACGGGTAATTGGACGTCGCAGGTTGCCACTTAAAGGTGACTCATCGGCACGCTCGCGCGGATTATCTCGCGCAATCTGCTCTCGATGAGGCACCGGCGATAAATCGCCGCGAAGAGATTGCGGCCCCCGTGGAAATATAGCGGTTCCATGGGGTTTAGACATCGATTACCGGCGCGCGGCAGTTGTACAACTTTCGCGCCCCGCCGTTACGCTATCGCGTGAATTATTTAAACGACCCGCGCAGATGAGAGAGCCACGGTTAATGGGCAACGTCGTCGCGATTTCCGTCCGCTACCTCGAATTAAATAACGATAATAAATATTAACGGACTTTCGTTTGACGGGAGAGGGAGAGAGAGAGAGAGAAAGAGATTAAAATTTTGGTAGCTGTACACGGTATTGTCGATGAAATACGAGAGAGCGCGGTAAGTGGCAAGTAAATAAAATATGTTTAAAAATCTAGATACGAGGGTAGGTGATTTTCGAGTCACGCGAGGTTACAGAGATTTAAGATGGAGGCACGAGATGTGGAGAATTGGATACACGATAGCAAATCTTTTAGCATTAATTAATTTGAACATAATAACTACGAGTATTGGAAACCTGTTTATATTGAGACTCTTAAATTGGCACGTCGGTTTTATCGAGAAACTGCAAGCCTGTCTATGTACCGTATCTTCGCATTTAATTATGCGCTACGATATAATTACTATTTATTAGATTTCTTCGGCATTAAGGGACTTGGTTCTCTTACGAACAAGTTGTTTAATTATAAACACTTTTAGCAATCGTCCATGGTAGAGATAAGAAGAGGAGGAAATGATTTTTTCCATGGGACCTTTGCATCGACCTCGATATTCCCTTTTTAAGCGGGCTGCACGTGGAAAGTGCAACGAGTGCACGATCGATAACATACTTCAACGACAAACAGGTCCCATTTACCGTGTATCTGTAATCCGACGTGTCGCGCGAGAAATGATCACTCGCGCCCGAAAACTCCGATCGCAAGCGTAACATTCACGCCCATTACGTAATTAGTAATTAGTCACCATCGTACGCGACGGACATTAAACGTACCACATTACGTTCCCCGCCGCTCGCAGACATATTTAAAGACCAAGTTAGTTTATTCGCAACCGAGTTGTAAACGTTGCACAACGGGAACGCCTAAAATTACGATAGCGGCAGCTTTTCCATACCCCCGCCCTCTCGTGTCTCGAGCGAAGCGACAAGAGGACAAGAGAGCCGCGGTTGTTTATTCCCGAACGAGATGGCCGCGTCGCTCGTGAATCGATGACGACACAGTTCTGAGGAACGAAAAATCGTGGCCGCGGATCGGAGACAGCACGCGCTTCGGTGACGTTCGCGTTTCTCGTGCACGCGGGTAAGGCGAACGCGTATTTCTGAAGCGGCTGACTCAGCCGCGCGCCACCCACGCGTGTACGCCCGCCATACGAATACCAGGGTGACGAGGTGCTGCGCTGGCCGGCGCGAGATTTCGCGCGCGACCAGCCTCACCTTGCAACCTTTTCCCTTTTGCGATTACGTCTGACCTACTCGCGAGTACCCCGCCAATATTCGGCCAGGAAGAAAGTGTTTTACGATCCTGGCCGAAAGATTTGCTCGACATCCTCGCGGGCCGCGTGTCGAGCTTATCGTAACGAGCCTTCGGCTCCTCGCCTCGATTATATCGTTCGCTTTGTTACCGCGGTAAGAAAGGTCGCAGCGACGGCTGTCCTTCCTCTGACGTGGATCGATGGAGCCTGCTCGTACGCTCTGTTCGTTGCTGTTCCGTGCACCCATAATAGCGAGAAGTTACAACGCGTCGAGGGTAATCGGTGATGTAACGATTACTCGAAAATAAGTGGAACTCCGTGGGTGTTTGGTCGCGAATCGACCGTTGCAATGCGTGTCGATTATTCGCTGTGGCATTTACCGTCGAGATTGATCGAAGTTCCGAACTGAGGTATTCAGAACTAAATGGGAGTACGACTCGCAGTTCAATTTCGCTGGCGCACACTCCCGCTCGAGAAGTCCGATCATCGATTGGAAACTAGTCGCGAACGTTCGTGTCATAACCGGCGACAGGCCGCTATAAATAAACGTTTACGATACATCGATCAACTGGTCAACAAGCGTTAAACGAACCGCGCAGCGCGATACCAATTAAAGACAAAAATAAGCAACGGTGCCCGGGACTGCGCGGAAACAGCGCTTAAAAAGCCGCGTGCATTTGCATCGCGTGTTTTAATCATCGACAGCCTTTGAGACACGCCGTTTTCGTCACTGTCTCGCGCACCACTGAACTCGTTGAAATATTTCTGTCTATCGGTATCAGTGTCCGCGGTTATTGGCTTATGAAGGTGTCGGAGCATTGCACACGCAACCGCACGTATTACGTCTCCAGAACTCGGGTAGAAGTATTCGAATGAATATCTTGCGAACACGTCAAACTTCTTGCATCTGCGCGTAGAAGATTAAATCTTGTTAAAATTGGCCATTTATGTAAAAAGAAACAGCACTCTTAAATAACGTTCTTATTTTGCATATTTATTGAACAGACGTGAAACTAGTATTTGCTGGAATGTTAACCATTTGGTTCTAATAATTGACCTACACTGATACTCCAAATGCTGATGAAGTAGATTGCTTGATGGAATGCCTTATCTCCAAACTTTTTTAGAGTTACTACGAATATGGATCTTTCGAATAGGTTTTTGATCTCATTCCCTTAATTTCTTCATTAAGAAAACTTTCACGAAACAAAAACTCTGCATTTCTGCCCAAGGCGTTGAAACTTTTAAAAAAACCTCGACTTCAGCCTGCAATGCAAAAAAAAACTTGGAGTTGATTCTGTCTCAGATATAAGTGATAGTGAACTTTAAAACGTATATAAAATGAATTGGCAAATATCATTCAAGCACTTAAAAAGAAAATGTTATCACACAGAACAAGTTTTGTCGTGTTTTATTTTACTAAAAGTATAGGAAAGCTCTTGTTCTTCTCATAAGTCTCAATCAGTTTTAACCCCTGGGTTTTATTTTTTTTCCATTGTACGATGAACCTTTTAAACCTACCAACGATCTCTGCCACCTCGCAGCCCTTATCAAACCGGACGGTTTCTCGGTACGCCGTCGTTATTATTACAGTTTTCGATCATCGAAAGGGTTCGTCGAACCGTTCTTCGCATTCCCCCTTGGCCACGCTAAACACTTAACGCCGCTCGATTCCCCGGGCAGATATTAAAAACAGCTGGACCCCGCGCTCGCGCGACACCGTACGTGTGTCGTTTACAAGCGACGAATTTATCGCCCCTGCCGCGACATTTAAGTACCACCCCGTGTGGCTTGCAGCGGTCAGCACTGCTTGTTGCTTTCGATGCATCGAGCGTCCCACCCCTGCGAGTGGCCTCGTTGAGAAATCTCGCCAGATAAGCGCCAACGGAATCCGCTCGATCGCGCTACTGGAGAAGGAACGTCCACCGGATATTTATCGCGCCGTTAGGCGCTGGGCCTCCGTTATCTCTCGACTGTACGCTTATTGTTCCTTAACTCGCGCGTAATTGAAATTTATTTCGCGTCCTCGCCAGGCTCGCTCGTACGCGTCCTTGTCGGCACGATTTTGGGTTAATTGGTCCGTGGCAGGAGAAAGTCTCTTAACTTAGTAACATTGTAGCACGTACCGTAGTACAGTCTTGCCGTCTCTCGAATCTCACGGGGCTTGATACACCTCGCTCTACTACGATAATAAACGCGGTGTAGCTACAGCCGTGCGTCGTTTAACGAGGAATACGTCGTTAGCCAGTTTCGGTGTTACGCAAGTTTCGTAGAGTTTGCAACTAAGTTATACGATACAGTTTATTAGACGTCTAGATTGTACGGTGTAACGTTGGGTTAGATCATTCTGTGCCAATATAGATTGCAGATAGGAACGTTTCCCGTTGTAATAGTGAAATAATAATACGTGTTGCATTGCGAGGATACAACGGTTTGGTTATCGCTAGGCGGAATGGTTTCTCATAATGACGTCTGTCGTTCACCTGAACCCTGCATGGCGAACCTATGGCGCGCGTGCCAGAGGGTGGCTCGTCTGAGAAGTTCGCTGGCGCGTCACTGATTTATAGGTCATTTCATTCCGTGCGCTCGTAGACTGTTCGTCGAGGGACTTTATCACGTATGTAGAGTCTGTCGCGGTCAGTAAATCGGAGGTGAAAGAAGTTTTTGTGCAGAGGATCGAGGACAATGTGGCGGTTGACACGCGCGATTGCGATTCAATTCGTTAATTATCCGAAACAGTTTAAAGCACGGTCCAAGAAAACACGCTGGCGGATATCTGGGTCGCTCCCGAAATAACCTGAATGCATCCACCCGCTCCTGGTCCTTCTCACTCTCTCGCCTCTCATCTTCGTCTTCTTATTCCCCTCGGATTCGTCGAGTTTCAATGAAACATCCTCATCCGCCGTTTCCTCTATCGCGGATCACCCCTCGCGATTTTTCTCCGCCGGCTCTCTCTCGTCGTGGCACGTCGACTCCGGGCTCGTTCGTGCTCGATCGAATTAATTTGCGAGCAGGCTCGCCGTTGTGGCTTTTAAATCCACGCGATCGTGACGTAAAACGCCGCTTCTGGTAATGCACAACCCGGATCGGTCATTTGTAATGACGCAATTCAGGATTATTTTTTACGACACGGACCAATTATTTACGAGCCGATGGCACGGCGACCGAGCCACGTCGCGTGGCCGCGCGAAAATTACTTAATCTCCCCGTCAGCCGGTGCCACGCGTCATCCGACTTTAATCCGCTCTCGATTCCAGTCACGGATTGAGAAAAGACTTTTTTTCCCTCTTTGAAATGTATTTTAAAGATCGACAAAATATGTAGCGATTCTGACTTGAACGTTAGAGCGTAGACGCCAACCTGGCGGCCGCGAGGGCAGAGCCGTGAAAAATGGCGATGAAACCGGGGGTTGAAATTCCTCGATCGTAGTTCCCCCTCGCGACGAAGTTTCTTTTCACCGACGAGGAACATCGTTTAAACAGCGACGGTTATTACGGGAGACAGACGGTTACCCCGGTGGACAAAGTGGTGCTATATTTTAAGAAGGATACGCGAGTAACCGCGACGTGTCATCCGTGCGACTTTTGCCCGCCGGTGTACAAGGGGCTCGCACTTTTGTAATGGCTCGACATTTGTCCGCGCGCGGCCGCTTAATTGACCAATTTTTAACGCGGTCCACCGCGGCATTTAAGCAACGAATCCCTTCGACTGGCTGCGGGGACAGCCGAGTACGAGTACATTAGCGGTTAATACGCTGGAAACGATCATCGAACGGCGTGTTGGCTTCTTAAATATACGCGGCTTCGTGTCCCGCGATGCGTCATCCCCTTGGAGGCCGGAATGAAAAATGGGACGGAGGTGCGCCGCGGCCGGTGTTGCGGTAAGGAAATCGTTATGCTTCGGTTACAAGATATTTTTAAAGTAATCGCTCGCTGCTTGGAAATCGGAGAGACGGTTTTTATAATGAGCGTATGAATGGACGTGTGTAATAAGTCGCGTTGTCCGTATCGCCGAGTCGCGAATTCGTGTTGGCCAATTAAAGAAAATATACGCTCGTTTTTATGCCCGAGGGTGATCCGAACAGAACTCCGCGTCTCGAAGAGGAATAATTGATAGTATAAACGGATCTTAGTTAACATCCCCAGGAGATAATTGTAGTTAATATCGTTCCCCGTTATTTTCTATGTTCAAAATTGATCCGTTCGCTTCCATGGGAATCGTCGCGTGGAAAATGTTCGAATCGAGTTCGAAGTGAAAAATGATGCTTTCGATTAATAAATCTCCAAGGATATTTATCGACTTGCCAGCGTCGAAGATCAACGGGAGGCACACTTTCCGTTCAAAGACACCATCAACCACGTCCCCGTCGCTTTCCAGCGTCCCTCGTTGCGTAAAGATCCACCCCGGACAGTCACGTCCGCCCCGCGTTCGCGCACTCGCAGCGCGTCCTCCTTATTTTGTTTTTTTTTTTTTTTTATTATTGCCGCTATCATTTTTAATTCACTCGGGCGCAGTTGGCTGCCCGCGGACGGATCGTTTTGCCGCAATTAGTTTTGTGGCCGGCGGTGGTCTCTAAATCGGGCGGCGATCGTAAATCCACGGCAGCGTGTCCCCGCGAACGATGCGCCCGCGGAAAATTGGAGCGTATCGCGCGACTGGCTGTCGCTGCACCGGGTGGTCGCGGAAGCCAGGCCCTTCGCCTCCTCGTTCTTTTGCTCGCGATCGGATTTTATTCTTGGAAGCCTAACTCCGTGCACGTCCCGATCATACCGATTCGGTATCCCGCTGCTCTGTTCTTTTTGCGCCTCCTTGGAATTGTCGGGATTTTTTACTCCTCCCGTGCTATTAATACGGCCGTTTTTTATTTATTTACCGCTTCAAGCCTCGTTTGGCTTTGTTCCCTCCCCTCGGTTCTCTCGTCAACTCTTCGTAGCTGAAGTTCTCTTCGATTTTGATAAATAGTGCAACGATTCTTGCCCTGATGTCTGACCCTGTTCCTGTAGGAAATTTGAATTGCGTGAAAGAGGAAGAAACGTAACGACACGGGGGTTATCGCGAGGGCGGCTCGCGAGAAATTCATCTCAGCATTATTACCACGGTGGCGCGTCCCCGTGTCGCTTTATTTTCGACGTGCTACCCGACCCACTCGTTACAAGTCAATCCGCTGGTGGCTGTTAACACTATCCCGCCTCTGAACGTTATTAAGGAAAGTTAAGATTATACCATTCTAGAAAAATCAAGTGGTTCTGGTGTATCTCAACTAATTAACGCTGGTAGGATAGAATCTTCCTGCTCTTTTTAGAGAGGTCTTTAAAGTAAGTGACTAGGATTTATGGTATCTTAATCGGTGGCTTTTACGAACGTTTCAGATGATTTAGAGGATGCTATTTTGCTGACGTATCCAAAGATAAATGGGTCGAGTAGCCATTTGAAAATTCTTGTAAGTTAATCGATTCACGTTTTTAATTTTAATAACATACTCGTACGATATTCGTGTACTGTGTAAGGGGCGACTGAAAGGGGAAGGGCGAAGATGTAGGAGAAATAAAGGATTAGCAGAAGATAGCAGAAAGAGGGACACGACTGAAATCGCTTTCGTGTCGTAACTCGTCGATGTCCGACGCGCACAAGAGATGACAATGAACGAAGAAAAATCGAAGTTTGGCAGCTACAAATTCGATTGAAAGTACGACGGGAACAGACGTTTATATTTCCAGATATTTCGTATCGAACACGTCACTGCGTGTTATTATTCGAGTCGTGATATTCACTTTCTTCGACTCGTTCGACGAGCACATCGCGTCCGTCCGATCGACAGCCATTGAGACGTTATTAATGGACGAACGGGTATTTTACTCCGATTGACTGACGTTCCTCGTAATTATGTGAAGTGGAATTATAATATTACCTAGTCGCCAATTGGGACATTGCGCGATCTCGCGCCACTTTTTTCTCACAGCCTCCTTTCTCACGCCCTTTTGCGGCGCTTCCGAAACTCACGTACGAAGAATTCGCCCGTAGGTCCCTGTCTCTTCGAATCGTTCGGTCCAAAAGTTTGGCGATTGGAATTTTTTTTCGGATAACTCGCAACCGCGGAGGGCACGTCTAAAATTTGCATTCTTATAAATATCCTCGCGACTTTTTCCTCGGTCGCCGTCTCGTCCCGAGAGCCCAGCGACAGAGACATTTTCTGGCGACTCTGGGTGCCGCAGCAAAAACAAGGAAAAACTGTTAACGAGACACTCGGCGACGCCGCGGATGCGATAATTTATTAGATAAGAACGGCTCGCTTTCCAGCGGCCGTGTTCGTGGGAGCGCGGCAAGGGATGAGATGAAGCCGTTAGAAAAACATCCCCCGAAAACGGCTGTCTCTTTGATTCACCGTTTCCTGCGGCCTCGGCGACCGATTTCGTTGTATTTTCGTCCGCGTTCGTCGCGCTTTCCCGCTCGTGCCGCGCCGATATCCGCGGAGCTGTCTTACTTTGTTACGGCTCCCCCTCGTCTCTGTCTCTTTTTCTTTGCCCAGGCGCTTCCAGCCCGCTTCGAATGTCGTCCACGCGCCCAAGAAAAACATTTCGGCTGTCGCGGCGCGTAAAGGCGGGCGCACAGTCGAGCGCGCGTGCGCCCATGCAGCACCACCGCGTATTTCATCCTGCTCCCCGCGATGCCCACCGCGGGATTTGTAACCCGCGCGAAAAGATGGATGTATAATTCGTCGCTCGCGTCGATTTGTCCGGCGCTGAGTTTTTTCGCCGGACGAAGAGGATAACAGAGACGACACTCGACTCGCGAGGCCGTATTACTCCGAGAAATTCTCCGCTGCGCGTTACGATTTTCGAAAACGATTCTTACGAGGTTCTGGCTTTTAAAAATAAATACGTAACAGAATTTACTCCTGAAACGTAAAGCTAACCGAACCACGTGTAACGCTAACTGAAGAAACACAAACAACGGGACCAAATGGCCAGCAATGGCTCAAGTTTAACCCGAGGATAGCTAATATGGCGGACGATGCATCGAATCATCCCTCAAGCATCCCCTGTAGGCTGCCCACAAGCTTATCCACAATGCTATTTAAGCTTATCTAAATTGTCTGCAGTTTCTCTTCTGAAAAATAAAAAATTGAAATAGATCGACAAGAATGTAGCGTGTCTACTTTCGTATTAAATCGCTTGTCCGACACAGCTACGAGTGCTACGAATCAACAATGACACGGGGTGAATGAGATTTGCCTTTATTGAACGTGCAACGACACAATGATTCCACGCGTCCACCGAAACAGCGCGTGCATAGAAAATTACGAACGCTAAACGACCACACGGCCTCTGAACAGGCACGATAGCTCCGAGTAATTGCAAATTCCCCGTCCATTCTGGACCACGCACGCCTATTCTCGTCGCGTGCACGCCCAGGTGTGTACCCGCCCCGACGCGCACGTGCATTTCCACGCGCAGATTTATGCAGTTAACAGAGAGGCGAGGGCACGTAGGTTTAACAATTACTATGACCCACTTGCGCTCGATATCGGTGCTAATCGAAGTTGCGGCGAAAATGCAACTCACGCTCTCCTCGAATGAGACGCGAACACCACGCGAACTACAGAAACGAAAAGGGAGACTCGAGTAATGCCGAGTTTCAGCGAGTTTAATTAGGATTCCATTCCGCTCGAGGACCGGACCTTGCCTCTCCCTGAAGCTCCAAGTCCCATCCGCTCGTGAAAAAAGGGAGACAAGGCGAGGCGAGGCGAGGCGAATTAAACGAGAAGGAAAGAACCGGGTGGCTCTCCTCGCGCCTTTATCTCTCGTCATCACTTTCTCCTGGCCGCGTGATTTACGCTGCTCTTGTCTTCCTTAATTAGGTTAAGGTCCTCTCGTCGTTGCGCCCGACTTTGCATCCCGTAGCACGGCGCAGAGGAGAGAAGCGCGCGTACGAGTCTCCGACACCCTTGTTAAACATTAATCGAGGCGCTGTTCGCATTGTACCGCGCCGGGACGATTTATGCCTCGAAACGCGCGCTCTTTCGGCTCCGAACCGCTTTCCGACGAAATTTATTACATATTTACATCGGTCCTTCCTCGCAGCGGCGTTGTAACGACGTTGTTCGCTCCTCACGGCGAGACGCGAACTTTTTACACCACCGTTCCCGAGAATGGTATCGCTCGAGCTCGAGCGATCTGGAAAAAAGTTTCCGATCGATCTTGTCTCCTGCGGTTTTTAAAAATCCCACGACACGAAGGTCCGCGTGTGCAATAAGACGGACCGTTGTAAGTTTACAAGTGCAGTAATAGAAACGGTAAATTTGCAGACTTTCAGTGGACAGAACGGCTCTCGCGACGCTAATAGTTGAGAACAGGTCTCCGAGTGCAGTTGCAGAGTCATCTCTGAAAGAGCCTCGCAGTTCTCCGCGTTGTCATCCGGAGAAGACCGGTAAATCTTTTCTGGTACGCGTGTTTTTCTCATACTACCCGGCGGTGAGTAATAAAAAATATAGCAGGCGGATTGGCATCGTTTTAAGTAGTATACGCCTTCTACGTCGCGGTTGGTCAGCCATTGCGTAGTTGTAGCCGGCGAAGGCCGTTCTAGGTCGTTCGGTAGCTGGTCGTTAAGCAATGCTTCTCGCGTTGCTTGCCTTACGAAGCCCGTTTCGACGTGACTTTTGTCCTTGCCAGGATTGAGAACGCGATTCGATCCGATCGAAACGCGCCGGCGAGACCGTTTCGGCTATTGTGTCGCATCGTAATGGCGGCCGTTCCACTTGGCCTCCGATATTAACCCTCGACAACTCATCGGTCGTATATTTAGTACGTTTCACGGGAAACACTTAGGAAAACGCTTTACTTCGACCGATTACTCCATCCAGCAATGATTAAATGCGTCGCTTGTTAATTCTACTGCTGGTCGCACAGTGGCTCCCACTTTTTAAGAAACATCTCTTCGTTCTTCGTCTCGACGCGAGAGTCGTCTCGAGTGTTATCAATTTCTCTTGACTAATCGACCAAACTATCCGCTCGCCGTTCATCGATTTGATCACGCGACCAGTGTCTCACCCTTTCGCTTTGGTAAACGTTTAAACGCAGCCTTCTCTCACGATGTTCGAAGAGCAGGCTCGAAACGGCACGAGATATCTTTCGATGTGACACGAAATCGGCGTGGCGCGTCGCGGGAGAAGCCTCCCGGTGGTTGTGAAACCGCGGGACGAGTGGATTGTTTCAGGAGCGGACGCGACTCTCGGCACGGTCGCGAGGAAAACCTCGGGGATTTATTAACTTGTAAGGTACGTTCTTGCACGGGCAACCACCCAGGACCCGTGAATAAAACGTGCTTTCGTTGCCTTCTCATCGGTGGCTCGTTTTTTCATCTGGCCCCGGTGGTACGCGCGCGAACCACGCGGCTTACGCTCGCCCGTTTTATTCGTTGCTCGCGCGATAAAACGACGCGGCCGGTACGCCTCCCATCGGCTCGCGCGAGGGGGCACCCTATTCATTTAAACTGGCTGCCGCTCGCGAGCAATAACGACTGGATAAAAACTCGCTCGCAGATACACTCCCCATTTTAACGATCGCACTTAACCGCGCCTTTTCGCGCTGACGCGAGCTGCTCGCGCGTAATTTGCGATCGCGACCGACCGCGGTGCCGGGTATAAATACGAAACCTTTAGCAGCGATGCCCGCTCTCGAGCTCGTTCCCGGTTAACGGGTTGACGCGATCATTTCTTCCTCCCCGTTACCCATCTCCTCGTTCTCCCTTCCCTTTAATACGAAACTTTGAAGTTTCCTTAAGCACCGGTGTAAATTTTCGTCTCGTTTTCATACGCTGCTCGCGCAGCAGCTCGAGCGCTGGCGTTGCCCCCGTGGAACGCGTTTTTCGTTCGCGCGCGCTGCTCTTTAATCTTCCATAAATTCGATTGTATTAGGTTCGAACGCGTTCGTGTAAACAAAAAAGAAGCTCGTTCTAAGCTTCCATCCGGGCCAGAAGTTATTATGTAAGTTAAGCGATCAGCATTTACGAACGTTCCTCGTAACAGCGGCTACACCTATCTCGTAAGTGCATCCAAACTTAACCCCCGAGCCACTCTCGTAAATCTTGTCTATGCGTGCGCCCGACAAAACTTGTATCGAACTTGGAATTAATCCGAAATCGAACAGCGCCGACGGTTCCTCCTCGCGATAGCAGATACGCTTCGCACGAGTACACAGTTTAAACAAATCCGACCTGCTCCTCGTAAATCTTCCCCCTTCTTATCCACGAATGACGTTTCCATTTTCACCGCGTCGCACAACCGAGCCCGTTCTAAAAACGTATCTTTTTTTTAGAACCAGTTACGCAATTCCATTTCGTCTATAACGGAGTAACTATATATCATAGGGCCATGTACGTAACGCTCTCGAACACTGGACAGCAGCAGGTCGGTCCGCGACAGGTCCACCAGCAATGGCGCGTCTATTTTCCGCGATTCCGCGGGCTACCGAGCCACGACCGCTATGGTCAACTATAAAGGCCATCTGTTCGCTTTTAGAGTCCCCTTTATACCGTTTGTGACGTCATCAAGCGCACAGATAAACGAAGAAGTACGCCCACTCGGCGTCACTTATCATCCATCGTGGTCACCTTCTCGATCCTCGCGGTCCATCCAGCTTACTAACTCCTTGGCTCGCTCGATTCGTCGAGATCGTCGCGAATCGAGATTTGCCACGGAATGTTTCGCGTGGCTGGAGACGCTATTGTCACGAGACTCGATTTATTGTCATTTGTAAGTCAATGATTACGCTTAATTTCGCTGACTTCTTTACGAACCATTCTCGCGTAATCCTTTCGACGACGTTCAGCCGAGTTTCGCGCAGTTTGCGTTGATCATTACCTCAAGTGTGTTTCGTTTAACGAGATTTCAGGTGCGTATCGATTGATTTCGCTAGTTTGAATTACACCCGCTTTTAGATAAAATAGTCTTGTATTCGTTTATGGCTTTTTTGCTTGATTTATACTGTATATATCTGTTTTTTATGGGTAGAGTGTCCTTCTGGGAGATCTGACTTATTAACCCGTACAAATTGTTGGATAAATCGCTGGACATTTTTCTCAGCCCATTTGGCAATCTTCCAGAGTTACACAGAGAAAGAAACCCTCACTTTAGTATACGCTGTTCCGCGCTAGGTCAGAAACGAACGTTCCTCGGATAAGTCTATTAGAGGCTGCATTTACCTTGAATCTCTGATACTCCAAGTTCGTCTGTTGAAAATCTTTCAACGCAAGTTGCAGCATTAAAGTGACGAAACAACCTCTGCTTTAGCTACTTAACTTCCTCGCAGATTTGGCTTCCTCAAATTGCGAATCGTCCGTGGTCCGGTGTCGTTGACGAGAAATAAGAATCACCGATGGTCGGCGAGTGAATCAGCGCGCTGTGGCCAGTTCCGATTAAGTCCGCGAGAAAGAGAAGCTCGACCTTTCGACGTGTTCGAGGCGATTGTGATAGCCGAAAAAGCTCGAGAATTAGTCAGTATGTCGCGAGCGCCTCTAGGCGGCGTTCCAGCGAGTTATCCGTTGCTCGGGTTGGCCCGTAGCCAGGCGTCCCGACGCTTCCCGAGAGGGTGGACCGAGTCCGGCCGAAGACGGCGTCCCGGCGTCGAGCGTCCGTCAGTGCGTGTGTGACATGGCTGCGAGGCGCTACGGCGACCTAGACGCCCTCCACCTCGCGATGTGAACACACCCGCAACGTCCTCGAACGATCGTTGAACGATCCTAAACGTTATATTTTTTTTTTCACACACACTCTCTCTCTCTCTCTCTCTCTATCTCTCTCTCTCTTTCTCCATCTCTCTCTCTCTCTTTCTCTCTCTCTCTCTCACACTCTTTTCTCTCTCTTAACCACGTCGCTCATCTTCCATCGACGCGCGACGCCGCGTCGTCCAGCGTCGCTGGCGCCCGACGGTTCTCGATGCGACGGCAATAGCGCCGCGATCGGATTGGATACGACGACCCCGCGACCTCGTTCGGAGGAGTGCTCGAGGAACGTGCGAGCACCAGGCTGCTGACGCGACTCGCTTCGAGCTTCCCTCGATCGTCGACGAGTCGCGAGCCGCGTAGTGAACCGTCGAACTCGGGTTCGCGCGAGTCCTGTTTACGTTTCGAGGACAGTGCCTCTGGAGTGAGCCTCGCGGTTCGCCTCGCGCGAGTAGGGGTTATTCGGGGGTGGTGGTGAGTGAGGAAGGGGTTCGAGAGAGTGCGGAGTCGAACCGAGTGACGGTACTGCAACGGAACTGTGAGGGGTACTGGAGGAATTGGACCTATTTTCAACGCAGTGAAAGGGATTGCGGGAGTCAGAATGTGAACGGTCGTTGTTTGGAACGTGTTTGTTCGTTGCGCGCGATGTAATCTCGACGGAGTCGACGAGGGGGTTCTTCGATGAGATGATGAGATGTCGGGGACGGCGAGGACGACATGTCGGATAGTGTGGCGAGATGAGTGGTTAGATCCGAACGTTGAATCTTAGAGGATTGGAAATGATCGTGTCTCGTCGAACGTACCATTCCTGCAGCGAGACAATGTTGCATTCCTTGTAAAGAAGTCGTCGAGAAGCGAGCTTTCCCCTCGACGTTGTACATAAATGCTCAGAGAACGTGGACCAGAAATACACTCCTATTCTATAGAACTTCGTCAACTAGCAACTGTATAGAATTGTAAATGAAAACTGTCAAGTGACTGTCCAGTGGTAGTTAAATAAGAAAGAACTGTTGGAAAGAAATAGATTTTCAAGTATCTACCGTGTTGATTCGAGAAGGAGGATCTAGATCTTCTAAAGACTTTATTGGGATCGTAGGATCCCCTGGATCGGTCAGTTTCCTTAAACGACTGTGATCTCCGCGAACACTTGGGCGCGATGCGAAATGACACGAGATAAACGTGTCAGTGGCGGATATAAAGGTGCTCGCGGTGTTGGCGAGTGATAGACGTTATCTAGGACCGTCGACGATCTCCGGACCGCGCCAATGATCGGACTGGCCAGTTCGCGTAATCTGCTGGGGGCGCTTGTCAAGATCGTTTCGCTCGTCTCTGTGTGTGGCTTGACAACCGCTTGGTCAAGTTATGTCGGGCCAGTGACGCGAGCAAAAGTTTGGAGGAAGGCCGATGCGTCTGTCGACGAAACGGTGGCTTCTGCTCCGACCGATTGAACGAGTGGAAGACAACGAAGAAGAAGAAGAGGAGGAGGAAGAAGAAGAAGAAGAAGAAGAAGAAGAAGAAGAAGAAGAAGAAGAAGAAGAAGAAGAAGAGGAAGACGAAGAAGAAGACGACGAAGAAGAAGGGGGCGTGCTTGATACGAGCGCGTGCATCTCGTTCGACCTGCTCCCTCGTCGTTCGCACGCGTGCAGCTCCCTGTGGTGTGCACGTGCGTGGCTGCGTGCGTGTGTATAGTGCAGAAAACCGACGATGGAATATCGGTGAGGTCACGAGGTCACCGCAGAATGCCTGAGCCGAGGGCGAAGCGCTGTAAACACTGTGACGGTACGGCACCACTTGGCCGCGACGAGTTGCTCCGTTTCTAACTCGAACGCTCAACCCCTCAACGCTCGACTAACCGTGGACTAATAAAGTGTTTTTTTACGCAACCTACTATATTCGATCGTACGCTTCAACTCTGGTTAATACCTCGATCCCGATCCATCCGTCAGCTCCTGTTTGGAGACGTTTGACGTCTCATTTTGATGTTTGCCTCGTGTGCGTGATCGTGTGTCTTGTTAATAAACCTGTTTTCCTTTTTTGCATGGTGTTAGCTTTTTCTGTTGATCTTTTCAGGAAGTAAGGTTCTTCGGAAGATGAACGTTTCCGTCGAGAGATTTGGAGTTTTCTGTTATAGTTTAGGGAATAATGATTCTATTATTGATAGGTCTAGTATTTTTTTTATGTTAGAAATGTACTTCTTTCGCGAAGCATGTAGGACATTGTGAGCCAATCTCGTAAAAGAGAAGTTCCTACACTTGGTGGAAGAATATCGATGAGTTGCTCTTTTCTCAGAATCGAGACGAAGCCAGACGACTGGCAGGTAAAACCGCGCGAAAAATCGAATTTCCGGCGAAAAGTCAGATTTAATTAGGAACGCCGTGGCTCTGTGGCCGGACACTTGGACCAGGCTTGAGGCAGACCAAGGCGAACGCGCATAGCGCATTCCAATCGGATGGCAACCACGTCCAACTCACGTTCCCCCTCGCTTCACCCCTTGCCCTCCCTTTTCTTTCGTCTCTCGCGCCGCCAGTATTTTTATCCTCGGTTATTCACCCTCTTATCTGCGAATAGAGGCGCCCCTTATCCACCTGGATTCGTGCCTTCTTTCCGTCCGCGCGCGTTTTTCGCCTGTAGTTCACCAACGAGAATGCGTTTTCGACCATTCTATCCAACGCATGGTTCAACTCGATCTCACTTATTTTTTCCTCGCGTCATTCGCGATTCTGAACCTTTGAATCGCGGTTGGCGAAGCGGACAAATCACGAATCGATCGTTTGTACGCGTGCAAGTCGGATACGCGAGGGTGAGGATGTTCCTCAGCGCGATGTAGCGAACATCACCGGAAATATTTGCGGAATCGAGCTCAGTGTCAAGAGGTGTTAGTGCCCGCCGGTTTATTTGAATTTCTTTCCCGATCGATCGTCTATGCAAACAGCGAAGCGGTCTCGGGGATGGTAACGATCACTTCGGTTATTGGCCTACATTCCCTCCCTCCGACCCGTTGCGTCCCTCGCGAACGATTTCGCTTCGCCCCGGTCGTTTCGCTGCCGAATCTCTTTTTGTTTTTCGAAACGTCAAAGCGCCGTTCTCGGCCAGATGGCCGCGATTAAAAAAAAAATATATATATATATATATCTCTACCGCTCTCTCTCGACCGCGTTCGCGCTTTACGTTTCCGTTAACTCGAGACTCGGCACCGTCTGCATTCGGAATTCTTAAACAAAATTTATAAATACGCGAGCCGAGACTCTATCGTTCTTTTCCGCGCGGCGTGCGCTAGGTCTACGTCTCGTAAACACATTTTCACGGACGCCTGCAGGTCTTCCCTGTTTCGCGCGGATAATAGAAGGGTGCTGCGAGGCCTGAGGTACTACCTCGCAAATGCCAAGGCCCTGGCTACGAATTCGTGGCGACGGAAGGCTCCTCGACGAACTCAATTATCGCGAAATGAAGTCACTGTCTTGTTCGATTTGGTAAAATGTTCAATTGATTTTCCTTGGATTGAGGAATGTTCTGGTTCGCGAGACGCGTTCAAAGTCAGAAGAAATAGCTGATATTGTTGCGCGATTCGTAAAGTCGAATCATACGTCTGTTCACGAGGTTAACTCGAGATAATGAGTCCAACTGGAAAAATCTCGGAGCACTGTCTGTACATGCGACAGCGAGACGGTGATGTATGGTGCAGGGACGGGTCGATGATTACAAGAGATTTGTTCCTTCATCCTTCGAGGGGTGAAGTCGTTAACGAACGTCCGCCTCTTTTAATTACTTTCATCATTAATCAGCGCGGTGTGACCCTGGTGTCGAGGGTCACCGACATTTCAGTAGAAGCAAGCGCCCTGTCACGAGTTAATTGACCGTCGCGTGGAATCTACTCTGTTTCACAGCCCGTGCGCAGATTCTAAATCAGAGATCTTTTATAGCGCGACGAACTTCGCCAGCTCGAAAAGTTTACAGAGTTGTAACTCGCGTGATCGACATGTAGTAACAATATTTCCATGAATTCGAGCACGAACGTCGGAACAATCGGCATTAAAATCGCCGTACGCGCCGGATTCCACGTCGATGCATCAACGTTTAAGAATACTTGTTTGTTTGGAACTCGCAAGGGTTGCATCGATGTTATATCATTACGAAGGTTCAATTGTACGCGGCACCGTATCGTGGAATCTATTTCCGCGTAACATTTTATTTATTTCTTTAACAGTCTCCTAGAAAAAGGACGCAAAAATTGGGTACAGCGAAGCAGGAGGTTAGATCTTTTTTCAGACTTTCGATCGTGGCGAACTCTCGAAAATGTCCACCTATCTTTTTCCTCGTCTCTCTTTTTTCCTTTTTTTTTATTACGAGAACACGCTCGTTCCGCGCAGAAGAAAGTTTACCGGGAGACATTGAAATATCGCGCGTTCCGCTGGTACACCGATCTTTATTTTCTCCTTACGTAAGCTACGAATTATTTCAATATTTTTTCCCTCTTTTCTTTTTCTGCTCCTCTAACTCGTCGACATTTTTGTGATATTTCCCTAGGCCACTCATCGTAACATCGCGTGGGACGGTTGGACGATCACGCGACATCGTCCACCTATAAATTCCTGTCTAAAATTGTCCAGCACCCTCGACCATGCGTCTGGTCCCACTAATTTTTTGATTTACGCACCGTTCGCTCATTAATTACGCTGATCGAGAGCCATCGTGGGGAGAGTTCGTTCCCGGCTGGATGAAAACGATGGAACGCCACCGGGATTAGTTCGTCGCGGTGATTTTTCGACGGAGGGAAAACCGGCATGGCCGCTGTTTGATTTACAACGACGAGTTTCCAGCGCGCGAATAGCCCTCGCGGCGAGATAATTTAAAGGGACTTTTAAATATCAGACGCAACGGTGATACGTATTTACGACGATGGAGTTTTAATTTATTCGCCGTGAAACGTGGTGCTTTACGCGTCCGAATCGCGGATAGTCCGCTCGATGATCGCTCGATCGGCGAGCGTTACGCAAGGCCGCGAACGGCTGGAATTATTGTCTCCTCGATCGTCGGGTAAGGTGGTATCGAGAAGTGATTCGCAGATTCGCGAGCGGCGCTCGTAAACTCCCGTTACCAACAGCTGTCGATGGAAAACAAAATCTAAATTTAAGCCTGACTGGTCCGATGAAGCACATTCTCTGCCGAATCGGACAATGGACGGCGAGCTTTCGACCTTTCGAAGCCTCCGAAATTCCGACTTGCCCGATTGGTGAATTTAGAACGGCCAAAATTATCGGCGGTGCAGCCGGCGTTAGATAAATTCTTCCCGAGCTCGTTCGATCGAGGATCAGCGGAGCTCGCGATAGTCGCGGTCAGAAACTGGATTAAATTCCTGCGGAATATTTCGGATTTGCATTAGTCACGCGATACACCGACGTTGCGGCTAACCAGTCGTGGAGCTTGTACTATATACGCTTTACGCTTTGCTGTTACAAAACCAGAGCAATTGCTCGTATACTACAATTTGAGCCCCTTAATCCTTAGACCTGTTACTCCGCGATCGGATATTTATGGAAGCAACTATCGCTGATACATATCACGCTACAATGTCGACTACAACAACCCGGCTTTCACTATTCTTCATCCAGATTGTCATTCAACAAACAGCACAGCCATCGTCTTCAGCTTGAATCAATATTTTATCCAGCTTTCAGCCAGTCTTTGGAACCCAGATACGTAAACCAAACGATCGCTGCCTCGCCCAGAAACGAATCTCTTCGTCTTTGCCTTCCACGCAACCTTCGAACACCAACTATGTATAGATCAATCATAGCTTCTGTGCAGTATTTCTCGTTCGAGGTCCATCTCTCGCCAAGTTTACCGCCAGCCTAATCGCCGAGGGGTCCAACCTTCAACCTTCAGAGGTTGCTCCTGACTAGATGGTGGGGTGGCTAGGGACATCCAGTTCGATCATTTATCGGGACGGTATGCGCGATGCGTGGGCAGCGTTCGCTTGTACGTTCCCCCTGGTTTTCGTTCGCTGGCTGGTTTCCAAACGGCGACACCCTTACACCTACGAATTCCTTTTTGCTCGAGCGGAGAGCGGCGCGCGTGGACGCGGCACTGTTACGCGCCTCTTACGCGGCCACCTCGCGTTACGTCGTCGCGGTTACGCGCGGGCTCGCGCGTTCCTCGCCCCCTCCTCGCGTTTGGCTCTTCATCCCTCTCGTTCCCTCGTTTTCCGTGCTTGCGCGCTTTTATTCTTTCGCTAGCGCCAGCGCGCTGTTTGATACTTGGGTTTATTATTGGAGACGGTCCCAAAGCGTTTGCGTTCGACGAGGTAGACCGCGACCGCTAATTTATGGACGACGCTATTGTAAAGCCCGTCAGGGGATATTTAACCTTTGGAATTCGGTGCTGCCGCTGTGAGAAACTGCAATCGTATTTCCTTCTCTTTTGGGGAACTCGACCGTTCGGAATGGTTATGAGATTCTATTTTCAAGGAATCGGTATGCGCGGACCTTTTAATCTCACCCCGGTGCTCGTACAAGCGGAAGTGCGGTACAGCCGTGTCGCTCGCTCTAATATATCAGTGGAATTTGATTGCACGTCCCACGTAAATTCACCAGCGATGCGATAAGTATGTTTGTAATGAACGTGTACGTAAATCAACTTTTCTTTTTTTATTATTGCAAGTGAAAAGCATCGATAACGAGAACGAAGCGTAAGGTTCGAGCTGTAGAAAAATAGGAGCTTTGTTCGAGGCGAGGTAAATTCTTGAGGACAACCAACGGTGTATTCTTGGACACGAATGTCACGTCGGGGAAGTATAATCATCAAACAGGAAAATTCACAGCGTATTTATAGATTTCCACCAAAAATAGACACGTGATGCATCGAGCGCGTGAACGCGGCCGAAACGAATCGTGAACCACCCGAATCTTTTCTAAGATTCGTCAGTCTTTCGATCGCTCCGCGGAAACACGGAATTCTCTCATTTTTCCCGCTCGCTCCTCTCGTTTCTCGCCCCGTTCTCCTTTTATTTGTGCGCCCTCGTAAAAACGAATACGCGTAAGTTCGTTCGTTAATAGCGTGGAGGAGCGACGTGTTTTCTATTTCCGACCATGTGATTAGATTTATTTATGGCCGCTCTGGATGAGGAACAAGTATGAAAATACTATGTAGAACGTTGTCCTTGCCTGACACTGTAACATTCTTTATAGAAGCGACTCCCTTTGCATTTCTTTTCTCATTCAAACGTTATTCCGAATCCGATCGCGCGGTCGACTCCTTTCGTCTCGCTTGACCAATTGTGACGCGAACGCAATGATAAAGCAAATAGAAATTAAACGTAACAAGCATAGAGGCTATGTTTTAGAAAATTTCATTACACGTTACACGAACGAGGAACCGCAGCGTTGGTAGCGAAATTGATCGATACATCAACGGCGATGGTTCTTTATTGAGCGATTCGGAGGTCTTGCGCGGGTCGACAAGGACGTGTCTTTGCAAAAACGAGCACCGAAAAGCCTGTATCGATGTCGGTGGCGCAGATCGTTTTCAAACAATCCGCCCATAAATTGATCCGCCCCTTCGATCAAGCGATCCTGGCGGAAGACAGGGCTCCGTGCAGCGAGAGGCCCCCGAGGAAAAGAGAGTTGTCGACGATCGAGACAGGTGATGGTGTGGCGGCGTAGGTAGCGCGAGGTACCCGCGACGATGGCCACCTTTATCGAACGAGATCGAAGATAACCTCGCCATCTTTCGCTCCCGTTCCTTTTTTTCTCCTCTTTTCCTCTCTTTTTTCTTCTTTTTCGGCTCTTCCCTTTTCTTTTCGCGCGACCACCCCATTCCTCCCGCCCCATGCGGCGGGCACAGGCGACCGATCTCCTGTTGCTCTTGGCAGCCGCGCGCATGGTTTACGCCGTAACAGCTGTGCTCGCACGCACTTTGCTCGCGCAAAACATCGCTAATGGACCGACAACCTCAACCAAGTTAGTTTCGCTTTAGCGTAAATATAGTGGAAGCGACCGGACCTCTCGTTCCGTCTCCTCCTCCCTCTCTCTCCTTCGTCAACCATTGAAGAGTCGTTGTCACCGTGGATGGGATTTATATAGCGACGCCAGCATTCCCCCGTTGTCTGTTACGCCTCTGTCCGTCGCCAGTTTCGAGATTCGGTGTTCGACGGTTTGTATCGTGCTCGCATCGATCGCGAGCAGAAAGTTTGGTCGGTAGTGTATAATCACGCTATGAAATCTACCCCATCTGTTATTTGTGTAAGATATCGATGGAAATGGAGTAATAACTCGATGGCTCAACGTTTACTGGGCGTATTTATTCTGTGTCTCACCCGAAGGTTCGTACAAGAATGCATTCTTAGGCCATTCGTACTAACCTCGAGGACACCCTCAACGTTACCCGATATTTCTTACATTTGGGTCAGTAGATTTGCTGTCGGGTTGGATGAAACGAGACGATTCTCTTACAATGCACTACAATTACTACAATACTTTGCTTCTATTTGGTTTTACGTTTACAATAACCATATCTATAGCTGTTAGAGCTTTTATAGGAGTGTCTTCGTAGGATAAAGATCTTCCTAACGATGTAGTACTTTCTCGCTCATATTGGATGAGTTCTACTCGAGCTCGTCTCTTGTAATTAACTTTCCTCGTCATCGAATGACCTCGTCCTTCGACAAGATTCGTGGTGGTTGCAGATAGCGTTGCGAGTCGGGTAGGTGTTGCGTGCGCTGACGGGATTCATTCCGAAGCTAAACATTCCGCGGAGCGTTCACCCTGGCACTGCTGTAAAAATAAACGGTTCGCCAACGGTGCGTATCCCCCTCGTCCCCGAGGTCTCCGTTTCATTTACGATACCAGTGAACCGAATCCGGCGTCGCTTCTCTTCCTGCACCCTTCTCCACGCTCGGAAACCTTGCACCTGGTCCACTACCAGAGATAAAGCCGAGATTCTCCGTTCACCGAATCGTTGGCGCGATTTCATTTATCGGGGCGACATTGAAATTCCTTTTACCCCTCGTCCTTTTTCCAGCTGGAACCGCCCGCGGAATGGAAGGTCGAACGTAACGCGGCGCGGTGGTTTTCACGCAGCATCCGTCCAGGGATCTCGAGACTTTGCGAAACAGCAGTCCTCTCTTCGCTCGTTTTTATGGTTCCTTGACCTTGATGTTTGATCGCAGCCCGAGCTACCAGCATCCTGAAACGCGTCTCACTGTCGCTCGTAAAAGTGATTTAAAAGTGCAGCATAAACGGTGCCGAATAACGGATGATGTAAATGCCTGCCTGCTAGTTTAGAGCCAGACGATCCTGTCCGAGGCAGAAAAATTGTTCGAGTGATATAACGGCTGTGAATTATTCGAAATTACGTCTACTCGACCGTTACCAATCAGAATCGATCTACGTAACACTATTTCGAGAATTGGAAGTCGCGTTTACTCGCGCACGCATTGAAAATGCGTTCTGTAGATTCTTACGAGAAGAACTATCAATATTAGAAGTCAGGATCACGAGTGACTCAAAGAACGCTCCTTCTTCTAATCAGCACATTGATCCACACGCGTCGAAGTCGATCTTTTCGGATAGTTTGAGGACGCGTTGGACTATTCTAGAGGAAGGCGCGCAGGGATAAATATTGAATCCCTTTTCACGTGCTTTTCGAATCGGCCGACCTTCCGTCGTGTCTCGAGATCGGGCATCTTCCGTGGAAACGACACGGACGAAAGAATACGCTGGTCGAGACGTGCCAAGTGAGTCAGTGAGTTGGATGGTTCACGAAATTAGATCGCGCGGATTATACAGCGGCCGGCTGTTCGCGTTGCTGCATCGCTGTAACCGGCATTGATTCATCGGCTCGTCGTGTGCGCGCAGATGTTTGCCACTGTACAATGAACCGTAGGCAGTTACCGTGCCGCATAAATCACTCCATCTTCCGTAAGAATTCGTGCATATTAAACGCGCAGGAGCGTGCGTCGCGACGCTTCGTTCGACTCGTCCATTTCGTACACTTTACGCGCGCGAACCGCACCAAAACCATCGTAGACCGTGGACGAGAGCTCGGTCGTTTCGTGGAGATTCGAGGAAACTTTGTGAATCGATGCAGAGTCCGAAATAAAAAAAAAAAAAAAAGGAAAGAAACGGCCGCTAAATATAGTCGGAACATCGCGACAAGCATCGAAGCAGAGATTCCAGCTTGGTTTCAAAGGATCCTCGTAATTCAGCCAGAAGTACGGAATATCGGGTGGCGCAACGTGCGCTTAATAACACGGATTAGAGACCGCGGTTAGAACAAGGGAATAGCGGATGAGAAACGACGATCGGACAAGATATGACGACGCCTGGCATGGACTTGGCGTCTGGTCTAGGAAGCGACTCTCCTCTACCGTTGTAGCCCTTAATGAGCCCAACGCGAGACTAGTTCAACCTCTTTAACGCTGTTTCTTCTGTCAACTGCTTCTGTCTGCTTCGCGGTCTCGCTGTCTTCCTTCCTCTTCTTCTTCTTCGTCTCGCTCGTCTCCTTCCTCCCTCGTCTTCTCTGCCTCTCCACCCTCGTCTGCATCGCGTCGGTTAGAGTATGACCTGGATGGTACCCAAACGAAATACCATCCTCCTCGCTTCCTTTTTCGCTCGCCATTTTGGAGAACCGGCCGTCGCGTTGCTCCAGTTCGTCCGGCAGCCGCCACCGCGGCTCGTTCGAGTAAACAGCTTTGTGCCTGTCACCAGGAATTAATGAACAGGCTATAGTCGGTGATTCCTAAATCTTCTCGACTCTTAGAATCGTTCTGGCTCTCGCGCTCTCGATCGATAGACTGCTCGCTCTGTAATTTTTTATCTCGATACTCGAACGTAACGCATCGAATGCTAATTCGTTCGCGAATTATTGGCCGATGTGAATTGGCCAATTTTTCATTCGCTCGCCACGCCGGGTACACCAACTGGTTCCGAGTGAATTATTGGATCGCCGTTTCGAGTTCCCTTAACTTGCTTTTCTTGGACAGCTGAAACGAATGCGACGCCGCTTGTCACGGTTATGGTTTCGATTAAATCGAGGAACAAGTCCAATAGCCCGCGAACATCGTATCAACGAGGGGATCTGTTGACTCTGGCGAGACGCTCGCTCGGGTTTTCGTCGCGCCGCTACGTTCCATGGGAGAGAGGAAGCAGAGCTAATAGCAGTCGTCGACCAGGAAACGTCGTTAATGCCAATGTCTGAGCCGTTCTTGCGAAACAAAAGTCCGGTATCGAAGTTTAAAGGATCGCGTGAACGCCACGTACATATCTCGAGACTTGCCAAAAGCTTTTACATTATTCAACTTCCTGTCACATCTTTGTGCTGAAGCATCGTTACTGATCAAGTTGGCTGGCTTCCGGCTGCTATTCGCCCCCTCGAATCTATTCGCTCCTGGCCAATTTTGTCGTTAAACGTGCGTTTATTTATATTTAAGCGAGCAACGTCACCGCGTACATCCAAAAACCGCTCGTATCGAACCGATGCCTGCTAGCTGTTTAAATAACGTTGCACGATGTACAATAGAGTTCGTAAAATGATACGCTCCAGCTTCTAAAATAATGTACAGATCTACGCGACAGATCTTTAATAAGGGTTCGCAGTTATGAATGTCGTTGTTCGCGCGGCAAAATACACGATCGCCAGTGAATCGTCGGTTGCTCATTGACCGGCGTTACATGGAAATAGACCAGTTTTATCGAGTCGTAACGTCTCGCGAGTCTCTGAGAAAATTGGAAGCCACCGGCTTCGCGCGGATATTATTGCCCCGATGACAGCCGTTCTGCGATTCGTACCAGCCGGAGTATACTCGTTTTAATGACTCTATAATTCCCCGCCGTGTCTCATCGAGCCGCGACCGCGTCCCGAATACCTTCTCTCGCGTCGATTCGTGAAATACGCGACGTATTTATCACCCTTTTACCCGGTCTCCGCTCGTCTCCTCTCGCTCGACAGTGATTGGCCATATTTCAAGAGGAGGTTACACCTTATAAATAGTATCGTTGCTGTTTCCTTGCGGTTTCGCGAGATTCGAACAAATTCCTCGATCGAGGATGGTGCCTCGAATCCGATCCGGAAGATTGTCGGTCACGTTTGAGAAGCTGAGGAGGATTTAGATCTCGTCGACCAAAGATTCGACTTCGACGATGATTAGAACCGCGTGGTGTAGATCGTCGATGCGATCCGTTTCAACGGTGATATTTGCGTGTGCTCCGCTAACTGGTACGCCGGATTTATCCGCAACCTTGGGAATAACGAGCGTGGTTTGTCCCGCTAGGTTTGCACCCATTAAAAGTCCGCGGCCCACCCGCAGGAAGGGGAACCGATGTTGGCTCCTGACAACATTGTTATTGCAAATCGCGCAGCTTCAGAAATCTCTGGTAACGAATGGGCGCTACCGCTAATGAGGCCGCGAGCGAGGTCATTAACAACGTATGTACGCATGTTTACTTCGATTCCTATGCGAACGCGGATCCAAATTTTATTCATTTATCTTAATCAAACAGAGTTCTCGATTAATATTCATCGATGGTAGTTTTGTTTCTTTGATTCAATTGCCACGGTTCTCAGATGATTCGTCTCGTCCTGATAACGTTCATTCTTCGAAAGAGAATGTCCTGTCGTTGAGATGAAAAGAAATTGCGGCTCGTTGTCTCGTCTCGAGCAACGCTGGCGGAAATAAGCGGAGGCGTGTGTATTAGAGGACGAAAATACGAGAATTCGGTATCATTTGTCACGGAACCGTAACGCGTCCGCTAGACATAATTATGAACGGCAGGATCGCAAACGATCGCGATTCCGTCGACAATTTATAATATAGATACGCTTGTAAATGTCAGTTTACGCATCTAGCCGACTGTTCCGCGAAACACGAAACGCTCACGCGCCCGCGACGAATCGCGATCGTCGCCATGATTCTATCCATCATCGTCACCGCATTTTTGCGATACACCCCTTTACACCACCTGCCAATATTGAAATTAGTTGGAATTTCTCGCGTATTCCAGCATTTCCTCGCTGCACAATGTCAGATACATCCGCAGCTTCCAGTTCAAACGCGTATCATCGTGTACGTATACGTTTTTCTCTTTGGTCTAGCGTACACAGTCTCGAATTCGTTTCTCTTCAGAATTTGGAACAATCGTCGATCTTTTTCCGTCTGAAAGTTTGCGTTTAGAATAGATTGTTAAGTGGAAAGATTGGAAATTAAATAAGAGAGGGATGACGTCGGTTGCGGAGACGTTCGAACGAGGATGACCACTTTGGCCACCCACGAACTGTCCGTTTCGCTCTAGGTACCACGAAAAGGTACAAAATTGTTCCTGAGCCAGTGGCATTTCGGGTCCGTGATTAATACACGGTTGTTTATTTAATTTCACGCCCAGACGGCGCGTTTATTAATCACTCGGAATGTTCGAACTGTAAACTTTGCACACGGCGAACGTTGCGACTGGCTGCGCCCGTTCTAATCAGCCGCGCGCGAAACCTCAAGGTTTCGTTCGCCACTAAAATTACAAGCGGCGACAGCTTAATGTGCCGAATTTGTCAGGATCTCATTGTATAACGCCGTTTAATCGGACAGAACAGTCGGCCGCGTCACGACAGTTTTTCCTGGCCCGCAGCCCTTGTTCGTCGTCGTTTTTACCAACGCGAGCTGCGTCCACGGGCTTTCTCGACTCGAACAATTTTAATTGAGATCGTACGCGGACCGACTGGATCCACTCGCATTGAGTAGGAGGAAATTTATGCCTAACATTTGATTATGTAATACGCGTTTACATAATAAATTTGAATCAACATTTATTTTTGGTTATAGCAGATATACACTTCTGTTTATGTTTTGTCGGATCGAGAAGGATTGTTCGAATAGGCTACATTTATAAATCGCCACTCGCACACTTAGTGGATTTAAAAATGCTCTCGCGTTCTCGTATCCGTGTGCAGGATACGAGCTGCATCGTTAACGACGATTAGAATGTTTTTGCGAAAAGAAGAGTTGGCAGGGTCTGTCCTCGTGTCAAAGGTGGTCAGTTTCGATTGCCGTTTCCGTGCAACAGTAACAGCGTTTCTAGTTAACGGTAAGCCAGCGAGACACTGGACAACCTGTGCGAAACAACGCTGTCCCAGCAAGTATTTCAGGCAGCCTTCTTTCCTTACACTCGGCCTTGCAACAACATCGAACATTCTCGAGCGGTTACGCGTACAGCGGCGCACCAATGAACGGCCGTTCTCTGTCCTAGAATAGAATTAATTCATCGCTTCTGCCATGGCACATAGCGGGTTGGCTATGAATTGGCAGAGCCTGTAAACAGTGTGGGTGCGCTCCCGGCGTGGTCGGACGTCACGGGGTTTCGAGTAATCGCGTGAAAACGCGACCGTTCGACATTTCACCCACGCGACGCGTCGCTCTCGCGGACGCGCCAGGATGAATTTCCGCGGGAAAATGCCGCGATATTTCCGACCCCGTTTCTCCTCTCGCCTACGATCGTCCGATGCTCGTGGGACAACGCCGCGTTTCAAGTTCAAGTTTCGCTGGGTTCGAAGGAAAACGCGCTATTCTTCTGCTGCCATTCGAGACTTCCTCGTTGCGACGAGGACAATTTGCGGCTCACTCGAAATGTAAGCGTTTATACAAATTCGAATACACAAACTTCTCTATTAAACGTTCTAGAAAAATAGATAAAAGGCTAGACATTAAGATAAAACGTAGAAATAAAAATGATAAATGAACGCAAGAAGAGACTATTCGGTTAAATTCTATTGGAAAAGCAGAGTATTTTTCACGTTTTTTGTTTCTCTCCCAGTGTCTCGATTATTTATCTCAATGCGAGAAGCTTGCGAAGCTTTGCGAAACGTCGCCCCAGCTTGGTTGAAATCTTCATAAGGCGATCGTTGGGCTGCGGCTAGACCGGGTCTGTCCTTGCATTACGGATATTTCCGTCCGTAGTATTAGACGGTATAAAGGCAGAACGACTCCCCTCTGCCATTCCCGGCATGACCAGACGTTGGCAAACGCTATGCAAAGCTCTCCACCGAAACTTTCTGCCCCTTTTTTACCTTTAAACGTCTCCCGGCTACCGTCGTCCCTCTTTCGCCCAGCCCAGTCCTCTGAGACTCGCGTTCTGCGATCTCTCTCCCCTTTTTTCTAGCTTTCTTCCGCTACGAGGAAAGATCGTATCCACGCGAGTCCATCGACGAGGCTCGGTTTTAATGAGCTACGACGCGTACCGCGAGTTTGATCTTCATCCTCGAGACTTTAACCGATTTCGAAAGGTTCGACGTATAGTGGAGAGTAGGCGGGCAGCGAAAAGAGGATCAGGGACTTGAAAGATCCACGTCGCAGATCAAGGAGCGCTTCGCAGAGACGCGAAATACCGGGTCTATATCGAGTTCATCTCCCGCGCGAATAACAAGTTGTTTACGCGGCTTGTCAAAAGATATAACTTCCACCGCTGGGACCTTCGACGTATATTTAAGATACGAGTCGCGCTGATTACCGTCGACCAGATTAAAATATATCGCAATTAAGGATACGGATAGAGGAGTGTGTCGCGCGCGATGTTTCATCGCAACTTCTTACTCGTTCCTACGTTTTCTCGCTAAATGGTACGCGCAATGATTCTTCTCCGCACGTCCCTTCGGATCGGCGCGAATCTCGCGCGCTCGCACTTCGTTCAGCCGTTTCGATGCGTATCTCTCGACAACAGCCTGGTATCTTGTAAATACCCAGCCGATAGAAAATGCAGCGTGGAATCGATTCGAACACCGGCGCTCGCGCTAACGCGTAGGCACTTGGCGTTTATTCGAGACGAGCAAAAAGTATTTCGTCCGCGGAACCTGCTACGGAACGAAAGCGAAGGAAATCCTCTGAGGGAGCTGGGACTGGCATTATCGTCACTCCGCTTTCGGCGGTATTTTGTTAAGAGCGTCGACGCACGATAACAATCAATTGGCGAAACAGCGAAGTGGCGCGCTTGCCCCGGCCGGGCAGTTGCGGTTATCGAGGCCTGGCATTATTTACGATAACGTCGAACGAAGGAATTCCCGTCGAGCGCTCGGGAGTGTCGTTAGTGGCCTATTGCGCGGGTTATATAGCGATCATTTCGGTCGGATCTTTTTCGTGGAAGGTGCAAAACTCGCGCTCGCCTCCTAAACCTGTTCCAGGCTGGCCAGTTGAGACGTTAAAGGTTCGTTTCTTGCCGCGAAGATATTCGATCGGTGTGCGTATCTTTCACGCGATTGCGTGCATGGACTCCGAGGACGGCTGTTTCGCTTCGACGACTGATTTCTGAACGATCGACGTCTCTATTCGTGCGAGAGTCATCAGCTGGTTGTTGCTCTTCGTCGTTGGTGATACTGTGCAAGGGAGTTAATAAGTTGGCGATGTAAAAAGAGGTCAAAAGTTGGACGATCGACGATCATCGACGCAGCGGATCGCGATCGAACACAGGGAAGAAACGATTGATTAATCAAGAACGGACAGACGGACGAGCACGGAGAATTCAGCGCGCTTTCCTTCCGGGGCTCGGGTCGGCCGTAAAGTTAACGATAATAGCGATCATCGATGCAGCTGACGTTTACAATTGCGTTTTTGCGCGCGATTGTCCGCAACGAAATTGCTCGGCCCCTCGGCGATAAAGCGCATTATCAAGGAGCCGAACAGTGTGAAAGCGCCGCGACACCGTCTCGAGCGGAGAGTAGAACTGTCAGGCGGCATCGAGACGTCCTCGTGGCCTTTTCTTACCGCGTTTCTTCTGCCCTGCCACTCGTTTCCTCCGAGGACGCGTAATCTTGCTCGTGAATTTTAACGAGTCAACGTACTCGACCGTTTATCGCCGTTTCCGAGCGAGCACTTCTTCGGAAATTAATATTTAACCCTTTCTGCTAAAGAAAACCACGCACCGTTCGCGTTTTTTATCGGTGTATCGCGGTTATTGCTTTAAGCCTGACTCACACGAAATCGACTGGCTACTTTTTATTATCCCTGTTACAATTGCGAAATCTGTTCCTGATATTAATCACTTTCAGTATAATGCAGAAAGTGCGCGTGTTTGTCTTAATAAAGATTCTACTTTTCACTATACTCAACGACACGGCTGTCTCCTACACGTATTCAAAAAAACGCGACAGCTTCTCACCATCTTCTATTCTAAAATTTATTCTCATAAGTACACTGAGCCGTTCTCCATTAACTTCGTCTCAAGCGTTATATCCATAATAACAGTAATCCACCCCCTATATAATCTTACTCAAACTCCATTCTCGTAATGACGTTAAAGCTTCCATTTTTCTGCGTGTCCGTTGTAACAAGGGCGTATTTACACGAGCAAACGGAGATAATCGTCCCTTGCCTCATCATCGACGAGTAACTTCGGTCTACAAACCCCTAAAAACGAGCATAAAGCTTCCGTTCGTGGCTACCATTAAGCGCTCGGACGGCACTTTGCGTTTTTTTCTTTCTTTTTTCCGTCGTCGTCCACTGGTTCTATCCGTGGTGTGAAACCAGCCTTATCCGTTGCGTCGAAGCGTCGTTCCATATGTAAATGTTCCGTCTATAGAAAGAGGTGGCTCCGTAATCACCGCGGGCCCTCCAGACGGGCAGCTTTTTGGTGGAAGGTGCAAACGATTTTACTGGCCGCTAAAACTCGTTTCGGATCGATGTGCTAACGACGCGGCCAGTTAAGACATTATCTTGACGAGGCTCCGCGAGGAAATTCGCCGTTTCGAAACGGTGCCACGTTTGCACGTCCCTCGTTTTATCGATCGCTCGCGGTCGTTCTCTTTATAGCGCGCCCTTGGCGAATTTAATTTCGCGCTCGTAATTCAGCCCAGGAGTCGATGAAAAACAGCAGTCGACACTGTAAACGTTTCTGGGCGTTGTTCATTGAATTCTGTATTGACTTTGGGCACGATAACTGGTGGTTTTACGCAACGGAGTTGCGAGCGATTCGCGCGCGATCAATTCCGCGTCGATCTCGGGCGCCATCGCGCACCAGCAGACCGCAGAGTGGCTCAGTTTGTTCTGCGCCGAATTTTAATCGATGGAACGTGCGATCTAGATTTACGAGCGATCTTAGAAACATTTTGGATCGGTTATCCGTTAGCTGCTGGCAAAGAATGGGAATCGTAGCTATAGACAAGTTGATCTGGCCACCTTGTTGCCCTTTCTCGCGAATCTAAACCATCTTCGACATCGAGCAACGAAACAACGAATCCATCCGTGCACGTTCAACCATTCGAATAAAACATTCCAATGGAAGAGTAACGTCTGTTCGTTACGAGAGGAGAGAATTATCGGAGAAAACCTGAGACGAGCAAGAAAGGGGTATGATTAACTAGAAAGAGGAGACATTTGTACCATCCGGGAAAGATCTTTGAAATAGATCGACCGAATCGTGCGGGGCACGCTATATATACGCGTGCTGGCATAAATTCGTGACTTTATCTTTTTCAACGCGACGCTCGCTGCGTCCTGCGTTTCCCGCCATTCTCGAGCGCGAGCAAAAACAAGGCGGATGGCTTTAAGGAACACGCTGCGGTTTACGTAAGAAGAAATCGCGGAGCGCTTCTGTCGCGGACTCGCCAGAGTTTCCGGAGAACGCGTCTGCCGCAGCGACGAGGAGGCTCGCCTTTATTACTACTCTACATTTCTTCGTCATTAATTCTTAATTTCTATACTCGCATCTGTACAAGATCAATATACACAGATAGAATACCAGGTCTACGTAAAGTTCAGGAAGAAAGTCGATAAAAAGAATCACCGTTAAGGATCGCAATATCTTTCCATGTTTTATCAGACGAACGTCAACAAGACGCGTGTCGACGGTCGTGTCATCGTCGAATGCTTAAAATCGCGATACATCCGGAGGAAAATATTTCGGATGGCAGTCGTTACGCGAACGCGTTGCACGCTAGGCGGACGAAGCGTGGACCGCTAAATATAAGCGAACGACGAACCAAGAAGTGGACGTCGGTAAAAGCGCGGGACAGATATTAAAACTAGGAACCTGAGCCGAATGATGTATTGCCGCGAGGGTCGAAGTGCCAACCGACCTCGTCCGCCCTCTTGTCGGCTGGCATCGCTCCACGTTTTCTAGAATGAGTCACGATAAGCGCGGGTCGAGCGTTCGGCCAGTCTGTCCCACCGTCTGTCGATGTTTCCTTCACACGACCAGGTTTCTTTTCGTAACCGCGAGATGTACACCGCGAGGCATCGAATTGGAGCACGCTGCGAACAAGCTCGTGTCTTGGTATCGTTCAGTAAGGCGACGCAGGCTTAGGCGTTACCTTCGAAGACCAGGGTGAGTCCAAGCGAAATCCATGAACTCGTGAACGAACAGCTTCTAATTTAGAGAGCGCTGTGCAACTCCAAAAGGGATGATAATCTTGAGCGAGTTTCATAGAATCTGAGTACTGTTCAGCGTCACCATTTTTCGTTCAATGGTCCGAGCAATACACTTGCCTAAGCAAAATCCATGAACTCGTGAATGAACAACTTCTAATTTAGAGAGCGCTATGCAACTCCAAAAGGGATGATAATCTTGAGCGAGTTTCAGAGAGTCTGAGCACTGTTTAGCGTCACCATTCTTCGTTCAATGGCCCAAGCAATACATTTGCCTGGCGATGCGACAGAATAGCAACAGCTGAATCGACGAGTTATAAATTCCCATACAACGGTCCAGCTTTTTCCGTCGACCATCCGCGATCGAATATAAACGAAACACGTAGACGCAACGGAGTAGTCCGTTTCTCGGAAGTTGCAGCGTTTAATCCCTCCCTCGAACTGGTTATACTTGGTACCGCTAATTCGAAACGGCCGCGGCATCGATCATATAATAAAAACGTCGTCCCCGGTGCTTGGCTTCATTAACCGTCCGCGCAACGACCCCCTAGCTCAGCGCGTTCTTTTCGTGAAAACGACTCGAGCGGATTCCAGGGGCACGTCCCTCGCGGGGTCGTAACTTTTCACCAGCGAATAAAGAAATCGTCGAATCGGGATGCGTTCCGTTTCTTTCGCGGCACCTGCCTACCATAATTCGTCGGGGCAAGGCACCCCGTGTCGCCGCGTATTAATCACCGCTCGCATTTCCCGTAATCACCGACAGACGGATCCAGTAAACCACGCTAACGAGAGCCAGGGCCTGATAGGGGCAGAGGGGACCAGGGGAGAATTATCACCGCGCGGGTAACGCGGTTAACGCGGGCGTGAAATTCTCCCTGTCTATCCCCTCGGATTACCCTGTAAAAAATCGGCAGCCTCGTACGACGATGGAGAGGCGGGGAGAATTGGCTGCGGAAAAAGAAATGTCGAGACGCGGATGGTCGTGAACATATCGCGACAAAATGTGTCGGATAAAAGTGAATCGCACTTGGGTAAATAATTGACCGTGTTTGCGCGAAAGTGTCGACGAGAGTTTTCGCGTGGACGGATATTATGATTTTCGTACCGCTCCTTTTAGAAATGAGAACGACGACGCTCGCGTGTCGCGATGGGGCGTGTATATCCACTTGTCTGCGATCGATTCATAAATAATGACTGCATAATGGTATGTAATTGCATCAGATGATAGAACGTTGCAGAGTAGAAGTGATTCACGTCTGATTAAATGGGAATTAAACGCAAATAATGCAGCCGGTGGTAACAATAATAAACAGGAATATATTTCTGTGGTACAAAAATAAAACAAAGTCAGCGAGTCGCCGTTCGTCTAGCGACCAGAAACCGTTCGCTTAAAAATAGCGGAAAGATCAAGGAAAAATAAGAGATTCCACGGAAGCAATTGTATAAATTTCACGGCAAGATACTCGTTAAGAACACGGACGCGGGGGCGTTACTCGAAGCTTGTTTGCGAGTAGTCAGCGACGTCGAAGGGAGATCTTTGTGTCAGCGGGTCGACGCGGTTGCTTCTGGCGATATAAAAATATATTAAAGTGCAGATGTAAAGATCGCGGGTACCACGATGTTGCGCTCGTCCACCCGCCACCCACCCACGCACCCTCGCCAACCGTTTCCCGTTCGCTTTCCTTTTGCTCGCCTCCCTCATTTTCCTTTTTCATCGAAGTGCGCTTACGCGCGAAACTCAACGAATTCCGCGCGCTCATTCGCGAAGATGAGATCACGTTTCAGGATTACAAGAAATCAGGAAACTGCACGGGATACTCGTACGCCACCGCGAACGTTAACCCTTGTCACGAAGTCATTCGACGTAAAAATTGACCAAGGATTTCGAAGGTTTGAGAACTGAAGTTTCTTCGATACTTCTTCTTAGAATTAAACGTTTCACCAGATGAATGACCGTTTCGAACAATCCTCTATAATTTTCTAATTTCTAACCATCATTGTTATCAGAATCTTCTCAGAACCGTATCTTTGGTGAACGCGGGTGAACTTTCGTTGGACCAATAATTTTTCCCGCGCAACCTGTCGACTTCCTCTCGTCCGACGTTCGGTAGAAAAAGCCACGCGAGCTCTCGCGGTGCTGATTTCATAAAGCTGTCGTCGACCGTCCGGATCCTGCATAACACAGAATCCCGGTTACCCAGCTTGCCTCCTCTCCCCCTGCTCTCCGCCGCGAGAGAGCAAATATTGAATCAAGGAAAGCGGGGCCGAGAAAAGCCTGTTTCCACGCTCCCGCCCGCTGACTCCTCGACTGCTCGTTTTATTCTCTTTGGTTCGATCTTTTTTCCAACCCCCGGTTGTGTCGAGAGCGGTGCTTCTTTCGCGGGACGAGAAGAGATTCAGGATGTAGGTGTCGTTGCTGGTGGGTTTGTTGATCGTGTGTCGTTGGCTCGAAGTTCTTGAAAGCGTGTCTATAAAGAGATTCGACGAATCATCGCGCGGTTCGTAAACATCCTTGCTCGATTCGTATCGAGTACGTCGCGCGAAAGGGGTGGCGCGAAGAAGAGAAGCGGGAAGTAGGGAATGTTAAATAGGTACAAGTTTGGAACGATCGCAACAACTAATAAACGAAAATCCAAGGATTTATAGATTTCATACGGTCGCGTGCGCATCGAACGGGTTAACCGCGAGAAAATATACACGGCGGGGTATCTGGTTCGCGGAAATTGCCAGAGGGGTCGTGACCTCTCTCTCTCTCTCTCTCTCTATACACGTCGCGGCACGCTGCGAAATCGCGGTGCCGCGCGCTCTATCCCACTCCGAATCTTGCCAAATCGGAGCTAAGCCATAGCTCCTAACCCGGCACGAAGTTAAGTAAACGCGTCTGCTATAACAGGAAACGGTCGAACCCACCACCTATGCGCGGCCCCACTCGGGAACGAGCCATCGCGTTCCGCGTGTCGGTCGTTCTCCACCGAGTGTCACGCACGAGCGCGTCGCTCGCTTCAGGAAAAGATGGACGAACGTTTATACCCGTTCCCCATCGGGCCGAGTGAAACGTAACGAGATAACGAGAAAAGGTGGAGTCTGGTGGAGCGGACAACGTCAGAGGGGACGCCGCGAGGGGATCGAACGGAGAGAAAGAGGATGAAAGGTACGGGCGAACGAAGAAGTAGACGGTTGGTAAGCATGTGCTCGGTCCAACCCTCCCCTTTCACTCCTCTCTTTCACGATCCGCCTCTGGCAAGCCCGTTAGGCTAACTTGGGAGTTCTATTTGCGTCTTGACTTCTTACGTCTTGCCTCCCCTCGCCCCTCGGCCGGTCCGTTTCCCTCTTCAGCATCCCCCCGTGGACAGGCTCGTCGCCTATCTAGCAACGGCCGGTCAGCAACGCGGTCAGACCTAATTCGAATTACCGATGCCACCGTGTGGAGAGCTTGGAAGGATTCCCGAACTTTCTGCCACTCCGTTTCCCGCTTCGAGACGCGATAACCGATAATGTCGCGGTTACATCTCCGTTATCGCGGATTTCAGCGTCGATCAAGTCCTGATTCGTAGAGTCGACGAGTTCGTAAAATATAGGACAGCTTCGGTTGGTTAAGAAGTTTTTTTCATTAAGAAATTGCCATTACAAAGATACTCTGAAGGATGGAATATGGAGGTTGATCTACTGTAGGATCGTAGGATGACCCAATTGGTGGGTTTCCTCGGGTAGGAGTTTCGGATTGGCCTCCGCGGTTCTCCGCGGTATTTAATCTGCACGCGGTAATTGGATGGCACAGAGCCGCTCGAAAACTCGGCTGATAAGCGTTTAGAACTCGTTTTGGGCTGAGAGTGAAGCGGCTTGCGCAAGCACAGGCAAGAACGCTTGTCCGAGATTTACGTCTTACTTGTTTACGCCAAGGTGACGTAAGATTTGCTCGCGAAAGAAATTGTTGGAATTTCCGAGGACCTCTCGGGGGTATCTAAAAATTCCCCGATTACTTCGTGTTTTGGTGAACGTGCCAGAGACGTTCTCAGCGGGGTTTGTCCGCGTTTATGAACGCTGCGTGTACCATTTACAACGCGAGACGCGTTTAACAACCCGTGCGCGCGCGTCGCTTCGACTACTTCCATTTGACGTTATCGAATCGTAAAACGATCATCGTTGGCCGTGCGTGTCTCGCCGTAAAAACGATAATCGCCTCTTAGTGCCGCGTTAAGTTCCATCATCGGCGAATAATGCCAGCGATCCGATTTTCCATGATGGCGGGCGTGAAACAAGGGGCGAACAGCTGACGTAACGATAATCAGTAAATAAGGGGGCGTCTGATTAAGATGCGGACAAGGCTGCCGATAAAAATGCTGGTAACGAGTGTAGTAGACCGATTTTATCTGGAAACCACTTATCGGAAGTATTTCTTACCGTCTAATAGTAGCGATTATCAGTAGCGCTGCGTGCCAGCCTCGATAATTGCACGACGAGACCGCGAACAGCGCCGGTAATGATCCCCGTAACGGCGATTATGCTCGAGGATGTTACGTTCGATTATGGCGACCGATCGCGATGCGCCGTTACCCGCAACTCGTTCGATCTAAAATACCTGGGAAAGTATCGGTGGTTTCGCGTGCTAGTGTCACTGGCAGAATATTAGCTGGGTCTTCTCGTAAACGATGATTACAGTATCGAAAGTATCTAACCATCTTATCGATCTTATCGTATCTAGTGTGATAACACGTAGCGTGAACAATAGAAGTGATATAAAAGATAATTTATCTGCTATTTACGCGATAGGTATGGCAAACATTTTCAGTACTGCATTCGTTGTACGGAATAGTTGTTCCAGAGTTTAATCGAATGCTAGTATGTTCGTTAGCGGATCGGTGTTTCGATGTTAATTGTGTAAATCTGATCGAGAACTAAGTCCTCTTTGTCTCCACGACCCGACTTTTCCAGTGGGAGCATCGTGTGCACTCCTGATGGCGATTCCAGCGTGGTCGGTGTCCATTACTCGACGGAATTTGCTCGATCTCGTGGTCACGTGAGACGAAACAACCGATTCGAAAGTAGCCTAGCTGGGTAGGAGCGTGGCCAGTGTGAGGCGAAGCGAAATGAGAATAGATTCGTCATACGGTCGCGAAATGGCCCCGAAACACGGTCGCTCGCTCTTATTTACGACGCTCTTTCCCGCGCGATTCTCCCGAATTTTTCGGTACAAGTTGCGTAAACTATTTATTTGGATTTATTGGATATCGTTGCGCGAGAAACTTCGCGCAGCCAATAATTCTTTTTTCAAGAATTTCGAGACGAACGTAATTTTCACGCGAGGTGATAGATCGTCCACGAGCGATTCCGAGGGAGAACAGACTGGAGGATCGATAAATTAGACGCGAGTCATAGCCTGAACGCTATGGCAGCGGAGTAAACCAGCCGATTTCCGTTAGCCGATTTCGTTTTTGGTGACATTGGCAGCCGTCGCGTTATTATTTTAACGTGAACGTTCTGGCGATTCTCACTAAGATAAATAACAATGCTTATGCAACAACCACGTAACGCCCGTGCTCCAAGGATGCTGCGCTCGTGTCCGCGCGCCTCCGCCCCCAAAAATTCCTCAGCTACACGTTTTACGGCCTCGTCCTCCACGCGACGCGATTTCGAGCCGATCTGCCGCTCCATTAAATCGCGCGTTCTTTTCTTCTTTCTGTTCCAGGTAAGCCAACATTTTCTACTTCGTACACGAGATCGACGGGCCTCGAAAGCTTCGCTGAATCTACCCATTAATGGTAAAGTAGTATGCGAATAAGGAGGAAAGGGTACGCGAGGGATCATGAATACAGAGTTCAAACTAATCGGTCCAGGTATTAACACTGAATGCTTTGTTTAATGTATAAATACTTCGATTCCGTGATAGTCAAGGCTGCCACTTTGTTGAGATCAAAAGAGAAGACGTACGTTTTCAAAATTGCGTATACATTTATTTAATAGAGTCGAATCAAAGATTCTGAAGCGTGTTTCTTCGTGTAAGTGTGTGTAGAGAGAGAAAAGAGAGGGAAGAATGTATCGTCCTAAGTTTGCTAGTGGGCTCGCCTGTAAGGCTACCAAAATGGCGGAGTCGCGGCTTAAACGCGGTTAGAGACAGCTTAGAAATTCTATTATATGGAAACGGAAACGAGTGACTTTAGAATATTGTAGTATATGCGTTAAGGTTACTATCCCTCTAGTGGCGAGTGTTGGAGAATTGCCACGATTCTTTTTTTAGAAATTGTTCGATTAGGTAAGGACCAGCGAGGAATTTTCATTGTGTTCGACAACGACGAATTAGAAGGTCCTTCAGCGTGGAATGAACGCAGTTCTGTAATTGTTTCGCTAGGAATGTTATTTTCATCTTCCACGCGCTCAAATGAAAAATATTGTAGAAAACGCCTCGATGTTTCTAATCACTGCGGTTACTGATCGCGTTATCAATTTGTTAGACGATTGTCGTTCTCGCGTAACGACATTTAAACGTCACTGTTGAAGATCAAACTCCACGAGTCTTCAAATTTATACCGTCAACAAGAATTCTTTAGTGCTGGTTATGTATTTAAACGAAGCCTATAAAAACGTGAAGATCTCGTAAAATTTGAGAAGCACGGCCTATGCCATAGCGTTCCATAATTAGCTAGAAATTTATTGTACCGCGAGATTTCAAGGGGAGAGGTAACCAAGAGTAAATTTACGTTGCCCTTAATTTTCGATTTCCGCTTTATCTTACGCGACAGACGTCGGGTTGGCGTTCGAGGACAGGTGAACGCCGCTCTAAACCGGAACCGAAGACAGCGTGACGAACGTTTCAATGGCGCGGCTCGGAGTATACGTGTACGTCCATCTAGCGACGTCGAACGAGACGCACTGTCGTAAATAATCGAAAAGCAGTAACTCCGTCGCTGCACTTCGCGTCTCTCTAGCGAGACAACAATTTTCATTATCGGCCTCTGCGATTGACGAACTCGGCCAAAGCCATAAACGTCAGGTTCCATCTGGCAAGTGTTCGTTCCTTCGGTCGAATAAAGTTCTCTACGGTTCCAATTTGTCGCGATTGTCTTTACCAAGAAATATTACTTGGAATAATTAAGCAGACGATCGATCAATTCAGATATTGTGGGTTTTTTTTCTAATTTCCAACAGGAAACCATTTGAACAGTGTTTCTCGAGTTCGACTCGCTTACTTTCCGTCCTTATTTTCGTGTCCACGAGTCGAAGAGTCCCTAGACCCGTATACACTCCAGCAGCTATTAACCGGTAACTAGCGCCTCTAAATTCGAGCGACACTTTCTATTTCGGTAGGCGTTACGAGCACAGAGCTCGCCGCTGACAACCGCACGAAACGTCGTCCCGTTTGAGAGAGCGTGGGCCACGTGGGTGAAAGGGTCCTCACGTTCAGCCCCCAGGGCGAACAGCGGCGGTCAAAGGGTGGTTCGAGAAGCGAGAGCCTTCCTCGCGCGTTGATTTCCTGGGTACGTGCTCCGAGGGGAATCCGTCGACCCAATTCTTCTCGATGTCAACAACGACGGTTATTTTCGAGCGGCTCTATTCTCGATTGAAAAAAAAGGATTTATTTTTGGGTCGATCTGTCACCCATCGAACGTTCCATATATCGAGAGAGCGATAAACTTCCTGTCGTTTCAGTTCGATTTAATCGTGACTGGCGTGTTCGATCATGATGCAACGCATAATCACCGATCTATTTTGATAAATCGAGAATTAAATTTGGAAGGAGTGAGATAGGTTAAGTTTGAATCGTTGATAAGAATTTTTAGTACGAATTAAGATAACAATTGCGCAATTTCTAAGGCACCAATTGTCATGCATTTCGTTCGATAACGTCTCGCTGCGGTCTAATTTTCTTCGAAGAGCAAGCACCGTGTCACGTAAAGAAGATTTGCAGCGGGATATTTGTCTTCGCCTATCGCCGTCTCGTCTCACGAGGAACGATCCGTACGCGCGGCTCTCGACACGTGCGATCGAAGGAAATCGGAATCGTCGACCGTTGGCACAAATCTTCTCTCTTTCTTTCTATTCGCGTTTCCGTCTCGGCCGTTATGCAACCAATCCCCGAACGGTGTTTGCACTACCAAACATCCGAGGCATGTTGTCGCTGGTACATTCCCAACACCCGGTATGGCGTCCAGCTTTTAGGCTTGCCCGTCGCAAGCACCGCGGACGCGCTTCGCCAAAATTCGAACGGAATACCACGTTCGCGTCCTAATTGTTCATCTAAAATCGTTTAAACGGACGCTATAATTAGTCGCGAGCGGCCGTTTGGAACTCGTGAAAAACTCGCCCGTCTTCCGCCTCGATCGTAGCCATGTTGGTTTCGAAATTAGGCGGGTTCGTCGCAGAGATTCTCCCGCGGCGTCCGCTTATCGATCCCGCGTAGAAAGGACGTAGAAATCCGTCGGAAATGCTGGACAGAGAGCGTTGTTTAATCGTGCACGGCCGGTTGTTGGCAGGAACGAGCTTATTAAGCCCTGGCCACGCCTGAGCGTTACGGATCAAACGATGGGACACACGGTTTAATAAGGATGATATTAATACACAGCCTATTTTCTGGTGCGAAATATCATCGTTCCTGGCCTTTTGCAACGACGTCTGTATCACGCTGGTGCACGCAGCTTCGTTGCTCGATCTTGTTTCTAAATGAAGCTGGACCGTGGCGCGAGGAATTTTTGGAACCGATTACCGAAATCGTTACGCACCGGCGCAGATTTAGATCGCTCGGTTATTAATTCTACTTAGAGATCATAGAGAGAATTTGTTCGCGAGCGAACAAACTTTCGTTTAGTCCACGGTCGATCATCGCGTTATCCATTTCCGTTTCCATCGTCACGTATCGAAGTTTCGAAGAAAATAAATTCACCCTATCCTCCAAGCGATGCCCGCCATTTTAATAGAACGTTTCGATAAATGTTACCAGCAGGTGGTCGATGTCCATCTCCACCCGTGGAGGATCTCGCGGAGATCCGGAATCCCGATTCTAATTTCACCTTTTAAGCTTTCGACGCGTTCACGCTCGCGTAATCAACTTTCCGTTGCTCGCAGAATAAAACGAAAAGTGCCGCGCGGGCCTCGACACGGCGGAGTGGAGGCAGGGGTGAACCCGAGGGGAGAAGCGAAACAGGCGAAAGGAAGCATGAGAGACGCGCGGTCGTTTAATTCCCCGGCGGAGAAAAAGGGGCGGCGGTGTATTACGAGGCTTGCTTGAAATAATGAGCAGCGAGGAGTCAGCGAATTTTCGAGAGAGCTCAATCAACCGACATAATGCCGCTACATGCACGCCATTAGCTCACCGCCGGAATATTAATTACTCTTCCGGCTAACGCGCCCTTATCTCCCGCCATATCGTTGCTCATTATTTCTCTTCCTCTTCATTCTCCCCTGTTGGACATCATTGTCATAATTATTAAACGGACCTAACGAGACCGACCCGCTCATTGAAACCGAACTGCGTTACTTATTTCGGGTAGTCGAACGTTCGATCGATCGTCTTCCTTCGTATCTTTCTTGTATCTTTCATATTTTACGCTGTCCTGTTCTTTCATTCGTAGAAAAGAATGGAAGACTTTGAACAATTTAGATTCGAATCGTTTCTCGTAGGAATTTAGATGGCTCGTAATATCGTGCACCTTTGCTCTCCTTACGAGTGCATTCCTCGATATCGTCACGATAATTAAAACGAGAATTTTAATGGAGTTAAAGTTACAGCTTCGAGGAATTCGAGTATTTTTGATCGATCGCGTTACGATCTGTCGCGATGTTTAAATAGAAATAGGGCGACCCGTTACAGGTGACCATCGATTCATCGTTTGCGCTCTCGGATCCACGAATCGGTTGACTAATTGGCTCGCGTGAATCAGCGAATTAATTGCGCTTCAGTTGCATCATATCAAAAGTGTCACATCGATTTAATCCTTCCATCACATTGAACCATAATCGTGCAGATAATTTTCATTTCTGCGACCACTGGTTGGATAAATATTTCTTCGAACAAAAAATTATCCAAACTCGTTTCCAACCCCAACGTCTTCAACAATACTCTCGAATCATCGACGAATACCCTCGACGATCCTGTTCGTTGTTGAACCAGCGTCCGAAAAATGACCAAAAGCGCGATCGAGGCGGAAAATTTCCACGGATCCCTTTCATCGCTCGTCTCGAAGAGCGTGGATAAATAAACGCTCGCGTGCCCCTTTGGCTTCCATTCGATCGGTTCGCGCGGGGCCAGGGTCGTCGAAAAGGAGGCGAAGGAGGCTCGCGAGCAAAAGAGGGACAGAGTTTACCTGGGATGCAACAATGCGCTTAATGAACCCCGCCCGGCTTATTACCAGCGCATCTCACGGTCCATTGCCCGTCTCCTTCCTCCTCGATCGTCATTGTTCGATCCGCGGGGTGGACCGGGCCCAAGTTCGACACGGTGAATCAGCCGCGGCTGGTAATAATCGCGCTAACGAGCGGCCCTCGCGAATTCGTCGGCCGAAACTAACGTTCCGTTCCGTTCCGTTCCGTTCTGTTCCGTTTCGTTGCGTCACTTCCAGCGGCTGGTCGATGACTCTCGCGATTCCGCGGCGCTTTTAGAATTGCGACACACCGTAAATTGCTTTATAATTGTTAGAAAGCTGTGATTTATCGGCCTCCCGGGTAATAAGAAACTGGACGCGTAATTTCAGATACGATCGCTGTTCGGGAGAACGCCACGAGAGGCTAGGAATTTTTTAGATCGATTCGATAAATTGTTTTCAACGATGATTGCAGCTTTCTCGTTTGGGATGTTGTTTTTGAATTAAAGAAACGAGACGAGAAGCTTATGAACCGAAAGTATCGCAACATTGCCTTCGCGGTAATTAAGATACATTCTACAATTTACCGTTCGATTTTCGTCGGACGTGGAATTATTATCGTGGACCGCTCGCCCGGTTCGAGGTGCATACCTGGTTGCAATCGTAATTAAAAAGATCTCGGGACGGGTACACCTGGAAACCGCTCAGTCATTTGTTTCGCAAATTCCAGAGCAGGCTTTTTAAACGATCCACGAGGGACCATCCGGCGCGTGATTTTACGCCGACTGTCGAGCAGTTTAGCGCGGATGCAAATGAGGCGAGAAGATTTTTTGTTCGCCGCGTTACGAAAGTTCCGACCGGCTGATATGACTTAACGCTTAATTAAGGGATTCCTACCATCGTGGTACGCGCTGCCGTATCGATCGCGATGCTCTCCCAGCGATTATGATTTAATTATTGCCTCCTTGCGCGCGCGATACCCACTCTCGACTACCCTAATTCAAATACGGGACGATTCGAGATCTTATCGCTCTGTTCGATAAAATTAATTTCATTTTCCACGGTTGGCGGATCGATTGATAATACGCGGTTCCCTGTTTCATAAATCTGCTTTTTAATCGCGCGATTATCGAGGGGACGAGCGTCGATTTTAATACCGATTCGTCGAGTTTCATTTTGAATCGATTTCAGAAGTGAACAGATACAAACTGATACCTTGAACGCCTTTAGAATTGTAAAAGTTAAACTTTTGCGGGTAAACAGTGTTCCGCAGCTTTGATTGTTAATCTCGACGCGAGAAATCGAGGATGACGAGGGTAAACTTTAATTGTAACCGAGATTTGAAACGAAACAGTATCCAGCTGCTTCTTCGTCCGAATCAGAATTTTAAATCCAGCCATTTTTTCGGAAGTCTGATCAGCTGGTTCTGAACGTTCTCCCCTGTCGATCCGGTTTTTTCCTCGCGAGCATCAACCTGCCTGAACGAGGCACGATCGGTATTCAAATTGCTACACCCGAGCGAGAATATTACGCGTATTTTAAGGCCGTTCGAGGATTCTCAGAAAAAAAAGGAATCACAAGAGAAAGCATTTTATCTAAGATAAAATAATTGTATCAATTAGTTAAGAACCACTGATAGACTCGAGCGATGAAATTTCTCGGAAACGAAAGGAGAAACGGAAATTACAATTGAAGACTGGATTGGTTATCAGATAAAAGTGAAAAGTAAATAAGATAATGGCCACATAATCGCTTTGTCTAATATTAGTCGTGATCGGTAAGATCACCAAAATGGCGGAGTCACGCCTTAGACGCGGTTAGAGACAGCTCAGGAATCCAATTACATGGAAACGAAGCCAAAAACGAGTACTTAATATTGCTGTTCCTTCAGTGACGAGCGTTGAAAGCACCCCACAGTTTTATCGTTCAATTAAACAATCCAATTCACTCGCTAGTATCTGAAGTTCGTTTCGATCATGAAAGCCAAAATGGAAACCCACTGACAGAATCGTACCAAAGATCTTCGCTCCCAACGTTGACTCGTGCCGTACGCGGAACTCCTCGCGAAACTAGCCCGAATCGGTTCGAATTGTACGCGACGAAGTTATGGCTCTCGGCTATGGGAGTAATCGTAAAACGTTTCGTGCCCGCAGGTACGCGCGTTCGTTTCGCAGTCCCTGGCGAAAGAGATGCACGCGTGCACGTGTCAGGGCCGTTCCCTCTGCAACAGACTCCGAAATAATAAATTGGAAACAGTACTCCGCTATCTCTTAGACTCGCGGTACGTTGCGTTATTCGTACCGCATAACGTACCTACCGACGTCCCACTTTCGAGGCGACGCCTGAACACACTTATCCGCGCGAAATACGATCACTCGCGCGGACGTAATCGAGGGACGCGGTGCATTCCGAGCGATTTCACCCACGAGCGAAGTGCATTTAGCTTCAGCTACCCCCGTGGTGATTATTTAGACACCGAAAGAGAGAAAAACGCGGCGGCCGCTCGAACGACGGGGACCAGAAAAAGGATCCGCGAAGGTAGTCGGGTCAGAGGAGATAAAGTCGGCCGTGGCGGCCCTGACGCGCGGCTACGCTTCGCTCCGGCGCATTACGCATGCAACCTGCGCGTTATTATGCTCACGGTACGAGCTAATAAAATTTTTTCCCCGTTTACCTCTTTGCACGGGACCAGCGTTCCATCCAGCGGCCCGTTTCCCGACTTCTTTACTTCCACGGCCGCGCGCGCTCGTTTCGACGCGAGTTTCGGCCGCCGATTTTTCACCGCCAGCCACGCGTGGGCCCGTTTATTCCACCGTTGTCCTCTCGCCGCGCCCTTGCGTCCGTTTCTCTTTTCAAATCAGCCTCCTCGAGCTAAACGCTCGCTTTGTTCGTCGTTAAGCGTTATTAAAGAGAGAGATACGATCGACGATAGCATTGTTTACATATTTCGCCGATCCTGCGGAGGAGTTTATCAGAGAATAATTTTCAGCGTATCGAGACATCGAATATAGTTTGTGAATGCAGTTTAGCGTACTTATATTTCGTTTCTTTCGCGTTGATCTCTGTCTTGTAACTTTTACTGCGTGGTTAAAATTGTGGAATTCAAAAGAAGCTAGAAAGAGCGGGTAAGTAGAAACGTTCTATGTTTAATCAGACGCAAATCAATCTGTAAAACGCCACTGTCGGTTCGTTCAATTTTCCACGCGTTTCTTATAAAATACAAATTCTTTAATATTGGAATATAATTTTGAACAAAAGTAAGAATGATCTATTAAGCGATGGATTAATAGTATTTCTCGCTGTTCCATCGTTGGTATCTTCGATTCGTCTCTTTACTGGCAAGGAAACATCTGGAGTGTAACGTAGTTGGAAGCAACAGCGATATGTTCTCTCAGAAACCGATCGGACCCGCGTATCGGTGTATCGTCGCGTGTCGGCACGGACGCGAAGAAATCTCCGCTGAAAACACCTTGCGCAAACAGAGGCGAATTCTTTGGTAAACTCGCGATCAACGCGTTTTACGATCGCGATTCCAGCCGAGGACTGGTTGCGTCATCCGGTTCGGTTTAGGTCGTAAAGAACATTTTATGCGAAAAATCCAGGGCACAATGGGGGTTAGCTGGCTGGCTTCAGAGATTCTCGCACTTTCTCTCTGTCGCTCTCTGTTGAAGGGATGCGTCCGCTTTTCTCTTGGCAGCCTTCAGCGGGCCCGGACACAATGGAGCAATTATAACGAGCACCGAATAAACGAACCGGAGTAATGAATTCGGTGTAACGGCGATAAAAGCGTTTGTTCTGGCCTGTTCGCGAAACTGCCTGCCCTGGCCACGCTCGGTTGCTCGCATAAATCTCTCCGCTCTGTCGTCGTAAATGCTAAATAATTCCATGCTCTCCTTCTTTTTTTTTCTTTTTTTGTTTGGCCTTCGATCAATTGCTCGCGGATCGACGTTACTTCGATGATGCGACGGGGTAATGGAACGAGTTCCGCGTTAGAATCGTTCCCAATTGGAAGTTTCGAATACCTTGTCGCGTGGATAAATTATCCTCGTTATAAATTAACGACAATTTCGTGTGTAGGGACGGGACGAAAGTAAGCAGTTGAATCATAGTTCTCAGATTTTTGCCCTACGATATATTTTCAGCAATTCTATAATTAATTTGTGTTACAATTGTTTCTTCGGATGGATAATAGATGCGTTGGATAGGGGCAAAAGATAGCTCTCGTCGTTTCGACTCTTGTCACTTATTCCATCAACTTTTTGGCAAAGGCAGCGTCTTCGTACCACCTGTCCAACCCTCGACTTTTGTCTTCGCACCGTTTGTCTTCGCAACAGTAGACGACTACAGTACTGTTATACGCGCGAGAAACGCGTTGCTCGCATGACCGTTCCCATGGAAATTCCACGGTTCTTCTACTTGTTGCCACGTTTCTCCCTCGCCGCGAGTAAGACAGAAGCGTAATCGCCTAACGAGCTCCATTGATGATTTCACGAGGGAAACGATAACCCAAGAACCAGACTGCCGCCTGGTCGAAGGCATTAATGGCGCTTATTACATTGGTTAACAAAATGAATCTTTTTTCGTTCCGGATTCCTCGTTACAAATGGGATAATTTCCAGCGTAAACAAGCGCATTCCTCCAGCAGTTTCTCATCGTTCCATTACGGCCGTTTAAGAGCCAGGGGTTAGCGAAACGGTTCTGGATACGCGATTCATTCCGTCTCCGTTTAATTTATGCGGGAATCGCACGCGTGATCGCTGAAAGGCGTTCCCTTCCCAACTGTTTTTCCGCGCACGGCAGCCTGGTAACTTTCTAGGCGGCTCGAAAGACAATTGGCGTCCGACGAAGCGAAAAAGCGTGGTTGCGACCAAACGAGAATCTTTTATCAACCGTCTCTCTCGCAGCTATGATCTTTTATCGATCGCTAGAAACGAATCGAGAATCGCAAGAGAGCAGCAGATTTCGCGTACCGTCGCTCAGAACCGGGAAGCTTCTTTTGTAACACCAAAATGGGCGTGAAATTTGTTATTTCACTGCACCAAGCATCGTTCTCGAGCCTCCTCCATTGAGCCACTCCAACTCGCGCATATTAATACACTACTATTCAGACGCGGTTGCTCAATGGGTTCTGCGTACCAGATGTGGCTGGCTTCAAAGTGCGAACTCGCGATCTATCACAGCGATGCGAAGTGATTCAGCATCATTAATCTCGAACGAACACTGCGATGAACGTCCAGCGGATCGGCGAAACGACGTTCGTCGACTTTTCGCGCGTGATCGAAAACCTCGCTGGTATCGATCGTGTGATTTCCTAATGCGAATGTAGATCGCGAGGAATACGACGAGCGATCCGACAGTCGTCCGACGCGACGCGATTTCTGCGTCGCTCGATCTCACCACCGCCAGACAACCCTCTTCGCTTCGTTTCAGCCGTCGAATCGCGGCGGCTACCTCGCGATAGTATCGGGAGTCGCGCGATAACTTCATAGCGGAAAGAGTCAGGCGAGCGGCGTCGGCGTTATGATTCACGGTGGTCGTAAATCAGTAGCCAAGATCTACGATCGCTGGCCGCGGATAACGCGCGTCGTTGGATGCGATTTCACGCGCGAGATCGGCCCAGCGCGCGTGGAATGTCGCTTTCCCTTCTGCCTTGAATTCGAATTACCGTGTTCTCTACAACTCTTTTCTCAGGTACACTCGCCAAAAAAACCGTATTTCGACTCGAGAAACGTAGCGCGAGGTATCCGCGGAGAGGATACGCCCTCGATGAAGGATCTCTCAGCCGGTTCGATCAGCGTGCACGTGCACGAGCCGACTGCGTGGGCGTAGATGCCGTAACAGCGTCGCGCGTGATCGGTGTTAGAGAAATGGGAGAGGTCGAAGGCTCGTGGCAACCAGTGGAAACGGTATTAACTCCTGAGGTCGTTTCTCATGGCCCCTTGAGCGGTTCGCGGAGCAATTACAGGGAAATCTGGCACGTCGAGGGTTGAACCGGGTGAAGCTACCGTTGGCTCGCGAAGATGCGGAGGTGTCGTAGGAATTAGAAATAAAATTGCGTACCATCGAATGGGATAATCGAAGCGGGGAGACAAGTCTTGTCGTGTTCCATCGGCTATCGATGAGCTGGATAAAAATACGATCGTAAATTATAATTCACTTTCTGCGTGTTTACGTATATATTTTTTAATCCGTCCGCGACTCTCTTCCGAGGCATTAAATTACCGGTCCCGAGCGACGTCCGTGACCCGCTTTAATCGAGCAGTAAATAAATTAATTGCGAGTAAACGGCCGCGTATCCCTCGTAACATCAAAGCCCGTGACAGTGTACATGCCGAGGGGACGACAAATTTTCTCCGCGCGAGAACTTGGTTGTACATCGTTGCAATAAAATTCGGGTTCCCGTAGGACGGGACACGCGGATTTGCGTAATTTAAAAGTCGAATTTCCGAGCCGACCGGCTCTCACGAGCCGGAGAAACTGGCCGGGCTCTCAATTAATTTTACGCGGACGCAATCGATTTGCAGAAATTTTTGCCAGGACCTCTTACTTCGCCTCCTCGATGAGTCACGCTCCACGTGGAAACGACGTTGAAACGTTGTCGTGCACATCGACGTATCTCATGCGAACGACGTTTACAGTTAATCGAATCGCGAGTCGACTAGATGTCGCAACGGAAACGAATCACCGGGCGGAGGAGAACAATTTTCGCGCGCCTCGCCGTCGTCGCGTCCGATCACGCGCCGGACGTTTCCACTGGCGCGTCCGTTCCGCCCAGCGGCGCGTTCGAGCGGGGATAATCATTAACTCGATATCGAATATTTTTACGACAAACAGTGGAGAGCGGCAATGAAACTTTGCAGATGAAAAATTGAATGTTTCACTCTGGACATTTTGTAATCGTTGAATATGCAAATCGGCGGGCTTCAATATCTATCAAGGGTAAATCGTCGCCGGAGAACAGATTGAATCGGAGGGTAATGGCGGCGTGATTGCACGCTCGCGTAAATCAGATCAGCTCGTTTTCGGTGAATGGTTGTTTGACGTGGTCCTTTTGCGCGGCGGATGTCCCTTAATTAATTCGATTTTACGACGCTAGTGCGTACGTAATGAGTATCGTTATGCAAATGAAGGGCGAAGGGGTTGACGGTTGCGCCCCGCGGGACCCGAGCCAGGAAGGGGCGCGCCTGCGGCTAACCGAGGGCCGTGCATTCCATGTAAATCGAACCACCGAAAAACACATAAAATTACGTAATTGGTAATCATTACGTCGATGTTTATAAATGCAAGGCATTCGTGAAATTATACAGGCCGCGTTAAAGGTTCCGGGGTGTAGCGCTGAAACTTGCCAATCACTTTAATTAGATGTCACGCGCACGTAAAACACGCTCGCCCGTAATTATGGCCCTCCGTACGATTTCTTATCGACCCCGGACATTTTTCATAAACCATTCGTCGTCCGTTTGCTCTCGCCTCCTCTCTGTCACGGCTCGCTGGCATTGAAATTGTCGCCGTTTAAACGTCGATGCGAGAAAATTCAATCGAACGAACGACCACTCGTTCAAATGCTCAAGCGTTAGTTGATAGAAGAGCGTCGCGAAACAACGCGCGCGTTGGCTAATCAGTCTTGTAAATAACGCCGCTCGCGGCAGTCGTTCATCAAATCGAGCGGACTACCGCGTAGCAAATCCGTGAAACGGAGAACCTGAAAAACCAGAACGCCTCGAGTCGAGCTCGACCGGACGAATATCCCGGCCCCCATTAATTGAACGTTCCTCCCGTTCCCAGAACGGCGCGCTCGTTAATTCACGCGAGATAAACACCTGGAGACCCGCGGGAGCCTGTGCACCTCCGGCGTGGACGTCTGGGAAGAATGGGGTGTCTTAATGATAGCTTCGCGCGTCGAATGTTGCAACTTCGGTGTACTGTTTTCAATTCTACGTTAGTTACTTTTTCAATTGTCCATCGTTCCTCGTTTTCTCTCGTTGCTGTCTCCTACTTAAATGATAAGCGGACACGTCGATAAGGCTATTAAAATTGTATTGTACGTGTCAAGCTTGCTGTCGCATTAGTAACGAAGGTTTGAAGGCTTTCACAATCTTGCAAGGGGTTGTTAATTCATTTGAAGACGAAGAATACCGTATAGAAGATAGATTTGTTTCATCGCTTGTTGCTGACGACCGAGATATCAAATTTGATTAGAATGTCATAGGATTCGAGTTTAAGCATCACTTTTTATTTCTAACGGGAAGTTAATTAACATTTTTTGCCCCGATTGTACAGTTTGATCGAAGGAGTCGACGTTCCGGAGCAGTACACGTTCGTTTTTTGACGAGGCGTAACAAAAGCACCGATGCAGGGGGAGCACGCGCGTCGAATCGTGTTTACTCTGTAAACCCGTTGCCTCGCGAACCATCCCCGGTCGTATCGATCGTCCGATCCGTTCCGTGGAATCGATTGTTCGCGAGTTTTCTTGCCGTTTACGCGGAAAGACCGGGACAACCGGAGGTATCCGTGGCACGATCGTTTTTTCCGACCGCTTTCCAATTGCTGCGGCTCGTTCGAGGAAGTTATCGAGCATCGTTCCGCCGCGACACGGACCGGAAATGGGTCAAAGGATCGCGAGTCGTTCCCTTCAACAATCTGCTCGAGAAAACATTAGCTCCCTTTAATTACCTTGCTTCTCTCGTAACGAGAAACATCGCGTGGATGAGAAAGTAAAAGTTTCCAAACACTTTTCGGTGAAAATTGCACGATCGCGATTCGTTGCAGCCGTTATCGTAACGCAACCACGACGCAATCGGTGTAGTTTAGGATCGAGCCGCGGGAGAGCAACAATCGGACACGAGAATGAGCAAGCATTACTTTTTATCGTGTCTCGCGTTAAGCGACATTACCACGGTCGGCCACCGTGTCTCACGCGCGGCTAACGCGGAACGAGGACTATTAAAATACCAGGTTAATATCTCGTGGCCCTCGGCAAACCAGTAGCGATCTGCGTACACGCGAGGCTGTTGTGCGCGTCGTGAAATCCCTGGTAGCCACAAATCCGTGAGCTTACAGTCGCTCGAATGGTCGTGGAATTGTGCAACCCCCGTGTGTCTCGAGCGCAGGGTGCGCCACGGAGATTGAAGTTGAACGATGGACGAACAGATTACGCCCTCGACAGCGGGATTCGTTGAGCGGATGGAAGCGAAGCGGAGGCATTGTGTATTTTGAAAGAGCGGTACAGGGCTCTTGAATAGTAAATATCTCGGTGACGGGAAGAACGAGATGTTGAACGTAGGAAATCTCTGCCCGAGGTTTCCTCGTCGGGTCGTAACTTATTTTAGAACGAATCCATGTATCATCTTATGTATATTGCTTTTGTGTAGTTTGAAAAAATGTTCCGCGAGAAGCAAAAGTTACTTTTTCGCGTGTAATTATTCACGCGTTCGTCAGAGGAAAATTTGGATCCATGAATCGATGCACCTCTTGCGAGAGACTTACGAAAATAATTATCATGTAGTAATATTAGTATAATATTTTTCACATATTTATTAGGCTTCAATACGATTTTTCGTTCTATTTATTCTCGCCACAGATGATCCGTTCGAAACTGCATAATCCATATTGTATCGTTCTGAAGGATCCCACGATTTAAGATCTGCTCGCGTTGCAATCAGTCGCAAAGGGAATCTTCAGGGTCACTTCGTGGGAATCACCGATTACACGTACCATCGTCGCGAACAGTGTCCGATTATTTTGATTGCCTACTGTATATTACGTCAGGTTTCGTTTAAAGCGCTGAAGATTCACGCGATCCAGACTATTGGGCGTTCGAAGACTCATCGCGCGTTACCAGGCGAGCGTGATCTCTGATTTACGCGCAGTTCGATCTCGCGTCTCTCAGAGTTTCTCGGTCGAAAGATGACGAGCAGACTGGTTGAAATCTCTGCTGCTCGTAGCAGAGATACCCTGCGTTTCTCGGTCGAATATTTGTCTCGCCATCGCGACAAAAAAAAAAAGAGGAAGAGAAGATTCGAATCTAAAGAGCGTACAGATCCACGCGGGACCGCTTCGTCGAGAATCGGATCGCTATCAACCGTTATGCAATCCCGTAAACCGGATAACTCGCCAGGTGGAGAAGCGAGGCGAGGAGCCGATGATATTCGGTGGAGATCAGTTTTTCTCTCGCGATCGACGGAATTACACGGCGTGGGCGCCGGACCAGTGGTCTCCAAACAAACCGTACACGCGCCGCCTATGGCGAATCCGGGGGATTATTTTTTCAAACGATCGGTAACGCCGCGATTCCCGCGCGCGAAAGAACGCGCCTGGCCTCCACAACGCCTGGCAAATGTTACCACGGCTCCGTCCGGGTGACGTCATTCCCTTGTCTTTCGCGATCGGCTCGATTGTTTTTGCAACAACCCAGCCACTTCGCCTCCCGTCTGCCTCCGCGATCTATGGATCCCCTAGGACCGATCCGAATCTATTTCCTGTCTCTCGAGCATTTTTACGTAGGCGGCCAGCAGACGTTTGGATTGTTCTCGAGAGAGAAAGGAAGGATCTTGGTTTCAGTTGCTCGAGGAGGAAGACGCGTGATCCGTCGCGCATCATCGAATCGACGCAAAGTACAAAGTTCGCGATGAAACGCCGCTGGTAGAGAATGAAAAGGGAAATTTCGTTCGAATAACAAAGTAAAGTTGATCGATGCTCTCAGACTATTGCGTTCCTCGAATCGAACAGTAAGTTATTGATACTCTGTTGTGGCGGTTCTTCAATGGTTTTCCGCCATATTTTCTACATAATAGAATCTCTGAGTTGCTCCTAACATCATTTCGGTAGCCTTACTTACTTATGTATCCAGTAGCAGGCTAAGAACAAAACGTTCTTCCCTTTATATTTCTTCTCTCTCTCCTTACACGTTCGCAGCTTTACACGAAGCAATTACTGTAATTAATTAATTGCACGAGGGGCGATATTCGTTATCTGTATATAGGTATCACGAGTTATGGAGTCCCATTTACTCGACTCTCAGGACTTCATAGAAGTCGGTGCGTAACGACACGCTTCGCGCAGTTCCCGTGAAAATAAGCATAGAAGACGCGACGTCACTCGTAGCACACGCATTACTATAATGACTTAATTTATGGGCAGTAAAAGTGGTGGAAAAAAATGGTCAACGAAAGTAGTGGGGACGGTGAGACCGTTTCATAGACGAGCGCTTCGCGCGAACTAACAAAAACCGTAAGTCCGGAATGAAGTTGTTAATCGTCGGGGTATACGACGTTGGTTTATTAACGAGCGCCGCGTGACTTGTACCTTAGACGTCTTAACGAGCTTGTACGAACAGGCTGAAATCGACGATATTTAACACCTCGTCCGATCGAGCGAGTTAACCGCGCGAACGGAAACGATCTTATCGATCCGCGGCTAAGCGAGCCGCGATCACCGTGATTTCTGGATCGCTGATTAAGGCAACATCGCGAATTAATGTGACGACGTGGATCGCGCGCGTACGCGGAGATCGCAGATAAACGCAGCCCGCGATCCGTGAAACGCGATTCACGGCCACGCGTGTTCGCGTTCCCCTGTACAAGATCGAGCCGAGAGCGCCGCTACGTCTCGCGTGTCAGCGACGATATTGCTCTTTTTCACCGAACATCGAAGGTAATCGGATCGATGACGCTACATCTGTCGACGAGGCATCGAAATTTTCAAACGAATACAATTTTTTAACCGATGTGACTGCGAAATTGTAGATCAAAGAGAGAGGGAGAGAGGGAGAAAGAGAGGGAGAAGGGAACGAAATTTCATTGGAATAAGCCGATTTCTTGAGTGAAAACAATTTCGATCGCATAAATCGAAGGACGGAAGGCGGCGGCTCGGTGGATCTCGGCCCCGGTGGGCCGCCTGGAAGAAAATCGCCCGCGGCTCGGTTGTAATAACGCGTGAGGGTTATATTTTAATATCTGACGCCTCCTTTTAAATTATTATCCGGCAATTAAAAATCCCGTGTGCGACCTGTCGCGTTCGACGCGACAGAGAACACGCGAAGCCTCTGGCCTCCCCACGAGTCGAAACCGCAATCGCCGCGTCCTGTATGCATATTCAAATTCCAGCACTCGTGGATCCTCGTGGTCCTCGTCGTTGCATTAACGGAGGGGTTGGGAGGGCGAGGAGAGGTCCTTTTAATTTTCCGCCACACCTTCGTGGAAGATTCGGATCTGGCCGTGGGGAGCTTACGAAATCGAAAATCACCGTTGGTGCCTGTCGCCTGGTTTCTCGATCGACCACCCCTCCCTCCCTCTCCTTCTTTCTCTCCCTCTCTCTCTCTCTTTCTTTGTGACGGTGGCCAGATGCCTCCACTCTTTTAATAACTATACTTTGCGATTCGTTAAGCTGCTTCGTTACAGTGCCCGTTTAAAAGAGCCATCCTTTCGAAGCCGTTGGGGGGAGCGCGAGGATGGTGTCCGGCTGGCTACGAAAAGATCGGTTTAACGGCGCGGAAGCTAGTTATCTCTCTGGACAAAATATTCTTGGAGGCCCCTGTGGGAAGCGACCGCGTCGATCGGCCACGGTCTCCCGCGATTCATCGTTCGGACGGGCGATCGATCGATGGTAGAGGATCCGGGCAATTTCGAACGTCCCAGTCATCCGGCGACCGACTTCGCTACGGAGAGGTGTTCTCCTCTGTCTCTCCTCGCTGGCGCTGTCGCGCCGTTACCACCGGTGAAGGCGATTTACGATCATATTCCCAGTTAATTATAGCGATTGCCGATTCGTTACGATCGCGGCCCGAACCGGCCCACTTTCCTCCGACCCATCCTTCTTTCGCGCGTGTATACATTGAACAGTTTGCGCGGAGGTTACTTCGTAGATCGTTACCACCGCCAAGGTGCCAAACGACCCGAGTAACGCGACTTAGCGATCGGTATTGGGAAACCGTTTCGATCTAGGAATCGTCGACTGCCAATAGAACGATCGTGTCTCTTCATCTCGCGTCTTCTCTTCTCTCTCTCTCTCTCTCTCTCTCCCCTAAATTAACGATCACGTCTGAATCGAGAGGGAGGCGCTTCCGCGCTGATCGTACGTATATATTTATTCCCGTGTAGGGCGATCGTCGCTCATTGGCTCGGGTGCCTTTCCACCCGGGAGATATCGGCATCGGCGTGCCGGTTTCCACGGGTGTCCAGTATACTTCTTTCTCGCGCACAATAAGATATTTATCGTCCGCGCGGATGGAAGTCCGAGGCCGTGGCCCCGGAGTCCGCCGAAGTCACCATTGTATCTACCAGGGAGTGATGTATGGCCGTGGAATTGGTAGGAATTGAAACTTGTTACCGCCGCGAAGAGGAGATACCGGCGAGATTTAAGCCCTGTCCCTGTGCAGCAGCAGCCGCCGCCGCCGCCGCCGCGTCGTCCAGATAACAGCCCCCTTTTGCGAGGCCGCAATTGCTGCCATGAGCAGCACCGTTCCGCCTCTCCGTCTTTTCTGCCCCTCGCGAAAAATCCACCCTAACGGTTCCGCGATCTACGCCATCGTTTGTATTACTTCGCTATTGTACAGGGGTGCGTTTGAATTTCGCAGGCGTTCACTTTTCAGGCGTTTTTCGTTGATCTCGCGCGAAAATTTCCCTTGGTTCTCGCGCTTCCGCGTTTCACCGTTTCGCGTAGCCTCGCGGCAGTGCCATTCGGATATCGCGTTCCTCGTTAAATCGATCTGGATAACCGATAAACGTCCACGAGCGCTTCGCCAGCGAAGTTTAGACGTCGGACGCAATCCGCGGAACACCGTGTCCCTCCGCTGTACGCGTCGCGCAAAAACGCGCATCCGGAAGTGGCGAGATTATCGGTCGAATCGGAAAGGGCACGGAGCGCAGGCGGCGCACGGGCAACGGGGATAGATCGGGCCAGGCGAAACTCGCCGATAAGCGAAACGTGACCGGTTGACAGAGATAATTGCTACGTAAGCCGGTTGATCCCTATCCAAAATCGTTTCTCTCTCCGCGGCGGAAATAAACTCCGATTGTACGCCGCACGGCGGAACAGAGGGTGGTTAAAGGGGATCCTGACAATTTATTAAGACGATCAGCCCCGATAAGCCGGGCCCATTCAATGGCCCCCGCGGATCCTGCTCGATTTTCTTTTTCGTCCCCTTCGATTCCGAGGATTCGATAACGATCCTCTCGTCCTTTGTCTCTCACTCTCTCTCTCTCTCTCTCTCTTTCTCTCTCTCTCTCTCTCTCTCTCTCTCTCTCTCTCTCTCTCTCTCTTGCTCCCTCTGACTTGGCCCCCTCGATACCTCTCGAACGCCGCGCGGCGTTTAAGGTCGCGGCGCAGGAAATTTGTACGACTTGCTCGTCGTTATAGATCCTCCGACCGCCGATTCTTTTACCTCGATTTCTTTCTCCTCGCAAGGGCATCTTCGGGGGCCAGAAACCACGGCTCAGGGATAAAGATGGTCCCACCGTTATCGAGCGCACGAATCACGACAGGAAATTAACATCGTAATTCGTCGGGAGGTTTGTCCGAGTAATGGGTTAATCTGCGTGACAGCGCGATCAACTTGTCGCGTTTCTCGGTGGATTGAATCTCCTTGGGGGCCATTGATCGCGCGTACCTCGTACGTCTTTGAAAATTGCTCGACGTTCGTGAACGAGGAGCGTGTGGCGATAGAAAATATTCTTCGCCACGGTTTCCCTGTCTTTTTCTTTCGTACTTTTTGTATTAAGCTTATAGTGGCGGAGGCATTCTTTTAAATGGCTCCGGTCCAATTCAAACAGGTCGAGCGAAAAATTTCATCTCGTTTCGAAACTAGTAGTCGTTCAACGAATGTCACTCTTTCTCTCGCCGTAGCTGAGAAAAACATAATTGTCCGCTGGTCTGTTACACCATAGCCGTTCCTTTATCTAAGGCACAATCGTTGTTCCACGATTCGTAGAAAAAAAAAACGGCCAGGCACGCTGAATTCCTTGCGGCTCGTTACGAAAGTCGAACACGTATTCGCAGCTAATTTGAATAATAATTTATACGAATCTTCCCGAGCAGAAACATCGCGGTGGGCGTGATGAGGCTGTAATAAATAGCCTCGTAAAAATCCTCGCCTCTAATCCGATTATCGCGTCCATTTACTGTATTCCAGCAGTAATCAAAATAGTTGCCATTTCGCAATAGTATAAACAAAATAATATATAGGTATACCCTTTATATTCTCAATTAACTTTATCTGACGAATGATTCTCCTCGATGACTACACCGTCTGCAAAATATTTAATCACGCCGCTTAATAACCGCGCAGTATCCACAGACGTTTTATGTATTCACCTTTAATTCCACCGTTTAATTGAAATAACTCGCAGACATTAGTTCATTGAAATTTATATTTCCTCCGGATACGGTAAACGCGAGGATGTACGTAAACATCACCTACATCGTGTCGCAGGTGTGACAAACGAATCATTAACCGTTTCGTAAGTAAAATTCCGCGTATTCGTTAAAACATCCCAAACAATTTCGACTCTTGCCACTCGAACGAGACGAAAAGTGGACAAAAAAAATCTCGAGGAAGATTCAAGTGCGCGAAGGTTTAATCACCCTGACCAGCGCCCAACGCGCAAACGCGCACGCCATCACCCACCCACCTAACCGTCCTCCTTATTAATCGCAGACGGTAACACAGTTAGCCTCCTATCTCTCTTATTTGTTTGCCAGGTGAATAATTAGCGTGGTCGTCGGCCGGTAACCGCAACGCTGCCCCGGGGTCGCCTTAAAGGCACAGCGACAGCGGCTGAAAGCGCGGCTAATGTAACCGCGCGTAGGCAGGAGGCGTGGGTTTCATCCCGCGCCGGGGATACCAGGCGCCGGGGAACCAACCCCCTCGAGGTGGCTGGCCCGCGATTTACCCACGGCCACCTCCGAGGCGGTCCGCTTAATTAGTAATAATTAGTAATTACCCGACATCGGCCAGGCCTGTGATCGGTGAGGGCAATTATCGCCGCCTGGCCTACCGAACTAATCGGCCGTGGCCTCCGCTCTCCCAGCTACTGTCTTAGCGACTGACTAATTAATTAGAACCACCCCCCTCTCCTTTCTCCGGCAATTAGCCGGCCGCGATTAGTCATCGCGGCGATCAATTTGTCACGGGGGCCCTCCGAGGGCGTTCTCGACCGTTCCACCCGGCGTTCGCTGTTCGTGCGAGCCCGGTACGGACAGGTATTTCGGTTGATCTTCTTAACGAACTACACTGGCTGTGAGAAAAAAGGTGACGAAAATTTGCTTTCATTTTTAGATCGTTTGATTTTAGTTTCGATATTTTTGTAATCTGTCGATTTTTAATACGAAAGAGTATTCTGTATTTGTTTTTTATCATATATCACGCGAGTAGTACGTGCAATCGACTTTCCAAAGATTACGGTTCGCTATTAAAGATACATAACTTTCGAGAACGGACTCTGTTATCCGGTCCTGTTTTCTGAATGAGACATTAACATTCGAATCGACTCGAAAGAGCAATCAGACGCATTAGTCGAACGCAGTTGTTCGCGTATGGAGCATTAATGTCAGCTATCGAATAAACCGCTGGAACGGGGATACGAAAAAGCAGAAGTGAGGAGAGGCGAGAGAAGAAAAAAAGCAGGCAAAAAAGAAGCGATTCGCTTATCGAACTTTCGCCCCCGCTCGCGGTGGCATTTTTTCCCCGCGCAGCGGCGTCACTCGCCGATGGAACGGGTCGAAATTTATGTCTCATCGGGCCCGATTGTAAACAGCCGGAATTTATTCGCGTCCCGAAATTGCCTGGGATATAATATAGACACGGTCGGATATCTTCGGCGTGGGTGGTGACATTTGTCACGGTTTAAGTGTGCGCCGCCGCGCGATAGGGGCGTACTTGTCGATCTCCGGGCATCGGGCCCCGGGGTACTTTTAAGGCTCGTAAAGTCGCGATAAAAAAACACGCCACGGCGATATTTTACTATTTTACTAGACACCAGCGTCGGGCGGAACCCCCACGTGGAGGTGGTAGGATGGGACGAAGGGTACGCGACCTCGCGGTTATCGTAACGCTCATCGAGTGTTGCTCGAGAGGTACCTAGACCTGTCATTTACAACGTTTCGCTGATGCGTCGCTGACCAACCACTGGTTAAGATCGTAACGCAGCCAGCCGTTCTATTATAGATCTCGAACGCCAGACAGCAGCGATGGTGATGATACACTGGGCCACGAGTGTTTAATTAAACGTAGCCTGACGATTGGTAAATTTACGATTTAGATTTTGCATTCTTGATCATTTGTATCGTTTCACTAGAGCATTTAGAGTGAATTTGGAACCGGTGATCTAGCTTAGACGAACCTCTCGTGCTCTTTTATGAAGTCTGTTCTCTCTGCGAGCACAGATAAGTAGCTTCTACTGGTATTTATCAGACACAGTCGTACTTATGTTTGCTGATAGTATTCGACGCATTCTGGTATCCGAATTTGCAATATTCGTTTTGCTAACTGTTTTCAACGTACGATAGACTCTGCAGCAAAGGGTTGAAACGAAGTAATACTTTCGGGCTGTTTGCCGGACGCGTCACAATGAAGGTGTTTCGTTTACGAAAACTTGTCGAGATAGCATCTCCCGATTCACTGGGCCCGCAGCGTACGTTTTTTCCTTTTTTTTCTTTTCCTTCTCGATCCGATCGACGCGTATCGAGGGAAGCAAGCGCGTGAGGCGTGCTCCGGACTCTCTCCGCGGTGCTTTCTCTCCTCTCGAAGCGCGCGATCGTGCCCCGTTTCTTCAACTGACAGCGTTAATACCGCGCGAACTTTTCGAACCACCGACAGAACAAATTGCCGGTCGATCGACGCACGGTTGATCTCAATTAATCAAAACTCGATCTGCTCGGACGATCGCCGTTCGTTATTGCGGTTAATTCGCTGTCACAGTCAGAGAGCACATTGAAACCGACTCTCTGTGCACCGCCAAACCCGACAGAAGTACAGCGAACTTTCGTTTCTTTCGCTGCGCGAGAACCAAGCGGTTTTTGCGCTCGTCGTTGGTCCCTTTACCTCAGGAGGATGCCGTTTGTTTGGTAACTTACGGTTCGCATCGTCTCTCCAGATTGCTTCTTAGCATTTATTTACTTCGACCAGAGAATTGTTTATACACAAGTCTCGCTTCGAACCGCTTTAAGACTGCATCTTTCGTCCCGTTTTATCGCGATAGGGCCAAGTAAAGTGTCGTAAGCAAGATCCATCGAGAAGGAAAGATTCGAAGCGGAGGAAACGCTTCGACACCCGTCGTTGACCTCCTCGAGCGAGGGGTGACACCGAACCGCTTCGCGCCTCTAATCGAACTCTACTTACTCGTCATGGCTGTCACGAAAATTGCGCAACTTTCACCTCTGCCGTTTCTATCCGCGATTACCACGGTGAATTTTAGCGGAGGGCGCCGGAGAAAGTCGGACCGTTCTGTCAATGTTTCTCAACTTTCAAACCCCATCCCTGACCCCGTTGCCTCGCGCAACACCTACTATTCGTATCTTAATAAAGATCCTATTTTATGCCGTTTAAACGTCAACGACGCGTTAAGGCGCGCGGAGATCCTCGTCCCGATTCATTCGGGTATATTTCCACAGCGGATAGGAGAATTATCTCGGCGTTCCGCTCGTAAACGGAGGATCGTTTTTCCACCACACGGTGGACCAAGATCCATCTCTTCCACCCACGAGACCGTTCGTTCTCTCTGTTGCCACTCCCGGTTTCTCTCCTCCTTCGAGACTTCGTTTACTTCTACTCTCTCTCTCTCTCTCTCTCTCTCTCTCTTCTCTCTCTTTCTCTCGTTGCTTTTTTCCCCAGCGTCTCGTTCCCTATCAGTCACGGTGAGCTCGTAGCTACTCGAGATCTGATAGCGCCGGAACAAATGTGTTAATAGGCTCGGTTAGGTACCGCGTTATTACCCGCGCGCCTCTCTATGGATCCATAAAGTAGCCACTACGCAAGATAGCATCGCAGCGTACGCTTCTGGTGTATCGATGTTACCCAGTCGGAGCAGATTAAATCGCGCGTCGTCGTTACGCTCGGCCGTTCCACGCTTCTGTAACAACAGTTTCTTCGGCTTGTAATTGTAAACTCTGGACACTGTTCCCGGTTTTTGCCCGTGTTTGGCTCCGCGGGCTGCTGGAGCACCGCCTTTTTAACGTCCATATGGAAATCGTTTTTAGGCTTTCGATCGATATACGAACGTGTTACACCTGGTAAAAGGGTAGCGTTCATTTTTTCCAAGCGAATCAGGGTGGGGACTCGCCTCGAGGCGCGCTCGAGTGACCCGCGGCGGTTCCAACTTCGCGCTATGCTCCAAAACGGGTCACCGTGTACCACAGCGTGTACGCACTGGTGGTTGTTTAAAAGCGAGGAAGCTGTTGCCTCGTAATCGTAACAAGAGTACCTTCCTCGAGCGCCGCGGTACCGTTTCCAATCGTCTGTCCATTAGCAGCGTTCCGTTTCGCAACCGCGCGATCGATCTTTAAATTTTCCAATAAATATTCAACAGCTCTCTCTCGCGTAAGCGTATAGAAATGCGCGTGACGGCGCCGCGGCTGGTTAATCGAGCTCGCCGGTCGAAACAATTACATACCCGGGGTAGATCTCATCTGCTGGCCGGCGCTAGACGCGTAAACGCGTCTCTCCCTTCGACGATTACGTTTATTTACAGGCTACGGGTCCCCGTGCTTATCGCCAGGATCTTCCACGGGCCTAAACAACTTCTCGCCCGTAAGGCTTACCCGTAAACGTCGTTACCTGCAACTCAATTATCCGCGCGCCTTTCAACCACCCCCTCGCTCCTCGCCGCCCTTCGCTCGTTCACCGTTTCGCTCTCACTTTCGGCGTTTCTTCTCGCTGCTTTCCACCATCGCGCGGCATTGTTCTACGCTCGAACGTCTTCGACGAGCAATTTCGCTAAGAGATACCGGTTGATTTACGTGGACGCGATTACGGCAAAAAATAATTGGGGGTGGTGAGTGATGGCGGCGGGCATACCGCGGGATGTTTATTGGGGAGTTTCGTAGTCCCTGCTTTTTGTGTGGACGTAGAGTGGTTCTTTTTTGTGGTCAGGTTAGAGAACAGAATTATGGTGTAGATTGTAGGGATGACTAAAGGGTGCTTAGGCGTTCGAGGAATTTGGTTTAAAATTGAAATGATACACTTGTGGTTGAAAATACCAGCTATTTGACTGTCCTTTCCCGCGACGGACATTTTTTGGCATTCGTTACGGTGACGAGGTTTATGGTGACCACTTCGACTAAATTTACCTTTTGCCCACAGAATTAATCTGTTTGTATTTCTATTAAGAGCTGCCACTTTTAATTCCTTTATGTGACAACTTTAATTATTGCCGTGGAATAGCACGATCTGTTCCAATTAAAATCAATCTGAATCAACGTCTGCGACAATTCGACTGCGCAAGGGGTGAAAGAGATAGAAAGGAGCCCGTTCGAGTCGAACCGGATATGGCTAATTTAAAATTATCACACGGCTCGTAAACTCGGAATAAAAATCAAATTCGCCGTTGAGACCGTCGAAAATGCGGACACGAGATGGCGCGATACGCAAATTAAGAAACAGCCTTTTCAACGAATCATTGACCAGTTCGTATCAGCTTAATCTTTCATCTATACGCGCGTTTGGTACCGGTACGTACGCGGCGAACGGAGCTCGTTTTTTCCACGGCGTGTAAACGGCAATCGCTCAAGTACGAAGCGGAGCCGAAATCCGGCGTTCTTTTGTCGGCACGCTTTCATTTTCGCGCCATTTTTGGCGAGGCCGCTTTCGCCGGTTATTAGTTTAATTCGAGATATAAAAGCTGATGTAACTTGCTTGCAATTAGCTACCGGCTTTATCGATTGCTGTTTACGGGTCGCGCGAAGGCCAGCCGCGCGGGACTTTCGAAAACTGATACGCCCGGCCATCGTCGACGCGTCGTCGCGAGGTCTGGGTTAATTGCGCCCGCGACTTTGTTACGAATTCCGAAATAACCAAGAAATTTTTCTTTATCTCCTCGTTTCCTTCTGACGATACGAAGTTTCAACCCCCAACTGTCTACAAACGTCCCTCACTATTCCTTAGTTCCTCTTCTAATCTGATGAAACGGAGTCAATGAACAAATTGTGGACCAGTAGTTCGACTACTAACTTTATCCAGTGACCAGCTGTTTTAACAATAACGAAAGTACAAGAATTCTCGCGATCCATTCTCAACGAGTTGATACACAGAATCAATCCCAACGTGGCAAATAAAATTGAAAACGTTTTGAATACTGACGCGGCACTTTCATCCCCCGAGGCTTACTACTTTTAACCAGCAACGATACTCGATACTCGATATTCCCAAATCTAGTTCGACATCCTGCGACCGCGTTGAAACGTTCGATCCACATCGTAAACCTGGCTTACACGTAGAAACTTGGCGCGTGATTAGAGAGCGATCGGGTGTATACTTTGTTCGCTACGATAACAAGTACCTGCCTCCAAATAGCATTCTCAGAGCCGCGTATTAGCTATATTAGTAGCGAGCCGGTTAACGTGTTTTACGAGGCGTTTTCGCAAGGGACCCACGTGTCGCCGTTGACCGACCGCGTTGGACGATTTTCAGTTCCCGCGTGAAAAGCACGTATAACTTGTTCCCGCACTCGCGCACCGGCGCAACAAATTTACGGTTACTTTAATTACGGTCAACCACGGACACGGTTCATTAGGAGAGTTTAACTCGCCTACAGTGGCGCTGCGGATACCTGCACTGGGTCCTAACAGTCTATTAAACGTCGACTGGTAACCGCGGGTAGAACGTTTCTTTCCAGTCTTGACGAATGTGTCCTGGAAAAAAAGGATCACTCGCGTTACAGTTCCTTCAGAATGTTCCTCTGCGCGAAAAAAATCGTGGAGTAGTTCACTTCTGTTGAAGCAATCGAACTTACCAAGGAAAACTTCGTTACGTCCAGATGGCTGGTATTTTTCAGTACATCGTTTTGGACTTTCTCCTGTTAATAGCGTTGACCTGGGCGAAGCACTGCGGGTGCCAAGGACAGGGAAAGTTGAAATGTCCGCAAGGGTGAGAGTCCGTTGGCTTTTCCTTGTTCAGTTGTAGTCTGTCAGGCGTGGAGACAGGTTCGTTCGCTTTACACAGTTGTTTATCGAATAAAATTTATCGATTCGCTAATCTTTTCTTTTCCAACTAGACAATTTCAACAGCTTCAATAATTGTTCAATTCTTAAATTTGCCAGACTTTCTGATCTTCCTCTGCAACGAAACTAATTTAGTTAAAGTACCATGATAGATCGCAGAATTTCCGATAACATTTTAAATTTCAAACAACGATTTTATTCAAAAGCGGTTTCTAGATTAGCTTGATGCGATGAACTCTGAATATTATGGGTTTTCACGGCTGGAATTTAAGGGATTTCTATAGAGCTGGAGGAAGGACAGTTTCAAAGGTTCGAGAGAGTAGAATGAAAGACGAGACATAGGTTAGAAATGAGACAAGGGGCGAATAATATCTGGGGTGAATGATTGAAATGAATCGACATTTACAAAAGCTAATGATGATAACTACGTCTCACGAGATAGTGAGTTGGCATCCAACAATCGCGCGGAGATTGGTTAAACAATTTTCGGAGCGTCGGCTAATAATCCAACAAATATTTCGCCGTAGCCCAACAACAGACGTCGATCTTCACTCTCGACACGAAATATGTACGTTCACAGTCGAAATCAAACGAGCACCGACAAGATCATTTCTCTCTGTCGCGTACCCCTCTTTCGGCCGTGGCTGGCCGGAATTTGTGGCGCGCACGATTTATATACGCGTGAATCAAGGGAATGCAGCCGGTGTCCGATGACGCGGGAGGATACGCGTATCTGTAACGAGAAAAGTCTGTAAAAGACGTGTGCTTAGAGCGGGCGTTTCAGCCGCCGCGAATCGTTATTCACGCGATGTTTATCTACGTCAGAAGGGGACGTTTATTTCCCTGAGAACGCGAAGCGCGGCGTCGCCCGCGATTTCCTACCTAGCCGGTTGCATAACGCTCGCCTCTATGGCCTAATGTGAAGTAACACCGTTTTACGATCGTTATCGGATCCCTGGCCGATCCGTATCGATGAACCGCCTGGCAATTAAACCCGAAACGCGCCTCGTGTTACACGTGGAATCGTGCTCTTCAACCCTTTCCTGGATTTCCATCTTCTCGAACTGTTTCCCTCGCAGACGTATCTTCAGAAAAAATGATGTACGTTTTGATGATGAGTACGATAAAGGGAATCAAGTTTTATCGTTGAATATTTAATTTTTCTTATTAATCACTGTGACGTTCGCACGTGTACATCAGCTCCGTTTTATCGAAAGTATCGTACGCGGTTCTGGTGAGATCGGCACGGTTCCGAGACGCCATCGCGAGGAAAAAGGGGACGTTCCAACGTTCACCGTGAGGAAGCTGGCGAGCAAACCGCGAAACTACGTGCTCTGTCAGCGACACAAAGTTTCGCTCTGCAGTTTGCACGCGCGCAGTTTGTGCGAAACGAGGGTCGCGCGGGTTCTCGCGTTGTTATCGGGTCTGCTCGCATTAATCTGCGCCGGGGCTTGGCGGAAGCGGAGCCCCGATTATCTACACGACCGTTATTAAGAGGCGGTTATTAATGAAATGCCCGGCGAGAATCGAAACAGCTGACGTAATGGCAGCCTTTTTCGAGATAATCGCAGCAGCCACTCTAAGCGTTCCGTCTCTCGAAAGCGCATGTAGGAACGGCGGTCGAGGGGGGCGAGAGAGCCGCGCAAAGGTGTCGCCGCTGGAATGCAGTATTACCATATCCAAACCTGACGTAACTTTTGTTGGCCAGTGACCTAGAGACGATCCTTTCGCGTGCAATCGTGTCTCGTTTACGACGACCACCGTTCCGTTCTCTCTTTCCTTCCCTCGCCTCGTTGTCATTCGCACCTAGCGCGGCGGTCTCGCCTCGGAACTGGATCACTCGCCGAGCGATCAAGCTCGTTTCTCGCCGATTGGTAATTATGCTAAACGTGTTCGCGTTAATCGTACCCGAGCGAGGATGTCGATTAACAGGCGTAGGCGGACGGTTCCGAGCGTCCGAGCGATTTCGCGACGAACTCCTTTACGTTTACTTTCGATTCAATTCGAGGGCTAATCGTTGTCGTCGTCAATCTTGTATAGGGAGTTGCTGCGTCTCAAATTATTTAGAAGCACCTGAGATCGTGGGATACTATGATAGGTTGGTATTAGTACGCTAGGAGTGCGACAGATTATGTAATGGCTACTTATTCCGAAGATTCTAGCTGATCGACAATGTGGGATTTTATGCGTCCGTTACACGGCTCGTTTATTATGCAGACACATCCCGTAAAGCGGTAACGAAAGCATACATTTAATAATCCGCGCCACGTCGGCGTAAATCCTTGCCTGATCGAATTGCAGGCCTTGTTGTCACTAATAATACCAGCGTGCAGCCTATCGTGGATATTGCTTTTTATCCAGCTCGCTAACGAAACAGCTGGTTAGGTGACGTCACTCCACTCCTACGTAAACATGGAAATAGCGATGGGTTCGATCGCACTGGCGAACATCGAGCACGCGATAAACGAGCATACTTATTTCAATTTAAAACACCGCTTGATTCAACGTTTGTTTTCGAAAAACAGAAATAGTGCCATCATTTTTCAATGTACGCAAACGCTAACATATTAAGAAACGCAAACATTAATAATGACTACTGATTTCGCTAACATGGACTAAGTATATTAACATATTCACTGGAGCCAGTAGTACTATTTATATCTCTATTTGAGAGAGAGAGAGAATTGCAAAGCAAAATTTGTTAATAAAAGAAAGCAAACGACACTCGAACTTGCAACGAGACACAGATCAAGAAACAAATCAGACGCAGGATCGAGTCGATCGCTATCGGCCGCGGGCAGCCGCATAAGAATTAACATTCGTTTGTTGTTAGAGAACGAGTGTTTGTCAGGCATCTTGGCAGCGAACGAGTGTTTGCGCAGCGCGGAGTGCGCTGGTTAATGCACATCCAGTTTCGAGTAATTTTCTCGATGCCCATTCCCGCCGCGTCCTCCTCCCCTTCCGTTTTCCTTCGTCCTCTGCCGCCTCAGGAGTATAACGTTGTAACGCTTACGCGACGACGCTGATTTATGGAGAAATCGAGCGTGCCCCGTGTTACGCTATCTTTTTCTGCGATCACGATCGCCGGCCTCGACAACGCGAGCTTCGCGACCTACACGCGCGATGACTTTGCCGCTGAAGCTTTCGAACGAATTCGTAGACCCGAGTCTTCCTTGTACGACTCTTCCTCGATAATTGTCGCTAATATCGATATCTGAAAAATGTACATCTTTCAAAAACGTCTGTTTCATCGAGATATCGATTGATTCGATTGAATTTGGCCAGGAAGTCCTGAAAGCGACACTCCTCGGGTAAACGATCGATCCCCGCGCGCGTGCCAATTCCCCGTTGCGTTCCTTTTCTCCGGTCAAATAATAATTCGCGAGATGGTAATCGCGCGAATCGCTGCCCACTCGACACGCCATCGGCCCCGGGCCTCTTGTTCGTTTTCTTTATCATCTCATTGTTGCCGGCCTTATCCGCGGCCATCGCGAACGCGCGGAGGGGCCCACGGTAAGTGAAGACGGTCGAAAACATCGCCGCGTGATAAATCGTCGATTGACTCTCGAATTATGAAACAAGCGTAATCTCGCGAAGGGGATCGGGGACCGCGCGCCGATAGAGATCTCGATTCACCGGGCAATCGCTATCGCGCGCGGTCCCCGTGTAAAACGGACGCTTCCTCGCGCCCAGTCCTCGCGTTTTTCCCGCCACCACCGAAGGGGCTGAACTCGCAAGTGCTTCCCATCGCCCTGGAGCTCCTCAGCGCGTGTTCGATACATTTTTCTTCATCTTCTGTCGTACCCACCCGCAAAGGTGATTTTAAATAAAACCAACGCAAGTTTTCAAGTTCTCGTGAAAACTGATTTGTACAATATTTCAATTTGCGAGAGCAAATTATTGTAGAATACAGAGGCGTGTGTCTAAATTCATGGCAATGAATGGTATTTGAATAATTCGTCACTGTTTGCATTTTCTCTGTCACTAATTTCTTCGTGAATACAATCGATCTCACGTTTAGACAGTTTACAGTCAAATTAATCTTCACTCCAGCTAATTTCATTTTTGAAATTTAGTTCTCGATGAAGAATTCGAGTTACCGTATCGAGGAGTGGCCTCTCGAGCCAGAAGAGTGAAACTTCGCATGCTTCGCGATCGATTTCCTTGATTTTCAAAGTTCATTAAACCTCCCGATCCGAGCGAGCGACAAAAAGAAACGGTGGAGATTCCAGCCAGTCATCCTCGATCCCCGAAGCGGACGATGCTCGCGCTACCAATCGTCGAGGACCAGCCCGTTAAACCAATAACGCTCTCGGTTAATCCGAGCGTTATCGCGGCCGTCGATCAGCTGGCTCGGAGCAAGGGAGAAACCCCGGAGGACCGCCGCGTCGATCCCGAAAGACGCGTCCGTGGACGCGCGAGCCTGTTCTCCTCGCGATGGTGGGGGCGAAAAAGGACCTCGAGGAGACTTCCTCCCTTTCGCGCTTCGCGTTCCGCTCGCAAAGGCATCAGAGGAGCGATCAGATAGGGCACCTCGGCCCTGCGGCCGGACTACAAAGTGATATCCGACGTAGATATTGTGCGCGTACACGCTGCTCGCCCGATTATGTAACCCTGCGGCAGGCCACCGCTGATTCACCGCGCGAACCTTCCTTCCCGTGGAATTCTTGCCCCGTTCGATCGCCCACCGTGTCATTTGTTCCCCTCGACCCTCCGCGATTTATTCGAGCCGAACTCTGCCAGCGGAATTTTCGGCCGCCTCGATCTCTTCTTGTTCACCTTTTCGGGGTAGTCGATGGGTATTCGTGGATGGACCTTGCTAGAACGGATGTCGATGGCGGCAGTAGTAGAGTCTGTCATTGGTCGGTCATAGAGTTCGAGGATGTAGTTGGAGGATGAGAACTATACCTTGAACCCTCAGAGGTTCCTTTTGCTTTAAACGTAATTGAATGGAGGAAGAGTATTGGAAATGCGTGAAATAAATCTTGTAGATATTCTGTTTCTGCTAAAGCCTTTATTACTAAGGTTTTGAAGGACGCTTTTACGCCATGAGAGCTATGCGAACAGCGAGCATACTCGATAGAAAGTTTAGAATCCTCCCGCCTAAGAAAAATGACAATGCAAAGTTTGCACGTGTTTCTCTTTTGAACCCTTGGGATTAAATAGTTGGAGGCTCGCTTGAACACAGGATTCATTCTTATTTCTGCATTGATATAATGAAATAAAAGAAAAGCATGTAATGAAATTTCATTGGTCTTCGAAACGTTCGGATAACTCATTTATCTGTACTCGAAAGCGAACTCTTATCCGCGGACACCGCGAGACATTTTCCTTTTTCGAACGGTCCTCCCGTGTCACGTCCGTGTCCGCTTCGTAGCCCCCGAAACGAGATCTCTGATCTTGGGATGCATTAAAAATGCACGGTGCGCGTGGCGGGGGCTATTTTTGCAGCTGCATCGCGCGTACTTACGTGACGCGTCATCCCTCATCCCGGTAGGTGAGGCTGCGCCGCGGCGAACATCGTCGTAAGTGAGCGTTTCGCATTCGGAACATTTGAATAATAACTTCTGTACGACATACTCCCGGAGGCGAACGGCGATATTTTATCGAGATCGTAAATCGATACCGCGAACCCGCGGTAGCCTCGCGACACGCGGGCACCTTGTACGCCGTAACGACCTCCGTGTCGTCTGTCATACCCGCTTGCCCTCCGTTTCTTTCATTCCGCGCGCAACAAAGTTGCGACGAGATCGTTTCGCCTGGGTACGTGATTCGACTGTCGGCGAATTACGTTTTCGAGCGGGATCTTCGATCGAACTGGCCCAAGCGCGAACCGCCTGGTCGTTGACCGTTTAATTCGCCGATGTTCATGGATGAAGCGCGGCGGTTCGCAGTCGTCAGGACGCCCAGGTGTTTGATAGCGCGTATTTATTACGCGGTGCGAACCGAAAGAAACGTAATTTCCATGGCAATGGTTCAATCGGATCGCAGCAATTTGGACCAACTGGTTTTCCTCTTCCGTGAGTCTTAATTGTAAACAACAGTTCTCGTATGAAACCTTCCATTGATCCATAGTTAACGAAACGTTTCATCGAAATTACTCCGTGAATTCGTGTAGAGAGAATAATAGCAACGCGTGGTGGCAGCGCGAACGAAGCGCGCTTACGTATCTCCGCGCGCGAGATCGTTCCCGAGTGGCTCAGCCTCTCTCAGCGACTCTCGAACCACGAAGCTTGAGCCGGCGAACAGCGATCTTATCTCGGGCATATACATGCACGAGTCGAGGTACACGCGATATCTCGATTGTGGCCCTCATCTGCATGCCGCGGTAATAATTTGGCCCCGACGCATTATACCGGTCCACGCGGTGGCTGGACGGAAACCAGGCCAGAGGATCGATCCGTCTCTCTTTGTCTCTCCGGCTGGGCTAACCGCTCCGACTTCGTCCGCGTTTCTTCGTTTCGCCGGCGAACGAACGAACGAACGGATCGGTCTCGGGCATTCAATTACTCCGACGGAATCCTTCGTTTGCTTCGTTTTAATCCACGGTATCGCGGATCTCGCTGCTCGTTAATAACGGAACGCTGATGGATCGACGGTGGCCGAGGTGAATTAGCTCGATTCGTAATTGGTCGTCTCGTTTTCTGGACGGGACGGTGACAACGCGCTTCCCACGCGCTGGCGGATCGTGGATCGCGTCACGTTCCGACCGTTCATTTTCGCCTGGACCGCTTCAAGGATACGGTTGCTCGACTTTTTTCGTCGCCTCTGGTCCCCAGGGCTCGTCCTGGTCTTGCTCCTCCGAGGGCCGTTACGCGCGCTTGTTCCATTTTTATCCTACTGTAAAGCTACGGCTTCGAAAATTCTGACGGGACCATCAAACGGCGCAGGAAACTTGGAAACCGCGAAAGCGCGAAGAAAAGGAGCAAAAACGCGTCGAGGAGAGAAAGAATAGAGTGTCGTAACGTGTTTAATGAATACCAAGGGCCGAAAAGTACTCGCGGCGCCTGTTCAGCCCGGACGTCGGTCATCGATCAAACGCCATGGTTTCTTTTAATATCCCGGCGTTAATGATGCTTGTACGTTTGAAGAGGGAAAAGAAAGAGGCTCTCAGAAACGTAACTGTTCGAGATGGCACCGACGTGGCGCCTACTTGTCAACGGACGCGCAAAAGGTCATGGCCGACGTTACATTCGCGACGGTTTACAGAGGCGGGATCGCAGAATTAATTACGCGATGGGCCATTGGCCTCGCGAATGTACATAATACCGCTTAGCATAATTTTATCCGAGCTACTTTTCCTCTTGCTCACTCCGCGTTCTCCAGAAGTTCTTTAGCGTTCCAAGAAATGCGTAGAACATTTTCACGAATCCAAACGAGATACGAATCGAATGTTTACCCTGACAATACTGGCAACTTTCTTCCAAGAGTCCTCAACGTTCGACCTCGCGAGCAACGGCTTCTAATAGTCAGAACGATCCACTCGTGAAGCGCCTCGGCAGTCGAAGACCTCTGAAGGAGAAACAAATGGTCCGACCGCGTGTCCACTCTCTTCGGTTAACGAGCGATCCGTTACGTCTTCCATTTCCCCAGTTTCATCGCGCCCGCGGCGGTTTCCGCGCGTGGGCGCGACGGAAGAGGCTTTCCCAGCCGAGCTGCTGGTAATTGCCGATGGATCGCCGCCTCGAAAGGACTCCGTAAATGAGTGGCCGCGCGCGCGAGAGGGACGACTCGCTCGTAGAGCGAGACGAGGCGAATCGGGTACGTGAGTTATCGATCCTGTGCACGTGGGCGCGTTCATTGATAATCCGTCGGGCGAGCGCGCAACTAAAACGCAGCCTCGCGTAACTGCCTACCGATTCGACGATGGATTCGACGGCCAGATCGGAGCTGGCCGCCTCAGGGATCGCCCCATCGCGCGCGGACACGCTAATGAATTACTTTTTCCTTCCTTTTTGCCGGGGGTGTAATTCCTCGGCGAGATGGAGGCTGCACAGCGAGAGCAACGCGTTGCGCGCTGTTTCGCGAGGGGAATTAATGGTCTCGCGAAACCTGATTCCCGTGGCTGAGAGTGCTCGTCGAATGATATAGGATTAGAAATTGTTGGGTGTGTATTTTGGCATTTAAAGAGCTCGATAATGACTGGTTTCGAACGAGGAAGCGGTTCGATTACGCGCGGCTGGTTCTCTACCGTCTCGCTGCGCTCGGTGCACGGCTGGGTAAGGGATAATCTGATTTGAGTTACCGCGTCCGGAAAATAATGGCCCCGCTCTAGGGGAGCGATTTTTCATGGGGCAAAGTAAATCAATTTTATTTGTCATTCGGTAATTTAAACTTGCGACGTGTATATTCGCTGGTCTTGAAAAAAATATGATATTAAGTAATGTGAAAAATCCATTTCAATGGATAGATCTTTAACGCCTTGCACGATTTTTCATATAGATATTAACATTTTTGAATCTACGAGGCTTGCATAATTTTGCACAGTAACGTAAAGCGACAAATTAAGTTAAAACGATGCAGGCAAGTGAGAAGTTATTTAAATTATTGCCTTCTACCCCAAACGAAACCCCATCTAAGCGTTATTCGAGCATTGGCAGATCCGAGGGGTAGGTTAAAATCCAACGGCGACGAGAAGCAAAAGGGAGAGACGGCGATGCAACGGACCCGGGTAAGATCGGTGCGCTTGGCTCGCGCCATTCACTTTCGCCTTGGCGGCGGTGGCGGCGCGGCGATTTGCATTCGTGAAATCTATTTTCTGGAGGCGTGCAGGAATTAAACGACCTTGCGCAGCCAGTCGAGAGGGAAACGGGGAGAGGCTGTCGATCTCGAGCAGTCGCGCGTGGGCGCGTTCATTGATAGGCCCGGTAGCCGATGCGTAACTGGGCGCAGCCAAGCGGCACACGACCCTGCCGCTCGTCGAAAGCCGCTTGAATTCCTCGTTGCCCGGCGCACCGGGTCGCCTTGATTCGATACACCCAGCCGCGATTAATCTCGACCGAGAAACCGCGATCGCTGTCTGCACTTTCTGCCGAGTTGTGCTTGCTTTTCTTCGACGGCTGTGTACTCGCGCCGATACGTCCCCTCTACGCGGACGTGTCGATCTCTTACGCCAAGAATTGCTGGTCAATTTTCACTGTTTCACGATTTCTTAACTATTAATGCGAGCGTTAATTGACATTATTTCTCATGCACGATAATCTGTGAGGATACGCGTACTTTCTCGCGATATTTCTCCGTAGATGTTTGCTACGGTATCAGCGTTTGGTATCAATGAGATCCTTCGCGATCGTCGCGCGTACGACATATTTAACTGTGGAACGATTTCGAGGGAACGGTTCCGCACGTAAGATTGTTACGGACGTCAAACGAGACGCGCGCGCCGGGCGGCACGTCGGATTTTCTGCTTTAAAACGCGTCTTAAACGGTCGGATAAGCGAAACTGGTTTGCAAACCGCGGACGAGCTTCGAGTCGAGATAATGCTTATTAATCTACATTAGCGCGGCGCCGCGGACATTGGCGAGTACGCGAGCATTTTACGCGTTCCCGAGCACAGAGATGAGGGGTTAAGTGGCGAGATAAGGGGAATGCCATCGCGGCTGGTCACGGAGAAGATAGCGCTTGTAAATTAAGTCTTAATTCGTACGATGCTCATCGTCAAATATTGTCGTTTCGTGCATTTGCGATGACGAGGGTAGACCGTCTCAACTTCCGTCGACTCTGAAACTTTCTTCCGATTTTCCTCTCGACTTCTATCGCTTATCGTCTTTACAGAGCGAACAGTCGTTTCAAGTGAAGAAAGATCGTCGAGGAACAAAAATGAACGCGAAGCGTCGTGGAATAGAAAAGGGAAGGGACCCTCGTTGAAATAAGGCGGTGGAGATGGCGAAGACGAAATTAAGAAAGGCAGAGGCGGAAAGGAGCCGTGGACAGGTGGTTTTGCATACGCGTGCACGGCCGCGACGTGCACGGACGTGCGCGTTCTGAATGCTAATTTTCACTCGACCGGGATGATTAAGGGCCGCGTCGTGTTTTATGCGAGAACGTTCCGTTTCCGTGCGTGCCCTGGCCCTGTCCGCGGCTGTACCTGGAATCGCGTGCACGCGCAGTAAACCCCGAAACGTGGTCCGTTAGGAGCACGCGACTCCGCCGCGGTCCTCCTCGAGGAATACCAAAAAACCGGAAACGTCGCGCCTCTTGGGCCGCTTCTCGTTTCACTTACGAGTTTCTATAGATTTTGCGTTTCTCCTCCGATCGTTCGAACTTCGATTCGTATTAATTTACGTTTCAACCATCCGCCACGCTCACGCAGGATCGCTTAACTTTGTCCCAGGACGCGATCGCGTATCGCAATCGAATCGCTCGGTGGCCACGCGAAGCGCTTTCTCCGATGACATAATCCAAGCTTCCAAGCGAGTTACATCGGCAACCCGCTGAATCGAACTTGTACCTTTCGAATTCAAAGCCGTCCAACCCCGATTCAAGGTCCCCACGAGTCGGAGAGGAGAACGAGAGTGTACAGACAGAAGGGTGAGGAGGGTGACGCGAGTGTCCTGCTTTTCCTCGAAAAGAAGAAAAAAAAAAAAAGGAAGAAAGAAAGAACGTCCGATCGATCTGGACAGACCGGCCGCTGATCGGACATCTTAATTGCGCCGGTGAAATTAATTTCCTCCCGGTGCTCGGCCTTCCGAGATATTGCTGTCAGATTAATCCTCGTGTCTCTACCTCGAGCGAGGAGGGCTGGGCGGGGTGGCGGGGTGCCAGCGAGGATTTCGTAATTATTTCTTCTCGATCTTTCCCTTAAATCCTGTCCTCTCGCTTCCTCGCTTTGATCCCTTTCCTCGAACGGAACGGCTTCGCCTTCTCCTCGCGGCGCGTGATAATCGATTCGCGCACGCGTAACGGAACGAACGGTGGCGGATTTTAATGCCGCGCGATGTCGAATGAATTATCGCGGCGCGTTTCGAAACGGACGCGTTACTCCTTTACTATTTATAGTGTAGCCGATCGGGCTCGGTCCTCCGCTCGCGACCACTCTCAGGCTTCTGTTCGCGTGCATACTGCCAGCTGGATCTTCGTCTGCTTCAGAATTTCGAGGTTTCTCTTTTTTAAGCCACAAAAAACTTCGACCCGTCGTTGAAACGTTGAATTCGACATTCGACAGGTTTTCGATTGATCGTCAGACGCTTTGGCTGGAGAATGATATCAGTCTGGTGGAAAAAGTTGAACAGCCGTTCCGAAACCGGAAGCGAGCACAGAATTTAGATCGGCCCACTAAAAGCTCTATCTAATTCGGACGCCATTAAAGCGTACGCATCGAAGCTACCTAACAGACTCATATTTCAGTGCCGATGACATTAAGTGCGGCCAGTTTTAACTAATCCATGAGTGAGTAACGGGTTCGTGAAAGACAAGAATCCAATGAAAATAGAGAACGTCAACGACGGCTCTCAAGACGAATTGAACGCGCGTCATCTTGCGACACTAACGCTCGTCCCAAAAGGACTAAAAGCCTAGCCTCGTTTCCACCGCAAAAAAACAACAATTTCTCGTTTCGCGGAGGCTCGAGGAGGACTCGAACAAGGAGACCAGACATGGACGTCGATCGTTGCGACAATGAACGCGTCTCGCGATCTACGCGCGAGTGACGAAACGCGTGCATCTCCTCGCGAGAGGAAGCTCTCGATCCTCGAGCGTGTGTCAACCTTTTCCAGCTTCTTCTTCTTCTTCTTCGTTTTCTTTTTCCCTCCTCTCTCTTTATATACGAGCGTAAAAAGCGACGTCGATCGCAGCCTTTCGAATTATAATTAGCCAGCGGCGTGCATGAATGAAACGACTGGCTTGCGTAACGCCAGTCTCTACAAATGATTTACCGGCGAGGTTGCAAGCGGATCGCCAACAGATTATCGTTTAACGGGCTGGAATAAACTCACCGCGATTTTTCGTCGCGATCCCGCCGATTATTCGCCTCTCGTAGGTGGTAGCGCCGCGAGAGATGATCGTTCGTCCCCTCGATGGCGTTCGCGAAAACGGGTTTGTCCTAGCAAATGTTACGTTACAGCGTACACAGGCAAACGAAGTGCCATCAGCGTGGATTTATCGAATCGCATAAAATTGTTTCAACTGTTAAAACGTCAGGTCGATGCGAGAGCGTCGAGTATCGATCTGAATGCGAGAGCGTTAGAATCACTACGTGAAATGGAAATAAATATCGCGGTCGCGCGGTAATAACGGTAATCGCGGATCGATCTAGCCTGCAAAAGGCCTCTCTAACTACAGTGTATCGAGTGCTCGATGGTTTATGAAACGAGTTTTTTTCTGCCCCGCAGGAAATCAGAAATGAGATTTGCATATCCGTAAAATGAGTTATCCGCGCGAGCCTGGACGCTGCTTGTCCGTTTCTTGCTCACGGACGTTTCGAGACGAGATCCGAGGACGCATAAAAAGTCCCGTTGCGCTCGATAGATCGATCCTCTCCCCCATGTGCGAACGTTCGTGAAACGATCGCGGTATTTTCTTGTTGTTACGTACCCGCGGTTACGAACGACCTGTTCTCGCGTCGGGCTGACGCCGCTTATGCATAAACATAAGCTCCGGCAAGCGCTGCGGGAAAGCGAGAGTCGTAAAAGCTCGTTAAATTAACGGACACCTGCAGAACACGAGGGAATGGCCCGGCGGAAAACCGCGATCGCTCGCGTAAGGAACAACTGCGCAACTCGCGCGCGGGGCTATTAATACCAATCACAGGCAAAGTTATCATTAGCCGGGCGGTTTCCGCTCGCAAATCGTCGGAGCAACAAAAATCGCGGGCGAACGTCAGGCCTCGCGTTCCAACCGGCACCGATCAGGCTCGCTCCATTTGTCGCGTGCCCGCCATTATTAGGCGCGTTACGCTCGCGTAACCTCCCCTATCGGTTATGCTTATTCGCGCGACCGCTGTTCATTCACGCGTACGAAGCACCCGCTGCGCGAACCAACCAAACCATTGTTTTTATAATTATCAGAAATTAATTCGTGGATTCGTTTCGTTATTCTTTCTGTTATCCAATCGCTGAGAATCGAAGGAGTACCATTGATATCGAGTGGTAGCGGACACTGCGCGAACCAATCAAACCATTGTTTCATTAATTATCAGAAATTAATTCGTGGATTCGTTTCGTTATTCTTTTTGTTATCCAATCGCTGAGAATCGAAGGAGTTCTATTGATATCGAGTGGTAGCAGACACGTTCATTTGCCAAAATAGTGATTTCGATCTAACGTTGGTCGTAGATACGCGGAAGCAGTCGTGACGATCGAACGTATGATTCTTAGAGACCGAGGAGTAACTCGTGGCGGCAGTTCTGCAGCCATTTTCGCGTTCTTTCCCTCACGCGTTCGCAGCTCTTGGCTCGCACCAGCTGAAAAGACTGGCTGGGCCGTGCCAAATCGTCGCGAATACTTCTTTGCGAGGAGAAAATTTATAGGAGGTATAGACGATCCTCGCGATTGCCAAACAGTGTATTGTTCACGGGGCACGAAGATGAATGGCGAGCCGGGGCTCGGAATTTAACGCGCGTCCCGTTCCACGTACGGTGCGTGACAAAACTCCTGTTTTTAAATAGGAGAGACCTCGCGGAGTGCTCGAAAGAGGTGGCGACAAGCCTGGCGAATCGCTGGCCAAAATGTCTGTCATTGGCCGAGTTTTCGCGTTCCGACGACCGCCTACTTCGATCGACGCGAATTTCGGATACCCTTTAAAGATTTTCGAGTCGTCGTTCTTTCAGTAACAACGTTCAATGGTGAACCAAAAATGTTACGCAACAAATGTTTCGCAGTAGGGATTTACAATTAGGAATCCCCTATAATCCTAATTAATTGAACCCACGACGACTTCTATCCTCGTATCCCATTTACGTACCACAGGCACTGTGGTCTCCACACCGACACTTTCTACTTGACAACTCTCGCGTTGAAACGTGGCTGGCGCGGCAAAAGAGAGACAGACACCTCTCAGCCAGGAATGCCCGGTTCGATCGGCGTGTCACGGGTAGGAAAAATCATCGCGCGTCACTCTCGTTCCGTCGCCGCGCGAACGGCGTGTCTAAAGATCGCGCGAAAGTCAGTTGTAGATCGGCCCGCTAAACGGCCGAGCCCTTTCAATCGGCCAGTTCCTAGTTGGGATTTGTCGGGCGGATTGACAAATCGAGGCCAGCGCGGCCGGTTGCTCGCGTGCACAGCTGTACGCGAGGCGGACACGCGGCTCTCTGCCGTGGCGTGGAAAAAAGAAGAGGAAGACGAGTGACGGAAACCGGCGAAGTAGGGAGACGAATGGCGGAGATGCGAGAAAAAGGGGCGTTCGAAACGCTGTGGTCGTTAGCGGAACGGCGCGTAATTAATTCGTACTAACGAACGCGGGTCCCGCGCGGGTCGCCGCTTTCGAATTTTCTGCCCACCTTACGCGGCGCCTTTCGCGTGTCTGTCTTTTAGGAAAATAACGGGAAATCGCGCATAATTTACTCGCCTGCCTCTTTCGTCGAAGATATTCGGCCTGGCAGCGGCTCTCGAACGCGGTCAGAGGCGGTACTTAAGATTCCTATGGAAATCTACATCATCGAGTTGAATTTAATTCTAATCCAATAAGTAACGAGTAATAAATAGTCCCGCGCGTTTTTTTTTTTTTTTTATCTCCGTCTTGCTTCTGCGCGAGTTTAATTGTTCCCTCTGAACGTTTCGAACGCGGCATTTCCAACGCAGAAAGAGTTTTTCTTTCTAAATGCTTCTCAGACGGCCTAACGACCAATTTTATTCCGCCGCGGCGGTCACGTTTCGACCATGTGTCGATGCCATAAAAAGACTAGAACGACTCTCGAGCGCGGCAAAGAAATCGTCGAGCGGCAGGGGAAAAAAAGAAATGAAACTGGACGTAGGTGGATGCAACACGCGTTGATAATTACCGATCGTTTGTCTCTTTAATAAGTGCAGAAAACTATCGCAACGCAGCCGTTCCCGTTCCACCGCTGCGTAACGAGCGGCCGCGCGCGCGTGTGAATTCATTTGCAAGCGGTCCCCGTGACATAAATTTCCTACGCGGTAATTGTTGCTCGTCGCGCGTTCGTGTTACGCGATTATTTACGCGCTCCTCTGAATTCGCGGTGCACACGTAAGTTTGTCGACCCGGAGCACTTCCCCTGATTTGTTGGGAACCGTATTTCTGTCGCAAGTTAGTCCGTCGCTTTCACTTAGGCGGCTATGCCTCGCTCCTTTCATCGAGATTTTAGTTTTCGAACAGCTCATAAAATCGCGTTACATATTTCTCAAGCTGCTCTAATGGCACGAGAAACAGAATGCAGGGTACGAGGCGGTACCGTATCGTCTGACCAGCAGCATCGTGTTCCCCTTATCGAGCAGAATAACGACGCGAATCAACAGAAATTTCATTTTCCCGATACCTCGATTTCGTTTATCGCTCTGAACGATGTACAAAATAGAAACTAATGAACCAGGTGGCGCAAGGTTATTCGACGTCTGATCGATAACTACAGTTGTAGCCTCCTGATGTCAGCCAGTTTACGTCGATGGGATTTGTGAGCGGTGTAACGGGGATATTTCTACATACACATCGTAATGTTTCTTGTCAAGATCGCTGAGCCGATCGACGGTGCCTCGTTCGAGTAATATCGAGGATATGTCACGATCGGTAGGCGACTAGTCGAACGTTTTCGACTGACGGATCGAGCGCCTCGATGGAATATGTTTTGGCACAAGCTGTCTCATTAGCATCCAGGTATCGAAACCAGTATAGAAGAAATCCTTTGAGACGCGTACAACTTCTAATAACCAATGGTGCCCCGACGAAGAAACATGAAATGGTACAGAAAAAGGCATAAGCGCGACAATTTAGAATCCCTGGACGTAGGAATAGTTTTTTGTTTGGCTACGTGCGCACTACCGATACGACGTCGACGATGATAGAAAAAAGGGGTAAAAAATGGCAAAAACAAACGGGACGAGTTCTCTCGGTTCTCTCTCGCTAACGGGCGGTGGAAAAAGAAGATCGATCGCTCGAAGGTGATCCCGAAGGTTACGCCTTTCGTTTTTCGCCATAGCGGGACAGATCGTCCCGTCTATTTAAGGTGGAAAATTCATTCGGATCGTTACTATCGGCACCGTGCGCGCCATGTGCGTCGACGCTCGATCGTAACCGTTGCGCAACCGCACGCGTCTCTCTGCCTCCGAGATCGTAACAGTTACATTAACGACGCACGACGGACAGCCTACTCGTTATCTCGATCCGCCGACCAAACTAGCCCCGATCCGCCACTGATTAATTATTATCACCGTTTTACGCACGCGTTACGCATAGGCGCGTCCTGTTCCTCGACGCTGGAATTTCTTTCGGACGGGCTTGACGCGCGGCTCGCTAACGAACCTTATAATCCTTTACCTTCGCCACGAGACCGTTCCTTCGGCATTTTAATTGAACACGGATCTTGCCCGGCTTTCCTGGAAGCTAACGCTGATTTCTGTGTCCCTTCGTTCTTTTCACAAATTAATACCCGCGATCTCGTCTCGTTTCTTCGATCCTATCTTCTCGTACAAATTTTCGATGACCAGATTGCCGAGCTCGCGTCAGATTCTAGAGTTCGACTCGCGGAGAGCGAGGAAACTGGCTCGAATCGCGGCACGCGACAACCCCCTGTCGCAGACGCGACGAAAGGACGAAAGGAGCGCGTAGACGGCCCGTAAAAGGGGTATCGAGAAAGGGGCGACGAGGAGGACCGTTCTCCAAACGTCGCATCCCACGTACGCCGTCGCGTAGATCACGCGAAGTGCGTGTCCGCGACACGTGAGACGGTGCGGCGGTCGGTCCTCGCAAAAAAGAAGCGAGAGTCCGGTCTTGCCGGGCAGACGTCGTAAATTACCCGTGGCACTCTTGGTACATGCATTAAAAGCGTTTTGTAGCCTAGCCGGCGAGGAACCGCGTTCGCCACGCTATTTCTCGGGACGCCCGCGAACAGGTGAATCCGGGCTGGAAATAGTGCGAGCCGCATTAGCGGCACACGTTTCTGCCGCCGTTCCACCCGTTCTTTCGTTTCCCCGTTCCAACACACTGTCTAATAAATATAATTACCTCGGTTACGTAACCGAACCGGGCGGATCGCTAGGTATTCCGCCACCTATTTTCTTACCCGGCTCGCCCTAAGGCTGCGCTCGCGACCTCGTCCGCGGTTCTTCGCCGTTTCCTGTCGCCTCGGGAGACGCGCGCGGCCTCGTCCTTCGTGGCAACCCGTGAGAAACCTCGATCCAACCTCGCCCCGAGGATGTTCGCGCGATATTTAACAATCGAAGGATCTCTCGAATCCAAAAGTACCATTTTCAGAACATTGATTCATCGGATATTTACTTTCTGATCGTTGGTTGTTGAAATTGTTGGAACGATCTACGAGTAATTTAACGCTAATTGTCGCTTTAGCGTGAAAAATTGTAGATGTTTGATAGAACTAGTGAGTTCGTATAGAAAAAAAGCCTTGTTGTATTTACAGAATATTTATTCGTGGAATCATAAAAATGGTGTTCACTTAATATCGTAAATTTTTCGTTAACAATCTTATTGTAGATTGTAATTGTTATCTGAATGCGGAAAGGTAGAAACAAGTTCTTATTCGCGAGAAGGATGAGAATGCGATGTATTATTATTGGAAGCGAGGTAACAGCGGCTTAAAACGGAGACGGAGGAAGAAAGGGTACCCCGGTGGTTGTCCGCGCAAAGCACGGCGCGGCTGTCCGCCGCCATTTCGTTTCTGACGGCCGGATCAGCTTGTTTTTCTAACGTAATTGAATTTCGCCCCGCGAGCCGCCGTTCCTCTTGTAATTGACCCCCGTCCCCGTGGCCGTTCCGCGACGTAGCCGCGGTTACGTGCAGGAATCGGCCGCGGAGAAAAACTTGCTCGCCAAACTTTCCTCCAAAACTTTGCTTTCGAGCCACCTCCGGGTCAACCGAGAAGCGTTACACGACCGACTGGGAGGTCCAACCGTTTTCGATATCAGGGTCCACGAACCCGGTGACGAAACTCTTGCGCAGCGACCGCAACGTCTGAAATTAGGAATCTCTACGAATCCGTTTCCCATTCGCGTTGCTCTTCATCGGACGCGCCGCGAAGTTCTCGAAGAACCTGTTCAAATTCAAATGACCTCGCGTTCCCCGAGGCTAGATGCGACGCGCAAGGATTAATGAGAACGCGGTGGCGCGTAAAGAAGCGAGGAACTTTTCCGGGCACGCAGCAGTAAGTTGCTCTAGGCTTCTTTGATCTTAACGCGGTGGTATCGTAGAGGCGATTCGCATTCTGCGAGTGCGGGATCAGATAAGATAGACCGCGGTGATCCACGGCCACGTTTTTCCTCATCGACATCGCCAACCCTGTAATCTACCAGCGCCGGATGATGGAGGCTCGCCGCGCGTACACCGCCGCCATTTTGGTTCTCCGCTAGGCGAGGCTGTCGGATCATGCTCGGTTGTTTGCGGAGAGAATACATGCGGCTTAAATTAGGTGTCGCGTCGTGCTCAGCGCGAACGTTCGCGCGCAATGTCTGTGTCGATTCTGATAATGAATTTGTTAATGAGATATCAGCGGTGTTTTTACGTATTTGATACGTGAGTCGCAGGACCTGATATTTCGTTGGTTTAGTAACATTCTCTGGATAGTAATGAAAATTTTGGGATAGTAGTTTCGAATAAATCAAAGTCTTTCTGAAATTATTGAGCAAATTTGATGTTTGAAGGAAGCAAGTTAATTAGTTGGATTTCAAGCTTGTGTCTTTGAGTTAAATTTGACGTGACATTGGATATCCTGGTCCTGTCTGTTGCTAATAGAGAGGGTAATAAGTTGGGTATCGATTCACGTTTCGATCAAAATTCTATTCCCCCGCATTCAGCGTAACCCCTTTATTACGTCGACCTCTGCGGATAGCAAGTATGTTTGAGGTAACTAAATTACGTGTTCGCATGCCGTATCAGTTCTTTGTTTTCTTTAGTTGTAAATTCGAAATCAATTCGCTGGGACGGTGCTCAGGGATGCGTGAGCCGATGCGAGCGCGTAAGAGGGTTCCACGTGATTCGAGTTCGTTTCATGAGATTGCTGCGTCTGGAATGCCTCGATCTCTTCGGGGAAATTCGCTTTTCCGCTGACGTAACGTCTCTCGAATTAACTTTGAATTTCATAGAAAACTGTTGGAGAATGAAAAAATCGATTATACAAAATCGCGAGTGTCCCGCGTTCCTTTTGAATTTCGAAATAAACTCGAACGCGGTTATTGCAAATTCCTACCGGTCTCTGTTTTAAGCGAATCACTTTCTTTTCGGTTAATTCTTACAAAACCTCATCTTTTTCTCGTACGCGTTCAACGTGTCACAAGATTTCGTAGTAAGAGCGACGGTGACGCAACGAGACGTCCGAGTTTAATTGCTGGTTTCTTTCTGTTGCAGGTAAGCATCGAGCTTTCATCAGCATCCCACTTGTCGCCAGCTCCAGGTAAAACCGTAAGTGATTCACCGGACGGGTGCGCATACGTGTTCTCTCACGCGTGTTTAGTTTTCGAGAAATCGGTTGGCGCCCTTGTTTTCTATCGGGGGGAAACCTTGGTCGGACTCGTTCGCGAGCAGCTGGTGCCTCGGCTGTGACGCAATTTCTACCACCTCTTGGCAATTATTACGAGTGGTTCTTCGCCGAGCCCGACGAACGATATCTCGAACGCTCTCGTACTTTGAAGTGCGATTAGCAACACGCGCAACGCGCTCCTTCTCCGTTGCGCAAGTTTTCATCCGTGGAATTTCACTCGTCGAGAAATCTGCGAGTTTTTCATGGCTCGTTTAATATACGCGTGACGCGATTTATATATCCTTTTTTCCTTCTTTACTCGTCGCTGCGAAAATTACTTTTCGAGCGAGCCGATTTTCATAGCACCGTTTAACCGTGCCGATGACAAAGGTCCATGGGAATCACTTTCGCGTGGTCGTAAAAGATCGTAATATCGACGAGAAAACAATCGCCGTCCCACACGAATTTCCTCGCGGAGACCCCTGAAGCGGCGCTCTCGAGAACCAGGTATAATTCACGGGCGTTCGGCTCGAGACTGCTTAAAATACCGGCACTTAATTACGCGGTTTAAAGGGCCCCCCTCCATAAACTTGTCCCCCGGTTCCCGCGTCATCTCCTCGGTTGCATAATACACCGTACCTCCGCGTTCCTCCTCGCTCATCTTTGCGAACGTGACCAAGCTCGGTAGCCGGCGGTCGCTGATTGCGATTTATAATGTCAACCAGGCGCCCCCCGCTAGCCTTTTGTCAACCGGATCGGTTTCGCCTCTCTCCTTCAACAGACACCTCATCCGATATATCTCGCGTATTTTCGATTTCTCCGCGGAATTCGATTCACTTTCGAACTCATTACCGCGGCTTTCTCGCTGTCTTTTAAACATGCTAGCACGGATCTTTCGAATGCAACGCGACGATTCTCGTTCGCGATCTTACGACGTGAGGTCCAATGGAAATTGCATCTCAACATGTTCAGTCTCATCGCGACGATATAGTAGCCTCGACGTTGTCGGATCTATAGTTTTGATCGGTTTAATTGCGAAGAGTCGCGATATGGAAAACGACGCGTGCTCGTGGAAATGGAAGTTGACGGAACGGAAATGGAGGTCGCGAAAGATGAGGATCGAACAAGAGTATTAACGGTAAGGCGAACGGGTGGAGGAGAGACGGAGGGGAGTGCTTGCGTAGAGAATCGAGGAGATCGAGAGAAGCGTAACAAGGGGGTGGGAAAGGGGTGCGGGGCGTGTGTCGAAGAAAGAGAGAGCTCGCAACAACGAACGAGGAGCGGGAGGGGAATAAATTAAAGAACGGGTTCTCCCTCACCGCAGGACCTCATTACGTCCAACTTCATTTGTTTCCATTTTAATCGGGCCCCTGTCCAACGGCGGCGGACCAGAATCCAGTACCAGAAACCAGAACCGCAATGAATACCCTGGCACCATCGAACGCGGACGAGCCGCAAGGATGCGTCCGGATGCCACCGTGCACGCTCGTTTCCTTATGAGATCGTTTCTGGATCGCGATATCGAATCCTCTGATTTCGTTCCTACGCCTCCACAGTTTCGTGATCGCGCGTATAAAATGGTGATCCTTTGCCCGCAGATCGATGGTGATTTTAGATCTGTGTCGATCGTTCTTTAAAATCTTTTCACCCCCATCGTTTCGTTTCGTTTTCGCAATTTCTACCTGTAAACGCGCGCGCGATGAGCTCCGTTCGAAATGCTGTGCAACCATGTTACGAAAACGGTCCCAATGAAGGCTGGTCCACCCCCAAGTGAAAAAGTCGATCGGCTCCGTTGTGGGGCTCTTTGAAGGCCCGGTTTAAACCACCGCGCGAGCAAGCGAGCGCATTAAGCCAACGAATGCCTCTTTTACGGCCGTTGGGCCGATTCGATGATCGTTTTACGAACGAGGCCGGCTGAACACGCTCTAAAATGACCCTTAACAGTGCCGGTAAACTTTTCCCGCGTCGCACAGGACACGCCGGTAGGGAACCAGCCAGAACGACGGGATAACGAGTCACGGAGTAGCGAAAGAGGGGTGGCTGAGGTGGAGGAAAGGAAAAAAAGAGAGGACGGAGGTAAGAGCACGAGAAGATGGAGGAGGAGGAGGAGGAGGAGGCGAGACAATGGGGCAGAGGCAAAGGTGGAAGCCGCCTTTATTACAGAGCACGGGCACGATGGACAGTCAAACGGACACCTTGTGCCTCTCTTTTATCGGTCCGTTTCGTTTTATTACCTTGGCGAAACCGCGGCCCAAATTAAAGCGAACTTCGCGAATTTTCGGCCACGACCAGGCAGCGGCCGCGCTTAATTAGAGCACGCCGGTTTCGTAACGCGGAAAGTTCCCTTCGAAAGTCGTAACTGATCGCGCTTTCCTGATCCGTGGACGCTGGAACTGTTCCAGTAGATGAGACAATATTTCATCAGTTGCGAGGGGTTTAATAATCGAGAAACTTTCTTCGTCGCTTCTACTCTCTTGTCCATCGTGCTTCCTATCACGCTTCGTTTTATAATACCTACCTTATAATAGCAAATATGAAAATTTTCAATGCCATCTCGAACGTTTCTCTAACCAAGGAAACATTGAAAAATGAATAGAGAGAAATCGATACGAAACAACAGAGAACCAAACGATCCTCTCGACAATTCGCTCGCGCGGCATCGAAACAGATATTCCCAGAATTCGGCAAGAAGCAATATTTCCATCATTTCGGAGCGGCGGCCGCGTGTCGGGGCGCAAAAATTTGTCGCGTCGGGGATTGTCGAATACAAAAGCGAAGATTGGCCACGATAAGCCCGATCGGGTTGGACACGACGGTGTCCCCATCCGGTTCCACGATCGATCAACAAGATAAATTCGGTCCCGTTTTTCTTCGGCCGGTCGTACGTCTTCGCGTGTCCCGTGGCCGTCCGCAGCACCGAACGGGAGATGCCTCTTACTCACGGCTGAATCATCCGGCGATTGACCTTGCCTGCCTTAATCACCGATTAATTCCGTGCAACGAAAGTGCAACAACGCGCATCGATCGGTTGCGCGGCTCTCGTACCTGGAAATCGCCGCGGAGAGCCGTTCGCGCGTACGTGCCGCGAATTAATCGAGCCTGTCGCTCGAGAGCGAACCCGTACGAACCTTGGAGCGTACGAACCTGGACGGCATTAGACGCGAGAACGAGAGAAAAAAGCGTGTAACTAGCGAACAATTCGTGCGCTTTGTTGTCCAATCGATCGATTGCATTCGTTCCTTGACGATCCTTGAAATTTCGTGTACGTGCATTTGGATGCAATTTTAGTTGGGTATTAATTAATCAATCGTCAGCGTATGCCTGTGTTCCAAGCGAAAGACGAGTGGTCAAGACTAGTTCTAGATCGGTTGCAATTTATGCTTACAAAAAACGAGACGACCCAAGAGAGACAGAGCTATCGATGCCCATTGCGAATACAATTACACAGCGTTGCAACTCCCTGACCGCCTCTACAGCGTAACAAAGTAGGAACAGGCAACACTCGGCTACTTTCGCGTGATTTTCCGCCATCGAGGATCGATCGAACTTTCCACATGGGAGTCGGTTTTCATCGATTCGAGACACGTTCCCCGCGCGGACGCGGCGCGGTTCTTCCATCGCGTCGGTTCGCCTAATCAAACTTGAACGCGTGATAAGTCGGGCTTGTTACACTCCCATCGGGTATTATCTCCGCCGGTGGATCGTTCGCGTGGAAAAACTCAGCCGCTTTTGCCTTCGACCGCGCGCAGCGGCAGGTGTCCCAGTCGAGCGTGGCTAGGCCGGGAAAGCGGCTTCTAAGAAAGTTTTGTCATCGAGCCACGAGCCTTTTCGTTTTTCCAACTAATTTCCCAACCGGAATACCAGCGAGCGGTAACCGTGAGATCCGCGAGAGTTTCCTTAAATCGCGGCCAACCGTTGCGCAACGCGACGCGTTCTGGGAATATTTCCGGCCGATTGTGTTCCCCAGCGTTCCCTGAGCCGGTGTTGCTTGGTCAATCGACGAGCAACGATGTCTCGATTGGTGTTCATCGACTTAATTCCTTGGAAATATGATGTACTCGAATGCTCTCGACGTGCGTTACGTTGAATAGCTTGAAAGAGCATTTGCGTGGGATATAAAGCGCGATCAGAGAAGCACATACTCTCAGGAATGTATATCGATGATTGCTACCACCTTCTTAGCAATCCTCTCGAGCATCTGCGCGACCCTGCGTTTGGTAACAATCCTGCGAATTCAGAAGCCGCGAGAAATCGGAGGAAACTCGAAATCGATGTTGCAAGTCCCAAAAGTTGCCGCGCATTCTCTCCTCGGTTATCTGGCGAGCATCGAAACGGAGCCCTGACCCAAAATACCTCTCGTTCCGTCCTGCCGTAACCTTCGATAAATTGTTGGCTCGTAAACAAAGCCTACCGAATGATCAGCGGGAGGAGTTTCGTGCAACTCGGCGACGAGTAACGAGTCGCTCGTAAATATCGGGAATTTTTATTACGCCCGGCTGCGGAGAGGGTGGCGGGTGAGAAAGGGGGCGAAAAGCGGCGGGCCAGCGTGTCACGCGTGTCCCGAGATACCGATCCAATAAGAAGAAGGGCCCGGAAGCCGAGTAAGCGAGGGCCCCGCGGCCCTCCGCGGCTCGTTCCTTCCGCGGACGCGTTGCTTTATCGAAGGCGGCCGGCTTGGCTCGCGACAGGCAGTAAAATCAAGTGCTCCAGTTTTATGGTGTCGGATACACCGGCAGGTACACGTGTTTACACTCGCCACGGTCCACCGTCCGCTGGCCACGTGACCGTGCCGCGATAAATCTCGCGAGGCCCTTTTTGACTTTTCGCCAGATAACGGCGACGCGAGAGAACGAAAGAGAGAGAGAGAGAGAACTCCTCTTCGCGGACACGCGTCCCCTTGGGGCCGCGAACGGACCCTTCTCCGCTGGCGACGCTCCATTTGCCGTTATCTTTAAATTCGATCTCGATTCGGGAATAAATCATCGCGATACGTCGCAGCTGGGAATTAATACTGCAACGGGAGCGCTAATGGTATCCGCGGTACTGACGCTCGCATTTTAGCGCCTATCGCGCGTATCGTGGTGTATCTATTCACGTCGTTTGCTATTATAATAAAAATTGATCGAGTACTCGGAGAAATTGTTGAGCGGAATTTTCACTCGTTTCACACCGCTCTCATGCAAGTACAAGACGCTGGTACACCACTAGAACAAAGTACAGGATCAGATTGAAATACGACTCGTCGAGAGCTATCGATAGGCGCAAATATTTCTCCCTGGCAACTGTATAAGTACGGCTAATCGGTTCGTCAGAGTGTCGCCATGATGGCGCACGATCCACGAGAGCATTGGCCCTGGTAGGGCCATTTTTTAGCCGGTCGAAGATACGGATGAGATACGAGGAAGCTCAGCTCGGGCTCGCAAGGGGGACCGCGTGTTTTGCTGGCTCCTCGCGATCGGATCGTTAAGTGAAACGCCGGACGAGTGGGCCGTTCCTAACGTAATCGTTAACGCGAGTTGGTACAGCGTTCGGTGTGTCCGGCGGAGATTGAGATAATCGACGGGGATCTTGCAGGGATCAGAAAGCTCGAGATCGCCTCGCTTTTAAGGACCGCTTCGCGTGGCTCTCCGATTCTCGCTTTGATATATAAATTCGACACATCGACTCATCTGCTTAAATTGCCTAATTTTATCATTCCCAATTTCTTTTCTATCACGCTGTTCACGAAACGTCGTCCAATAGCTCTTACAGACGAACGTTAACAGCTGCACCAAGGCTTCCAACCTTTCTTTATTTTCTAAAAATTTGTCTGACTTACGTTGGAACCTTTTCCCTGGTTTCTTTCAGAGCTTGAGCCCTTGAAAACCAACTGAACTCTATCCTTTTCCGTACGAAACTGTCGACGTTGAGAAATCGAGTCCGACCGTTAGATCGGGAAGAAATCGGCGAGGAGCCCGTACGTTCCGTCGAGTCGAAATCGAAGTGCCTGCCGCACCACGTCATCAACTAGTTTTACACGAGCGGAACGATTTTTTCCACGGCGCCTTTCCTCCTCCGCGGATCTCGATCCGGTCGCCCACGGCCTGCTAATCGCCGCTTCTAGAGGCTGTCCGATCCTATCCGATCCGGTGGACTACGTCATACAGGTGAATGCGTCGGCGTGCACGGGCTCTCTCGCAGTCAACAACGTGCCCGCGGTTTGCCGCCTTATAAACAGGTATCCTTGCGTCGAGCCACCGTGGCAAAATATCGCGATCTAACGGGTGACGGCTCCGTAACGATCTTACCCATCGACCATATCGAAGTCAAGATACCTTAATCATAACGTAATCAAAAAATCGGTTCCAGATAACTCTGCGACTTTATAGATCGAATTTTCCACTCGTGGAAACGACGAATGCTTTATCTTTGAAAGTGAAACCAACAATAAGAGTTGAAACTAACTCTCAGATTTTGGAGAACATCGAATTGCTTTTTAAAAGAGTCGAAGCTGTCTACGTTGGACTTTCTCACGACCTTGACCACCCCAACGCCATCCGATCTCGAAGCAACCACTCGTAAGCCGTTCGTTCCCTCGACGACAAAGTGCAACGGTTCCCCGTATCGAGGATCTATCCTCGCCGAAGCGATCGCAGACATCCGTTAGAGGCGGATTGCGGAGGCAGCGCGCGGAGGCAGCGAGCCGTCGCGTGGGTCGCGGCTAGAGGTTGCCCGCGCCCTTCCCAGCCTCGGAGGAATCGAGAGCCGCGCGCGGTCCACCTCGGTAGGTGCCACGCGATCGACAGTTCGCAACTGTCGTTCCTCTCTCGGTCAGAGCGAGAGAGAGAGGCCGTTCGCGCGTACCCGGCCGCGATTCTCCAGTGGCCGCGACCGATTCTTCTCGATCGTTCGATCGATCGATTCGATCCTGCGAAATCCCCGAGTCGTCGAGGGGTGGAAGAGGAGGGGGAGGTGGAGAGAAGAGCACTCGATGGTTCGCGAGGGATCATCCAATCGAAGGATCGGCCAACGCGGCCCCGGAGAGAGGGAACCTCGGCTACCTACACCCAACCTACTGGCGATAGCTTCAAGGTGACACAAGGTATATACCCTACTCGCTAGCCATTCGGTCCTCCGTGAACGCACCCGACGTTTTTCCTCCTGCCTGTCGCGCTTCTTGTGTCCCCCTTTCTTATTTTTCGTTTTTTTTTCTCTTCCTTGTTATTGGTAGCGCGCGCGTTGGCGGTTCCGTCCTGCACGGTCGATCTATCGCGTCCGATCCTCGACCTCTTTCGTCGTTCCCGCCGCGCTCAGGCTCGGAACTTCTCGTAACGAGCACGTGATTCACTTGGAGTTTTTCGAAATGACGGATAACGCTCGTTTAATTGGCACGGAGTCGAGTGGGATGCTGAGAGGGGTCCCTCTTCTCGCGAGGCTTATCGAATTCGACGTCCGCGGTGTGTGTCGTCGAGGAGAGTTTCTCTGTAAGCTTTTATCATTTTCCGTTGCGAGTGATTCACACCGCTGGCTGGAGCACCTGTTGTCTCAAGGTCTTGGAATCTTTGTTCCGTACAAATAACCTGTCCTATTCGCTCGATCGATCCATAATTCTGGGTACTGTGCGGCTGTGGATCTCGCGGAACCATTTCTTGCCTCAGCCACTCTCTTTCTCTCTGGCACTGAATTATCTCAGAAAATCGAACTACTTGTAAAGGTGCTTCCGCGTTCTTCGCTGTTTGTAAATCGAAAAGACATCGAATACGAATTTAGAATTAGGATCGCGGTTAAGAGAGACTCGGTGAATGATAAAGGGGTGCGTTTCTATTTTCGAGATACTTCTGAGATCCACGCCCATCGCGTGCCATCAGCTCGTTTGATCATCACCAGCATCCTAGCTTGTTATCTCAAATTTATTCCCATTGCTCGCCTTAATTTCATCCTTTATTTTCACTTTTTGGTTTCCTGTCATTCTTTCTACTACCCCTCTCGCATCAATTAATTCCAACGTGTAACTAGACAGTCATTCGATATAAAATAAGACTCGATCGAGTAGATCCGTCAAAAGGGAATGCATATTATTTGATCGAAACATTTAAATCGAGGAGACCGACCTTGCAGAGACAGTGTCGGGAATTTAACGATCCGATCCGTTCAGAGCGTAAATCGAAAGACACAATAAACCGCGTGCAGCGGCAAACGTCCCGCGCGACAATAAAATCCACTGGAACATGGCTATCTCTCTCTTCCTCTCTCTTTCTTTCCGTCTTCCTCTCTTTCTCTCTCTCTCTCTCTCTCTCTGTTCTGGCCACGAGGAAAATAAAATCTCTGACAGCTGAAAGGTCGCGCGTAAATAGAAAGAAGCTCGGGGGTAGCAGCGCGCATCGCGGCGCGGAAAGGTGCAAAAGAGGAGGCCTCGGTTCCGTGTGCGTGCCGCACAAAGAGCACTTTGTGTGCAAATTTATTGCACGGCCCACGGCGATGCGTTTGTGCGGGAGTTATTTAGACACCCGTTAGACGCTCCTCGATTAGGCAACCTGCTCGTGAATCCGAACGAGTTCCGACAGAGGTTATGGGTATGGGTCGTCATGAGAATTTGTTACGCGTAAATTTATCGGTCGACTCGCTTGCACCAGCCCTCTACGCACTCGGGATAAGATCAGAGGAACTCGCGCTTGTACGCGGTTGTACCTCGAAATTATATCCTACACTTCTATCGTTCCGCTATTTTACTGTTAACATTGTATCCATTTTTAGCTTCGAGGTAAACAAGCACCAATGATTGCTTAATTACGATGTAACGGATGTAAATCGCGAAGGGTTGAAAACAAAGAATTTGTCGTTTCTCGTAGCAAACGAATGACGGCACGAGCGACAGAGGTTGGATCGCGATATGCGATCGGATTTTCGCCAGGGAACGCGCGATGCTAATCGATATCGATTCCGCGAATGGCTGCCAGCACGTAGAAGGAAAAGGCGTCGATAAAATTAAACGGAAGCGGCCGGTTCGGAAAGTGGAATTCCGTTTAGCTCCTAAACTATATGCGGATAAATCGCCGATATAAAATTCCTGTATACGCGGCTCGGCTCTCGAATTCTAATCGACTCGTTAAGAGGAATTCCCTCGGTTACATAGCGCGCGCAGCTGTGCCTTTAAACAACCATTCGCGCTCAGGATTAATACATTGCAAGGTATTTCAATATTACCCTTTTCTTTTTTTTTTTTTTTTTTTTTTGTATCTCTCCGCGAAATTGCTATAATATTTTAATCTGCCGAGTCCACCGTGCACGTCATAATCAGCTCGCTCGTCCTTTTCTCCCGGATCGCGAATCACTCGCGCCGGAATATGTTAATTTCATAACGATACGCGATGTTACCGATCGCGGATCGTTCCGCTCCGCTCGCCGCATGAATATTGATACAGCGCGATTGAACGGAACGAATGGGACCGTAAATCTCGCGGGGAAATTAATTAAGGGACGCCTCCAGAGCCTCGGAGTGAAACTCGTGGCCACGAAATTGCGCGCGCGTGCTAATTTGCACGGGTTAATACCGCGAATGGTAATTGAATTCGAAACCGTACCCCTGCCCCTGGCGTCACTGGCGGATCATTCGTCAAAGAAATGAATGGACCGAGAAACGGTTTTCGTCTCGCGTGGAAAGGATTCTCGGCTGTCGGTCCACGGGGGAAAGAGGAATCCGTGCGACCAATCGGGTAGAGAGCGAGTCGCTGAACGTCGAGACGCGACGTGAATTCCGAACGAACGCGAGAGGTTGCTTCGCGAAGGACGCGAACGCACCCTGACGAGGCATCCTGGTCACCCCAGCGTCGATTCGTCGTCGATTCGTCGTCGATTCGTCGTCGATTCGTCGTCGATTCATCGTCGATCCGTGACGGCGTTCGCACGAAGAGGCTCGCGGGGTGATAAATTCGCGGACGGGCCATTAATTCCATCCGGCGTAGGAATTATGCGGCCGCGAAGTTCCGGCTGGCTCGCTGTCATTCGAGGGGCTTGATATAAAGCGGGTGCGCTGTCAGGCGTCGGTGGCTGGGCGCGAGAAAGAACTTTCATTTGCATCGGGGCACGAAATTTTAATGGGGCCCGACATATTGCGCCCTCGTTGGTAATTCCTGTCGGATTTAAAACGGGTAGAGAAGAGGCCCCCGTCGCGGGACGATGGCTCCTATTGGCCGGAACATCGGTCTGCCACGGAGATAAAGTCAATCTTTCTGGCACCGTTCGCCGGTCCCCGCCGACCGATACGTCCGCCGATTTCATCTCGAAATAAGGCGAAATCGACTTTTAAATTACTTGTCCCGCGCGCGTCCGTTCCGTACCGCGTTGCTCCTTTTTTCCGTGCCCGTCGTGGCCGGTTGTTCCCTCTTCCTGTTGCCCCCACGGACCGATGGAATTGTCGGGTCGCCTGTTCGCGAGCGGATTTAAAGGAATGCGTCCCGATGGTGGGGCCCCGACTACGTTTGATACTTTGTGTTATTCGCGATCGGACGGCTGGACAGGCCCGGGATAAGCTCAGAGATTGAGAAGTCGAGTGCGTAATGAGAAAGAGGAAATTAAGCTGGGACATCCCTCGCACTCTTTTCACCTGCTTTGTCGGCTCTCCTCTTTGTCTCGCTGCGAACTTTGTAAAATGCAGTTTAATGCCACTTTCGGATCGCTATAGGCGTGAACAGATTCAGAGGTCTGGCCTTCGCCGCGAAATCTGTTAATCATCGTTATCGACCGCCGGGAGGGATCGCAAACCCCGCCATAATTTCGTCGGGTTTATCCAATACCGGGTGTTCAACGTTCAAATAAGAGATTCGACTGGATCGCCGGGTCCCTTCGCAGGGCGATATATCCGATGCGCCGTAAATTCGCTGAAGTAACGAGGCGACCGTCGAAAGTGACTCGTCGATCGTCTTTTCTCTTTCTGCCGTGGAATCCTCCTGCTGGCCTCGAGGCCACGATCGTAAATCAAAAAACGCGAGGTCCTCCCGAAAACTCGCGGCGAAAGCGAGAGCGCGAACGCGCGAGAAAAAGAAGCGCAGAAGAGGGGAAGATGGTCGAATCGGAGACGGAAGTGGCGCGGCCGTGGGATAAATCATGGACGGTGTAAATTAAAGCGACTGCCCGCCTTCGCAACCCCTTCTGGTCCTCTCGCAACCCTCGTCCCGCTTCTTTTTTTCAGGGGACTTATCTTGGAACTGTGGCTGGTTTCTCGGAAGGGTCCGCGGTATGATAAATAAAGCGAGCCACGGACAAATTGTATCGGATAATGAAGCAAAGAGCCCCTCGATCGAAGAGACCCGAGGGACTCGGATGATCGCCGCCCTATGCGAAATTGTAGCGGGGAAACTTAACGAGGCGATTTAATTCAATTGCCGCTGAGATAGAGATAAGAAATGACCAGCAGCGTACACTTGCCTCGGATTAGTACTCCTGTCGAATTGATTTTTAGTTGAGGGACTTTCTCTCGATGTTCCTTTATTTCATCTCTACTCTATTCGCATAATAACGTCGTGCTCGTTTGTATATTTTATTAAGAGAAATTTTACAAGCGAGCCACGTCAATTTTGCAAACCCAGCTTATTAAATTTTTCCGCGCTCAGAAATAAACGAAACGCAATCTTTATAGCATCCGTGGTCCCGGAAGACGAGCGAAGACCAGCAGTACGACCTCGCGTTTGCGATCGTCTGACTTATAATTCCAGTCGCGCGCTGGTCTCTCCGCAACGGATAATCGTAAGGGAAATTTCGTATAAATAGAGAGGCCTGGACCGTCGTGGTCGAGGAGTAATGGGTGCGCGATCTTCCCACGCGGCCAGATGCGTCTCCGCGCGGCGTGTTGCACCGCGATCGGCACAAACGACGACCCGTGCACCGTGTATTCCGTGACGCGAGCCTCCGTGTTCGTCGTTCCCCCGGTTCTTCTGCTATCCGGCTGTTCCTCCTCTTTCCATGGTCCGTCGATCGGCTAGTTCGACTCGACCTCCATCTCTCGCGTCGCTTTTTCTTCGCCTCCGTCCTCCTTCGAGCCAGGGGATTTTACAGGTGAGATTTTGTTGCCTGCGCGTTCGAGCGGTGATACGGTCCTCGAATTCCGTGAAATCAATTATTCATACGTCCGTGGAGCATTAGAGTTTCGGAGCAGATATTAACCCCCGTCACTTCGACCGGCGGTAATACTGTCAAGCTTAAGCCAGCGTTCCACTTTTTGAGCCTCCGTTTCCTGTCTATTCGACCTCGTAAAACGTACGCAGCAACTTTTTTCTTTACTTTGAATTTGACAAAGTTCGTTCGAAGTTGACTAGAAATCGTTCTGTATATTCTTAGAGCGACAAGGGTTGTAGTATTTATTGGAGTTCGAATGTTTGTCACTGGTATCTAGAAATCTGTAGTAAATTAAAATATCTACCATACAAACCGTTGACTGCATTAGATAAATATCTGTCTTCTCTCGCAGAACATACTCATACGTATCGAGCATTAGGTCAATGCCTAGTTCACTTTCCCTGGTGTCTCTTACCCACGACGTACCTACCGCGTCGCGAACGAAGATCGACAATCGAATACCTCGCGCGGGATCACGGAACCCCCGTCTTTCCCCATTGATCGCATCGAGCTGGCTGGTTCTGAACGAATCCCAGCTAGAGATTCCGCGATCGTTTCGCAGACACAGGTGCGTCGTCGCCCCGGTGTCCCCGGCGATTGAAACACCACCGCGTTCGCCTATTAATCAGCATCGAGATTTTTCAAAAGGGCACGTATCGCCGTCCGACACAAAGGAAGATCAAAGCGCGAGAGGAGCAAAAGGCGCATCTGCATTCCGTCGGGATATAAGGTCGGCACTCTGTACGCTCGCGCAGGTGTCTCTAATTGGTTATTTATAAGCGATCCTTAACCCGGCGCTGATTTATACCGGAGCCGCGCGCGATAGGTTTTGCGCGAGCCAATTACAATCGACCGATGCCGCGTGATTCTTAGTCATCGCGCGGCCGGACGGGATCGACGTGGATCGACGTGGATCGAGGGAAACGCGACGTCCTCGACGGCAAGGTCGTGCACGCGATTTTGAAACAAACACGCCTTTGCGCGCGGACCCGGCTCCCTTTTGGCGCGATCGCCTCTGATCGATTGTGCAAAGGTTCTGGTTTAGGGAGATGCGCGCGCAAGGTGAATCTGGATCGAGAGTGTCGCGGTTTCTAGGTTGGACGGTTTTATGGTTTAACGATCCGATTAAACGCGTCTGGCGATCGTTACGGTCGTGAAAATACGCGGTTTTCACGCCGTCGCGTAATCGACGATCGCGCGAAATGGTCGCGACAAGTGTCTTAACCCCTTTGCGCCTCGAGGGGATGACTCTCAGTCGCCCATAGTGTCGCATGCGGCAATTCGAGTTTCTCATCGATCGACTGTAAGTTTTGAGGCCCTGATAGAACTGAGAAATAAAATTAGCTCAGAGCAAAAATGAATTTTATTCTGAACTGCTGAAACACGAGATTAATTGTATTCACGATGAGATCAGTAATGGAAATAATGACACAGTTTAGATACAAAATATCGGAAAATTTGAGCAATAGACAGCGAATCCAAGATTTGAAATTATCTCTCCTATAACGACGGAGAAATTTACCATCTAAATAGATCCCAACGACAGTTTCATAACGCGTATCAACTGGATTTCGCTCGCTAAATCAGCGTCAAAAGTCGTCAACTTTCAAACACGCGCGATGACCACTGGTACGTCTGTTCACCGAGAAAAATATTCATAAATCAAGCACGCGACACCTTCCGTGTCACCGTTCGCCGCGTCCGCCGCTGGTTTAGACGCAGAATGATCGGATCGAAGAGGCATCCTAGAAAGTCCGTGCCGACATCCCGACCGAGAATCGTTACCGTGCTTTATGTTCAATTTCGACGTGTCCGACGCGTCACGTTCGTTGCCGGCAAGAAATCGGTCGATTTAACAGGAAACGCGCATTCCCACGCACAGCCGCGCCTCCTTCGCTCCGTCGACGCGCACAGACCCCTTTTTTCTACCCTCGCGCGATATCCACTCGCATGTTCGCCGCGGTAGATAATTATCGTACGTCTGAGAAAGTATTTTTCTCATACGCAGCCGTTTTCGAACCCGTGGCCTATTCAAATCGCGTGATTCGTTAGCGAACGGATACAGTATCCGCAGTGTTTCCAGTGTAAACAGCAGGCGAACGACGATGGAGGCGCCTCGGAAATGCGCCAGGCTTTCAACGAGCCTTTATTCGATCGCGCGTTCATTAAGAGCGTTATCAATCGGCGCCTTTACGCCGGGAAATAACGATTACGTGTGTTCCGAGGTACGAAGAGTGATGCAATGGGTGGAACGATACGTGTTAAACCCGAATACTGGGTTGCTTCGAGAGAAGGAGACTCAAGTACGAAGAGACACCGTTCTCACGATTGTCTTTTTTAAGTTCGACAATGGAGACCAGAAAATCGTTATTGATCTTTACACAAATTTAGATTTACCAAATTTAGATACAAAATGTAAGAAAACGTTCATCAAACGCATTTATAAAACATGAAAACATCGACCGTGAAAACGCTCAAGACTCACCTAGAAATCGACCATTTCTCAGACAGCAATCAAGCCGCTTAGTCGCCATAGCGATAGTCTACGAACGACGCCTTGGATAACGAACGAGCGACGTTAGATAACACTTATTGCCACTTGTGTTGACCTACGACTTTCCGTATAACTTACAGCGTCGACAGTCTGTAACTAATCGTCGATAAGGATCTGAACGCGTTTCTATCGTCATAATTTTCTATCGACAGGTCGTATCACGGTCAGCGGCCACGCTCGTAAAGACAGCGCGCAATGTCAACGATATTAAAAGAGTATCAAGGCAGTGGGATTATCCTGGCCGAAGATGGGAAGACGATCGGGAACAGAAGCGTTGTGTATACGCGCGGCGCGCGAAATAAATTCCGCTCTAAAGGGGCAGCCCTCGGCGTCGTGGTAGACCCTCTTTCGAATTGCGCCCGCTCGGGCCCCGCGCGGAGGATCTGCGCGCGGAGCGCCGCACAAGAGAGCCGCTGATCAATAGCTATTGGTCGCCGCCGCGGTGGCGATGTCGTCAATTTTTTTATTACGAACCCGGACACGCACGCACACGCTGGTCCCGTACGTGCGTGCACTCGGCGAACGGAGCTGAAAGAGGAGCTGCGTGACTGCGCGCCGGTTCGATCGCATTAGATTTCACGGGTCTCCTCCACCTTTAATTGGTCCTGGCCATGTCGCCGGCCAAGTAATTGCCAGTGTATTTTAACTATCGACGTTCTCCGGTTGCCTGAAATTCCAGGCGCCGCTCGTGAACCGTTCGGTACCGTTCGTTCGGTGGAAATCGTGCCGATTGACGTTTAAGGTCACCGTCGCGCACTTGGTTACCCCTCAAGTTCCCTAGAAACGTTGCTCGACAATGAAACGGGTTATCCACTCTCGCTTCCTGACTCTTTTACACCACGAAATATAATATATGCTAAACCACTGATGTTAAATGTTTATAATTCACGATGTTGCGTTGTTCGAGTTGCACGAGATGTCGGGACTCGTGAAAATCGCAAAGTTCCATTTCTCAAGTTCGCTCGAGCCGCGCGATATCCGTGGAGAAGGAAGAGCGAGGCAGCGTTCCTCATCACCGGCATCTCTCTGTTCCGGCGAAGTCACCTTTTAACGAGCGGGCGTATACCTCTGGAGAGGAGATACCCGCTGCCTGTTGCTCGCCCTCGCCTCTTTTCTTCGCGGAACAATAGGCCTCGGCAGGGGAGTTAATCTACATACGCAAATTCCAACGATAGATCTCGAGCGGCGAGAGAGAAGGCGGCTGCGTATTGCCGGACGTACACGCGTACGTCTTCAACAATGGGCTACCCCTCGGCAGGGCCCTGGCTGGGGCATCCCTGAAGGAAGGACAATAAGCCCCGGTTGATAGTTATTGTGGTGCCTAGTCCAGCTCGCGTCTCTCCCACAGCGAAAGAAGGAAGAACGGGCTCGCGTTTGGTCCCGCTGGAGACGCCTTCGCGGTGAACGCACCGTTTCGCTAAATAATTGTTACCGCGCGCGTGTAATTTAAGGGTAGTTAACTAGCGGGCCTCCGCTGCGCGCGGCGTCGCTGCCGCTGATCGCTCGCGTGCACCAGCTGCAAGGCAATTCCTTCGAGAGTCACGAGCGATATTTATTACGCCGCCGTGTGTTGGTTAACGCCTTCGTACGCGCGGAAGGAGGAAACGCGGAAGGCATTATTGCGCTTGCGACGCAATGGGATGGCTTCTTTCGAGCTTTTGCCACCGCGTTCGTCTCCCGCGGAAACGGGGATCGAGGAACGCCTATCGTTTCTGACGAACGCGTAAAAGAGTAGATCGAAAGGATCATCTGGACAATGGATACGTACGATGAGGATAAAAGGAGTTACAGTAATAGAGTACCTGGAGTTCATGGCGATCTAATCATTCAAGTTCTCAGCATCGATCGATTACCGACCATAAATCAAGGAAATGCAGAGGAAGCGTTCTTTTGTTCGAGCGTATAATTTATCATCACGACGTACAATCAACTCGTTCGCAGGACGATCCCAACGATTTTGGAAAACCACTGTGGACGCTGTCCTCTAAATTCACTCGCGCGACGCCACAGATTGACAGCATCTTCTTCTGGCAGGATCGAAAAAGCACGCGACACCGGTTCCAGGCGATGGTTCCCCAGGTCCTGGGTTCCCAGAGCGCAGCAGGTGTCGAGAGGGTTGTCTTTTTGCGGCGGAGGTCCGGCGCGAAGGTAACGGAAGCGGAGGATCGGGCTGCTTTTCCGTCTGCCGTGGATGGCACGACGACCTTTGAGGTCGATGCACTTGAGCCGGCTCGGCGTCAAAACAAGACCGTCCGATGCATCGGGTTCGCTTCGTCCGCGCCGGGAAAGGTTCCCACCGTCTAGTCCCCTCTGCGCTACTCCTCTGCCCCGGGAGCTCGCGCTTTTCTCCGCGCCGCGAGTCAACCGTCTCCTTTCTTCCCGCGTTCCCGCGTGCAACCGATTCCAGGAACCTCGCGAAGGCGCAGCGCTGTCTGGCCGAGCCGGGACTGCTCGTCTGCACCGAGGCACGAATACCTACGAAAGCCGGCTGGTGGCGTAACGCTTGGAATGAGAACCAGCGCGAGATCGCGGAGGCCAACAGCAGAAGCAGCGAGGGAAGACAGAAGGAGGAGAAGGAGGAGAAGAAGAGGAGGCTGAAGCGGTGGTCGAAGGAGGAGGAATACGAATGGCAAATGGAAAGAGGAAGAGAGAGAGAGAGAGAGAGACATCGCAGGAGGAGGTGAACGCGGTAGCTGAAGCAGCAGGGACGAACGAGTAAAACCAGGCTGGCTCACCCGGCTACCTTGCCCGGTAGAGATGCCTACGGTATAAAAGCCAGCGCGATAGAGAGAGAGAGAGAGAGAGAGAGAGGAGAGCCGCTTCTAAGTAGCTACGTGATCAGCGATAATAACGCGACTTGGAAACGTGGAAGATCGTTCCTCCTCGCCTCCTCCTTTTTCTATCGGTACCGGCTGTGTCGTTTGGGTTACTGCTGCCACAATGATCCCAGCGTGCGTGGCTTACCCAGCGTTGGTTTAGGTACACCGCGTCTCCTAGCTGGGCTACGTCGCCGTCGCTTTTCTCTCTGTTCCACGGTTCTCGGAAACGGGGAGGTAACGGCCACTGCTCCGTACCGTCCACCTGTTCTTCTTCTTCGACGTCGATCGGCCGGCTTGCTCGACGATTCGTTTACAATATCGTACCCAGTCGGCTTGTCCTAGGGCCTGTGTTGCGTTCTTGCGCCGTTCTGCCTCGGGAACCGTGAACTCCTATACGGACGGCCGGATCGTACGGTTCCGCTCGTGGGACAGGGGATTCTGCTCCTCTACTCGGTTCATTGTTTATGACGAACCGGGGCTTTTTGTCGGGAGCTCGCATGCCCGCGCGAGGCTCTAGGCCATTTGTTGGAAAGCAGTCGAGCCTAATCGAGGAAACACCGATGGATTTATCAAAGTCCCAGCCAGTTGAAAGGGACATCTTTCTTTAACCTGTTAATTCGCAAGATCCACAGAAATTTCGAGCTTTACCGTGGGCTAATTGATTTTCTAAAACTCGTTCAACGTGACGAAGACGATGGTAATAAGGGAAATCCTTGCGAGAGATCGATAGCGAGTCGTGTCGAAGGTCACCATTCGGGACTGCGAGACAGAACCAACGATAATGGCGCGCAATTTGAACGAAGCTCCCTTTGGAACCCTTTGCCTGTGCGTTTTGTATTATTTACGAATACATTCACTCGCTTAACGATAACGACGCGCGCGAGGGTCGTTGGTTCTAACATCGCAGCGCAGACGGGATGAGAGGTACATCAGGGATCGCATATTAATTCGGACGGATCGGCCAGTGGTGAAGCGGCGCTTTTAGACGAACCGTCCGCTGGGCCCCATTGCTGCACCCTTAATGGGCCAACTTGGAAGTTTCACTAATCTCGCGACGGGGTGCTGCTCGCGTCTTCGTTAGCGTCGGCCACCGCGGTTCCTCGTCCTCTGCGCGCTAAGTTGCACCTTTAATGCGCTATTCTTCTTCGACCTCTTCCTCTGTGCGATGCTGCACCATCCAGACTCGCGAGCGAATTGATACTTTACGTGGGGATGCTTCCAAGCTCATTTTTAATATTTCATACTCTATGCGCGTGTACTTGAAGAAACGTAATTACCAACGATTACGTTAATTCGTAGCGCAATCGATCAGAAGATACGAATCTATTCGTGTCGTCTCGAGTGTTCTAAGAATTAACGAATGCACAAGCTCGTCTTACAGTTAAATAACACGTGCACTTAAGATGAGAGAACTTTTTTAATTCTGAAGAGGTTTTATAGAAATATGACTTCGCAAGAAAATATCGCTGTTGGTTATCGATTTCATTCCCAAAAGACAGTGTTCAGAGCAAATTCGACATTTAACCACCTTGAAACTCGAAAGCAGACCCGGCCAATGTCATAAGCGGAGCAAAGACAATTCTCGCGCGAGAGGCCTCGAGACGGGCAGTCCGCATCGGTTTTAGCCACGGATGATTTAGCTGGTCGGAAAACGAACTTTGTCGCGGCCACGTCGCCGCTAATGATATAGTGCTTAATTGGCCTCATTCCTCATTCCGTTACCGTTCCGTTGCCGCGCGCCGTGGACCAAGAAGAGAGACACGAAAATAGAAGCCCGCGAGCGGGGCGGCGGCCGAGAGGGCCCGCGAAGAGACGACGCGCGACTTCCTCAAAGCGCGCAATAATTGGGCCGAACGGGACGCTAATTTGTTTCCACGGAACCGCTCGTCTCTCGTCTTCGCTCGTAACAAATGTATGATTCGTTTCGAGAACGCGCGGACCGACCCTCTCCGATCTTAATTAGACCCGACGCCTCGCCCCTTTTCGCGCCGCTGAATTTACTCCGCGGTAAATCACTCGCGTCGGCGGTTCGTATCACGGGAAGACTGACTTGGTCGCGAGGATCGTTCAATGAATAGGTCTGTCTATGTACTGGAAGGGTTGCTCGCTTTACTGACGAGTCGCAGGGTCGCGACACGTTGCGTTCTCTAAAAATCATTCAACCCCATCTGTACAAAATTTATTAACTCCCATTACTATCCTGAAAAAAATAAATATATTCCATACGACGTATCTTTGCGGACAATTTCAACGCAACTTGTAAAAAAAAAATAAAACTTTAACGTTCGTTTAATTAAATTGAAAATCAACGCGAACCCATCCCACGATTTCCACTGGCAGAAAAAAAAAATTCAGCCGTTTAACGTCATCAGGGTACGCGAAACATTGTTGGCTCTCGTATCACTGTCCGAATACACCGACAGAAGTTTACGCGCAACGCGTATCCACCATCCGAGGTGGACAGCAGCAGCAACAGCAGCGGAGTAGCGTCAGCATTCCCAGCGGAGGAACCAGTCTTGACAGGAATCCAGGTCCTGGCGGATCGAGCCGCGATATCGGTGTCCGCCGGCCGGTATTTCCAGCTTTATCGAAAGCGGGCTGGCTTAGGCGCGTCGTCGTGTCCCGATACACACAATAGGGGCGGCGATCGTTTATATCGGGGCCTGACCGGTCCCGGGAATATCTAACCGCGCGCGTTGCCGATTTAAACCGCGATTTTGCTCGTTGCGTGCCCGTGTCCGTGCGGAGTCCCGGGATTCCAGGAGCATCCATCAGGGCTCGTCAAACCAGCCGACGACGCATCAGCGGATCGGCATTCATTGGCCACGGCCGAGGGAAAAAGAGGGAGAACGGAGACACCGAGAGAAGTAACCACGGGGTCCTCTCGTTCGTCCTCGTTCGTCCTCCTGCGCAAAACATCCCGAGATCTACCTTCGCGAGACCGCATCGCGTTTTACCCACACGCGCGTCCGCTGCTCCGTCTCTCTGGTAAAAATTCGTTCCCGCAATCAGCTGACGGATCTGTCGACGCGGGAAATTTTTTGCCGCTGTCCGCTTGACGCGCCGCGGCGTCAAGACTAGATATTTTTCTGCCGGTTCGAGCTTTTTCTCCGCCCGGCTCGCCTCGTTTTTCTCTTTTTGCCGTCGATCGTATAAAAATACCACGGCTCTGCTCGCCGGAATGTAACGATTGGTTCTCGCGAACGCTCGTGGGTGGGGCGCGAATCTTACGTCCACCGTGATTATTTTCTCCTCGTTCCTTTCCTTTAATCCCGCCTGACCGATCGCCTCGTTTCCGTTACCATCGTCGTCGTCGTCGTCGTCGTCGTCCCTCGTTAACGTTCGCAGTCGAAACAGTGTTTCGATCCTCCAACCCGTGTACATTGATATTTCGTTACGGTTATTTCGTAAGGTTCGCATATAGGAGACTCGACTCGGGAGCGGATACGCGGCATTAGGGGGTGCCTTGATGCGATGATAATGGGGCTGCGTCGCTGGGAGCGGTTGGGATCTACGATGACAGGTGGATCCGCTAATCGTTTGATGGTCAGAGGCGCGCGGCGGACGGCATTACGACCGGTCGTCCGTCACCCCGGTTCGCTCGGCCGTTTCGCTGACGAAACCGACTATGATAGCCGTAATCGTTCTTAACTGCTTGATGGGCCGGCAAATGGATGATAATTGTGCCAGAGCGTCGAGTGTCCGCGTCCTGGGCACGTTTCACGGGTGGTACTTCGTCTTCCGGGGTTCAGGCTCGGGTTTCGCACGATCCTGGCGCCTTGCGGTACCCTTTTCTTTCGCGGATGGTGGTTCCGTTCTGATAAGAGGCGAAACGCGTTCCTCTCGTCGGAGGACGTTTCACGGTGAACCGAAGTGGCAGTGTCGCGCGAAGGTATTCCTCTCCGATAGTACGCGAGAATACGCGGCCGTGCGTGGCTAACGTGATTTGCTATCTGCACGTGCAACGGAGAATCATCTTTTTCTGACAGCGCGGAGCTGCCTGCCAGTCTACTGCGATCGAGACGGAAGAAACCGCGGATGAAAAGAGGAGGACGCGGCTCTGGGCAAGAGCAAGGGCAGGAGGAGGAGGCACGAAGCGTCATATCGAGGAGGAGCTGGTCCAGACGGCATAGCACTGCCGGTTAGTTGTCTCTCGAGGCACGTCCTGGCCGGCCCTACCAGGAATCGGCCAGACTACCTCGATGACTCGTTCCTCCTGCTCGTACCGATACACGAGGTGGCTCCTGGCCTCGGTTGCCCTCGCCGCCACCGAGTCTCCAGGGAGCCCAACCAATGTCGTTAGTTTTGACGTCCTTCTTCTTCCCTTCCCACCTCGTCCACCGTCCTCCTCGCCACTCGTCGACGTCGTATTTCTGCCTCTCTTCTGCCCGCCACCCTCCTCCTCTCTTTCTCTCGTCCTCCCGAGACGGACGCGGCGAAAAATTGCACCGAAGAATTCCGCGCGGTCTTCTTGCGCAACGCGTTATACAATCGAGCGTTCGATGACAGATACGGCCGCCGCGCGCGTGTAACGCCGCGTCTGCGAGATAAGTCGCGGAGTCATCGGCTGCGAGGAACCCGCCGCGGTGTGTCGTTGCACTTTCCTGCACCGCCGTCACACGCCGGATCTCTATCTTATCCAGGCGGTTCGACGATACCTTTTTACACGGCGCGACGCCAGGGACACTCGCTTTCGCGCGATAAGCAAATTAGACCGCGCGACAAACCGACCGATACGGGAACGGACACGCGAGGGGGGATCGTTGCGCGACTCTTTTCGACCTCGTTGTACATTTGGGAATTTGAGAATCCTCTTCTCGACTCGAATGTCGTTTCGACAAATTTTTGTTTTCAAGCATCGCGTGACTGTTTTCTTTCCTGCAGCGTCGGTTTCACCGACGTCACCCGTTAAGTGGGATTTGGACGTCGATCGGTCGTCGATCCTCGCTGTCTCCCGGCTCATAAATTCCGAGCGAGTACGAGCAGGAGGGCGCCGCTCGGGCATCGAACGAACGGGAGTGGGCCTTTTTCTGCGGGGCCGCGCATAACGACCGTTCAGCCAGCCCTTCTTCTCTCGACTTTCCCTTGCAAATCTATGCCTAAACTGTCCCTGCGTCCCGGTACTGCAACCCCTCCTGTGGGTCGTCCGCGTCGCGGCGCATCGCGTTTCCAGCGAGCGGTCATGTTTTACCGGACGTTCGTTATGCTATTGCCCGCGCTGGACGTTTCCAGCCGATGCTTTACTGCTCTCTGAAGCCCTCGAATCTCTCTCTTCCTCTCTCTCCCTTTTCCTCCATGTGTTCCTACCTTCGTGCACCCCGCAGACGCTTTTTTTCCTGGCGTTCACAAGCGCTTTCAACGATGCTTGCAGCGGGAGTTCAGAGTCGATGGGACGGGGTTGCTACTGCTGGGATGTGGATTGATTTGTTTCCGATGGTTCGCAGGAATTCTGAGAGTCGTTGTGCTCGATGGACGTACAGCTTTTTCCTGCGCTCGATCGAGAGAACGCGGGAAGCTTTCAGCGTCGCCATGGAGACCGCTGGTCGCGATCCTGCTCGAGGAGAGGAAATTTTAGTCAAGCATAAACGAACGGAACACGTTCGTTATTCGTCCAGCTAATCGCGCGACAATTATTTTAATGTCACCCGCGTCGTTTCCATTCAACGAACGTGACAAACGCAGATCGTTCCTCGCGCAAAGTTTTCACGCGGGCGTCGACTCGTTTCACCTCGAGATATATCTTATCAGAGGGATTTATATCGACAGCGGCGTGGTTCTTCTAATTTAACGCTCCCGTTTAATATGCTTCTGGATAAAAACGCTTGGCTCGCGTACACACGCGACGCGATGGTAACGAGGCGGCTGAGTTATCGACGAAAATACCAGAAACGCTATCGTCTAATGGATCTCGCTGACTGGACTTTCCATTAGATACCCAGCCGCCCGTATTCTCTATCTAATTGATAGACCCGGCTTGGAGGAAATTATGAAAACGCGCGAACTTCCCATAAAAGATCACGAGCAAGGCGATAAACTTTGTCCGCGCCGTTCAGCTCTCTTATTGAACTCGCGAGAAAAAGAGCCGAACACGGCTACCACTCTCGCGAAGTGTCAGTCTCGCAATTAGAATACAAATAGAGGATAAACCCGGGATATAAATCGGACGATTTTTATCGGTGAACGCGTGCCAGAAAAATCCTCGAAAGTTTCACCTCCATTCGCTCCGCGTGCACGCGGCGGCACTTCCCCCCTCGGCGTTCTCCACCGAAATGTTCGCGGGCGCGGCAAAAAATAGTGATTGGTTTCGCCGCGCGCAAAAACCATTCAATTTATTCCCGGTTGATTATCACAAATTGGCAAGCAAAACGCTGTGGAAGTGAGGGAAAAGTAAAAAATTGTCGAGGATCCTGGCGACGGCGGACAAAGTCATTGTAGTGGGGTTTGATAAATTTCGCGGCAATTTTTCAAAAGACGCGTCCCGTTCCCGTGGAAGATTAATCTTTGTAATCTTGACGTATCTTCGTGCATAGTGGTTGGCGACGTGTACGCCTCGCCGACAGTTTTTCTGCTGGAACAGTCTTTCGTTCGGTATACGCCTTCGCGTGGCGCGGAGGGACGGTGGACATGAGCCGAGCGGTCGATTTACTGCCCCGTTCGTTCGACAGGAGCAACGGGGTCCCGGCGAGGGGGAAAACTCGCGGAGGTTATTGTACCGTCGATTGATTTCGCTGCGAACTTTCTACTCCCTAAATTACATCCTCCGAGTACCGTCGATTAAATAATAACAGCCTTTGAGAGACGCATGCGCGAGGCGGGAACACGAGAGGCATTGAATTTGCGTACACAGATATCGCCGGAAGAAAGTAAAACAGTTTACGCGAGCCGTACCATAACGCTCCATCAAGAATTTAAATACACAAATTCGTACACCTGATCGTCGAATTTAAACAGCGAGACGAAACCGCGCGTAAACGTAAATTCGAAACGAAAGAAACCCGAAACAAAGTGCTGCTACCACTCGCGAGACCCGTGACCAGCAAATTTAACGGCGGCGAGGAAAAGAAACGGGCATCGTGAGAACGACCAGTCAGAGGACGACCGAATATCGATCGCGATGATGTTTTGCGGCGCGCGGCGCGTGACAGACGACACAGCAGAAGGGCAGAGCGCGCGAGTGTGGCACAGATTCCTGGAGAGCACGGGCTGGCGGCAGATCGTTATCTCGGGTTCGAAGCTGGAGAACGCGGCGGAGAGGAGCCCGGAAGAGAGGAGTTTCACGTCGGAGAAGGTCGAGGAACGAAACTCGTTTCTGTATCGACGTTGGCCCCGGGTACGGACTCTTATTTTCGTGGCATTCGCGTCCGCTGCCGGCGGGTACGAGGATCGCTTACGAACCACCGTTGGTTCTCCACCGCCACGGCAGCTCGAAGGCGGAGGTATCCGTCAGGGGAGAGAGAGAACTCGTTTGTTAGTTTTTGCCTGAGCTACGCTCGGCGTGGCCGGGCCCTCGTCGCCAATCATCGATTTTTATAATTTTCCGTGTCGCTTTCCGGCTCTGAAACAGAGCCGCTCGGTGTCGCTCGACGACGCACGATCCAGCAATCAGTCACGGCGTGTAAGCCGCCTATTATACGCTAATTAAAGGGGACGCGCGGATCCTCTGGTGGACACGGGGACCGCCGCCGATTCCACGCGTACCGGCTGGTGGTACCACGGGTGATGATCGTGCCGTCGCGCTCAGGAGGCTTTCCTTCGTCCAGGGCTGACCTTTGGTAGCTCTCTCGCCTGTCGCGTCCATGACACGACGGGGCTCGCTTTCGACGCTGCATAGCGCGCTGCCGTGTCGCGACACCCGTAATTACGAGCCGTGGTTAGGCAGACCGGCGAGTGCCTTCTTCCTCCACCTCGTACGGAGGTTAATCGATGTACAGCTCGTTCCAAACCCTGTTCTGGGACCGTGGAACGTTAAGCGCCACCGACGATTACTTCTCGATGGCGCGCGGCTGGAAAGCAAAAATGTGTCAGCTGGCCAGCTCGGTGTAATTCATACAACCGTTCTTGCGAAACGTTATTCCTGAAAAGACCCACGGCGCGTTACTTACCCGGCGCTCGTTGATACTGTCGAGATACTCCGCCGAGTTATTGGTCGAGATTACCGGGGAATCCGAGAAACGCGAGGAATTCTTTTTCGCCGCACGAAAAGATCCTCGATACGTCTACAGCGTAACCGCAATTCGCTTTCGAGATAACCCCATCGCGCAATCCTTTGCGAGATAACAGTGTAATCGTCGATGGCCAGCGATATTAACAATTTAGATATCGAACGAAGCCGTGTACAAAGTAGACGGTTGGTCTCGTTGCTGTTACACGATCGCGATACGACATGTAGTTCGCCTGTTTTTCTTCTCTCATTGTGTAACGCAAGATTTGTGGTTATTCGATTTCACGCTTCGTACAGTCGCTCGCTTTTGCAGAGCGAACGATCGTTGGCGAACTGGACTCGCAACGTGGTGTGAGGATGAAAAGTTCTCGTTCGAAAGGAGACGTGGAGTTATGAAACATCCTGTACGCGTCTATCCGCGTGGACGATGGAATCGAGCGACGACGGCGACGGACGACGACGGACGACGACGACGACGACGTCAGCTTGTTACGTTAATTCGAGGCCCGATGTAATTTCGATAGCCGGCGTGTCAGCGCGGCTGGGACGCGCGTCCTCGTTGAACGTCGCATTACGCAGATTTTACGTCCGATAAATTATGCAAATCGGTGTCTCGGAGAAATTGGAAATTCGACCGTGCAAATTCGATTCGCGACGGAAATTCGCCGCGGCCTTTGCGCGGGCCGCGGCTCCCGTGAGACCCTCTACGTCCTCTAATTACCAGACACGGCGGACTGGCCGCGCATAACGAGTCACCCGCGAATTTCGTCCATTTTTTTCATTTCACCCACCAGCCCCGCGATCCTCCATCTTCCCGGCTGTCCCTCGAAGGGAAACGGCGAGGGATCACCGCCAGTGCTGCGAAAGGGAAGGTCTTTCGCACTCCAGGCGACGGTTAATTATAATTGGCAAGCGTGGTACTCGGTCACTCTGGCAATTAGTCATGCTCGACAATGGCACTACGCGCCGCGCGGCTAAGAATGATCGATAGCGGGTACCGTCTCGCTAGTTGATTGCTCCTCCGCTGTAATAATCCTCCCTTCCGCGAGAACAAACCGTGATTAATATTATCGCGTTCGTATTGCCCGGACGCTTGATACGCGATCCATTATCCGTACGCCGCGATACCTCTCGTTCCTTCCCGCTCAACAGTGCCGATCGACAGACTCCTCGCTCTTCTTGTCGAGGGGAAACATTTTCGACAACATCGTTAACGAAACGACCGCGACTTTGCGACCTCGTGAAACGGAAGGTACCCGCGCGAAGGAACCTCTGCACCTCGCAACGGTCCACTTTCTCCGCTGTCGCGCGGACGATTCGCGCGTACAGAACCGCGGAGCGTGTCCAGCGAAACAAAAGAGGAGTAACGATCGAAAAAGCGAAACGCGTACCGCAGCAGCGAACATTCGGCGATCATTTAGGTCAGCCAGCTCCGCAATGATGCCGCGTGAGGCCGAGAAAGAAAGTACCATACCCGTACGCTCGACGGGACCGCGATCTCGCTGGGTTGTTTTGCCAGCGCGCAAAACTCCCAGTTTTATTATCCGGACCCGGGCATAACGGATCCACCGTCGACGTTTCGGCTCCCGTGCCAGCGGGTCTTCCTCCACGTTCGATCGCGTCCCCTGCCGCCCTTTTATTACCTCCGACCGTCCGTGCCGATTGCGCAACCCCGTGGAATCTCGCCCAGCGTAGGTGGAACCTGTATCCCTGCCTCGAGAGTGGATATTTAGAAGATGAGTCATAGATACGCGCTTCTCTCGGTGTTCGGTACAGGCGAAGTTTCAAGAACTTCGAAAACAGAGGACAGAGGCGTGGCAGGGGGTTCTCTATACGTGGGACGAGTTTTATTGCGGGGACGATGTTTAATTGCTCGATTCGTTCGGTTTGAATGTTTCGTTGGCAAGGTTGTATTCGATATCGATCGTAAATGTACAGTTACAGAACCGAGAGGGTTGATATACGCCCTCGATTCTCAAATAATGCCATTGTACTCTGTAGAAAGATCGTTTCGTTCGAACTTCCGTAACACTTGGGTTGCTCTAGTGTATCTAGGCTCTCGTGTGTGCCAGTAGGTGTTACTAGCGTCGAACACATTGAGAAGGGTCACGCACCCTCTCCACCATCCCGCTCTCATCAACTAAGCATCGTCGAGAACCATGTACTGCTCTACAGGATCTACAAACAACAGACCGCCACTCGAACCTTCATTTTGAAGCATGGTTGGAGCCAGCGGATAATCGTGGGGTCAAGAATCGCTGGTTAACGCCAAGGTCGTGGCGAGCTTTCCCCAGAAAACTCGAGTGTTCCAGCGGCGAGATAAGAGCGCTGCACGGCTCGGACGGAATGAAAAACGGGTCAGCCGGCGCGTATCGTCCTGACGAACGAGTCACTCTCACGAACTGTCTCCGCGGTACCTTGGACGGGTCCTCGGTTGCGCGATAGGTGGGTCAGCCAGTGTTCTTCGTCTCGGTGAGTCATTCCCGGGCCCCGCGGCGCTCGGGCCTGGCGCCAGTGTTACGCAACGACACACCGACCGCGGCACCCTCGCGTCCTATCCACAACGAAGACGACGCTGCCGATTATACCTGCATCGATACGAATATCCTGTTAAAACACAGCTGCGCCTTGTTCTGTTCGTTGTTCGCGTCAGAGTTTAGAGTTAGGTGGAGCAGAGAAGAGGAACGAAGAGGAAACACCCCTTTTTGGAGTTCTGTTGTTTAGGGATGGTAATAAGGGACTTTGTTTCGATGTTTTTAGGGAATGTAAATTTAATATTTTTTGGGGATTAATAGTGGAGATTGTAGAAGTGTTGGTAGTCGAGTTGTAGTTAAAATTGTGAGCACGATTTTTTGCGATGTTTTATAATGTAAAATGAAACGGATGGATGAAATGTTTCCACATCGATTTCTATCCGCCTGAGCAAAGGAAACTTCGACGATCGGTTAATTCCCACCAAACGTTGCGATGTTTTTAGGGAATGTAAATTCGATATTTTCTGGAGATTAATAGTGGAGATCGTAAAAGTGTTGGTAGTCGAGTTGTAGTTAAAATTGTGAGTACGATTTTTTGCGATGTTTTATAATGTAAAATGAAACGGATGGATGAAATGTTTCCACATCGATTTCTATCCGCCTGAGCAAAGGAAACTTCGACGATCGGTTAATTCCCATCGAACGTTCTCTGTTCGTGGCATAAACTCCCTTCGCGACGAGAATAGCTCGAGGCGGCGGGGCGTCGTGGATTTTGCACGCTTTCCACCTCCGCGAGAAAAGTTACCACGTGCCGTTGCACCGCGATTATACGGCGAACAGGCTGGTTTCGCGCGTAAAGGATGATCGTGTACGCGCGCGGCTGTAGAAGATAGTGATTTGCGGGCTCTGGGGAACGCTGCCCTCGTAATAGGGGCTAAGATTACGAACGAGCCGTCCGGCTAGATCGATCGAGCCATCGACGCATAATTTCGCGATCAACCGCCACGCTATTGTGCCTGCCTCGTGATCGTCGCTCGAGCGCCGTGTCCGGGAAAAATCCTCGCCTTTTTTTCTGTCGCCCGGCAAGCAGCTGCGAATTCGTGATTTCGCAAACCTCCGCTCAAGGTCCCTTCTCTGCCTCTTTCCACGCCTTTTACTTATAAATATCGGTGTTAATTACGCACGCGTTGGAATTGTGCTAGTTAAACGGATACTACTGTATCGCTTCGTTGCGCAAAAGCAACGATGTTTCAGCCTAGAGTGAATTAATAGAACATTTTTCACTAGATTTTCCTAAAAATGACATCATCATATACAAACTGTTGAAATTTCATCATGTAATCACTTTTCTCTGTTTTTCTGACGCGTGGAATCATAAAGTGATGGAGTCTGATCAGGTAGCAGTCGTAATTACTTGAACGATCAGTCTCTACAGAGAGAAACTTTCGTGAAATCGAATAGAGGAGGTTCGAAGGGTTCTCCCACGGTTTTAAGGGACTTTGAATCGATTCTAAAGCCAACGGTCATCAGACGTAGATAACTCTGTGATAAATCTTGGTAACGTAGTTCAAGCAGACGACGATCATCCAGAGTTTTAGCTAACGAAAGAAGATCGCGTTGCTTTTAATTATTTCTTACGAGAAACAATTATCAGTTTGCTGAAAATTTAGATTCGAGACACTGAAGTCTCGTTGGTTACAAATAGTACGGTTTATAAGAAATTCTGTTATTCTTTTTGTTTCAGGTAAGCCAATTTCTCCTGTTGTACTGCTTAACTGCATTCATGGTTCAATCGTGGTAAATATGAGCGAACTTTATGGATATATATTGCTCTTTCACCGTGAATTATCGATAGGTACATGGTCGATAAATTTTCAAAGGTTCAGGGGCTCGTTCCCGCGCGTTTATCAAAATTTCGAACGACAGACTCGGTCACGACCACCCAACGCCTCGAAACTTCCTGGTGGCATAATGGGTCGGCTAAACACCTCGCGCTTCTTAAAGTAACGTTGTTTAAGCTGGCCCGCGAGCTACGAGCACGAACTTCCACGATATTCGCCGCATTGCAATCGCGACTATTGCGAGATTACGCCCATCGAGGGTTGCGTGTCCGTTTCCACGATCTACGAGTCATTGTGTTTAATGTCGATGGAAACAGGCTGCGAAATATGGACACTCGCCGGCAATAACTTTTCAGAAAATAGCCTGGTGGATTGCAATCAATCGCTTAGTTAAAATACAAACTGAAAAATATGCTGGTTCTATAATCTCCGTTTCGTAATAGCTGGCAATTATTTATTCGTTGCACGAGTGGAAACGTTGCAAGATTTTCCTCAGGTCACAGAGTTCGATGAAGAAAATCCAGGAATTCTATCGTTCGCGAAATTCTTCCAAATTATTGTAAACTATAAATTCTATTACTCTTTCTCTTAGCGAGGCGGTTCGTTTGACTGGTCAAGTAGCGAAATTACCACGAATCGCCAATTAATTCCAACCCTTGACACCTGTTCCCCGAGACGTTCAATTACCCAGCGTTAAATCGCTCTATTTACCACCGCGTACCTGCCAATCGGGCCACCTTATAATTTCCCCCCGCGGGGAATTACTTTTCCTCAAATCTTGCCGAAAAGTATAATTTGGTATCGTTGATCACAGTGATCCGCGTCGATCAGCTGATAAAGGTGGCTACCGATCGCCGTGTGGAACGCGCGTGTCCACCAGTACGGGTAATTTGAATAAAACATATACCCCTACTCCGGCGTCCTTCTTTACGATCCAGTAGCCCGCGGCCTCTTCTTCGACGGCTGATTAATTCGCGGTTCATTCGCTACACGTCAGTTTATCAGTAAACGCGTCAATTTACAACATCGTTGCGCCTCACGGCTTACTGCCGGGACGTAGCAATGGCCACCCAGGCAAACGCGACCGTGCCACCAAATTAGTCTCGCCAGGACGCTCGAGATTCGTGTGCGCGCTCGGTTGGCGATCGTCACGGCGAGTCGTGAAATCGCGCGCGTAAATGATCAGCAGCCTTTAAATCGAGAGCGTCGAAGAGTATCTCGAAAAGATCGATGGTCGATCGCGAGTAGAAAAGAAATATAAAACCCAATCCGCAGATTCATACTGAAATTGTACTACAATGTTTAATAGAGAACGACGCGGACGTTTAATTGAGAGCAGATCTGGATCGCGCGATCCAGAAAATCGAGTTTCGAGACAAAGGAAAACCGACCGTCCTCCAGCAGATAATCTGTTCCGCGCTCGCTAACGAACGAAAGGCGCGGGTTCTCGTTACACCCGATAACGCGGTGGTACCGTGTGCGTGCACGGCGTCGCGGCTAGGCGTCTCGCGGGGCAATCGGTATCGGCAAGGCGGCTGATACGGCCGCGGCCGTGAGAACAACAAGCCAGAGATAAACTAATGTCGAATCCGTGCAACGTCGTGTAAAAGTGCGCGAGAATCAGGCTTTCCAGCGTGGCCGGCTCCCGGTGATACGATAAACGGATGATGCATCGGACGCCCCCGGATCGCGATCGCCGGTCTCCTCTGTTCCCCACTCGTGGGTGGACTGGCGGACGTAGATCGATGACACGCGTTCTTGTCGGCTGATACAGGAATTTCAGACCTTGGCTCCTTGTACAGTCGAGTTCGTTGTCTGATGCAGGATTGGCGATAGCGACGCGGTTCTTCCGGAGGTTGTGATTCTGCGGATTTAAAGTACAACGTGGTGTATATTTAGAGTAAATGAAATTGCGACTGGATGGTTCATAGAGATCAGAACCCTGCGGATGTTAAACAGCGTGCTTTCGACTGGGATTGTTTTCAATGTAGAGAATGTACGTTGCTAATGAAATGGAGAACCGCGTTTCCGATTGCAGCAGCCGAATCGTGTTCGTGTTCGCGCACGACGCGGCGCGTCAGGGGGAGGGCCGGTTCGGCCGCTCGCGGCAAAAGAAGAACGGAGACGAGGCCCCAGGATGGCGATCAGTGACTATAGGTGCCCGGCGATGCTCATAAATCTTGTCCTAACGCACGGTTTATTACTTGTAATCAAGCAACCATGAATTCTGCTGAAATCACCTATGTTATAGTCAGCCATGCTGCCTTCTACTTATCCTCCCTTTGCGCGTTGCATCAACCCCTGGTCGATACTTCGCTACCGGCTCTGCCACTCTTTTAGAACTTTCACCCCTACGCTGTACCCTGTGATCTTCGTAACGAAATCGTTGGTAATGAGACGTTTATATTGTCGATATATTTCAAGGTTCTTCGTACGAATTGCTCTACAGTATCAGTTATTCTGTTGTTACATCGATTTATTCTTTGGCGCTAATAATTGTGCCAGACTTCGATGTTTCTTCTCACAAAAATCAGAGTACAGGAAATATCTTGGTTCCTAGCGTTTTTTCGATCCCAATCCTTCTCTCTCTCTCTCTTTCTCTTTCTGGTGAACATACTCCGTTACGTGCTTGCGTAACCTGGACGTTTAATATTCCACTCTGAATAAATAACGGTCGTTAAATAACGATCTTCACACGGACCGAGCTGTTTTTTTCTCGTCCTACGAGCAACGGTAGCTAGCTCCGTTCGGCAGTATCGACGCTTTAACCAAGTAATTGCTTCGAACCGGTGAGACGGGAAGGCGATTCTACCCATTCATTAGTAACAGCGATTCTTTCTTTTTTTTCTCTTAATGAAACGCAGAACCAGAGGGAGAGATTTCTCCCGAAACCAGCCTGTTCCTTTCGAACGAGCGTGTCTCCCTTCTAATTATACGGGGTGCCTAGAGGACGGGGGCCAGAAAAAAGGTGTTATGTAAACACCATTTTTCGAAACGGTTGACGCTTGAACGGGGGACACGCGAACTAATGGTAATTTTATTTCTATTTGGTTTCGAACACTTCGAGGTGTCTGCATTATTAACGATTAGAAAGTGGTCCGTTCAGAGGACAGTGTGTAGAAGAAGCCCGTATCGTAACCTTCGAAAATGTACGAACGATCCACGGAGGGTCGACCAATTCGAGATGCAACCATTTATCGCGCTCGGTTTTTCGTCGCCGTCCTCGTTAAACCATAATTGCTCTGTCGAAGCCCGTTCCCTATACTCACCCTACGAATTCCGCGGAGGGTATAAACAATGATGCCCCTACCAGGCGGTTTTTATCGACGGCCTGGCTGGTCCCCGGGTGAAGTAAAACCGAGTAACGGGAGCACCTCCCGCGGAGTTTTGGAAATCGTACCAGGACGCGGGCCAAGTTTTTTTCCCTCCCGATGGACCCGGTCCGGCGTGCCTCGATGGTCATTACCTTTACGATCAATCACGCCGCTCATTATCTTTAAGAGCGCCGCGTTACGCGGTGCTCGTTACGCCGGATCGGTCGCGGGTTTCATTATACGCGGGACCAACAGACTCTTTGCGTTACTTTGTTATTTTCGCCGCGTTATCAACGGCTGAGACACACTCGCTGAACAATCGTAAGTAACGCGTGCTACGTGCGCATTTTCACGCAGCTTGTATTTTACCCGCGAGTTTTTGCGCCTCGCCTTGTCCATCGAGCGACCATCATGGCCATTTTCACAGCTTTCGTGTCGCTTATCGAGGATCGTATCTATCGGTGTTAAACGTCTCGACTTCGTGAACGGTGTCTGTCCGACTAACGGAACGTTTCTCCTGTCATCTGCAATCAGGCGTAAAAAGGAAATCAAAGGGTGAACAGAGAAAGAGAGAGAGAGAGAGAAAGAAAGAGAGAGAAGAAGAAACGTTGGTGTACGGATATGTGAAACGAGCAGTCTGCGAAGCGTCAAACGGATTTTCGGTGACACGACTGTGAAACTGCGCTTACTCGTAAATCACGAAAAACACGCGTGCACGGGACCCTTTCAGCCGCGATAGAGTCACAATTAGCGGCTGTCCCGTGATCAATTAATAACAGCTTCGAGGCACACGCGGTCCTCTTGGCACTCGACGAGCTGTCGCTCATCGGATCCGCTAATTAATCCACACGGATGCTCCTAAGACGATTAATCACGCCGTCTATTTGAACGTCCTCTTGGAAATTCGTTCGTTCGTCAGTCGAGGTCGCTGTTACTGCAGGGGTAGCGATTTTCGTCGCTTTTGGAAAAATTTAATATTATCGACGATCGTTATTAATTCTAGTCTAGAATTTGAAAAAGCTTACGAAAACAGAGCTTCGAGAATGACCACACACCAGGCGCGGTCGATCGAAGCGAAATCACCGGAATAATTACGGTGTTTCTCGGTTTCCGCCACGCGTCTCTTCCTTCCCGCGGTGGAAATAATCGTAGGTTGTCTTACACGGGCTGACCTCCTCCGTCGTATATTTCACTCGATAATAATTGTCAGCGATAATTCACTTCACCCTGACGCACGGATTTCCCTGAAACGTATCAATTAGAGTCGTTCGCGGCGGTCCCCGCGGATTCTTCGCGCACACCCTTCCGAGCAGGTACCAATTTCATGGAAATTCGCGGGCCAATTAAACTCGTGTTAGCTTTCGCGCGGCCGTCGATCGGTCCGCTCTTTTCTCCTGTTCCCCGCGCATAAAATTTATTCCATTTTGCAAGCCCCCAGCTGTTATGCGGCCGACGTTATTTACGACGCCATTGAGCATTATGCTCGGCCCGTCATTCCTCCGCGCGATCAGAATCAATTTGTATCACGGAAGAATTCTAATCGACTCAGGCCTGCTCTACCCACTAATTCAATTGCGAGCACACGCGCCACTTGCGGATGGACATTTACTAGCGCGCAAATTGCTCGATCGAATAACGTTCGCTTCACGCCTTGAATCTAGCGCAATCTTTTTTTTTTTTTTTTAAGAAGCAATATTAATTATTAAAGATAGTTTACAGAGCAGACTAACAATTTTTTATATTTTTTAAGAATAAGAAATAAAATGTAAAATTCATCTAAAATTTCTATGAATGAAACTCAATGCATTATACTAAAAAAATATATTTTTACTTGCGACAAGAAACCGCTACTTCTCTCAGTAAATATCAAAACAACGAAAACTAAGGTAACGCTAGACTAACAGTTCGCACACCATTTCGATTATTCTCGAGAAACTTAACGCGAAACAGAAAGTTCTCGTTTCAACCCTTATCGCGCGATCGCTCAGAGGATCCCCCGGCGGGTGCCGTCGCGCAATGGGTGCCCGGATTCTGTTAATGAGAAGGCGAAAGGGAAACAGCCGACGGACGATGCTCGAGGCACGGTACCGTGGCACGTGACGGGCGTCGAGTCACGAGCTGGCATTTCCGCAGCGGTTCCGCAGACGTGACGCGTACCCTTCCAGCTTGTTTTACGTGCCACCGGGTCCGTCTCTCACCCTCTGTCTCTCTCTCTCTCCTTTTCACTCGCGTTCAGCCGTGCGCGCGACTGTTTTTCTTCCGTCCTCGTCGCGCGCTCTACCGCGCGACGCCGATATTCGGCATTGGAAATGCGCGCCGCGAAACGCTCTCTGCAGGCGGCTCACGCTCCATCGGCGACGATTTATAAACGTTAATGGGTTAATATCGCCGGTTCCTGGCGGATCGAAGCCACCGAACGTCCGATCACGTAGAACCACCCCTCTCCCCCGCGCCCTCTTCGCCCCGTTCTCCAGGCAACGGGAAAAAAGGTGCAGATTGATGAGCGCGAACGAATAATCTATGGCTTCATATTCATCCGGAGGAACGGGCGTCGTCTCTCGAGCCCGATCGTTTCGTTACACCCGCAAAACACGAATTCTTCGACGGGCCCGAGCGATGTATAAAAGATCATCCGGGCATCGGTCGCGATACGAGCCGAGCGGTGGGAGAGATTTAGGTGGCTTTAATTAGGCTACATCGCGAATTAATGCCCGCCTTCGGGGGTTTCCTTTCGCAGAAACTGTCCGCGAAAAACGCCGATATTAATATTATTCGACTCCGGTTCGAGCCTCGATTTACGATCGCTCGGACGTCCCGCTTCGGAATGTGGAATTCGTAATTAAGAAATTCAAATTTACGCTCTACTTCGCGGCTATTTTTACCGATCGCTTCTTGTCCCTCACAAACACTCCTCAGCATCAAGCATTGATACTCTGAAGAAGAGTGTCATAAGATTGTAAGAATTGGTTTGGATCATTGTAAGAAAGGATTGGAAAGCGTTTCTTTGATAACGTCAGAATCCTTTAATCCTCGGGGCAGTTTCTCGGAAACAACGATTTCCAGTCGCCATCGTAGATCCTCGATAGCCGAAGCGCGAGGGCCATCAGCGCTCGGACACGACCAACAGGGAAAAAGATTGGCCGCGAAAAACCCGTGGGAAAGTATCCTCGCGTAATCCGGATGAACGGGAGACAGCCACGGGAATCGCGTCCGGTGGTCGAGGGACCAGGAATCTTTGCTCGAGCTGGCGCGTACCTACGCGCCTCGACAAGCGGATCGATACGATCGATCGCTCGACCGATTGATGGATCCCCCTCTGGTTCTCTACGATTTCGTGACAGACACGAGGACTGTTGCAGTGCGCGCCATTTCTGCTCTCCTACGTCTACTCGGGATTTACTTTCGGATTGTACTTGTGGTTTTCTGAAACTTTCATTTTTTTTTATTTTGTGGAAATAGGGAATCTCTTAATATCGTAACGCGTAACTTAGACATTTCTGTGCGTTCTTTCTCGTTTAACATTACTTACGAATACCCACTTCGAGGAAAGTAGTAAATATTTAAAGATCGAAACGAAAGCGACGGGAGAAGGAAGTTTGATAGAAACTTTCTACTTTCTCTTGCGTACAATTGAACTTCGAAAAGAAGATTTCGAATGTCACCTGTATAAAGGAACTTTTCTGTATGAAATTGGATTATTTATCCAATACCAGCGTTCTAACCCAGAAACACGACACTCGCAGTCATTTTCACGTGGAATCCTCGATCGTAACGCTGACGCTGTTCGAAAACCCACACCCTGGTCTCATGTCAGGGACAGAAACGAACGTCGAACGATCAGAAAAGCACGAACCGATTAAACCCCGTATCAATCGCTCGTACGGACACGGGGATTAATTCCAGCCGTGGCAACGGTGTAGATTGTTGCCAGCAGTGGTAACGCCGAGAGAAATTACCGTTCGAGCCCTTCGGTGGCCGAGTGAAAAACCGTGGAACGTGACCGGTCGAATTTTATGGCTGTCATATTTATGGCATGCGAGCGCGTTCGCTAAGAGAAAAACCCACCACCGGGAATTAATAACCGGGCGGTGACGAAATTCGTTTTGTCGCGGCCTCTCTACCCGGTGGCTTTGATTCATTTCGTTGCCCCGATCGGTTTTATTGCCCGATCGGCTCTCATCGCCTGCGCGAACGGACGCCACTATAATTCACGGCGTCGCTTCTTTCGCGATGTTGATCGTCCTCGTGCAGGAATTCCCGTACGTTCTATTCGACCGCTTTACTTTTTCACCGCCAGATGCGTTTCTTGCCGGCAAAATTTCTCATTGATAATTTTGACGCTGAGCCCTATTCATCTCGTGGATCGATTTCGAGTCGTCTCGTTACGTTTTTATTTTATTCTCCATTCTTGGCCTCGGCTCTGTCGTTCCGTGAATCGGTTCAGAGACGCAGAACCGTGTGAGAAACAGTTGCGAGTCCGCGAGACGAGCGAAATTGAAAGGGAATTTGAATTGCGAACAGCGGAACCCCGGGACTCGCTAGGTAGAAACGCGGAGCGAAGACGGAAAGTGGGAAGGGAGTGCGAGAGCATGTTGAGCACGCCGGATCGACAGATCGAAGATAAACGCTCGATCCGACGGGAACATCTCCTCGTTTGCGCCGATCACGTCGGAGGAAGCGCATTACGCAACCGGCTCGGCTGCGTGTGATCCATCCGGGTGAGACGTGTTAACGACGACATTATGTACCAGTGTAACGGTGTCGTCCGCGCATTAGTGGATTAAAAGGAATTTTAATTAAACTTAACCCTGCCCCGTCGTCGACTCGAGTCCTGGTCGGTTAAAGGCAGAGTCGGAATTTAACATTCGTAATATACATTCCTCTCGACGAGACGACAATAATTGTGGTCGAGACGGAATACGGTTGACGTGTTTCATTAAATGCTTGATTCTCGATCGATCGCTATGCGAAACGGCGGATCGGTTCGCTCGTGGAGAGCAGAACGTGAACCGATCGGTGGCCCCGTGTGTAAGTACTTGCAACACGCGACTACACGGGCCCCGATCCTTAACTTGTTAGCCGCGATTGCCGACCTGTGATTAAGGTAACGGTAGTCATCAATTCGGCTACGTGATCGTTAGCCTGTCAGTTGACGACCGACATTTAAGAGGTGGCCGCCGTGAAATCGGTCGACGTAATTTGCCACCGTGCGACGCCGGTCCCAAAGTCCGTCTCGACCTTTACGCCTAGCCCCGAAATTTCTGCGTTACACACCTTACAACTATTCTTACTGATCGAATCAACGTCGTTGTTACAGCTGTGTAAAAGTCGTCGCAATAACCACGAGAAATATCGATATTCGTGCTTTGAAAATCGTTCGATGGTTCATAGTCTGAAAAGAGAAAGAGAAATGTAAGAATTCTTTTAAGAGTGCGATTCAAAAAGGAAAGAAACTTGCAGCAAACGTGTTTCAGCACAACGATTTTTATAGAGAAATTGAACATAGTTGAGATAAGGTTTTTTTATGGTGCGCACGAAAAAATTCAGCAGCAAAAGGTCCACGATGCGACGGGATAAAGAGGAGTGACATCCACGCTCCTCGCCTCATCCCAGTGGTATACTCCGGTTTATCCATTCTCTTATCCAGGGGCAGCAATTTTCTTCATCGAGGACAGCGTTATCGCCTCGCTAACGAGCCGCTAACGAGCCTCGATTTTGCCTATTTTTTTGCTCCCCTTCGATCGATCCCGTTCTCTCGGCAATTTGTTAGGTGTTAACGCGGCCTTTTTTTTGCCGCTGGTTATCTCGTCCTTGCTCGAGGCTAGGCTCCCGATGTTTCGTGACAAATTGGCGAACGTCGTTCCGAAATATCGCGACGACCGATCTTATTAGTGCGAATTCGTAGCGATGTATCATCGGTAGAAAAAAGTTTGACGTGACGCTATTACGACGTGAGTGCGCTCATAGACACGCAAGTGGTAAATTTGCTCTGGTGCGATCCGCTTCGTTCTAATGTCGATCCGTTGGCTAGCTACCCCACGAGTGTGATGATGATCGTCTGAATATTTTTCAACATTGAAAAGTCCAGAGATATCGCGTCATTCATTCGCGTCGAAGTGTAGCGTTACGAAACTGGCCTTTCATGAGACGACTATCATTTATCGAATGCGCCCAATATCGCCATCGTTCATGCTGTCATCGATTGACACTATGGGATAAAGTATTAAACTTATAATAACAAGCTCCTCCTGTGATCCCATTTGTTTGTTTCTCCCTTCCTTTTTTTATGGAACGAATAAAATTACCGGAGCAGAATGGCTCACGGGACGGAGTGAAAAATAGGGGTAATTTGGGCGCAGCGAAATAATTGGCATGGTGCGCGAAACCGCTTTCGCATAGGTGCCGCGACAAACCGTCGTTCGATTATTTTCATTGGACAGAGGCGACCTTAAAAATCGTTTCTCAACGTCGTCGAACGAGTCGATCTCGAAACCTAATTACGGCGAGCAACAGTCGTCGTTAATATTCAATTAATCATCGACTGGGCGTCGCGCGTTTCCTCGATAATTATCGACCGGCCACTCGCCGCGTCGTTTCGCCCCGTTTCGCCGATTTCTCGTCCACGATTGGCCCGATCCCCACGTAGCCGGCCGCGATTCCTATCATTGCTTCCGTGGATTACACTGTAGAATCTTGTTCGACGCGCGTCCGCGTAATCGAGAAATTTGTCCGCGTACGATTCCCATCGAACGACCAGTCTCCGGTGGTTCTGTTCGATTCCTTTTTCATATCGTCTGTTCTTTCTTTTCTCTCTCCCTTCTCCCTTTCTCGCCGCGGTGGTTCACTATTTTTATCGATAACTTCATCGTATCGATCTTGCAGAACCTTGTTGGTTAATTCTGAACAAGCTCTCCTTTCGTGTTCCAATTTTCGCGTGAAATACTTGTTACAATCATCCCGCGATTTCTCTGTTTCGCAGGATTAACCCTTGGCACTCCTACGTCGAGTGTGACTCGACCTTGGTCTTTATCTCAGGAGCTCCATTGTCGAGTCCCACTCGACATTATTTCATGTCCAAATAAATAGATGTGCACGCGTTATTGACGCTGTTACCGAACCGGTTTATTGTTATTATTAGTATTAAGCGAGAGAAGACTTGCGTATCTTACATCAACCTGCTCAGAGTTTCGAAATTGAAATTGGAATAAAATTCGGAGTGCAAAGGGTTAAGAATCGCTTTAATGAAACATCAATGGTGCAAGAAGTGTGTATAAATATTAGAAGGAAGATAATACGTTTATTTTATACATTTGATCTCTTCAAAAATATTATCATTCGTTATTGAAAATCTCTCAGTCACAAATTAGCGCTATAATTAGAACGAATGCTATCTTAGTGTCCTGTGCACACTTTCCTTTTGTTTCATACCGATGACCATCGACGAACTTCTAGGAAATCGAGTGGCTGAGTCAGTTTTGATTTAATTGTCTCCCGACATAGAAATTTCGCGGGACAAATGAACGCATACGACTTCGCGTTCCCTATTTATTCGTTGCCCGATCGACAGCTCGATTCTCGCGATCCATCCATCGCCAGATAGAAACGCGAGTAACGCGGAGCGCCGCGCGGTTTTTCTAATCGGTTTATAGAGCGAAACGGGCACGCTCCGATCGATTATTCATCGGTCGATCGACAAGGGATATCGGGTTCGCGACTGGGCGTCATTAATCATCGTTCGCGATTAATAGCAATTTGCGGAAGTACGAACAATGTCTGGAAGTACAATGATGTCACGGGGATGATTAAGATAGCAACGGCGCCGTTCGACTTTGACGAGCGGAGGATTTAAATTGAGTCTTCTCAGGCGATAAGCCATACTTTATCACGATCCGTCAGGATTCCCCCTCTTCTATTAACATACCTATTATTATTATTATTATTATTATTATTATTATTATTATTATTATCTACGCATGACTCTCCAAATATGTTTTCTTGATATTTGATCTGAGCTTTCATACTATTTATTGTATAGTGAACTAAGCATTTATTGCTGTGATCTGTACAATTTTTTTTTAATTCTTTGCACTCGGTAGTCCCATTTTGAGACAACATCAGAATTGATTAATTTATTCTATTGCAAGTCTTTGAAAATGGCCATTTTTTATTGCTGGTAGATGTTAACAATAGAAACGGAAAGACGTCTAGCAAAAAGGGTTAGATATTGCTGCCACATTTTTTACTATCATTTATATTTTTACTTCGCGTGCAGAGAACGCGTAAAATGCAGAGAAAATTAATAACAGACCGCGTTGGAAGCGCCGTCAGCTAACAGAATATTAACACGCGGATCTACAACGATCGCCAAATGGGACGCAAGTAGTATAACCATTACTTAACGCGGACAATCAGTGTCCTCGAGTCCGCGTCCCCTCGGAATGTGATCTCGAACGAGACGATCGGGGACCCAACGCAGCAATTTAGACCCGACAAAGTAACGCGAGCAACCAGCAATTTAGCATCGTTTTATAAAACGGCAAGTAACGAAGGGTGAAACGATTATCCGACAAAGTCGTCAGCCGTTGTTTCAGCATGTCGGTGACGTACGACACACGCTTCGACTCGTTCGTCACGCGAGCCCCGAAGCGGTGATAAATCCTCGACCTGGCTTCCACCGTTCCATGGGAAACGACGTTTTTCAGAGTGGAACGCGGGATTCGATCGACTGTGGAGGACAGTGGAAGGGCGAGGAGGTGTGTTCTCCAAGAGACACCTTCTTAAATTAACATCCAGCCGCGAGAACGATCGCGTGATCCTTCACGCTGGAATACGTTCGACGTCGTCGTTTAGATGAACGATGGAATTTGCTGGCGATCGTTCGTCGATTTTTAGTTACGATCAGCGACAAATTAACCGTCCTCGAAACGAGCACGCGGACCAATCCGCCGCGCATGGTATCTTCGCGACTCGAGTAGGTGCAAACCACGCCTAACGCGGGCAACAGCGGTCCACGCGATCATAGATTACGTCGGTGGAGAACGCTTATGTCTTATGAGAAATGTAATCTTCACCGTGACAGCTCAATCTGTCGTCCTCGGGAGTAAACATTGATACCTGGGTTTCTGCCTTATCTAAGTGGGTTATCCAGCTCTCGGTTCCTGGCTCAGTGTTTCGCCTCGATTTGTCACTTCCATCGTTCTGACCCTGTTTCTCGTCCCTCGACCGTTGCCATCATCAATTATAATTTTATTCTGGTCTTGTTACCGGATCGAAATTCAGGGAGACGTTCGCTTAAGTTCGATCGACTTCTTGTTCGTGGAATGGAAGAAAAATTTGTAGTCATTGCGAGACGAGTGTGAGATGAATCTGTTTAAGATTTTGCCAACGATATAGATCGGATCAAGTGAAGAAAATCGACTCGCAAGAAGGTAACTTCTTTCAAGAAGACACGTGCTCTCTTGGTCGTGTGGCTCGCAGGAAGTTACTTACGATGTGATTCTAGTTTAGAGGACATTGGTATTGAGAACAGAGTCGAGAGGTACCAACGCTTCTCTGGTATTAAATTTCAGTAACCAATAGCTCGATCGATTATTAAAGAGTAAAGCTTAGCTGATCGGATTATCAACGATCTGGTAGCGAATGTGAGGCAACAGGCAAGGAATAGGAGGTGTGGTTATCGGAGTGTCGAGAAATCTGACGGCGCTTGTCACACGCGACGGGTTCATCGATGAAGATAGCAAAGGTTAAGCCCCGTAAGTGGTGACTGCTCGTACCGTGTGAACCAATTTAAGTCAGACAGTCCGCTACTACTTACGCCTGAGACCCAGCACGCGAGGCCGTTATTTAGTTCCTTAATCTACTCGAGGGATTCGGACTTTTTCTACTCGCGTACCACGAGCCAGGTTTTTGCTCGCTGGCCTCCTCTGTTATTGTCGTACATTGTTTATTAACGTGTCTTTACGTTCTCCACCAGTCAAACGATCGCCATCGTTTTATACAAGGAATTCGCCATTAACTTTCAGAAAAGATATCACGATCTTAGATTCCGCGTATCATAACTCTTTTCTACTCTACAGTTCATACAGAGTATCAGCACAATTCTCGATGTTAATTATAAAATTGCACGTTAGATCGTTGTTGCTTTAATCGAATCGCATGCAAATCGAAACACGCGTTGCGTCAAGGTTTCACCCTTCGCTCGCGTCGATTATGCTACTCAGTATCCTCGTATTCCCGCGATACGCAACGGTATCCGTGGTTACGTTCGACGCGAGGTTCAATCTCCGTTATGATATGACTTCTTCGCAGATCAACTCGATATGATTGATACGATCGGAAGCGTTCATTAGCGCACAGTTTATCATCGGTCCCGAGTGAAATTCAACAATTTCCCCGGCACGTATAATGTCCTATTAAATAGTAATAAGTAGCCGAGGTGGCACAGGCGAGCAAGGCACCGCGAATGATGTTTCATTTAACGAACCTGTAATTTACTCGGAACATCCGAAGCCCACTGCCAAATTACGCGTTATATCACGTACGGTGCATCATCAGCGAGACACGAAGGGAGCCGCGATTCCACCTGTTGCCGCGCATATTATCCACGTCCTCCATCGCGGATCGCCTGTTGCAACACGTGGCCCACCTTTTTTCTTTCGTTCGCAGGCGTATCGATCGAATCGACGAGATTTCGTTCAATCTCCGCGGCCGGAGAGTTTTTGCGACGCGTACAGATGATCTTTGGTTTTGTGTACGCGCGGTTGCAAAAATCGAAGTGGCTCACGCGGTCCATTAAGAAGAAGGAGTTCCACGCGATTCAAAAACGTTGCATAAATCGGTGCACCCATCCATTTGGTGTTCCTCGTTTCCTGCAGCCGCCACGAACGACATCGTTCGCAACGCTCATCAACAATGCATTAACACGCGGTCCGAACGTGATACTGCAATCACGACGAGCCGGGCTGGCCGTCGGTGGTACCGTTAAACCGAGCGCAAACGGGACAGCGGGGCAGCAGCAGCCGCGCGAATGAATTGTCGCGGGCTGAATCGCGATCCACATTAACCCTCTTCCCCGGCAAGCCACGCCCGACTCGTTCGTCGCGAAATGATTTATTCGCGATTGCGTCCACGGGCTTTTTCTCCGCCTCGCGCGCGATACCGACCTTAATTATCGGGTCACCCCATAAATAACGCGAGGCCCACCTCTTGCTCCTTTTTTTCTCTCTCTCTCTCTCTCTCTCTCTCTCTCTCTCTTTCGCTTTTTTTTTTACACCACCGCCAGGGATAAAAAGAACGGCTGCCGGACGAGCGGCGAGAGCACCTTGCCGGCGAGATTTAGGAACCATAGTTTGCGGTTGCCCAACCTCCGGTTCGTTTCTTGCCGCCTCCCTTATTCGGGAATAACCGGCATTTTTTTGCATCGAACGGTGAACGCGCATCGCGTCTAACGACGCGACGAGTTGAAATCTCGATCGTTACGTGTCCAGGCGAACCTGGCCCAGGCTAAGCACGATTTATTCCCAATTATTAATCAATCAATCATACATCTTTCGTCATCCGTCGTCCGAGGAGCCGTTGGTCTCGCCTGGGCAGGGATCCGGTACGTTTCTTTCCGCTCGCGGCGCAGGTCAAGGGAGGAACAGCCGGCGAAGGGCGCAGCGGGCTAATTATGCGTCGTATACGAAGGAAGATTTATCGCGTTTGCATTTTCCACGGTGCGTGCCGTTTCACCTACGTGAGCACGCGGTACCGACGTCCTCCCTTCTCTCGCGGACACGTGGGTGTATCTTGACGACTTAATATTACAACCACGATAGATATCCGCTTTCGTGGAAGCACGAGTGCCACGCCGTTCTGCGAATACTAATTTTTAACGATAGAAGCGGTCAGCAGCTGCTCGAGAGAGTTTATTCTGAGTATAGATAAATTCGTATCGCACCCTCGCATAAAGTTCGTCCTATTATTTTTCCGTCATCGACGTCGACCGTGAATTCGATTTTCGATCCATCGTTAGAGTGAAAGCGTGACGGAAATAAAAGAAATCGATGAAACCCGATTGGTTGTGTCGATGGTATCGAACCGTTCAGCCTCGACGGGCTTCAGCAATATCGAGGCAAGATAAACAATCTCTCCCACGCCAAGATCGTCGGATTGATGCTAATGAAGGACCGCGCGAGCTGGTTTCTCCGATGCTACGCTTCACGCTTTACAGCCGCGCTTCTTTTCTTCTCTTCGTCGAGAATCCTCTTCATCTTCTCTGCCGTACGCAAAGCGCAGCACAAAGTTCAACTATCGCCCCTCCCTTCGTTCGCGGCTCTTCTTCCATCGACATTCTTCTTCATCGTTCCTGCTACACAACAGAACAGCGAGAATTTAGTTAGAAGAATAGCTAAAGTAAGAGATGAATATTTAACACATCTTTATACTCTCTACGCAACTCGCCCGTCGTAACTCATTTTCGTCTAGCCCATTATACACGCAATTAAATCCTCGTCGACCGCCACTGGTAGAACCGAAAGGGGCGCGTGCCCGCTCGACAGGGGTCCTGCGAATTGGACGCCGCCGTATTAGTCACGTCGAAGCTAATCGATGAGCCCTGGGACAGTCGATCCTCGTGAGCGTAACTCGTCGCGCGACCGTGAGAAATCGTACCCGCAGTCCACTTTGTACATTCTGCGAATATCTCGCCACGGCATTCCCCCGTGTAAACCAGCGCCGTATCTTTCCCGGCGCCTCGGCATCCGCGTTATTTCGCGTAATGCGCTCGCGGGGAATATTACCTTCTTGCCAGAAGTTCGCTACCGTCCGGTTCGCCTGGCACTTGGCCTGCGCCGGTTAAACAGCTATGGAATTACGTTTTTCGATAAGACTGATAGGTAACGACCCTTGGTAAGGAACTTGTTAGCTACCGTGCTTAAATGTGCTGTAATCTGTTGGCAGAGGGGTTACACGACGTGTGGACGTTCGTCGTGCCCTTCAGATCTACTTATCTAGTAGAAGGATCGCATAATTTATGAAACATTTTCTGCGAAACGGTACATCGATATCGCTCGAGTCCAGAATCCAGAATCCAGAGAGTCGTAGTCGAGTGTATTCGCGAGCGATGCAGTGCCGTCGCATTTCGCATGTACATTTCAATATAATTTGAGTCGAAGGCCGGGGAAGGAATAATCGGGACAGGATAAGACGCATGCTTCTTCATTGTGCTGTACCCACAGGAATCTGGCATGAGTCGGTTCCGCGGCGCGGCGGCGGAGGGGAGAAGTAAGAAGGGCTCCTTTGTGAAAGCAGCCTGAGGAAATCAGGATTGATATAGGGCTGCGGTAGGTTCGCTCGTAACTTTGTCCCGGCGGTACCCGGGACGCGGCCTCGATCCATTAATCACCCTCGTACGAGGCCTGAACCCATGGGTGATTAGCAGGCGCGAACACCGGCTCGCCAGGGATATATATGCGATTGCTCGCCATTGTCGACCACCGTGGACGTTCGCCGCCGCCGATTGAGACGTCCGTCTTCTTCGACGATTCGAAAATACCGACGCGCCACGGTCCGCTTCCGCCTCCCTCTTTCGCGCGCGCGAGAAAGCCTCCCCTTCGCTTGAGCTCTCTTCTCTGGAACTGTTCGAGGGAGGCTTTCGTATATGCGTTGGAAAGCTTGCGGTTCAATTACTCGTACTATCGATACATTGTTGTCAACTAAGTGTTTCATGCTGTTCGTGGTGAACAGATTTTAATTCCATGACACTGAGACGAGCGTAAGAACCGCGTTCCAAGTTTAGCAGATCGTTGCAGAACGATGACACGACCTTCGATGACAATGTCTGACGCTCTGCGAGAGTCAGGTTCACCTGGCGTCCCATTGGAAGAGTCACTGTTCAAATTATACGCCCGAAGCCGCTACAATTTAGCCGGTGCGCGTATCGTAACGAGTCGCGCGAGATTCTTCTGCCTCGTGGGTGTAACATACGAGGTGATGCCACGTGGCTGTAAATTACCGGTCGATGGGGAGGACTGGCGCGTCTCCAGGCATCTAGACGCGCCCTCGGGAGCGCGAAGGATTATCAAGCGCGCGTTCCTCTCCTCTGGCACCTTCTCGCGCGCAATAAATAATTAAACCGCGTTGCGCGCGAGCCGACAGACGAGAAGTGAAGCGTACGAGCATCTTTATGCGTAATAAACAACGGGCGAACCTCTACAATGTGCACGACACGAACAGCCGCGCCTTTCCGCGTAAATTTCATCCCTCTGCGCGAGCTTTCCTTCGTCTCCGCCTCTCGAATCGCACGACCTCCGACTGCATTATCGCGCATTGTGCGCTCTAGAACAGTCGCTTCGTGGCAGCAAAATTATCGTCCATGGCCAAACGGGTCGCGCGTGTCTTAATAATGTAGCACGCTGTCTCTGCACATATAGTTACGCTCCAAAAAATTATTTCTTTTCGATGAATAAAAACGTTGAGATCTATTTTTGATACAGATGCAACGACAGTGGAAGCACGAATAGTTAATTATCAGTGAAACTAACGTGTCTGCGAACTAAGAACGTCTCTCGTTGGCTAGAGCGTAGCCAGACTCTCGCAGTTTATCGTTAGACGCGTACATTTTCCCATTGGCCCTGTTCGATCGCGCGTTGGTAATGATAAACGGCGCGGTGTGCCTAGCGGGGCAGTAAAAGGCAGGTATGCGTGGCGGTATCCACGGAATAATTTGCTACCGGCTCCGCGGCTCGCGTTGCCACGTCCTTTTCATTAAACTTCCGAAACATCGCTAATATTCGCAATTATTATCTTGTATTCCGCCGGGGGGGTAGATAATTGAGCGGCTCGGAGTCGAGTTCGAGAAATGGGCCAGGCCGCGAGAAACCAGCCGCGGGAGAAAAACGGCCGCTCGAGCGGCTGAGAGGGGCGGGGTGAGAGGCAGACGGCGAGCGGCGCCGTGGCGCGCGATGATGAACAGCCCTACGACGATTCGCTAATAACCTGCTATCAGTGCTGTAAAACGCTTTTTGCTCCTCGCCGAGCGGCGAGGATATTCGCACGATTTCCGCGCATTCCAGCCGGGCCCGGGCGGCAATTACACGCAGGGAAACGCGGCGCGTCGTCGCGCGGGCAAAACGCTGATCGAGTTTCGCGCGCCGTCCGATCCTTTTTAACGATCCGCGACGGGGTGAGCCGGTACCGTTCTCACGGGTTTTCCCGTGTGAAATAGGGAACAGGGTGGCTCGAGCGGCGCGTTCGAGTTACGAGCGCCCTCTTCAATTTGTTCTCGAGTACGCGCTAATAAGAACCGGAAGGGTATCTTTATAAGTTCGCCTGTAGCTGGTGCACGCCATTTTCCGGTTTCATGTATTGCTCGTTAAGCGATTATATGTAGCGAGATAATCGTACCGCTTGATTATTTGATACGTCTCGCCTATTATTGATGTGCACTACTGTCTAGAGGCACTCGTTTGAACACTCTTTGACAGGATGTTCTCGTTCAGCGTATACTCTGGATAATCGAAGATATCGCCTCGTAAATTTCACGCGTTGCTATTTATTATTCATAAAGAAGAGGAAACAATATGTCGAAAGGAAATAAGCGCGGTGATAATAAGTGCTCGAACAGCGATCGTAATTAATAATCCTGCCTCCACGATGGCTGCGATTTTACTTCGTCAACGTTCACCTGCTAGCTCGATTTAGCGGCCATTATCATCGCTATAGAAACCATAGAAAATTCATGGCTAACAGGGGATTTGAATAACCAATTAGCTTTACGGGCTTTCCCGTCGATATCGACCAGGATCGGACTAATAGTCCGATGGGAAATTACACCGGTTGATAAAGAGAACTCGTTCTCTAGATAAGGATGAGAGAGTGCGACCCGACGAGAGAGAAAACGAAGATGATCCCACTGTTCGCCGCCTGTTGGTCCACGTCGATTTCAGTCGTCGGATAAATAAGACGTTATGTGACGCGAATGCGATGGGTTATCGATAGAACGACGCTGTTGGTCTTCGCGATTGTCTACCAGAGAAATTAGGTACGTTCGAGGCTGAGCGTCCTTAATGGCGGCCGCGGAGGGCTCCTCGTAGCATCCACCAGCTTGTAATTGGAATCGTCGATGCCTAGATAGCTGGCGTTCGGATCGGTAGTTATTTAAATTAAAATGCAAATTGGATTATCGAGCGCTACTGGCTATCGCTTCCCTCTGTGAGTCAGATCGGCTGGTCGAGTCGGCAGTTACGCGCGCGGAAGTCTGCCTCCATTTTTAGCGCTAGACTCTGCACGAGATGCGAGAACCAGATTAACGGAACGAAAGTCGAACGGAGTTTTATATTCTTCGGGAGTTACACGCTTAGAAAAAAAAAAAAAAAATGTCGGTCTCGTTTTCTCTTTTGGAGAAGCGGTTGGAGTCCGCTATCGACAGGCGTGAATTGATCGATCTTCTTACTCGCAGCTCTATATCTGAGAGTTTTCTCCAATTTATACTGAATTTTATACTCCTCGTATCGTTAAGCTAATACCATCATTACGTAACTTAAAAAATCTTCTAGATAAGTAGGTACATCGTACGTTGCGTTCCCTTTGCAACGACGGAATGCTCTAAAGATACGCGAAGCGAGGACAGGACGGATGGAAGCATCTGAAACCGGAGCTCGATTAAGATCTCAGGACGAGCTCTTTCGATACTCGCCACTCGAAATCAGAGCGCAGAGCTTCGAGAGGGACACGCGTCTCCTTTTTCGAAATAATCGCGCGCGACGCGTCCGCGCTCGCGAGGTACGACTGTCCCAGATTTAGCCGAGAAACACCCGTTAGATGCGCGGCGTCGGGCCGTTGCACGACGGTCCATACGGGGGTGGCGCGTGTGCTGTTGACCCGGCGTGGACCGGTTCGGGTCACTCCTTTTTTCCCTGCCCGATCGGGGCCTTTTTTCTGCCCCCTCGCCCTCTCTGGGAGCAGCACCGTGGATATAACCAGGCGTGACGTCACGCGAGGAGGCGTGATAGGTTGGTGCGTGTGTGGGCCCACGCGTGCTCCAGGTGTACACCCGCGAGGCTCATCAGCCGCGCTAAGTTTCCCCCGATTTCGATCTCCATGCCTATTCAACCACATTTGCTCGACGATGGGACTGCGTTTCTGCATTGTTATACAAAAGTATTTAAACGATACACTTTTCTTTGGACATTTCGCGTTTTTCGCATATTTAAATTTCATTTATCTCGATAGTCACCCCGTACTTAATATAGACAGGGCAGTAATTTTAGAACAGGACAAGTGTGCAATATTGCTAGTATAGTACAACTGTAACTTGACTTATGAATTTCATAGACTTTATACAAGACTCGCGATTGTTCGAACAAACAGCCGCGCTAAGTTCCCCCTGATTTCAATCTCCATGCCCATTCAACCATATCTGCTCGACGATGGGGTTGCGTTTCTGAATTGTTATACAAAAGTATTTAAACGATATACTTTTCTTTGGACAATTCGCACTTTTCGCATATTTAAATTTCATTTATCTCGATAGTCACCCCGTACTTAATATAAACAGGGTAGTAATTTTAAAACAGGACAAGTGTGCAATATTGCTAGTATAATACAAGTATAACTTGATTTATGAATTTCTTAGACTTCATAGGAGACTTGCGATTATTTAAACAAAATCTCACATTCAGGTGTTCTTGACAAAGTGACTGGTAGCATTGAAAAAGCAGACAGAAAGTGAGCTTTACCTACGTTTTTCCCCCTCGAGCTGAAGCTCATAGCGCACGGTACTCGATCGTCCCTCGAAAGATGAGCTGGGAATGCGGCTCGATCGGAGCAGTCCCGTTTCCACCGGTCTGTACTAATTAAAACGAGCGGCGATGGGAAGCGAAATAGAGTGGCGGCAAAACCTGAGCCACGCGGCCGATATGAAAGCGTCCGGCGACTGGTGAAGAAGTTCGTTAAATAATCGATATCGATGCGAATCCTGGAAGCGCGAGGAATGAAATTGCTAATGTCACATCCCCGAGGATTGGCCACCCGTCGTAAGAACTGGCTGATTAATAATTCCAGCGTATCCGTTGGTTTCGCCGTTAAAATCGTGAACGTGACGGTTCTTTCTGCCGTCGCTCTTTCCACGAACCGGCTCTAGATCCGGCCGAAACGTCTCGTCGCGGGTACCGTTGAAAGAAAGCAAATCGCTCTCTATTCGTCGACCGTCCCTCGAGGATAGAAGAAAGTTAGGAATGCCTCTGGCGAACCGTCGTACTCAATTTCGTGGAAACGTGAATCCGCTCAGCGCGTCCAGTCGCTCGTTTCCCATTAAATACGCGATCGGTTACCTCTGCGAAGCTGTCAACCCCGTCGAAGGGACGCGAGACTGTTGCAAAGCGATTCGCCTGAACGTGCAATTCGTTTCAGGATCGTTCGATCGTTTATCGTCACCGTAGCGACTCGCAATAGAAACGCAAACGGTAGAAGGTGAAAAATGTAAACGGGCCACTGGCGAATCGTACGTAGCGCAAGGCTGTTCGTCATCACACGGTTGGCTAGCCGTGGTCGAAGCACAAGCTGGGCTTGCCGACACGCGACCCACACGCGGCCCTCCCTCCCTCGTCTAACCCTTTCCTCGCGTTCCATTTTCCTCGCGCACCTCTCGTTACCACCTCCCGCCGGCGGGGACCGCGAACGCGCGGCCGTCCAAGGGGAACAAGACGGAAATAAGATACGACACAGCTGATACGCCTTCGTCCGGCGATTACGCGCTAGGTGTACGCCCGAGATCGCGGATGATGTCATTCCCAACTATAAACCGCCGCCAAGTGCAACCACACCGACGGCCTCCGCTTATGCAGATGACCAGGGCCGCGTTTTTACCCCCAAGACCCGTCCAGATGATAAGAGGACGGCGAGTAATCGGTTTTCGGACAGTTTTTCACCGACGGACAAGGGCACCGTGGGTCGTCAACGAGCCTCCTCTCGCCCCTCGCGCGATCCTTTATGTCCTCTACGTGGGAATTATTTATCCTCGCGCGGCGATAAACGCTCATTTCGCTCGCGACGCTTCTCGTACCTGTGCGCTTACATAGTAGAACGTAAAGCATCGAGCGTCACCGCGTAATTGACTTTTATCCCCGTCGAATTGTGCGCCGGGGCGCGCGGGCAGTTTATTAGGCTGCTCGAGCGCGGATAGTTTCGCGATAACCGCGCGAGAGAAATACGTTCGGACGCGTGCACGCGGCGGACGTCGTGCCTGAGGTTGTTGCGTATCGTAATCTCAGTGACTGAGTTAGATCGTGATAGCCAAGGCATAATTCTGCTGTCCCGCGATCGTGCAACCTTTTGTCTTCTCGCGCCGGGTACACGCGTATCAGCGCCAGTCATTTTTTATCGTAATTGCTTTACGACGACCTGTACGCGCGCATAAATCGTACGAAATTGTATCGTGCAAAGAGTAGGAAGGGAGAGAGTGTTTGCTTTTCAATGATATTCGAACGAAATGTTACATTCTGAGACTGGCGGAATGGATATCGTTGGCATCGATGGACGTTCTGTTGGAAGCAGTTGCAAAAGTTTCCAGCTGGGATACAGATGTAAATTTGTTAGTAAAAGAGAACAGCATGCGTCGAATCTTCTATCTAACGTCGAGGAACCAACACTCGAGAACGATTTGTCTGGAATATACAATTCACGAAGAGTCGTATCGAATAATTTGAAAGAGATTTCCAAATTGGAAACGATCGAAATCGACATTCCCAGCGGTCGAAAATCGCCCACGAAGCGACTTTCGACGACTGTAGATCTTCCGCGCGAGTGTCGTGCAAGCATTCGATAGGCGGTCTCGCGCGATTGCGGCCGATTTTTCCGGCAGCCGATTATTAATATCCCGGAGGCGGCTGCCGCGGATCAGCATTCCCAACGACATTTCTCACGAATCGATCCGCGGGTCAAAAATGTCCCGCTATCGACCGCTAGAAATTTATACCGCGAGGGGCCCTTGCCCGATAAAACAAGGAATTCGAAGTCCACGATGAAGTGAAGGGAGGTTTGTCCGGCCGTAGCGAGCTGCGCCCGCGACATCAATCATCCTGGCCGGACAAGACTTTCACCGGCTGTTACGACGACGACGACGTCCACGTAGTTGCACGAAAGCCTCGTGGCTCGACCGCGGTTGCATTGCGTTCCGTAGATCGACCGGCTCTTTGACTTCCATGCGATCGTCCACTTTTTTCCCCTCCCCAAGACCTTTCTTCCCTTTGCCCAGGTCTTTACTCGCGACTTTGCTCGAGTTTGCGTTCTTATGCGAAGCAACGACTCGACGAGCGAGCTTCAGCAGGGGTTGCAAGCGTCCTCGAGTACGCGTTGCCACGCGCAGCGAAAATCTCCGCGCGGTCCGGTGTTGGCAATCAACATAATATACGGCACGCGTCGCTGCTAATCAAATGCCGCCCACGGGGACGTCATATAAGAAACGTATTTTTCGCTGGCGATCCGCGAGAGAATAGCGTGCAAATATATACGACCACGCGTCGCGAATGAAATCAATTCGTAGTCGATGATATTTCACTCTGCATAGGTCTCTACGCGTTCGCGTTACGTCACGGCGAACACTTTCGTTCGAGCCCCGACGAAGAATCCGGAGAATCCACCTTGGTCGTCGGAATTTCTCATCCACGCGAACGAGATTTATCCTGGCGTGTTTGACTGGAACGTGACCCGTGGTTCCAAACTGTCGAAATATCGAGCGTGGTAAAATTGTCGGTCCACACAGGGTTCTTACTAAATCATCAGAATTTTCGCGCAACGATTAATCACGCGTCGGACGTTAATAAACGTCCGACTCTCCTCCCGTTTTAGATAAATTGAAAGCTTTAACAACACCTGGCGAAAGAAAGTAGGTGTGAAAAAGAACGGGACCAACATTTTCGAAACGAGACTGCTATACAGTGCCATCTCCCGCGTGCCATCTCTGATAAGTAGCGAATAACGTCTCAGCGCGAGTCTGCAACCCGATTCCCGACGGCGCGCGAAGTTGCACACGCGATTTATGACCTGGAATCTTTCGACACGGTGAAATCGGTGCTTCCACGGTGTCCGTCGAACGACGCACGAGAAACGGAGCCGCGCAACCGGCTAAAGAGGATGGAATTGGCACCCGTTTCGGTGGTCAATTATCGCGCACTCATAAAATCCGCTGGATCATTCGATAATTCAGTGTCTCCTTGCTAACGCGAGGATCAGAACCGAGAGGAGCCCCTGAACCGGTCGAAATCGTGCCAGTAGCTGCGAGGGACGCTCGCGGATGATTCAATCGCGACGACTCGCGAACTTCCACCCACGAGACCGCGATCCACCTGGAAGACGGCACCGTATGAACGAAACGGGCCAACGATCTCGTCGCAACGATGATCCAGGCACAAATCAGACACTCTTTCGTCGGCTACGCGATGTTTCACCCACGCGAAGTCGCGGATCAGGAAAAAATCGAGGGAAATAGAAGGGCAGACGTTGTATCGGTAGCGTCGATCGACGGTGTCGTTGAGTTTCGCGCAAGCCTCTTTGCGTTCATCGCGCAGATGGATCTTGATTCTCGCGCGAAGTGAATATTGATTCGAATTCTTTGTTGTATTCTGTTGGGACTGTCTACTGTAACCGAGGGCACTTTATTATCCGCTCGGGGAGGCTGGTATTCATCGCCGCTGTTGCGCTTCGCAATTAATCTCCGCGGAGATTTACAATCTCGTTCCATAAGTCACTCCGCTTTTCCCACCCGAAACCAGTCGAATATTTCGAAATTAATAATTCGCGTTTCAAAAATGATCGTTCTGTTGCGCAAAGGTAGCTTTGCAGTTATCGCATTAGGAAATGGCGTATTACCGAGCATACGTATAAGGATTAATAAGAAAGGTACAAGGCTTCGTTCAGTGGCTACCGAGCTTTCTTACGATCCCTCTCGCTCTCCCTTTCTCTCTCTCTCTCTCTCTCTCTCCCTCTCTTTCCGAAAGTTACTTACAAGTAGCCGATGACTTGTGCAATTACTTTACACTTGAGACTGGAACGAAAATTTATACGCGCGCACGATACTGGCGATATTAATTTTTCGCATACACCCGTTATTACCAATTATAGACTCATCTTAATTAACCGTATAAATTACACACGGACCGTAAAGTAGGTATAATTGTACGAATCAAATGAGCCTGCATTATACGCATTATCGTTATTTATCGCCGTTATCCAGGCCAGCCAGGGCCGATGTCTCGTAAAGCAAACTTCGAAGCCCCTCGTGCAAAACGCTCGCAAACCGATGGGACTCACCCGTTACGATCAAAGCGCGATAAAACCCGAATCGAGCGTAAACCATCGTACCGAAAACCATGAAATCCCCGGTCCGACAACCTTCGTCAAACAGACCGTGCCACGGCAATTACCACCTGTGTAAAAACCCTCGCAAACGTCAGGCTCGTCAGCGCGATTTTAAGCAAGTGGACCCCGGGGTTAAGAACGGGAGAGAGGGAGGGCCCGAGAGCCGGACACCCAACGCGTCCCACCCACGAGCCGCGCGCGGACGATGATCCGCGAGAAGAAACGCGCGGCGGCATGGAAACAGGGACCATGGTGAAAAGTACCATTGATCCAGCGCCATATTTCTCCCGGCTGGACTTTATTGAGGAAGGGGGTTAGAGCGGAGGTATTGAATTCATCGGTGTACGTATTGTCGACAAGATATACGAAGCTGGGGGTTACGGGTTAAGTGGAGGCTGGTACCTCCGGTAAATAAGTCTCCCCGCTCGCGCTCTCGGCCTGTTCACCCGTGTGCGTTGTCTCGCGCGGCGGTTGCACGCGTGTGGAAAGTGCACGCTTTCACGGGGCAATTTATAATCGTACCCGGGTTCAATGGAACCCGGTGCCGTGTGGGACGGTGGAGAACAAAGGGACACCCCGTGGAAGCTAGGTGGTTGCTCTCAGCGCGACGAGCACCACCGCCACGGCGGACGCTCGGTTAATCGATGATTAGTCGCCTGGGAGCCCCTTTGATTCCCGAAGTTGATGTATCTACGCGCTGCGAGGATGTTCCTTTGAGCTGCGTTTACACGGCCAGGCGATGCTCGGAGTGGGCAGTCGTGGACGAGCGGGGACAAGCGTGAACTATGATTTACGTGGGAGATTTCGTGTGGCAGCGAAATGCTTGCGTTTTCTTACTGGTTTCCCTTTCCTCGTCAGAGTTCTTCGAACGAGATTTAGGAACCCGGAAGCGAATCAATCGATCGTCGCGTACCTTGCTCTCGATTTGGCTGCGAGTACGCCCACGGTACGGCTGGCTGGCTCTCAATAAAAACGCTCCTTCATTAACGCCGGTGACTTTTGGGACAAAGGATCGAACACGTACAGGCAGAAAAGGGGATCCTCCGTGCGTGGACATTGTTTGCACGTGAGTTACAGGGACGAGATGGCACAAAGCGCCGGTTCCAACCGACCTATGACCCCGCCTCTAATGAGCGGCAAAGCATGGCTATTGTGAGAGCGCCTCTTCCTCCCCGCGTTCGCTCGCGCTGGCTGCCCTTTGCGGTTCCCTTCCACGGGAAGGGCTCGACAGCCAGCCTCACCCTTCCGTGCTCCACCACGTGGAACGGCACGATACGTCGTTCGAGTCACGATCGCGATTCAAACTTATCGGGACTACTCGCGGTGCATACGTATCAAAGGGTTGAACGGGGTTGTCGTCGTTCGCTGAGGATACGAGAGAAGATCGAAATATCGAAAGCCTGCGAGTTACGCGTTTCAAATTGTTTAACATTGCCACGAAGTTACTTAACGGTATAAATAGCACGGAACGGATCAAGTCGTCGCAACGATACATTTTAGACAGAAGCGTAAGCTCGTTAAACACGTGACGCCCGGTAGCAATGCCAAGTGGAAGCGAGGCTGGCCGTTGCCAGGTAGAACTCTGATAAAATTTAAGCAAAATCGTGAATAGGACGGCTAGTAGAATTGGCAAGGTTCATCCAGTACAAAAGGGGCCGTTATAATTAGCCGAGTCGTTCGATCGAGCCAGTCCAAACAACCAGCGCGGTTCCACCAACGCGAAACATTGTCTCGAGCGAGTCAGCGTGAAAATAACAACGCGTATGATCGATGCATCCTGCAGGGGCGCGCGAGCACGGGGAGGAAGGACGATCCCCGGCTCGTAGCGAGCCTCTGCTCTCGGGTCTCTCTCAACTGGGTCGATCTTGACGCTCTATAATCCGGCAATGCCGCCGACAAATGGAGTGCTAAATAATCTCTCGACGAGAGAGTGAAAAAACGAGCAACAAGCCGAGCACGAGTCCCGGAGCGGAGCGTCGTTCGGGCAATAAGTCATCGAGGAGTATCGAAGACGATCCCTGGGACACGTATCTCGGCCGAGATCCGGTTCACCGGGGTAATTTTGGAAATTGCCACGATTAATTCTCGATATTGCGAACATTTTCTCCTCGCAGGGCACTGATGGACGTCTACTGTTGCGTGATCACGTCAATTCGAATCCCAATATCCAATCATCAGCGTCGGATAAGCAACTTTTCGTCGACGTTGATTCATACAGAACCCGGTTGCAAGGCAAACATAAATTACCGACTGTGCCCACCTTCTTTTTACCTAAAAATGCAACGTATCTACGTATTCAGAAAAGTCGAACGACGCGAAAAAATCGCGCGCAATTCCAACCCCTGACAACCCTTGAACGTAGAAAAACAAAAATCCAGTAGCGACGTTTTAAAACGACGCTCGCATCTCTGTCTGGCCTTAAGAAAGAACGATCGACCGTTGGATCGTTCGAAGGGACGAAACGAGAAGCGTGGAACGGCTTTCCCGGGAGGAGGGCGGTTTCCGCGGTGCAACGGTCCGCCTCGCAGCCTCGCGGGCAGTAGGAAGAGTCCCCGGCTCGCGGCGGTTCTCCGAAAGGGCCGCGAGTCGTGGAAAAAAGGATAGAAGAAAGGGGGAAGCGAAATCCCGAGGCGAACCGTCGCCGTTCTTGTCGGCCAGGCAGACGGCAGCAAAGGGGAACACCCTGTACATGCCAACGACATTCCCGAAGTGCAGCGTGCAGTTTTTCGCGGCTACCAGCGCAGTCCCTGACGAGTGAGTGACTCACGGGCCCCGGGAGTCGGAGCAGCAAGGGCGAACACGCGCGTGCTCCCTCTTCGGCGCGCGCGTCCGTGAGCACGCACACGTGCCAACCAGCAGTCTACCTCCGCGCGTGTACCGATCTGTCTGTACAGGGTGTTTATCGCGAATCGGTCATGCCTCGAGGAAAAACCTTTGATAATCGCCTCGAAGCCACGAGGAGGCTAAAGGTAGCCGAGCGGTACGACGGGAATGTCCGCGACTTCTAGCAGAGGAAGCTGGTACCATCGTACACTGGGTAGCCTGTTGGCAACGTGGACCGTTGGTTTAGGAACTTTCAATTTTCATCTTGTTTCGAATCGATACGCTTAAAATCTCTTGGGATTGGTAGCCAAATTTAATGAACAACGACGAGAGGTAACGATCAACCTAATCCGGAGGTAAATTCTGTCGTTCAATGTCTTCGCGGGACCGCAGGAAGATCGCGTAGCGTCTCATCGGAGGATATCCTTTGGCAGAAAAATGAGAGAGGAAGCGAGAAAACGATCGATCTTTCCTCGCCTACAGATGGCATCGTATCGATGTTGGATCGCGAGCTAGCCACCCAGTATAAGGCTCGCGAGGACTCGTGTGGACGCGTACACGTGTACGTATACTCGCGAGCATGTTCCGCTGGACGTGGCTCGTCGGTGTGCAAGTGGATCGAAGATCGAAGGATCACGAGCGGGAAGGAGAACAAGAAGAAGACGACCGAGACGGATACGAGGACGAGTGGAACGACGCGGAGCGCAGTGGTCCTCCCCAAGGGTGGAGGGGGACGGGACGAAGAAGGGGAGCGAAGCGCGAGATTTATTTGCCCGAATTTCGACGGGCGGCCGATGCCGTGGCCGCTTCCAAGGAATGCATTTCGCATTCGGGATCTTCCACGGAATATGTTCTGCGACGGGGTTGAGGTTTCTGCTTCGATCGGCTAAACCAGTCACCGAGGTTTGTTATTGTTTTCGGGGGCCACGGACCGTTCTTGCGACACGCCTGCCTCCTCCTCGTTCGATCTGGCTCCGTCGGACCGCGGTCTCGACCAAATGAAGAGCCCTGGAAAGAAAAAAAGAACGACCAGCACCGCTGCACTCGCTGCTGTTTTCCGAGCCACGCGAAAGAAGGTTACCAGCTGCTTTTTTAACTTGAACTTTTCAGGAACTACAGTGCGAGAGTTACGAAACGGTGCTACGCGAGATACTAATTCCTGCGTGGTAACAGCGAGACACCCAGTTTTTGTACCAGCTTCGAAACAGCGGAAGGTTGGAATCGAGAATTATGACACTGGAAGCGGTCCACGGCGGTCAGATTATAAACACGAAGAGCGCAGCTCGTCGTGGATTCAGCTGTCCCGCCGCTTTCCTCCAGCCACGGGGAAACTAGTCGATCGTTCGTGCCGCGGCCTGCGCGAAACCAGTAGTAGCAGCCCATTCGGATGATGTACGAGCAGCGATACGCGATGCAATTAGTATTCCGCGTATAAGAAATCCGAGTCGTGTATCTCCGTATTATCGTAATTATATCGCGGAAGGGAGTTTCGTGGATCCGTGTTAAGGAACCAGTTGGGGACTGCGTGTCTCGTACCGGCGCTTAACCCGTACGCCTCTTTGGCTTTCGTGTCGATCGCCATTTAGCGTCCCCGGTATTAATCGAATCGATAAAATCCAACAGCCAGCCGTGCTCGCTTGCCAACGCCGTGTGTGCGCCGACTGGACACGGAATCGAGGAATCCAGGAGTCGAATCGGTCGAAAACCGATTCGAGGACTCGAAACGGTGACGTAGCCGTGAGAGGTGTCGTTAACCGAGAGGGCCAGCGTTATCCGAACGAGGGATCGGCGATCGTCCCGGTGATGTATCGTTTCCGATCGGCCTCCCCTCGAATCGGCTCTATTAGGCCGTTGCCATCGGTTTTTACGCTCGAACGAAGGGATTCCGAGGCGCACAGGCGGGCCTCGAGCAACGGCGCGCACAACGTTCAGCTAATGTGTCTCGGGACCGGTCCGTACGAGATCCACTCGACGGCGTTTGGGAGAAAGACTAGATTTATGTCGACGAATGATTCACGACGTGATTTACAGCGGATTGTCCAGCGGCGCATACTGATTGACCGTTTATATCGGTCCACCGGTATCGCGACCCTCTAATCACTCGTTGGCTCAAGAAATCTCCTCTCTCCGTCGACTGCGACACGCTTTTCGCTTCTTTAGTTCAGTGGTCGTCAAAAGCGACCGTTTTCGGTGGTCTCGCGTCGATCGACTTCCTGGTTCGTTCGAGATGAGCAACGATCGCAGTCAGAAATACTTGTAGAAGCCTCTGAGAATGAGGAATGATGCGAACTTTTGCTTATCGTAGATCCACGAGAGCGAATAATTATTTCTGAAACGATTTAACGTTCGATTTAGAACCGCATCGCATCGATCGCGACTTCATCCAGCAGATCGATCTTACTACGGAATGATCGTCGATGGTAGACGCGTACAGGAGTCATTAGTATACCATCGTGTTCTCGCTTGGATCCGAGAAAAGCGCGTTTTTCCGGGCCGTTACTCAACAGTGGCGAACACGGGGAGCGGGCACGAACCCGTGTTTTCTGCGCGACGAGCAGCCCGAAAGTCCCGCGGGACCGCTCTTCCTCCTTTTTCCAATCTCCGTCTGCCCGATTCGTGGCTCGATCACGAAGGCAGGGCACGCGTCTCGCCCGTAGAATGTCGTCGTAACGAGGTGTTCCACCCCACCGCCGCGATGGCGGACGAAACCCGGTGCGCAGGGACAGATCTCTCGTCCTTCGTCTGGTTCGTGTCCAGAGGTGATCCCTCCGAGCGACGAGCGGCAGGGACGAACGTTTAAATTAGGCAGGGAATCCCGTGGAATCCACGAAAGAAACGCGGCGGCCGCGCATTCCGCGAGGTTTTGATACGCCTTGCCGGGGCTATTGGTCGTCCGGGGTACCATTAGCCCTTATGCGGTGGGAATGACTCCTTAGGGCCCCCGAAACCGGTCAACCTTCGCGCGGTGGGTCGTGCCCGGTTGCACACTCTAAATCCTATATTTAATCGGGCCGCGAATTCGTGCCCGGTGATCGATGGGGTCGCCGATCCGCGACGATCCGCGTCCGATAGAATTCCCAGAAAAACTTGCCTGCCCCCTCGTCGCTCCTGTATATGAGGAGGTATTTTATTGCCCGCCTCCGGATAGAAGAAGATAAGTCGATCGGAGGCCGCATCGACGCCGATGGGATTTATGTCGTCGATGATTCGATGCCGCGAACTTGTAAAAAGGCAAAGACCGATACGATGGATTTTATTACCGCGCTTTTGTCCCTCCCCTTCTGAATGATGCTAACGTTTAATTGCTGGCCGTGGGAGAAAAAAAGAACGGGCCGAACTGTCGATCGAAATAAATTCGATGTCTCTCTTTTCTTGCGCGGACACGCCCACGCGTTGCTTGGCGAGGATTTTTTTTCCGTTTTTTATTCAGTTTCGCGTTCAATTTTTGTGGGAGTAGTTGGATTCGTCGATGGTTGGTAATAACGTTCACGGATCTACGGTTGTTGCAGAGTCTGGCCACAGGTTGGACAGCGGCTCCCCGTTCTGGAGGATTCAGCTCGATCAGGATCTCCTGGACACCATCAGCGCGATATACCCGGAGTGGTTTAAGGTAAGCCTGCTTGTCCCACCCAAGTCCCTCTATCCGTCGCGATCGGTGGCCTCCGAGCGTCCTTGAACGAATCCCGGATAACGAGGTGCGCTCCTCGTGCAGGACTATACTAACACCCGAGCCTCGACCTCCTCTTCGTCGAGCACTTCCGGTGGTCAGTTGAACACCGAGGGCATCGTGGCCGCCGACACCAGCGCCGTCCTTGAGCACAAGGCCGCCAAAGGTGACCAGAAGTCCAAGTCCAAGGCGAAGAAGCCGGACAGCCTTAAGGACAAGGAGAGGGACAGGAAGGAAGCCAGACGCGAATCCAAAGACGAGAGGTGACTACTCTATCAATGAAATCGAATCGATCGTTCGAATCTCGAATCCGTACGAGTGACTGACCCCTCCGAGTATAATCGAACATAGTCGCAGCTGTGTTCCATAGAATCCGTGTTACACCTACGCGTCGCGACGCCCGCGTCGATAACGCGAACTCGCCGCACTCCATTTTCGCGAGTTCCGCCAGTTTATTTCTATCAAGCGGTCACGATAACCACGCGCGATCGTCTCTGGAAACGAGGCTCCCTCGAACGCTCGAGGGTAACATAAACGTTCGAACAGCCGCCTCCGTATCTACCGAGCTGACGAGCGATCTCTCTCTTCTCGAGTGTCCGAAAAATGTCTCCCGTCCAGCTGGGCGCTAATTTAACCTGAACTTTCCGCGTTCAACGCTGCCCCTTATCTTCTCTCTCTCAGTTCGCCTTTTTCTTTCCGCGCTCGTCGCTTCGAATGACCCGGTTTTACGCGCGCTCGAACGCCTCTCGCGAGATATCGTTCCACCCTCCGCGGTGCGCCGCGAGATAACGCGCGACGATGTTGCGTCGCGACTTATCGCGCGCTAAATCATTTCGCGGGGATACGGCTTCCGAGTACTCGGCAGCGGACTCGCGGCGACACTTCGAACGCAGTAACGTAAATTACGTTCAATAAAACGGGAGATAACGGGGTGTAACAAAGTTGCAGAGACGAGGTCTATTTGATAAATTTTAATTGCGCGGTTCTGTTGCCCGCGGCACATCGCGAAAGAGTCGCGGCAGGTAACGGAGGTTCCTGGATTTTAAGAGTTCCATTACAATCTTCGTCTCGTTTCATTTTTTTTTTTAAGTGGACAGTGTTCCACGGTTAAATTCTTGAACGTAGTCGTGCAAAGGTATAATTGAGTCGAAGTATGGAGATAAAATGACGGTGAATCGACACACGCTCATCAGTATAATATGGCACTTTGGATAAACACTCCTTCCTGTACTTTTTAAACCAGAGATATCAATTAAAATGTTATTCATATACAGTATATCAAAAAAAATTCCTCAAACGTGCGCTGATTCGATAATCACCACTTAGATTCAGCTAAATCGCTAGATAAAGACAGTAAACAGGATGAAAATCTACTTATTAACAAAAACGCTGAAATTTCATCGCCTAATTGGATCTATTACACTAGAACCCGAGAAGATCGAAGTTTCGCAGGCCCAGCGATTCATCCCGCGCGAACGGTTTCTTGCCGGAGGGGTCAGTTGCTCGCGATCCGCTTTAGCAAAGGGGCGAAGAGGAGAAATGAGGGAGGGAGGGAGGCGGTTTTCGTCGCTTTCTGATGAAAACGTTCCATCCGGTTCGATCGAGTGTCGATTGATCCGTCATTCCGTCGTGATGAACAAAAACGGGGCCGGACGATGGGACCCGGGACCGATTGACACTCGTTTTGCCGGCGCGTTCGATCCCTCGCCCCGGTGTCCCCGTTCTCCTCTTCCCGCGATTGCCGGACGCGACCAGGGGCGACGAGAGGCCGCGCACACGGCCCTCCGGATGCCCGTGGGGTTCCCGTCGGCCGCTCTCGACGTATATCCCCGGCGTATGAAAGATTAATTCACAAAACGGCACGTTTTGCCCCGTTCCGGTCCGCGCCCGGGACCCGCAGGGACGCTGGAAACTGTAAGAAAGGCACGAAGCCCTCGCCGCAGCAGGACAAAGCGGCGGACGTGGCAGGAAGGAAGACCGCGGGTGTTCCAGGATCGCAGGCCGTTGAGATGGCCGAGGGTAATCAGTCGCCGCCGAAGGCGGAGGTCGACGACTCGCCGCTTCAACACGCCATGGATCGCAACAAGGAATGTGAGTACATTTACATTTTATTGCTCCCTTTTTGCCCGACGGCTGCCCTTGTCGTCGCGCTTTATGACCCTTAAACGAGAACGAGGCCCGGGTCCTCTCCGCTCTTAGCCTGGGTTCTTGCCGCGGACCCTCGCGAGCGATTCGCGTCTTTCGTCCGGTGCCTGGATCCCTCGCGGGGCCCCGTAGGCGATTTTCTGGACGATCCCGCCGCGCCTTCGACGATCGGAATCGTCTCGTGGCCGCGGCACCGATTCACGGGACGTTTTTATCCCGTTCGCCGCGCCGCGCGGGACAACGCTCGAACGAGATCGTAACGGAAAATCGACAAGCCCGCGGGTACGTATTCCCCCCCTCCCCCGGCACGTCTTCGAATTTTATCGCCCGCGATCGCCAGTTTATATCCCCCGCCACGCGAATTAACCTTTTTCTCCTTGCGCCGCGAGCAACGGAGAGGACCGAGCTTCGCTGCTTCCTGCCAGCCGCGCAACAGTTTTATGCCTCCATATTTTTCCCGCATAACTCGCGTTTCTGTACTTTTGCAAGTGCCTGTTTATGGAATAAGTTTTTCGTGTGCATTGCTAAAAAAAATCGTAATTACTTTGCCAGTAATTGAAGGTTTTACGAATATAAGGTAAAAGTAACGAATGCAACTGAGAAAGAAACGATCGATGGCGAACGCGATCGACCAAAGCGAAAGCTTCCCGTTGCATCGCGAGCACGTCCGCGCCCCCGATAAGCGACGATTGATCTTGACTAGCAGCGCGCGCGGAGGAGGAAGTGTCGGTCCCCACGTCCGGAATAAACGATGAAAACGGCTAACGGTTCGCCGTGCGACGACGTTCGCTTCCGATCGGTGGCCAGGCAGCGCGAGCCTCGGTTATTATGCGAGACGGCCTGTAATCGCGCAACTGTGTTGCGTGCATCCCAACGTTGCAGTTACCCTGGCCTGTTGGTCGCGTATCCGCGGCCAAGCATCGCCTCCTCGTCGTTACGCCTCCGTTCCCCGTGTAATCATCCCGTCGTTACCGGTTGTCGAACGCCGATTCGAGATCCGCGAAAGTTTACGCCGGCTGACCTCTTTAGCGCCGCTTAATGCACGTCTCCAATTTTGCTCGTCTCGCTTCTGCGCGAAATCAATGATAATATACGGCGCCTCGTAACTGCGATATAATGTGTAGCGTGAAATTCTTGTTAAAACGAAATTGCGTTGCTCCTACCTCGCGGTGGATCGATCAGCCTTTTTGGCCTTTCAACGCCGCGAGATACGGGTCCGTTTGTTGCGTATCCTCGGACCGCACAACGGTCCTGGCAAAATCGTTGCATGGTTGCGTAGTGATCGACTAATGCAACGCGACGCGTTTCGATCGATACGCAACTGTACCCATACGGAAAAGTGGAAATTACGATACTTCTGGCAGACGTAAACGCAAAAGAGGCGTGAAAAGTTGCGCTGTTCGCTCTCCACACCCACGAGTCGCGCGACGGGTCTTCCATAGAAAGGAAGAGGTTAAGATCAGGCGAGCGGAACCCAGTCGCAAGAAAGTTATACCGACCACCGGCCCTCGCGGACGTAACATCGTCCCGACATCGGTTCGAGCAACACCGTCGAACAACAATACAACGAGTGGCCAGCGATAACTCATCGCGAGCCGCAGTACGCGGCGCTGAAGCCTTTGGACGCACGTAACGAGGCCGGGCGGAGCATCGACTGCGGCGATGGTGGAGACCCGCGTCTCTCGCCGGACCGAAAATTGATTTTGCCACGGGCAAACGAAGCCGCGGCTCGGTTTTTGCGCCGCTCGCATACGTTATCCCCCGCAGCACGCGAGCGACGCGGCCTCGCGATCGATCGACGTATAAATACGTCGAGGCGGGGACGCGCGGATACGACCCCCGCGGTGCGTTTGTTCCGCGCTCTGTTCTTCCCCTCCGTGCCGGACGAATCGTAACGCGTAGCTGCGGGCCCGAGCAGGCCTCATTAAAGCCGCGGACCACCGGCAGCAGTCCTTAGAACGTCATTTTGTCGCGTTTATCGGCCGCCTTTTTCTGCAATTACTTTTTGCCCGCGCCGGGCGAACCGGGCCGCGCGCGCTCAACGCACGCACACGCCACCGAGACGCGTACCTGTCGACAGTGGCGTCGACCTTATTTTTTCGATCGATTCCGAGACGCGTTCAACCGTTCCGTTGTCGAATTACCTTCGAAGTGGGCGAAATTTCGTATTTTCTTTGCCAGTCGACGAAGAGTTGGGTATCGTTGAACTTGAGGATTGGAGTATCCGGTAGTCTCCTGTTAAAACGACTATCTAGTTTCTCGAAATTTAGTCTATATTTAGAGACTTACTCTACACTATACGCGTATTTAGAAATGGTTTAAAGGTGAAGGTACGATGAATGCGTTCATTGTCATCAGAGTGGTTGGACTGTTGGAAGTGGAGATTGCAGGTCGATGATTGCTGATAATTTGAGTCAAGGATGTATGAAACTAGTTGAATGGATGAACGAAGGAGTAGAGAGTGGAAAAACGCGAGAAGATGCCAAAAAGTATGGGAAACTGCAGGTGAAAGTCCATACATGAATCCATTGGAAATGTTCATGCGATCACCGTCCGTCTGATCGGTCTTCAGCATCATCGAAGGTAGTGAAATTTATGACACGTATAATATATATTAAGTCATGTGCCATCTAAGTTTTGGGCATGCAAATACTAGACAGAACTAAAGACGTTTCTCGAGAATAGCAATTGCTCCGACCATGGCGTAAATCTCGCGATGGAGCATGGGGTGAACCTTCAAGTAAATAGCTTCAAGAACAGCACAGGTTGATTCCGTCGTTACTTATCAATTTCATCCAAAGAATAGCTGGTTCTTTAAAAAAGTTCCGCGGCATCGAGAAGAATGAACAGCAGAGACGTTCGTTCGATAACATTCTCCGTTAGTTCGTCCGCGATCGGCTCGCATTCCCGTCGTTACAGCAGTTTACGTCACATCGAGCTATTACGATCGACGTTCCCCACGTCCTTCCATTGTCCCATTGGAGCGTTCGTTGAGAAGCGGTTGGAATTTCGCCCCCTCAGACGAGAATCAGAGTTCGCGATGTGGAATATCCAGAACGCGCGCGAGCGACCGTTTTCCCGCGTGGAAACGTGCGACGGTAGGCCGCGCGCTGCCCCCGTAATTCCGGCGTCACTGTTCGAAGGGGACAAGTACCCACACACCTGTGTACTGGCGTTCGCGCTCTCCCGGGAGAGTAATACCCACGGAAAGGACAGAGAGAAAGATAGAGAGAGGGAGAGAGAGAGAGAGAGAAAGGGAGCAGCGCGAATATTCGTGCGGACAGGTAGGTGCGCGCTGGCTGCGCGCGGGTATAAATATACGGGAGACAGGAGGCGTGCCTATTTATAACGGTGATATCATCGACGATTACCTACGCTTTCGCGTGGACAATCGTAAATTCAGCAGGGTGCGGGCCGATTTCAGACTTTGCCGAGAGTATCCCTCTCTTTCCCCCTTCATCTTCGCGCCATCTCGCTCTCGCGTCCGTGAAATCGCAGTCTTTCCCTCCCATCTTCGATCCCACCCTCCCCACCAGCCTTTCGCCCGATCTCTAAGTTATCTTTCTTTCTCCGCGCGACGACGCCATTATCCTCGCGCCAGCCCGAGTCTGACTCAAAAGTTCGAGACTACTTCCACCGGAGAACCGCGAGTAATTTAAGGTCGATCCGAGAGTCGATAGGACCCGTCGTGTGGGCACGGAATTCCGCCGCGAAATTTACTTGGGCATTCTGCGTTCCGTTCCAGGGATCGACGCTCGTGCCCAACCCTGCAACCCCTTCGCGTAGTCCTTTCTCATTTTCACCAGCGAACGGTCAAATTTTTCATCCCCTTGATTGCAATTATAGCAATTACTATTTATTATCACGCTCGTCGTTACTTAGTCATTTCGCCAAAGAGATTAGACGGTTATGAAAGACACTCTGACAGGAGCACGCAATTCGTCCCAGCGTTTTATTGCAATTACCAATCTCAACATTCCACGCGGCAAGGAACACGTTCTGGCGACGCGAGAGTTCGCTCGAGAAAAGAGAAAAAAAAAGGGAAACGGAGTGTATCTCGTGAGCCGCCAGTGAGACTGGCGCCTGAATCTCTCGCGAGCTCGTCTCGCACGCGGAACCGCTGGGCGAAAATTCGCTCGAACTCGAACTGGAAACGAGACGTACGCGACGCGGCGCGTTTCTCGCGACAGGGACACCCGAGCCGTCGCTTAATAACCGGGGAACCCGATCACGGGGGTAATTATCGACCGCGAGTACGATCCGGTACAACGACTCCCCGAAAATACGCGCCATTAACGCGCGGTCGTTTCGTAATGGAAAATTATGTCAGAGATGCGGAGGCCTCGTTTCCAATCGCCCAGCGAGCCGATAACCTCGCCGCCAGGCCGAGGCGCTCCTACTTAATGAGACATCTTCATTAATGAAACGTCCCACGCGACGGGGCTCGTTTTCCATTATAACAGAGCCCAGCGCCGGCGGTCGAGCTTGTTTTTGTGCTCGCCCGTTGCCTCTCCACGAGAAAATCCTCGACGTACCACGCGTTTCCACCGCCCCGCTCCTCTCTGCCACGGCCCAACGAATTTCGTAACGACCAGGCTAATTAGCCCGGCTAACGATTAAAACTGTACCCCCTGATTTCTTATCGAGACACGGCCCCCGCCTTCCACGAAGTAGTCTCTTTCAAAAGGTTCCGTCGTATCATTTTTTCAATCTCTTCCTCGTTTCTTCGTTTCTCGACTTCGACTTCTTTACATTCTACTTCTTCTACTAAGATCGTCTTCGTATCGACCATTCACAATCACGCATTATACATGAAAGAAGTTTACGAGTCAGCCATATGTTCGCGTAAAGTCGTTGAACGTTTCGAACCGTTGGTATGCTAATCAGTGAAACTGTCGCAATCGTGCACGCTGTCGCTCGCATCAACGAAGAGTCCCGCGTTTCTTCTTCCGTTCTCCATCGATCCTTCCTGGTTGCGCTCGATCTTGCCACCTCTCGCGGTCGATCGACGCGTTCCCGGTTATCCGCGCTTTTCCCTCTAAGCGCTAAAAGTCGACGGCTATGCCTTTACCGGGCTTAATTATGCGACCTGGTTCCCCAGTCGCTTTGAAAAATCCGTTCGACGTCCAATTACCCGGGCGGCGACACGAAAAACGTCGCGCACTTTTTCCTCTTTTTCCCCCCTGTTTCGCGTCTACGCGCGCGAGAGAGCCAGCCCCGGTTGCGTTACACGCGCGGCCCGATCTTTCGAGGGCGTTCGCGGTGAAATTAATTAAACGGAAAGCAGGATCGTAACTTTCGGCTCTGCCGGTCCGTAAAAGTGTCCGACGCCGGGCGTTTACGGCCTTGCGCGCGCGAACGCGCGCCTTCTTTCGCGGAGGACGTCCGCGAGACGTCCCTGAGTAAAAACGCGGCGAAGTTAACCCACTTCGAACGACGAAACGGGCCCTTCGCGTGAATTACACCGCGAGCCATCGGGTCCCGAGTGAGCCCCGCGTAGGACGCGGAGGAGCGCGAGCGCGCGCGCACGGGGGATCGTTCCTATCCACGCGTTCAAGTCTCTGGATACGCGAGGTCCGTCACGGACGATTTCACTTAGGGCTGCCTCTTACCACCGAAATTTCTGCGCAACGTTCGATGATTTATGACGCCTCGCTACGCGAGGCTACGCGCCTTCCTTTTTTCTCTCCTCCTCCCGATCGAATATGGAGTATGATGGATTTTAACGAGTCTCTTAACTTATCGCCGTCCATTTCGAGGTACGGTTACGATTCGCGCCGCGAGACCAAAGGGAACGGCATCGAGCGAGCGTCGATTTTTCCGTGGCATAAAATTCGACCGGGCACGCACGAAAAATCGTTACTCGCGATGATAACCAACCGCGTGAGGGACAGAGAGGGGCAACAGACCGCTCATAATCCCACACGTGTCGGGCATAAATTACGCGGCGGTCGATTTCGCGGATCGAGAATAGTTCCGACAGTCTCGTTTACGTTCTATCTAATTTATCGCGTGTCGCGCGCGTGTACTCTCGAATTAACTGGGAACGCGGCCGGCGCGAGATAACCAATCGCCCGGACTGGTCCACAATTCATACGATAGTGTGTAACGGCGCGAAAAATGCGCGGCGGCGCGGAAAAAATCGCGCGCGGACACGCGGACGCCGGCGTTCCCCGCGCTGTACAGGGTGAACCACTTCCAGAGGGAACTCTTTTATTATTCCAGTCGCGCGGGAAAGTTCGTGCCGCGAGGAAACTTGTCGCGCGGGATTCGTCGCGAGTTTCGTTCCAACCGTCGGATGAGGATCTTTTACCTCGCATTATTTACATAAGCCCTCGATTCTTTAACGTCTTCTTCCCCTTTTTTCGTTTCTGCTCGCTGAGAAGCTTGCTTCCTGGAATACATTCTCTATACTTGTGTCAAGTAGAGTATCGTAGGCGTGCAGATACAAGGAAAATCCGCTGTCGCTTGGTACAAGCTAAATTCTACGAAAAATGTGACATTCGCAAATATTATATCGTACAATACGGATCTCTTTCACTACTGTATTTCCTATTTCTCGATATCTGAACGGTATCCGCGTGTCCCTCGCGAGCGATATTTCGCGTACGAAACAATAGCTGGTGGAAAACGGCGACGTTAATCGGTTCACCGTGTATACCGGCTCGAACGAGGGGCGCGTGCTGCCTCGTCAAGCCTGGACGCGCGCAATTTCGCGATAGCGGGGCGCTTTCCATCGGCCGTTTCGTAACATCACGTTTTGATAATATTATGCCGATTTTTCACGCCTGCCTCCTCGAGGAATCGATCTCCGGCGTCATACTTATAAATAAATCGCGCGCGTTATCTTTGCATATTCATACACATCGACGTGTCCCGGGTTCCCCGTGGGCGAACCGGATCGAGATACGTCGAATCGGAGCCGCGGCTGAAAGTATCGCATTGAAATCGCCACGCGTGTACACGTGTACACGTACACGTCACCGTAAAAATCGCGTTGCGCCTCGTCGTTCGACCAGCGAGCTGGTGTGCGTTCCGCGGCGCGAGAGAAAAAGAACAGAAGAAAAAAAAACAAAAAAAGGGTAAAAAATAGGGGGAAGAAGCGAAAAGGACGCGACGCAGCTAGCGATGCTTACTTACATGCCCGGCCCACGCACGTAACACGGTGTTTTATAATGGCACGGCGACGAGCCACGTGCCAATCCACCCGACAATCGCGCCGACTATTTTCTCTCCCGGCTTCGCTGCCCTGTTCCTAGCTGAACGCTTCTGTCGCGCGGACACGGGCGATCCGCTTTGATTTACGGCCCGAGCATCCTCCTTCGCTCGAGCTTTCAGACGCCTCGATCGTAATTGATAGTATTTCAACCGATTTTATGGTCGACGCGCGGGTATCTGGGCTGCGCGGCTGTGCGGGTCGTCGAGTCGTTTGCCAGGGTTTCTTTAACGATATCGACCGAATACACCCGTGTCCGTGACTCATCGGTGTTGTAATCGGCGATGGGAACACAGAGTTTACTGGTTATACTCTAATCTGATTGTTAACCTTCGCATTTCCATCTGTGCATTCAAATCGACCACGCTTTAAGAAATTAACAACCAGTTAATCTATCAAGAAAGTACCGCTTCGATATTCTGACGCGAACAATAAAGTAGAAACCAAAATCCACTACTGTGAAACGTAATCGACACACGTCTACTTCTTAAAATAATTAATCAAACTTGTATTTGAAAATTATTTCGTTCAAAGAGCAGCGTATTGGGCCAGTTCGTTTTGCCCCGATCATTAAACGAGATCGAATCGAAAATCGTTGGCGCGACGCGTGTACGATTATCGATCGTCCGCGAGTCACGATCGATCGAGGTGGATTTTTCGACGCGCAGACGAGTGGCAGAAATTCGTGCATCGAAACGAGGCGGCGAATTGAAATTCAGTAGCCAGTGCCGACGGAAAACATTGACGGGAGGAAGGAAGTGACGATCGTTGGTATTCAAGGCTGGCCGATCGCGGTGGCGAGGGAAAGGGGTGCCGGAGAGGGAATCTCTGAGCCAAAGAACTCCGGTGACCGAGTGCTGACGCTTAGAATCGTTTCTTAGCCGACGCCCACGCGCGGCGAATTAAACGGGACATCGTCTCTTCCTTCCGCGAGCGTTCGTGCCCGGAGAACGGCTGGTTCCGAGCCGAAACCGAGGCGACACTTTTACCTTCGCCCGTCCTACGTTCTTCCCTTTCGTTCCCCGCTCGTCGCCCTTTCGCTCGCCACGAATTCAGGTTAATTGGTCTTCTATTCCGGAAGAACGGCGTCCCAGCTAAGACACCGCGGTGGAAGACGTTTATCAACCAGTCACACCGTTCTATTTTTATTACGAAGACACTAATGGCACGTAAATCGGTTCCTTCGAGATGTTTACTGGTATCGAAGAAGTTGTTAATTATTCGAAATCACTGCGTGAAGAGTGTCGCGAAGTCTGACGCAACTCTCCTCATTTCTGGCGCATGTAAATTCCTCCAAATATTACACCTCGAACATTGTACAATTACGATACCAACGTGCTCCAACGTCCCCGTACTGAAATTCCAAAAGCGGTCGTCACACGCGACATCGTTCACGATCGACCCCTGCAGATAACGCGGGGATACAACGAGGGAGCGGAAAAAAGATCGCGCTCTCCGCTCGTGGTCCCAGCGCGACAGCTGGTCCATGGAAACGGCGATAAATCGCGCGCGTACTCCCGCGCGCGAGGGCTTGGGAGCGCGCGTATTCCTCGTACGCGAGGCAGTCTCTCGCAGAAGTCTCTCACGGATCGTTTCGTCATCGCAGCGATAGACGAGAAGGCAAAAAGGCCGGACGCAGGACAATTCCACGGCCCACGCGCCATTGTGGTCGCGGCAAATCGGTCGGCCACCTGGTCCCCGATGCAGCGAGTCCGCGAGCTGGCCTTCTCCCGTTCCTACCTTTCCTCTGCCCGTCTCTCTTCCACACCGGTACCCACCGCCTTCCGTCGTTGCTGTTATTAGACGTTATCGTAACTCCGAACACCTGACGGCTACCTGGAAACATTGTCATTCCCAGCGCGCGCCCCGTAACGAGCCGCCTATCCTTCCAACCGCCGCGGAGTCATCTCCAACCAAGGATCTCTTTTATTCGACTTAATCGCGCCGCGGTGATCCGAGGACGTTCGCGTTCGCACCCGTTTTCGACGGTTCATGGACCTTCGTCTTGCTTTAGAAATTGATTTTTGGAGTAACGTTTGGAATTTTTATCGAAATGTTGGTTGGAGTACTTTATAAGTAAAGCAGCGTGTCTCTCACTTGTACGAAGTTTATTCATTAATGTGGATAAGCTCAACTATGGATGCTTTTATAAAAAATGCAAAACGCTTATAGAGTGCAAAAATATGCGACAGGTTCAAAGTAGAAGTATACGTATGTATAATTAAAATGGCTATTTAATCTCTGTGTATTCAATTATACGCAGATACTGGACATCGTGTCGCTAGGTGGTACCGAATAAGAGAATCTAAATCAAAATTAGATAGGATACCTTGAATCGATCTCAAAGACAACGATATCCTTCCCTGAACGAAATTTCGCGTATAAACTGGATAAAGAACAGCACATAAAAAGCAAAGCGTCAGCGTGTCGCGGAGAGTTCATAATCATGCGCTTATGCTTGCCCTTAGTGGGCCAGCCGATCCAACTACAATAAATACCCTTGAGCGTAACGTCGAGTCGATCCATAACCGTGGATCCGCGACATATTTCCGGGCTGCGTACACGCGGAAGCGCGTTATCGCCATATCGGACACCGGCGGGACGACAAAAGCCATTGATCCAACGCGTTATCCGTTTCAATTCCCCCCGCGACGCCGAGTCTCGCTTTCAGCTGTCCATTATAGATCTTCCAGATAAAACAGACGTAATGCCTTCAGCGAAGAAATTGACCGGTTCTGCCGAGCGGCTTGAACGGCATGCCATGCCAACCACATGTGAAATTTCGCGAGATCGAGCCACTCCGTTCCGCGCATTCCTCTCCAGCAACGATCGCCGACGGATCGTCGAATCCTTTAACTTTCGTCGAGAATACCACGCGACACCTAGTCTCAAATAATTTTATATATGAATGATCGAATATCGTGCATTTATCTAATTCTTTTCGTGACTCTATCTTCAGCGTTGCTACTTGAGGATTAGCATTGATGTCCCTCCGTGCTTGTATTACGCCTTTCGAGTAATAATTAATCAGATTCTAGAAACAGTAACCGATATTCTGAGAAGAGTACACATGGCACACCAATTGAACATACTTTTTGGACAAGTTTTGTGATTTAAAAGAGACGAAGTCGAATGAAGAAGCAGTCGTTATTAACTAAGAAGTATCTATGGATATTTGTATTAAGAGTTTCCAAGTATTGTGGAGTTTGAAGTCCGTGTTCTTGGCTGTTAAGAGAGTAGTTCATGGCAGGCTCGCGGTGTTGTCGAGTGACACGATGCAGGCCTATTTGCCCCCTTTTATCCAAAAGAAAGACCAAAGAAGTCTTGTCACTAGGTTTTCAGGCATGAATTAGAGAAAGAGAGAGAGAAAGAATATAAAGACGAGGGTGATTAGGCATGATACAACGAGTAGTATAAAATAGAAGATCGTAGAAAGAAAGACGCAGCGTACAATATAGAATGAGAAGTCGTAGCGTGGAGAAGGTTTAGGCGTAGTAGAAAATAGCGTCGATTCGAATATACTAAGATCAGCTTAGTTATAATTTACGTGACAAATAATCCCACTTACAGTTTGACTCTGTTCCATAAAACTTTCAATCCCAGTCCAACAGTGCTAACAAACTTAAATCACATCTATTCAAGCCAAATAGAGCTCTGTAATTAAAGAAAAGACTTTGAAGGAAATGAAGAGTGTCAGTTATTAATTCGACTATTGTTTTTTTTTCTCTGTCTGATGACACTCGAGTCTGATAATTTCTACGGGCTAATGGAATTGCGAGGCGAAACGGAGCGAGTCGATGAAAAGGTGGGATACAGCGTTAAAATCGATATTAAACGAGCGTCCGTGGAAACGGGGAATAAAATTGGTTAGCTGTTTATCGGAAGGAAACGATGTTTACAAGCGTGTTCGATTATGTACGATATTTTCGTTGGCATGGGAGAACGCCGCGGTATTCCTGGCAGCGAACAGTGCTCGCATTGATTCTCGAATTCAGCGCGACATTATTGCCGGTAAACACATCGAAGGACACAATTCACGTTGGCTGCGAATTATATTGTCCGCGATAATGAACAGGCCGGGTAACGTTTATTTTGTATGATATCATGGATCGCGCGAGTGCTGCCGGCTAGCAGAATCTCAATATCTATAAACGAAACATGTTAATGAATCGGGACGGGCTAACCGACCACTTATTTCATCGTTACTCCGAACAATTTTCTCTTTGTCCGCGGTGCAGCCGGTACTTTACCCGCGGACAGTGTAATTACGATAGTGTTATATAGGTCAATGTTACCGCCCACTCTACCTCCTTCCTACGATACAAAAAAAATCTCATTCTTAACAACATGTTAATCTCTTTGCCTCCAATAATGGTACGAGCCAGCCAAACACTCGTACCAACAAACTCTGAAATGAGATGCGATAATATAAAGTACTTGAACTAACTTTATAGAATGGATCACGATCAAAAGAATACTTCATTGCAACGCGAGTAAAGTAGAGAAGACAATTATGATCAGACAGATCATTTAATTTTGTTAAAAAGTTAGAAGAACTAATAGGAACGCGTGGAGGGCTCTTGAAGAGTATCGTGAAAGAAAGAACAGTTAATGTGCTGGCAATAAACGTCCGTATAAAACGTGTAATTAACGAATCGTCCGCTTTCCTGAACAAAAGAGAAAACATGGATACGTCTCGCGAGCGTCTGCGGCGACAGAGTGCCATGGCGCGGATTCAGCGGCGTGTCCGTTCCCCATTCGGGCACGATTTCCCACATTAGCGGCGTAATGATGGCCGCCCGAGGCTCGTCCCCGAATCGCAACGTTGTTATTACCATTTCATTACCTCGCGGCGAAAAGGCGGCGAACGACGCGTAAATTACGCGGCGTGACATAAAGTACGGGCCAATTTGCCGTGGCCGTCGCCGAGACGGGTCCGCGCAGGTGAGCCGAGCGAGACGACGCGTGCATACGCGATTTTTCCCGATCGAGCCGATTCTAAAACGAGAAACGGTACCCGTGGTGGACTCGACGACGGGACGACGTGGACGTTATTAAAAAGCGATTGTCATTTTCTCCTCGACGCTGGTATTTCTGTTCGCCTCTCGTCTCTTCGCGATTTTCATCCGCTTTCTCGAGAGAGCCTTTCGTAACAGGGATATTAAATAATCGCCACTCGTGTCGGTTGTAATTTTCAATTTTAATCTGAACTGTGGCAAGGGAAAGAGAAATTTGTTGGATATTGCAGTTTCTGTTTTGTTGGGTATAGAGTTATCCATTTTCGAAAATCGCTCAATTCGTGACAGTCTAAGTGAGTGTCTCGATGAGATACTAAAGTACAGTGGCGTACGAACGAAGTAAAGTACAAGAAGCACATTTTTACAAAGGAAAAGTCGCTCGAATTCCTTAAATGTCGCCAGTCCAGTATCAGGCAAGGCGTTGAAACGATACGTTTAACAAAGATAGGAAAGCCGGACTTTCTTCGTACGCTGAGAATGCTGTCGTTGCGTAACAAAGGGAAAGGGCGAGATACAGATCGCTAATTACCTAATTAGACCCAGTGACCCAGTGCGTCGACCACCCGGTATGGGCAACTCTCTCCTCTTCCGTCCACAAATATCCTGCAATTCCCATTTCCGAGTCATTTCAGCATTTTGCTCTGAATGAGCGTCGATCAAGCAAGTATCCTAACAACGGAAGCTGTGGATCGGGATTGAAATGCCTCGACACTCGTTCGAAGTAAATACTCGAGTGAAAACACAGATGAAAGTGAACCGATATCTTCGATCGCTGCAAATCGAGCTATCCAACAGAAACTCCAATTGATTTTACACCATTCAAAAACGCGAAACTTTTCAATCTTGTTTTCATTTCTATTATTTTTTTGAGGACGTAATTAAAATTGATTAGCGACAGCTGTTTATACCTCGTGAGCGCATCAAATATCATGCGAACACCCTTCCAATATCGAATCGCCAGCCTTTAATCTCAGCCTTAACCCGATTGTGTATTACCATTAATCGCGGTCGTTTAATTTCACGGTACGGAGGTTGCGCAAGCGGTACCAGACCTCTCGAGCATCCTCCTCCTTTACCGCGGCAGCGGCTCGGACCTCGCGTTTAATTATGCCAACGATTATGATCGAGCTTGCGCGCGGAACGTCTCTGAGGAATTGCCATTTAGCGTCCGTTGCCGTTTTATTAAAATCACTCGTAGTCGACGGTTTCACGAGAAACCGAAGAAATGGTTTCCACGAGGCTGTCCAGACGGGTCGGTGTTCGTAACGTGCATTATAACGGCTAATTGCTCGATCGCGTGTCTCGCTCGGCGTTGGTACCATTCGCGAAAGAGATCTGATCGCGAGATTAAAAGTCCAGATTCTGAACGACCCACCGTTAGAATCTCGCTCCCGATGCGTTGATTAGGTTCGCCACTGGATCGAAGCGAGAAATGTTCGCGGGTATCGTCGACCACGGTGTTTTATCATCATCGTACCCGATTCCACGGAAGAAAAAAAAAACAGAAGGTACATTCGCGAACAAAACGCTCGGAATTCCACGTATGCAGCTGTGAAAAAAGTAGTCGTTGAACCCGTATCACGAGCTCATTTCTCTGGCCGGTCGAGAGGAAGCACGCGGACCCGCTTTCTTGTCGCCGCGAGTGAATTTCACCCGAGTGGCGACAGATAAAACCGTGGCGTGGCGTCATAAACAACCGATTATCTTAATTAACCGAGAATTGTTTTAGCCCACGCGGGGCGCGCTGCAACCGTCAGCCCACGTGCGAACGCCTCTCGCGCGGCCGTGCGCGAACGAGCCGTGCACGCGCAGGGGAAATTTCGCGACGAGCAAAAGCCACGCTGCCCTCCATCTTGATCTTCGTCGGCTAACGCAATTTAGCGTCTCCGTGTCGCGCAGCTGTCGCGAAAGCAAAAAGTGTCACTGGCTGTTCTTATTGTCGAGCAACGAACATCGAAACCAACGAACGAATCAAGCGCAACATTCCAAAATACAGAATGGAAGTGTAAACAACGCAGTTCGAAACATCAATGATTGACGCGATTAAAATAAACGAACAAATCCGAATCTCGACGACGGCTAACAAACACGCCCAGCGTGGGTGTGCTTCCGAAAAATCGAAAAGTCGTCGATGCCTGACAGAGAGCGGTGACGACGTCGGACGAGAGAAGGTTGGGCGAGAGGTACCGTTTCCTCGGCGAGGATCCGCACGGAACGAGGAGAAACGGGAACGGCGCGGAGGTGGGTGTTGTTTACCAGGAGGAAAGGTTCGCGGTTCGTCAGCGAGCGCGCGTGTCCACGCGTTTAGCCGACGATGGGGCCGAGCCGGCCTTGAAGAGGTGAGCCACACGTGGGTGCGCGGGACGCGGAAGATGGAAAAGTCGCTCCCCGATCCCGCGTGGGCGAAATGTATCAAGGCTGACTTAGGCGAAGTCGTTCTGTCGACACTTGTCGCCGATCTTGACGTTTAAATAGGTGAACCCGGTTGACAAACGACCGAACTTCCAAAGCGGCACCCAGACACCGCGATATCCTTCGAGGTCGCTGCGATCCTATCTATAGAGCATGCACGCGAGCCTCTAACCGTGGCGACAGGTGCAGCAAGGGTGTGGACGTCGCCTTCGTATGTCCCGACTGTTTTACAATTAAGCTAACGCGAGCAGTGGACCGTTTCTCCGCCCTTTTTCGCGATTTTTTTCGCTAGACACATTACTCGAGCGAACTTTGGAGCGAAGGGGTGAAAAAGAAGGGAGCAGGAAGTGGTGAATCTCATTCCACTCGAAAAATGGGTGGTAATCGTTGGTACGAGCGATAACACGACGTCGTATCTCATCGTTGGTCACGACGGGGTAGACAAATCGTCGAGCAAGTAATGCAGTTGGACCTTTTTCCCTTTTACATTTGTTCGCGTACCTTCGTAGCAGATCGCGATCTGCCTATCCCGCGGATCGCAATTACAGCTTACCAATTGCGCGCACGAGTCGTTAACCCAGTTGTTTTCAGGGTGACAGGCAAATCTCGAGCAGAGACTTGTCAACGAACTATTACTTTTTACAGCAGTGGTTATAAATGCTCTTAGCTACACGATTAACTCGTAGAATCTCTTACAGAAAGAGATACCCTTCATTCGAAGCGTCGTCAATGCTGTGTTTTCGCAGACGCGAAACAACGCGTGGAACACGTTGTCCACACGCGCCGCGATTAATTTGGAATTTCTTCGACGCTACTTCATCACGAGTAACCGACGTTCGTTAACGCGATGATGCACAGTCATTTGAAAAGGCGCGGCAGCCATTTCGCGATGCAATCGAGATTAATGAACGATTCGCGCGAAGTAGTCGATAAGTGCAGTCGCGTTTAAAAAGACAACAACCAGCGGAGTCGCGGTCATCAACTCGTAAACCGTCGCACCGGTCGATCATCGGGCGAAATGTCCCTTAAACGGTCGGGCGGCGCGTAATTCTTGTACGTCGACGTTAAAGACCGACAATTTACGTCGACGGATCGATGTCGGGGCTTAAGAACGATGGCTCGTGCTCGGGCCAGCTGAGCGGAATTGCAAAAGAGCATTCTTTCGGCTCTCCTTTCTCCCTCGATCGCGGGCCCCGGTCGCGGTCCCCGGCCGTGGCGCAGCGACGAAACGGAAGGCGCGCGAGAGGGGGAGGGCCGGAGCGTAATGACTGGACGGCGCAAAAATTCGCAATTAACTCGGGGCAGCCGCAACGGTGCCGGTGTCGCGTCGGCGTAATTGGTTTTGCAGAAAACTTTTACGTGTTTTCACGGCATTTGCATAATGTGCGAGGTGAACACGGCCGGGATCGATCGGTTAATTTAAATACCGAACGCGCCGCGCCGCGCCGCGCGCGGTTGCGCGCCCGCGTCCTTTACCCGCCCGTTCTGCGCCTGCGTCCCAGCGACGGAGCATGCGCCGTGGCCGCGTACACGGCCAGCGACGGCGCAACCACCGCGCCGTTTCCTTGTAATTGCCGTTACTTATCGCCACGGAGAGTCGAGCCCGACCTCGTAAACAACGTTCGCGCCCGCAGCCCCTCCTAATTCGGCGCGTCGATCCACGGATCGTGAATCATCCGACCGACTTTTCGCCGGTTTTTCTTCCATCGGCGCACCTGTCAACGGACAACGGCGATTGGGAAATTCGAACGATTAGATCGGCTGTGTTTAAGGACAGAACCGCCTCGGGTCGTTTCGCAACCGATCGCCGCGCTTTTCCTCGCGTCCCCGTTCGTTATCATTGTTCGCGTCCCGTCTCGATACTTGGGCGCGCTAAAATCGCCGCGAAAAGGACTGCGGACGCAGGGACGGGATGTATGGGTAGTTCGTGAAATCAGAACGGTGAATATCGTGTTTCACGTGCTCTGCGCGGGTACACGCACGGTCGAGAGTTTCGTAAGGGGCCCTCGGGGGTACCAGAGACGGTACCGTGTCGGCATGTTTCGCAGTTTGGGACCAGGACCCAAAGGTCCGACTCGACAGGCACCGGCAGAAAAAACAGCGGGGGTCAGAGGGGTCAGCAGCGGGGCCCTCTGTTCCCGGGGCCCTCTCTTGTCATGCGATATGTTGCTCGTACGTTATGATAGTGGCGTCAGTATACCAGCTTTCTGTTCTGTCAGTGACAATGCTCGCGATGCCTTTGTGCCTCCTTTCTCTCTTTCTCCCTCTTCCTTCCTTTCGGGTTTCTTCAACAACCGGGCATCCTCCGGCGCCGCGACTATCCAGCGAAGAGAATAGATTCGCGAGATGGAAATTAATCGACGCGTTTGTAATCGACGCTCGTGTACTCGACTGTCACGAAGGATGATGACGAATACGTGTCTCCTTTGTATCGAAGCGAATTCGAGTTTGGCAGGATGATTAGAAAGGGTATTGTAGGCGAAGTAGACCTCTGCGTTCCCTTTCTCGCTGCTTCTACTTTTGTCGATCGACACTGGAAATCTCGTTGGAGAAGGTGGTTCTATTAAATTGGCCAGGGTATTGAACGCAACACCCCGCGGATATTTGTACGGATAAACGCGTACGGAGCACGCGCGAGCGCGGAGGATAGGCATCGATGTGGTAACCGAGGGAACTCTCGCTGGTACAGATTTATCTTTGTTCCAAACTTTCACGCACTGACAGCGCCGACACTTGGTGTCCGCTAAGTTAGCCGGACGTGACACACGGGCGATATCCAGACGATATTTTTCTTGCTTTCTTCATTTCGTCCCGTCGCGTACAAGATGTATCCTAGTCGTGAAAAGGTCGTCCAGGTGAGTCACACGCGCCTCCTTCGATGTTTCTTCGTCTTCGTTCGTCTCTGTGCGCTCTTCTTTTTTTTTTCCTACCCCCCTCTCTGTTTCTACGCGGCTCCGTTCTTCTTTAAAGCCTCCGTCCGCGTTTCAGGGGCGAACAGAGGAACGTGAAAAATGACGCTGCTACCTTAAGAATCCGCTGGAAGAATCGACGACGCGCCGCGGCGTATCATTCGGGGTCCTGGCCGAGTTGACCTTCGATTTATTATCCCCGTCCCCCCCGGTGTTCGGTTCAATTTCTTTTACCTTTACACTTGGCGCGCGGCGAGCGTGGCAGTGTGACCGTGACGCGGTTGTTGCGGTTTCATTATCGTCCGCGATGTGTCCGGGCGAGTAAAAAATGGTAGCGCCCGCGACGGTGCGATATTGCGCCTGAGACAAATTACGGGAAGAATAAAGGGCAACTAGGAGAAATAGCAGCCACCCCCCTCGACACGGAAAGAAGACGAGAGACGGCATTGCCAGCGCGACGCTATGCGCTCGAGGCATGTCCGTACACCTTTCGCGGCCATATAAAGACTATATACGATATTAACGACACCCTGTAGCAGCAAATAGAGGACGATTCGACGACGTGGCGGAACAATGGACGAACAGGCAAAAAGATTCCGGCGAACATCCTCGTAGCTACGACTTTATGAGGCGAGGCATGTACACCGGAGCCACGCCAGTTTGCGCGCCCGATTATGTATCGTTTCTCGTATAATGCGATTTGACGCAGGTGGTCCCTGCCTCGTAACTCGCGGCCATTTTGAACGCGAGCACGCGCGCGTTATATATTGGGCCCCCGGTGGCAGCGAACGGTGCACGCGAAAACGGATTCGGTTAGGACCGTTTCTCTCCCTCCCTCTTTTCGTTCTTCATTGTTATATCCGTTCGACTCGATAATTCGTGGCTCGAATGAAAATCGACTACCAGCTCGGGGCTGTTCAAAACCTTTGGACTGTATCGCTTCTAGCCTCTCGCAGCGAACCAGCGCGCGCACACTCTCTGCTAGCGGTCGCGGAGACAAAAGGACAGCGCGGCGAGGAGGAAAAAGTAACAGCGACGGAGGAGGAAGAAAAGGGTTGGTGGACGAGGACGTGGACGCGAGGAGCGAGCGAGAGATTGTAACGCGGGGTTGGGCGGGCAGGAGGGGGTTGGTGGAAAGGGCAGAGAGCGGCCAGAGGGATAATAATAAAACGAGATATCTCGTACGTGGGCGGTCGTATTGTTAGCGCAACAAGGCATGCGCGGCGCTTCTGTGTCCCCGCGGTGCGCGCTCGTGCGCTGCGCCCTTAATAAAGGACGCGCGTGTGCGTGAGTGGCGAGCGCGCGCACGGTTAATAAGAGGAGGCCACCGAGCGGCGCAGTGTGAGTGCGGGAGAGCACGGCCTTATGTAAATCGGACGGGCCCATCTGCGAGGGAGCCTCTCTCCTCGCCGACGAGAAGCGAGGAGGAAAGAGAGGAGGAAGAAGGAGCAGCACGAGCTGCTGGCTGCCGTCTTCAAAAGCAGTGCCGCCACCGCCACCGCCGCGATAAACACGCATTTATTCCAGAGTGCGCTGTGGATGCTGGAACGTAGGCGTGGGCGCATGCGCGAGCGCGATACACCTCCTCTAGCAATAGCGCATGCCCGATGGAGGGCCCAAGCTCTACCAAAGTTGCCCGTTCGATTTTCACGCGGCAACCATTCCCCTTTTCTCCCAGTTCTTCTCTCTTTTCATCCAGCGTAACGCGCGTCTGTGCAAGGATTACGTTTGATCTCTCGACGATCCCTCGCGAAAAGAATGGTATCACGAGCGGGCGCGTACGCTCCAACGGCTATCTGAAGCGAGGGCCGCGCTTAACATGCGCGGTCCGCAGCCACGTTAAGAAACACAAGACACTAGGACCGCGTAACACGAGCGCTATCGCGGCTTTACATTGTGTTTGCACGCATCCTAACCGCTGTAGAAACGCATGCCGATGATTCTTTCACGGTCGGCAGATAAACAGATAGGCAGATGGGTGTACACGTTGGTGCGCTCAGATAAGCTTCTGCCGAGGTGGATGCACCTCGTCGACCAACAACTCTCGTCCACCGTCTCTCCGTTTCGATCGACGGAATTTCAAGCGTGCAACCGTGCTGCCAGCTCGATTTCGTAAAGGTACATCGCAAAGGATATCGTTGACCAGCTCCGATAGACGCGACGAGTCCTTCTCGACTCGCTCGGGAGGATCAACTTTTGACGACTCTCGAACGGAGCAGCGGGATGGGAAACGACAAGATCTCGCGCGTAAAGTTCAGTCACACGGTGAAACCGTAAACGTGACGAGCGGAGATAAGGCGTTATGATACCGCGTTTCAGGCGGCACGTCCCTCTCTACCGACAGCGCGTGCATAATAGCGAAGACGTACCGTTTAATGGGAATTTATTGTCCGCCGCGCGTTGATCCGCGCGTGGCAACGCGATTACGCGTGACCGGTCTCTCTCTGGCTCGTATCATTCCTTCAGAGCCGCGATGCAAATCGAGGACAGGCCGCAGGCTTGCTCTCGGCGTCCCGCGAAAGATGAATAGGTCAGTTTCCTTGAGTCGCGAAGTGTGACTAACGAAATCCCGCGGTGACTTCCTTCGATAGTAGGCGCGTGCGCGCGCGCGCGCGCGCGCGCTCAGACCCTTGACTTCGATTCCCCGAGAGTTTGACGGCCATTTTCCCTGTTAATCTTTCCTTAATATGTTATCTGCTTTCGCACAGCATAGCGATATTTTCGAGACTATTCCAAGTGATCGAATGTCCCGAATTTAGTCGATAACTTCGCTTAAATTCACTTTTTTTTGCGTGAAAGCGATGGAAAATCGATCGTGTAACAATGTTTTTGCTTATCGACCCGTTGCGAAATTGGGTCATTTTTTATACTTAGTCTAAGAAAGAAGGAAAGAACGCGACAGGATGTTGCGGCTGAACAGATCGGAGTTTCGTTTTGCTAACGCGATCAGTATATCGTCTGATGTACAGGAGAACGGTCTGTGTTAGTTAACAATCAAAATTGATCGGTGAGTCTGTTCAATTTTGCTGGATTTTCTCCGGGTATCATTTCGTGAGCGCGCGATAAATCTTCTCTCGAAGGTAACCGCTGGTGCTGTAATTAAGTTCCGCTACACGAGTGTCGATCGTCCTCTTCCTTCTGATGCATCCACGCAGAACGGCGGTTCAATTTTTCGTAATAACAGCCCCTTGCTAGATGGCTGCTACATCGGAGGAACTCGAGCTACGAGTCCAACGAAAACAGGGAAAACGCATAAAACACGTAAGGTGCATTAAGAATGGCATTAATTTAAATTGGTTACCAAGCGTTTAACTGCTCCGCTCGAAGTAAAGCTCTACGCTACAATACGCGTCCGAATTTGGAAACGGCCTTAATTAATTCTTTCTCGACGTCCTCTTTTGATTTCAGTTTCGTCTATTTCGCGATCGTGCATCGTTCTTTAACGCAAATTTGAATTCTTCAATAAGTCGTATTCAAAAAGATGCTCGCACATATTTTGTACTCGAGCTTGGCGATTTTCTTTTCGACAGTCGATCAAACGCTCGCGTGCTGTGCAGTGATTGTTAGTGAAAGCAACGATAAAATTTGTCCGTGGCGCCGCACAGTTCCTGTAACGAGTTCCACATCGCAAATAAACATTCATATTTGAAACTTGCGGGGCTCCTACGTCCCATATTTCTTCATTCATCTGTCCGGCTCGAGCTGATAGAAACCGCAGTTATCTCGATTGGCGAACCACCACGTCTGTACTTTAATTAATGTGGAACCCATGCAAGGTACTTTTTTCTTATTTATTTCCTGGTCAGCGGTTTCGCAATGAAATCACCGTACATTTCCTCTACGGTGAATTCATCGAAAAGAATTACCCCATTTCTATCTCAAAGCTTTAGCACCAATCTAAAAATATAAGTTTCAAAATGTTAGTAATCACCCTCTTTGTCGACCTCTACAAAAACTCGTACCCAATCCTTCGACTCTAAAACTTACGACCTACACCTTATAACAAACAAAGCTACCTCGAGGAATTTTTCGACTCCCAATCGAAGCCTTAAATGCGACGCGAATAAATCATCGATGCTTAGATTCAGCTAACGCGTAGAGTGGACCAGAATTTGGAACAGAAACCGAGACGACATATCGACGGGTGATCCTAAATGCTCGTTGATCAGCTGCAAGAGCGCAGCTGGCTCGACGGTGGGTACCAATGGTGGTCGTCAGTCGGCGTTCACCGGATCCAAACGTCAGATAGGCAGGTTCGAGGAGTTCGACGGTGTAGCCGGGCGATTGGCAGCTGGCCAATTGCTCCAATACCAGCGGCGCGTTTCGGCGAGTTATCGCGATAGCGAAGAATTAATGCCGCGGCACTGGAGGGACGGTAAATAACCTCTTCGTTAACGTCCGGCGAACGCGCGGAATGAACACGTTTCTCCTCCGTTCTACCTCCTTTCCACCCCCTGCCCGTGTCTGTTCGCCTCGGCCTCCTGGCACCGAGGCTCGTGAAATTCGTGGTATCCACGGATCAATTAGATTCACTGGTCGTGCCGCTTTTACGTTCCGTTCGGGCTACCGGACGGACGACCCCGACGCTTATCGGAAATAATTGCCGAATAACGAAGTGGCCGGGGTATGTATATACACGCGTACGGTGCACACGGTCGGCGATCCACGCGATAAAGGGTAATTAACGAGCAATTAACGCGCAGCCGTACCGCTAGTGAATAATCTCTCTGGTCCGACACGCGGGGATTTAATGGCCGCGTCTGTCCGCTCGAGGCCCAGCACCGGCGAGGAAGTTTTGTCGCGCGATCTTTGGCGGTTTTAACGAAGGGTGACGATCGTCCAGTGGTTTTACAGAGCGTGTGAAATGTTGGTGCACGCGATGATCGGTCCGGAGGCTTGCGCCTGTCGCGAGAAGACGGATTTTTAGTGTTATTTCCCATTTGGAGAGCGTTTAAAACGCGAAGAGGTGCGGTTTCGCCCGGTGCGTGGCTCGCGGTTGGAATATCAGTGACAGGGAAGATTTATTTTACGGTTGAAACGAGGTATAGCTGCATAACGCACTGATATTTTGCGATTTCGCCGAATCTTATTTCCACTCGACGTATTCTCCGATTACGAAATGACTCGTGCAATTATTCTTCCTACTTTTGCTCCATTCAGCGAGACAGCGATTTTTTTGTTGTTGTCGTATTAGGAAATATTTAAGCGTCGTTTAAATATTCTTCCAACGGTGGAAAATCGCGGTTGAACATTCTGAGCCCACGCCTGCCACGACTGCCTCGCGGAGTAACTCGCGGAATGTGGATCGGGCCTCTATTTAATCGTCATCGAGATATCGATCGATGTGGCGGAATTCGCCTAGCGAGAATGAAGAGGCCCCACTTTCTCGCGTCAGCGGATAAAGCTACGAAATTAATTTGCGTAACGGTGTAATGGCTACCGGAAGTCGGGAAAATCTTTGAATTCGTCGCGCCATTTGCACGGTGTAAATGGGACTGGATTGCTCGTCCAGCCAGTCTTTGATCATTCTGTCTTGGTATACCATCGCGTTTATCTTTCTGTCATTAGCGGAAATATATGTAACACGTGATAACGATATTCTATTAAATCTAGAATAATTTTGGAATATTAAAATAGCTGAAATTTGATAGAAATGGTAAAATTTGTTCGATTGTAACCGACAACGAACTTGAATTGCAAAAATGAAAGGACTCGAGTGCCTCCTTCGAATTTCGAACCATTATCCAAGCCCCTACTGTAAAAATTACCCAATCCAAACTCGATCAAGCCTTACAACACTCTCTCTACTCAAAATCTTACGTCACATTCTTGTTTTCTTAAGACGCGTCGAAAATACGTGTTATTGTATCAGCGTAACCCCACTGTTAGCCCCATCGCCATGAAAATACAGTTTGATTTAGAATAACTCTCGTAATGCACGATAGACACGCGACAGAGACTCCATTTGCCACGTTACTCCTCTCGATCTCGTCTAAGGGTTGATTTTGGCGACCGTTACATTTTTACTTAGAATAGCTCTCGTAATACACGATAGACACGCGACAGAGACTCCATTTGCCACGTTAATCCTCTCGATCTCGTCTAAGGGTTGATTTTAGCGACCGTTACATTTTGACTTAGAATAGCTCTCGTAATACACGATAGACACGCGACAGAGCCTCCACTTTCCACGTTAACCCTTTCAATCTCGTCTAAGGGTTAATTTAGGCGACCTTTACATTTTGACTTAGAACAGCTGTCGCAATAGACGACAGACACCCGACAGAGACTCCATTTTCCACGTTAACCCTCTTAACGTGGAAAAGAAGTAATCGAGAGCGATCTCGTCTAGGGGTTGATTTAGGCGAGCGTTGCGCGCGTAGCTCAGGGTTGTCCGCGCGCCCTCGTAACTCGTCAACGAAAGAACGCGAGCTTTCTCCGGGTCCATGGGAAATCATCGCGCGATTCTTACCGCGACGATGCGTTTTCGGCCGGCTTCGTCGCAGCTCGCTGAAACGCGCGGAATTCGCGGTATTCCCCTTGAACAGGCCACGAGAACCGCGCGATAGAGAGATTAAAGGACAATTATGAAACGCTTCTCGTCGCACGGCCGCGATCCGCTCGTGTACCATCAGCCGCTTGGAGGAGTGGACGGTTTTGCTTCGAGTTCTACAAATTCTTTTATGAATGGCTGGGAGAGAGATCTTGTTTAACGAGGGAGACTCTTATTGCGTGCGAATACGCTCAGATTCGCTTGTTTTTTATATCACAGTCGTCAGGATCGAACCTGCTTCTGCGCGCTGTTCTACTTCGAATTCTTCGAGGATAATTTAGTATACGTACAAGTGGGTCATTACTGATGTTACTGTTCCGTTAAAATCAAGTTTATGATACGGATGCTTATAATTAGCTATTTTTAAGAATTGTCAATTATTATTACTGTTACCATGATTAGTTTCATAATTAGACACGTAGGAATTGAGGTCTCACAGATTGCTTTGGAATTTGTAAAGATTTGCTCTTTTAATGTCTTCACTTAATAGATACTGACGTATCATGAACATAAAATCACTTCGATAGTATCCGCTCGGTCTCTTGATCACGAAACGCTTTTCCTCCGATGGGTTTCTCAAAGTTTTACCCCCACGATGGAGTAGCGATCACCTCCGCTCCAAATACCAAGTAATAAGCCGATTGATGCGCGAGTGCTTCGTCATTCTATACATAAACGTGAAAATTTAGAAGTCAATTAAAGCGTCAATTACACTTCGACGCTCCAAATAGAATTAAAATATGAAGCCACCCTCTATGCTCTAACCGCGCTACCTGCGAGGCGACACAAGGGATGCAGATGGAATTGGAACGTTTCTGGTTCTTCCTACGTGTAAACTAATAATTCGATATGTAAATATGCTATCAGTATGCAACACTATCATTCGTGGTCACATCTGTTCCTCTCTTAAGATTACTTCGTGGACGCCTAACGGTACCGTTTATTTGAAGCACGTTTACGTTCTTAGTAATTACACGGGGGGAAATTTATCATCTTTAACTGGTAGTTTCGATACTAACGATATTAATCAGTAATTAAACTTATTCCTCCCTTTTTTATCGTGAAACGTAACCACCGTCGATCCCTAACGAGTCCCTCGCAGCGGTCCAGTTGGAAACTTCCGGCAAGCAAAAAGTGCAAAGCCACGCGGCGGATCGGCGCTTTCGTTTTTCTCCGGTCGAGAATCCGGAGCGTCTCGTTCGGTTCATTAAATTCGAAAAAATCGGCCTTTCAATGCGCGGCCCAGTTCGGGGCCCGCCGCGCGAGAAAAAGGCGTAATCGAAGTTTAAAGGGACTCGGTGCGGTTTGAAGAGACCGAGTCACGGCTCGAGCCACCGCAGTCGGTGCCTTTGACGCCTACTAATGAGAGGCCAGTGATTAAGGGAACTCCCGAGGACGATGCAATAAGCATCGCGCCGGACGGACTGCCGTACCAACGCCTTCCCGTTCCCCGCCCTCCTCTCGCCTGCAAAATCTCAACGATCCAAAGAGTAACACTCTCGACAACGATTCGCCATCTCGCACGGATCTGCTATTCGTTCAGCCACATTTGTCGGTATTCATCCTTGACTCGAGTTCACGGGGCAACCTTCCAGGCTACTTCGCTCCACCTTGTACGCCTCTAGCGCGCAACCGCGCGCCTCGAATTAAAATCGAAGCCTGGCCAGGCGGTATCGGCCGCGGGCTCGAGCCATCCCGCCGTGGAGCGTACTAACAAGAAAGCGCGATAGATCTTCCCGAGGGCCACTTGTATTAGCGTCGCCGGAACGAGCCGCGCAACCAGCCGCGATCAATCGCGACAATACGTATTCACGATTCACGATATATCTCGGGCGACGGTGTGTTCCGGTGCTGGTGCCGCGCGTGTGAGCGCACGGTACCCGGTATGCGGGTAAGTACATAGTCGTGTTCGCCCGTCCGCGTTGCCCGCTCGAACGCATTTCTCGCGATAGAGACGAGAGGGAACAGAAGGTGCGCCGATCGGGGATCGCGTCGCGGATCAATCCATCCGTCGCCTCAGATCCCTTTAATTACGACGAGCACGTGTTCAAACGCTATCTTCCCGCCATCCGCGATCATTGTCGCTTTTGCTTCGTCGTTCTCTCTTTCAGCGAACGAGTTGATTGAAAAGTTACCTTTTTTTGGAGGATCCTGGAGAAGATTATCCGGGTAGTATGTTGTAATTAATGTCGAGATCTGTTGGAGTTATTAAATTTAGTAGTAGTAATAATATGGGAACGATTTTCTTAGCGATCGCGCGATATAAGTTTCTGGTTCCTTGGATGTATACATCGATCGTTGAGTATCGTGGTGGGCAAGGATGGTTCGCGAATGCTATAAGAGAGGCGTCGTTTCCGGATAGCTGGCTCTCGTTGCGTGTATCGGAGCGCGCCAAAGCGGAGGACGCCGTGGAGTCGTTACGGCGACGACTAATTTATGCAAATCGCGTCATTTCCATCGAAATATGGCGCTCGGAAGTTTTCTTCCACCGCGACCTTATATATGTATCTCCGACGTGTTCGACGCGCTCCTCTAGACTCGTAAAACGTCCCGAGCGTCTCCTCTTTACGACGGAACTTTCAGAATTACACGTTCTTTATTAAAATTCAATTACCAGATGTGATTTCACGGTGAACATTACGAGACGGAAACGGGCGAGATAAAATGGATTTACGGGACGAAAATGTGCGATTAATATCTATAAAAAATTAACCAGTTCGCGGTTTAAATATTATAATGAACCGTCAGGCCGCGAATAATGACAAACGTCCCCACCCAACGGAAATCGAACGCAAGCGGCGCGATGGCGGCGAAAAGAGAGATCGAGCTGAACGAAGGAAGCGAACGCGATCCGATCGAGTGCTTGGTAAGAGGGAAAAGAGACGGGGACAGGAAAGAGGCAAAGAAAGATAGTCCGGCTTTTGTGGCCGCGCGCAAACAAATCCGATGTGGAAGAGCAGGCTGCTGAAGGAAGAGGTACTCCACGGAGCCGGAAAGAAAGAAGCGCGGAGGGGGGAGGAAGCGGAGAGACAAGAGGGTAGCCGGTAACAAACGACTCGCAAATCCTTCCTGTCAATTTAATCTCGCCTCGAATCCCGGAGAAATGTTAATAAGGCCCTCGCTACCATTCCCTCCCCTTTTCCTCCCTTCCGGGCTCCCACTGTCCCGGCCGTTTCGCTTCTCTTTCCCGTTTCGCGGACTAAGCGCTCGCGCATGCGCTTGCGCTCGCGCTCGCGCGCGAGCCACCCGACGACACTTTATTTTCGCGGCAAAAGATACCGCCGCCGCGGCGCGGTTACGACCACGTGGAAATTGTGTGCAAAGCGAGCTGCTGCTGCTGCACCCGTCGTTTTTCTTTCACCGTCCCTCTCCCTCGCTCCCGACCAACGTCCCACCCCGCCAACGATCCCTTTCGGCCTTCCACCCTCGTAATTTATCGCGGTTATGCCGGGCTCGCGGTGGAATCTGTACCAGCGGATAAAGGAACAGCGGCGGAAAAATTCTCCCCCACCGGGAGGCTGCAAACTCGCAACTGGCAATGCTATCGTCCCGATTCGATCACTCGCTCTCCGCTCCGTGTTCGCCGCTGCTGTTGCTGCTACCGCTTCCCTTGGATGCCTCTTGGCGACCGCGTTGGCTAGCGCGTACAAGCTGTACGCGCAGCTGATGCGATGAAGAGATCGAGCCGCGAGATGCAAAGGCAACGCACCGCTCGGAAACCCTCGCGAACCGGAGGACGCAGATTTTAGGTCACGGTTGGGAAAGACACACCACTGGTGGGTTTCAAGCGAACCTCGTAGACGGTTTCAGGAGAATCCTGCTACAGATACGTCATCGTTGTGTCTATAAAGGGTGCAGATCGAGCTCGTTAAAATCTGTTGGATATTATGTGCATCGGTAGCTGACAATGCGCGACTTCTTACAAAAGGATTGAGTAACGCTTTGGTTTAAAATGTAAATTGTACGGCACGTGGCGGCGACGGGAGTCCTTCCACGCGGATTCCACCGCCCTTTTTCCACCGCCACTTCCGTAAGTAGCACGACTAAACGCGGAGTTATAATTCATTCTAAGCGCGGCGCTCATCTGAGAGCGACGGGCGTACCTGGAAATTACACGTTACCGTGGATCCTCCGTCTCCTCTCCCAGCGGCTTTTGATGGACGTGACGTTTTAATAATCTGATTTTAATTGGACGATGGAATCCCTAACGCCGCCCGTCGAGCTTAACGACGTGTAAAGTGTACGGGACTGTCTGGGCAAGTATTAATTTCTTATTTACTCTTAGAAACGCGCAACAAATTCGGCGTCCTAATGATACTCTCCTCGTGACAACCGATCGACACTTCGTTGTCCTCCATCTTGGCTCCTCTAGCGGACGGAAGCTTAATTCGATGGTCTTACACCAACAAACTGTCCAACTCGTCCGTCGATCGAATGAAACACATCATTCGAAAGTATCTAGGCTCGATCGGTAGTCCACGCGGAGTTTGCTTACCGATTGTTTCTCCTTCGTCGTATCTCTTTTGCATTCTGACAGAGCAAACAACAAAAATGACGCGTGACGACGAACACACGCGAAACGAATTCGCTGGTGCGAGCAGTCGACACGGCATTATGGGGGAGGGAATTTTCGTCGAAGCGCGTGGCATTCGAACGCGCGACAGGTGGCCTTTATCGGCCTCTGAACGAATTTTTGGCACGCCACCGTCCTCGATATGAATGAACGATCTGTTCGCTGGCCTACGAGCGCTGGCTCGCGCGTTTCCGCGTGCAATCTCCTTTGACTATTCGTTCCTTGTTCGCGATCGATTAGGAGAGATGTCACTCCGTCCGCCATTTTGGTTCACCTGTGACGTTGCGTCATTGCAATTTTCGATACCACGACGCACCAATATCTTCTGAGCACCCGTACGTTTTAATTTATTATCCACAGACCACCTTCGCGTCTGTATCACGCGTCTAATCCGCAATTTCCTACACTGTACCTCTAGATATGCGCAACTGCCAAACAGCAAAACAGCGGCTCGAAATTTCCTCGTGCAGGGAAGCTCTTGAAGAGCTCCGCAGAGAGATGGCTAGCAGGTTAGATCACTGGTCGCGTATAGCGTGCCGTAAATTAGACGCCGGTGACGCGCAATGACATAACTTGCGCGTATTTTCCTGCGCGCAATTTACTTTATTGGCCCGCCGCTTGCCAAACGATCTTCTCCTCGGTCTTTCTCACCGCGACCAACGAATTTTCGCCCTCCTCGCGCTCCTTCGTTAAATAGACACCCGGACGACTATTCAGCTTGGTAACTCGAAAACGCTCGAGGGCATCGCGACGCCGTTTGATCTTTCGAAGAGCGCGTCTTAACGTCTCTAACTTCTTCTCCCGCGATGTTCCAGTTACGCGGAGCTGGAACGGGCTCCCTATAAATCTCTCAGGCGAATAAAATTGGTTCTTTCAGCGATTTAAATGGAAGCGCTTTAAACGCACTCTTTTTCACTGCCCCGTGGAACAACTGGGTCACAGTGTGTTTCACACGAGGCTCGAGGAGAGCCGCGCGAGGTTCGAGCGCGTAAACGCCTCGTCGAGAGGGTCTATTGTTAGCCTAGCCGAAGCGTAAAGCCAAACATTCTTTCATACCGTATGTGGGTCGCCATCTACGCGATCTACGCGCGATTACCTTCCTCTGAACCGCGTTTCAGCTGCGAAAATCTTTCAGAGTCTCGCTTCGACACCTCTCTCCACTTTTCCCGCGTTAGAACCTCGAGGAAAACTTGGTCTCTTACCGATCTTCTCAACGGAACGCGTCTACGTGAGACTTTCCTTTGTTTAAACAATTTTTCTTCCAAAATTACAACGTATAGTCTCGCTTCGTCGCTATTTCCATGCCTTGTTCCTTCGAAATTTACACCACTCGCGTTCGTGTCTCGACGTAGAAACTTTAGAGGGATCTGCGTCCCTTAAATTGCCTTCGTTACACGCTTCAACGTTAGTTACCCTTAGTTGTGGACGCTCTTGAGCAATTTTTCCCGCAAACGGAGCACCTTCGTGGAAATATCGCGGAAAGGTTATCGCGGTGAAGCCAGCCAGCGTCCCGTGAAATTTATCTCGCAGCGAATTAAATTAGTCCCGCGGCGCGGCCGCCGCAATTTGTATAAATTTCACTCCGCGCGCGCGATAAATCTCGGTTCGCTGTTTCGCCGCTTTCAGCGAACGACGGGTGAGATGCCTGTTGGTTTTACACTCGTCGAGTGAAATCTCAATTTGCGAGCGAGCGACCGCCTAAGTCTCCCTCGGGCGCGGACGACGTAATTAAATTCGAACCCGCGGCACTGATTACTACGCGGCCGCGTATTAGCCAGCGGAAAACATTTTCTTTCCTGCCTCGCAGTCTCGTTTCTATAGACTCGCGAGATGTTCTCGGGCATTTCCAGCGAGATAACATCATCGATCGACCGGTAATACCAGCGACGAAACCGCCATGAATTGCGCAACGTATATTATCTTCTTTACAAGTATTTGCTAGCTTCCATCGGTGATATCGCAAGAGTTAAGAGGGAGCTGCGAGTGTTAAAAGGCATTAAGTTATACACTGTCTTCGATAAAACAAGAAAACATTTCCCTTTTACGCAGAATTCTTTTTACGAGCTTGACCGCAGCGATATAAAACGATGTATCACGGTTAACTCGCTACCTGAAATAAATGTCTACGAATACACGCGAAAATGCGTGTCGCACTTTGCATAATCGATGCGATTGTATCGTCCTGGACGTGGCTCGCCGCGGAAAGGTAGAAAAAGGACGAACCGGCGTGAGATCGTCCGCTAATTTTCCGCCATTCGCATTAAGGGTTATGCAAATCAATGGCCGCTCGAATTTATGAACTCGGCCCGCCCGATCATTGTCGCTGGTAGTATTCTCTTTCGATAATAAAGAACTTCATAATGCGCCACGGCGAGCCGCGTGGGCGTAATTGGCCTGCGTAACGCAGCGCGCGCGCCGCCGCCGCCGCCGCCGCTTTTATGTCGTAACAACTCTTTGAGATGCGCGCACCGCCGCGCGCTGCCTCCGCGGAAAGTGTTATAATGTCGCGGGGGACGAGCACGCAATCCGACAAAACTCTAATTGCCCAATAAACAGAAAAAACCGCGAGGAACCGCGGCGAACGGCGTGAAGGGGGAGGTCGAGCGGATAAAAAAAGAGAGAAAGAAACGAGCGCCGTTTCGACAGGGTTTATTGGAGACGCGTCGATTTTATACGACAACTTTTATTGCACACTACTGCTGCTCCTTTTCGCCCTCTCCCTCTCTCCGTCTGCGTTTCTCCGTCGCATCGAACGCCGAAATATATTGCAGATAAATACAGTTTTATCATTGAGGAATTTTAAGTGGTGCCGCTGCGCGTTCGCCACGTCCGCCGCGTTCTCCAATCGGTCCTCGGCTACGTTTCTCTTTCTTCCTCCCGCCCTCTGTCTCTTCCTCGTCCACCGCCAGGTCCTCTGGCTCTTCGCGAACGATACCAGCCCGTGATTTCGCGTCTGTTGCGCAACTCGAGCCTCCGCTCCTCCGAAAATTATTTTACGATCCTTTCGCGCCGCTCTTAATTCCATCGCGGAGGACGCTAAACGTGACCGTTTAACGCCCCGATACCACCGCAGAATAAAGCATAAATTAGTGCGCGAGGGACGCGTAAATCTTCCACGGTGGTGGACTCCGTCCTGGCCGAGTTTTCAGCTCGAAAGTTGCGTTCAAGCTTGCGCTTGTGAAATCGCCAGGAATATTTCATCGGGATCGCTTCCCTCGCTTCGAGCCCATGCTGGTCTTTTCTTTTTTATCTTTCTCTGCTTTCTTCGTGTCCTGATCTCGCGCCACTATAATTTTGTTTCTCTTCTCGAGCATTTTTTGCGATACGAGTCGACGTTCTTCGGAGGAGACGAATAAAATATGAAGCTTCTCGCGAATCACCAACAATCTGTGCAGTTTGCCTGCTGGATTACGCGCACAGTTTACAAATCTCGAAAGAACAGTTAGGTTTTGGGCCAATCGGTTTTGGGTCGCCTTCGATTTTTCCCATGACTAGATAAGATCTGACGGAATACGTGAAGGAACGCGATAGCGTTTGAAGAACGGTAGCCGAACGGTTTTTCCACGGCAGTCGTCCCTCGAATTCCTGCGGTGTATCCGCGCAACACCCACAATCAACTAGTTCAGGTTGGCCCTGTTTACAGGCCACTTCAAACGATCTACGAGGCTGCTGGGGCCCTGATGCTTATCTCTGAAAAATCGGTCAAGTGTTCCTCGAGTACAATTTTCGACTGGAGCCGTGAGAAATTTTTACTAGAAACTCGCCGCGTGTTTACAGAACGTTAGTGGATTCCTAATAAGATCCGAACGGTAATAAGCCATCGATAACCAAACACTTGGTTAATAAACTATCGACTACTGCCAGTTTTGCGAATTCGAGATGTCTTCGTTACATACCATCTCACTCGCGCAGTACCTTCGTAATTAGTAAACTGAATTATCCGAACCTGACAAGCACAGGTGTACATTTGTTAGTTTTTGAGATTTGCTGTAACAGTCGAATGTCCAGTGACAAAAATGTCGAAGATATTTCGAATACTGAATAGACCACAGAAGATACGACTAAAATTAGGTCAAACATACGTAGAATTTGCAATTTCTGTCCATCTGAGAAACCCAGAATGATTAGATATGTGTAGAACTATGTTTTTAATGTCTGCCAAGAATGCAAACAGTAATTTTTATCACTTTTCTATCTTTTAATACGAATATTCTGATGCTTCTCTTAAGTTACGATAATTTGTTCGAAATACATAAAAGAAATACAAAAATTTACAAGTTTTTATTTCGTAGTTCATTCTACGAGTCGAATGATTAGTTACAGAGTAACACTGATTTAAGTTCAGTTACCCATGGTTATTTTTTGTTTTAATATCAAATGTGTATATTCCTCTAGGTGTGACAACCGTGTAAAATATAGTTTTCAAACGTTTAAATAGTAGCTGGCATCTTTCGTAGTTCCCGGAACGCTGTTTCCCCGTAATAAGCGTTTCCGTTACAGCTCCGTCGCAGTTGCAGTTGAATCGCGGCCTGGTTAGCGCGAAATCAGCTACGTGTTTTCTGATAGCCGATTTAAAAATCTGGTCTTAGCCAAGGCGAGAAGAAAAATATCGAGCACGTTCACCGCGAGCGAGCGACGAAACGGTTTTTCCCGCCGCCTTTCAACGGTTTCTTGAATTATTAGCCGGGATCGTCGGAAATATTCTAGGCGTTCACCTTTATAGTCGCGCGGCGGATTTCTTGAAAATCCAGAGCGGACGAATTAAACGCAATTAATCGACCCGTCGCCGCGGTTATTGTCATTGCGAGCTACGCTGTTATGACGTGCCGGCGCGTTAAACGTAGCAACAAATTACGCGGACGGTAATACAAATTACAGATAATTGCCGGTGCCGTGCAACTCGCGCCCGATCGAATTCGGTCTTTTTCTGGTGCCAGACGGAATCGTCGCCGATCCTGAACGTCAGATCGACCATAGAGAATTTCAACAATCTTCAACCCCGAGCCGCGTTCGCTTTTAGTCCCTGAGAATAATTATTTACAGCGGCTTTACGCGGAATCCCGGCAAATTTCATAATTCTTGGGTAGCAGACATTATTGGCTTTAAAATCCTGCAGCAAACGTCGATCGAATTGCTTGGAAAATTATCAGTGGTACGATCGATTTTAATTGCGAATAGATCTAATTCCAATGCATCGTCTATAAATAATTTACGCCAAGATATCAATTTACCTTCTCTTCGAGCTTAAATTCTCTTTTCCACGACACAGTTACGAAATAGTGAGAGTAAATTCTCACAAAATCTTCTTCAGTCTTCTGAGTATCTCGAAGTCACAGGCTTGATCGACGCGTTCGAAGGCGCGTCGAATTAAGGCAGCATCGAAATCGGGCACGGACCAGAAAAATGGATCTCCGGAGACTTGCAGCGAAAATTGCGACCAGTCGCCGAGTTAACAGCGGGCAAAACCTCGTGCGAAACATTCGTTAACATTCCCAACACGCGGTAATGATCGCCGCGTAAGAAGCGACGCGGCGGCATTCGCCGCGGTCTCTTCCCATCGGCTTGACGGTGCGTTAGAAAATTAATAGAACGACCTCGAGCGAGCGCGACAATGGCGCAAAAACTGATCGCCACTCCTCCGCCGTGAATGTCGACGAGAATTCGAACATCGTGCCCGGTACACGCGATTATTATTCAGAAACGACGAGGAAGGTCGCGGTTGATCGGTTGACGGAAGCCACAGGCTGCTAATTAACGCTCGTCGAGGCGATTTCAGATCGATAATAGCGCGAGGGAGGAGCTGACTTTGTCTCGTTCCCTTCTGAAGTTCGCGTCAGATGTTTATTGCTAGAGGATAGCTAATTGGCGTCCTCATAGCCAGGTATTTTCCAATGTAACACGCTTTCGAGTCTTACTCGCTCGGTGTACAATTCCTAAGTAACCTCTACGAAAGTTAAACGGCACTCGAATCTAATTAACGAGCACGTAAATTCTAACATAAACGTGGATAACGAGTTGGCAGCGATCGAACTTCCAAATTAATATCTGGGAACGGTTATACGCGCGTAGGTTCTCGTGTGAACAGTTGCGCAACCCCCGCATTGTTCTAATTAGCCGTCGAACGAATTCCCATGATTGCACAGTTCCCGAATAATTGCAGTCGTTAAGATTCCAACGGCGTCACTTCGATTTCCCTTCTGCTGTTCGTGGAAGAATGCAAACGTTGCTGTAACCTGTCCACTGTTTTAAAACGACTTCGCTCGGTGAACATGTTCATCGATCCTCGATAGGCGTGACTTCATCGTCCTCGATCCTCGAATTCGCGAAGAACCGGCGAAGTCGCGTTGGTTCCCCTGAGAGTGTCGACGGATTTTCAGCAGGTCGGACTTAACGTTCGACACGAGGTCGGATTATCGAGCGGCAAAACGAGAACGACGAAGGGTTCGTCTGCCTCGTTAGACTGGCCAGCCGTGTGTCGTCGCACGGATTCGTCCCACGGTCCGGATAAGAGGGACAATGCGACAATCGGAACGATTTGTCGACGAGAGCCGCCAGTCCCATTTCCTTAATCCACCGCGACGAAAGAGAGAGACTGTCAATAGGGTCGAGTCCAAGGAACGGCTGACACCTTTTAGACTCTTCCTTCGCTTTTATTCCACCGTTTTCTTTTTCGGCTCTCGAAACTCTCTGGTTTATTTGCGCGAGTCTTGTGAGAATCCTCTCAGTCGGCAACAAGCCCCGGCTAATTGCAACGAAAGTTAATATACAAACATCGTCGAGCGGCGCTTACACGCTGAAGCGTGAATTCACGAAGCAGTGCTGCAGTCGTGAAAGTCGTCGACGTGCAGCTTTGCCCTCAAGAATATTTTCACACCTCTCCCTAAGCCGAGATAAGAATTCCCTGAACGTTCTTCTCCACAACCGATACTCGTGGTTTCTGGAAAAATATCGGTCGTCTCTAATTACCACGAATGCTGCTACATCCTGGTCGATACAAGTGCCAAGATCAGGATTCAGAACTTCGACTGGTGTCCCTTCTGGTACGGAGAACCGTGGAACGTAGGCGAAGCCGGACGTTGCTTCAGGGAACAGCCGAAAACGCTGGCCACGTAGGCGGTAGCGAGCAATTCCGAAATCGACTTTTCGATTTACAAAACAGAGAACGGTGGGCGAGCGCGGGACCGATCGCCGCTACGAGCACGCCACGCTTGTTCGCCAACACGCGTATCTCGATCCCCCACCCCGGCGCCAACTTATCACGGACGAATCGATCGCGTGGGCGGCCACTTCCGGTCGAACGATCTTTCTCGATCCGACCGCCAGTGGACGCGAACCTGATGGCTCTTTTTGCCATCTTTCCGCGACCTTTCGCTGCCATTTATAGATCACTCTGCAAGCTGAGTCGCATCGCTTTACGCGACGAATGATACGCGAAGATGCAACGTTCGGTATCCACGATGACGACACGATTCGAAATGTCTCTTTAAAATTGATGACTTCCTACCTCAACACATGCGTACTGTGCATCTATGCCAATAACCGTGGTTATTCGTGGTGGCTAAGGGTTAGCGCGTAACTCGCGTGCGAGGCTAAGAAATTTTTACGACCTCTCGATGGCGCCTCGGAGCAGACCACGCGACAACTCTCGAGGATGCAAACAGAACAGATGATCATTTACGATTCCGTGAACGTTTCGCGGAAGTGAGCACTTCCTCGAGGGCTTTTCGTGGCCCTCCATCGAGGTTCGTCCGGTAATCCAATCACGCGCCGTGTACCTTTTTACAGGCCGTGTTCAACGCCGGTTAATCGGTATCCCCGCGACACCGGACCACGGCGCGCGTTCAACGAGCCACGGATTTATGATTCCCTCGTTTACGAGCCGCTTTTAAAGCCCCAGCTTTTCCTTCCGGTTAAAAAGTCCTGGCCGCGCGCGAGGGCCGCACTATTTATACGACCATTAGCTTACGATCGTCTTGCGTTCAGCCTTCTATAAATATCGGTCGCGATGCAGTCCTCGTTTCGTCATCTTCCCGGAGGCTCGTAAAGCCTGGCTCTCGTCTCGACGCTGTCTCATCTATTCCCCCGGGGTGGAAGCTACGATATCGTAGCGGCGGAACCGGCGGAGGCGCGCTGGACGTCATCGCGGACGCGACTCGTAACGAGCGGTGATATATTTCGCCGAACGGAGGCCACCGTCGCGTATTGTGCCCGCGTTGGACGGAAAATAGACCTGAACGAGCTGCTACGAATTCGTTTTCGGTGAAATGCCTTGCTACCTGTCATTTGTTACGAGTAACAGGCGCGACCAGTCTGGAACGCGCGCGCATGAACGCGCGGTTGTCGTACAACCAAGGGATCATTCAAGTCCGTTCAGCCACTTCGTAAATCGTCGCTTCTACTTTGTCATACCGCTCGCCATCTAATTATACAATTCATCCGCAATTCGAGGGTAGTCACGTACAAGCGTCTAATAAAACGCCGTCGCACGAGAGATGAAAATTATTTTTCGAGCCTCCTCCTTTGCATCGTCGAAAGTCCATCGATTCCCGAAAGTAAGCGTCGAGAGGATCGACGAAACGATGCACATCCTCTAAATCTTGGTAATTTACGACGAAGCTCGTCGCGAAGCGCCGGCTGTTGTTTTTACGTAAGCGTGTCCGAGTCGGTCAAGGTTCGAGAGCGCAGCAGCGCTACCGCTTGCCACGAAGCGAGCGATCGAGCAAGGGGGCCCGTAGAAACGACCAAAGGGTCGGTCGAGAAATTCGCGGTAGTGAACCACCGCGGTACGCCACGGCTCGTTATCAATCGTGCGGCGGTAGAGCGTACGAGTTGACTCGGGGCACGCGCCTGCCCGGGTCGTAGGCGACGGAGAGAGAGAGACGGAGAAGGAAAGGGACAGAATCGGCGGCCCCACTCCAGTGGAACGTGGAACGGGGCCTGCGGGCCCAGTCCTCCCACTCGATGCTGCCCCCTCCCACCACCGGACCCGCGTATCCCCACCGTCGCCGCGGAGAACAGTCCTCGACGATTCCCCTTGATCCGCCTCTGCATCGTTTTGCACTCGCTGCACGGGATGCCACGACAGTGGCTCTCTCCTCTTCTTCTCCCCCGTGTATCCATCGACTTCTCTCTCTCTCTAAGCTCGTTCCTCGTAACCCTAAGGAACGAAAAGAGGGACGAGGGATACGAAAATCGAGCGTCGTACGCGCGACGCGCAAGGAAAACCGCGATCGATCGACAATTGGGTAGGCATACGCCAGCGTGGTATGGGTGAGCGAAGGTTTTTCGCGTTCGCGGGGCCTCTCCCTCCGCCGTGGGCTCGGTGTCACGGGCCAGCGCAGCGGTCGTAACGCGGCCCACACGCGCGCCCCACACTGCCGCGCGAATCGCATAAACACGGTTGCCGACGCATACACGCACGGTGGGGCAGAGAGACGCTAAGCGACGAAGCGGTCCTACCTCCTGCAGGGGACCGTGTCACGTGGCCCCCAGGCCGTGTTGCAGGCACGCAGCGCACGGGCTGTGCTCTCTCGTGAGCGGCGCACACAACACCAGTCAGAGACGAGCCGAGAGACCGGGCGCAGATCGCACTCTCTCTCCCAGGAAGCGCGTGTGCTTTCTCCCTCCCTCTCTCTCCGCCTCTCTCTCTCCTTTCCATCCCTCTCTGTCCGTTCGCGTTCGTTCCGCCCGTCTTTCTCTTCGCTCTCTCCCCTTTTTCCCCATTTCTATCGCGTGTCGTGCCGCGACACGACGCGCCGCGCTGCGCGACACCCGACCGATCGATCCCGCCGATCCATCGATCGATCCAGCCGCTATTGGCGAACATCCCCCGCGAGACGGCCTCAGATCGCCCGTCCGACGCGGGTTCCTGCCGTTTCCACCACGTGCGCGCTCCTACGAGCGTCCTCGCGACCCTCCGCGTTATTTATAGTGCGCGAACACGGTCGCACCGCGCGTGCCACCAGAGAGGGACCCCGTGGGATTCGTATCGGAACAAGAGGAAGAGAACGAGAAGAAGAAGAGGAGGAGGATGAGTTTTCGCGGGTGACCGAGTAAACGAGAAGAGAGTTCGTTTCGATTGGTGTCTCGAGACGATACGTTCGTTTCGACAGTGGGATCGTTTTTTGTGCCGATTGTGCGTCGATGGTGTGTGTGACGATGTGCCGATCCAGTCTGGTCCTCGGTGAGACGAGACCTCGCCTAACATGCTCCTGCTCGACCGCCGACGCTCCGGCAGCTCTTCGCGGATGAAACTGAATGGTGTGCATCCTGTCGTTATCTCTGCTCCGAGTAGTCTGCTCTTCAGCGACGTCCCCGCGCCTCCGCGGCTGCTTCTCCGCGCGCGCAGTGAAATCTCCGAGTAAAAAGGAATGAACAAAAAAAAAAAGAAAAAGAAAAGAACGCGCGCCGCTGCACGCGTTTACGCGAGTGAAAAACCGTTTAATAATACACGCGCGCGTTTTAAATGGAGACCTTCTCCCTCTCGGTGACGTGGAGCAGCTGGTGTACCCGAGGCACCGATGGAAGAATCGTGTCGCGTCCGAGCCGCGCGTTTTTTACACGAATCGCCGAATCTTGTTCTCCCCCGTTGATCGCCGCCACAAATCAGAGGGCCCAGGACTCGCGATAAACCCCTATTAAGACAACGAGCATCTCGTGTCCGTACAGCCGGTCGAACATCTTTACGACTACGACTACGCCAGTAAAAACTCTGTATTAAAGCCCACGGGGATCGCGTAAACTCGTTAAAAGCTCGCGAAACCTGTCACGTTTCGTCCGGATCAGATTCGCGTTACCACCCTAACGACGCTCTTATGACCCGTGGATAATTAAGGGATGCGCGTAGAGTCTTCTACCAGTCGTTACTACTTCCGTATCTCCCTGGTGATCTGCCTGGCGCGATACTCCTCCTTATGCGTTCGTCACCGATCCTCTTTATTGGCATCTGTCGCGCGACGCAACAGTCGCATCCTTTGGACGCGGATAAACTAGAGAAAGATGAACAGAAATTGTACTTCGACTGTTGTTGCGATCGCGAATGTGTTTCTTCGCTTCAAAGATCGACCCATGATTCTTTTGACGCATTTCTAAGAGCTTCTCCTTTGCATTTTCTCGCTACGCGCATTGACAGTCGAGTCGATTCAACGCAGTCGTGCCTGAAACTACCCAGTGTTAGCATTCTTCCGATAAAATTGTTGGCTCCCAGCGAGCGACCGGAAGTCATTCTTCGAACGAGAAGCTCGGAGGTTTCTACCAGCCGTCGTCGCTATTTTCGATCGCTCGTAAGCGTATCCGCGAGCATCGTCGTCCCAGTGGATAAGCGTCGCGGCTAACGAGCGCGTTCGTACGGAAATTTCTGCACGCGGCGGAGGCAGTTCGATAAATAAGCCTCGCGAGGTACGCGACGATGACGAGAGGCGAGAATACCCGGCCCCGTGGATCGAACACGTGGGCCCTCCGCCGCGCGACTCGTACGCGCGTTCCTTAATGAAGCGATCCCTATCGCCACCGCCAGAATCTGATAATTAAATCAACCGCCGGTCCGCGGCGTCCGATATTAATTGAATCGCGATCGGATTCGATCTACCTCGTTTCGCAAACACGTCTACGGGGCCTTATGACTGGGCCCTGAGCCACCACCGTTAACTTTCTGATCGTCCCTGCCGATTTCCACGCCCGGCCAAGCGGGGGGCCTTTTAAATCCATCGCCGCTCGAGTTTCGGGAGTTACGCGTTCGCGGTTCGGTTAATTGGCTGGGCCCTCGTTAGCGGTGCCAACGGTGGACGTCGATCGCGCATCTGAGTAAGACTGTTCGAAGCTATTGAACGACGTTTCGTTCGAAGCACAATTCTGGGGTGCTTCGTTGGGTGAACTTTGCTTGGAAGTTTGAATTACTCTGGAAGGATCCAGCGGAATTATTCGTGAGATAAACGTGGACGTGGTTTTGTTGGACGCTTGGCGATGGCTACTGGAAACGGTGGACGTTTTATTTTAATGAAATCGCTTTCACCGCGATGGTAGCCTCCATCGAGATCAATCTGTGTTTCGCAGTTTCGTTTCCTGTCGTCTATTTGTTTTCGATTTCCTCGGTTGTTTGCTTTTTAGTTTATTGCTACATTGAGCTGCTATGTTTTCGCAAGTACGTCTCCTCTGATGTTTAAATGGTTCTCATCGAGCAAGCTTCTTCTCCTTTCGAGGATGCGAGCAGTTTCTGAACATCCAACCAGTGCCACGTTGACAAAACTATATATTAATAATCCAATTTTCCACGAGGGCTGTTATCAAGTGGACCTTGAAAGCGCGTCGCGCACGGCGAGTTTCGTGAAATCGCGAATCGTTGATTGTCAGTTGCCGGCCGATAAGATCGAGACACGCGTCGCATAGGAATCGGCGCGATAGCTGCGCTATCTGGGAACGATCGTTCCGTTTCGAATGCCGCGCGCTGGATCGGAGGAGTACGCGCGAGAGGCATAGTGAAAGATCATGAGAAGATCGACACGATCAGATAACGACGGGGGCTGATGGGTACGTCACGACGAAAAGAGTCTTTGGAAATGCGTGTCGAGGCCGTGGCAGCCGCCAGGGAGCCTCGTGGGAGGGGCCAAGCAATTCCTCTTCGCCGCGAGGAGGGTCCGCCGTACGATTTCTCTTTCGCAACCCCCTTTACTTTTCCTCGCGAAATTCGCCTGTGAGCCACACTTTTGTCAGTCCTTACCGCGAACAATTCTACGGATCCTTCTTCTGCTTTAATCTTCAGATTCGCGGAAGAAATAAACAATTCAGCGTACGATAAAAGTTTAACTGCAAATTAGTAACTTGCCATATGATTTCGTAGATAAAGCGAATTTTGGAAAGAGGGATTCTAGTCGTTTAAGAGACGTGACAGTAGAAACTAAAGACAGGACGCTGTTCGATCTGCGCGTCATCGCGCCATTGTCTGTCACGGAACATCCGCATGTCAGAAGGGGGCGGAACCGACAGGACAGACGATCAGGATCGCTCGCACGGTGGACCACCTCGACATCGAACGGTTAGCAGAGGGAGCGTTAATTTCGTAACTCGATAAGCCATTAATATAACAAATTGTGCTATTTACTCTGGCACGGTTAATTAAGCGGGGCGTTGCGAACGGCTGAAATGCGGATTAATGATCCCCCCGAATCGAACACTTCGGTCCCGCCGTGATAAGTAGGCTGGAAATCGAGACGGAACGATTTGCAATCGCGCGTTAACGAACGAAACGGACGATCGCACGGGCTGGGCACCGTTTCTCATTCCTCCAGCCGAGGAGTTATAACAGTGATTACGGTAATCGTGCCACGGCACGGTCGATCCACGCCGTCGGTGATCCACGGTTGAACCGATTGCGGTTGCGTAATCGGCCGCGATAACGCGATAATGTCGGCTAATAAGCTCTCAGCCACGGTAATACGCGCAAAGTGATACTTAAAGGATCGTTAACGCGACCGTGACATCGGTGGAATCGGATCGCGCTAAGTATACGTTTGGAAATTGCGATGGATACGCGGTGCACCCTCGAGGTTAGAGAGCGTCGTGAGGGGCTGGCGTCGCGTATCAATTAACGTAGGAAGCGAGGATGCCGGACAGCGGTGGTGAAATAAAACGGAAATTAACTCGGGAACTTTCGAAACAATTAACATACAAATGGCGTGGAATTTCGTCGGGGCGTCGTGGGCGTCGCGTGTCTCGATTATCCGAGTCCAAGGGACAGCGATAATAAAAATTCGTGGAACAGAGTGAACGTCGAAGGAGCTCGCGGGGACTTGCGAAACGTAGGATTCGCGTAAAGACGAGGAATAGTCCGAGTGTAAACGCGAAAATATGCGAAGCCGGGTGGGCGACGAGGCGACGTGGATAATTAAAAATGTACACAACAATCGCGAGGTGGCGGGGATGAAAATTGCGCGATTACGTGGGCGCTTATTTAGTGCGCGTGGTCGCTCGCTATCTCCGCGTGATCGCGCTTCGGGCTTCAATAATTTCGGCGTTAATTAAACGCGTCGCGTGGGTGCGCGGCGAGCACACCGAAAGGAACTTACCTGCGTCTGTTTTGTCAACTTTCACTGTCGCTTCCAGCCTCCTCTCGGACGATGCTTATTAAGCCCCGTTGATGGAAATCGGCGGTCAGTGGCGAAACCTGTGCCGCTTCTTCGCAGAGCCGACGCTGCAACATCTCCTCTAACCGTGTACATCGTCGTGTGATTGTTATTTTTGCGAAATCAAATCACTCGTAATCTACGATATGAGAAATAATAACGTTAAGCACATACACACAGAATAACGTCACGTTCGTTGTAGATATTTAGAAATGCAAAGCTTAGGAACGTCTGAATATTAGTAGGAATAGAAGAGAGAAAGAAGGAGAGAGAGAGAGAGAGAACGCCTTCCGCATGTTTCACGGCCGTAAGGCTACTGAGCAGCGCCGCGTGGCGCATCGCTTGTGCGGGCATCGAAGTCTCCAGTCGCCGCGTAAGGTCGCGCAGGTATACAAACAGTTGGGCGTCTCTGTTTTGGTTGCTAATTCACTTTTACGCTGCGCCGGCATTGAATATCTTTTGGAGGGTAACGTGCTGTTAATTGTGCGTGAAATTGATAAAGCGATTCGTTGGTAATAGCACGTAATACCTTGCACGAGCGTCCACGAGACAGGGACTATTATTACGTTTTCCATATGGGATAATTGATCGTCGTCGAGCTCTATCTATAAACGTAGTATCCGAAGGTGGCAGAATCTGGTTGTGTCCGATCTGAATGGCAACATTTATCATTCTCGCAAACTATTTAGACGTAATACATCGTGTTCGTATATCGAAATAGAAAAATACTTTCTTTCTATAAGGAGAAAAAAGGGTTGTCACTTAACGAGGAATTATCAGACACGTTAATTGTTTTTACAATACTCTGTGCATGACTCTATCGACTTCGATGGTAGCTTCTGTAGAACGCGTGTATCCTTGATCAACGTAACACAGACTGTCGACAAGTATTATAGCGTTCGCGTGGGAATATTACGATCGACGAAAAGTCAGGCCTCGTAAGAAGAGCATCGCAAGGATTTTCCGTGCGAGTATCGACATTTTTTGCGTTGCTTTCACCGCGCACGATTTTTCTGAATGAACAGCCGCCGGGCAAGCGTGCGCCTCTCACGTTTTCGAAAGTTCGAACGAGGCGTCTCCAACCGGCTGTGTTTCCGGATCGTCGATAATTCACCGTAATTTCGCGGCGTGCAGCGACGAAACGACGCCCACGCGCGTCCATCCGAACGGTACGAAACGAACAGCCGCGAGAGAGAAAGAGAGAGAGAGAGACGGGGGAAAAGGTTGGAAAATAAAAAAAAGTAACGAGGGCAGCGTGGAAAGAAACGGATCGTCCCCGCGTCGCTGCCACCCCGATCTCTATTAATTTGGAACGATTAGGCCAACCGATTCCTCTCGCTAATTGCCCGCGCGATGTCCAAGGGCCAAAGATCGGGCTTTAATTAAATTGAATTAAGCTTAATTAGCCGCGACCATTCGAACCAAGTGGTAACAGAGTCGATAATGCACGCCAAGGCTGCTCCGTGGGACAGATGAGACGAAAACGCCTCGATGGTCCAAAACGTTGCCACGTCGGTCCGTTACTCTTTAAATTACCCTAATTGTCTTACATTGTGCAGTAAAAAGAACTGTGCAACGCGCGAATAAGAAGGCTTTTTTCGGAAATACTGGGATTAGCAGCGCAGCGTTACGTTCGAGAGTAGATCATCATCGACTGAAAAAGACGGATTCCTCAGATATTCTTGTTTACAACCGAATCGATTTATTGGTGGTGATTTCTGCTCCATGGGCGGAGTCACGGCGATCTATCGCAGTTTCATTGTCCGCGCCGATGAGCGAGCTTGTGCGTCGCGATTCGTCATCCCCGCGACGATTAGGCGTAGTTATTAGCGAGCAGCTTAGTCGATCGGATCGCGCGAAACGCAGCGGTCGTGCGTACACGCGTGCATAACAGACGAGGGGAGAACGCGCGTGAAATTGATACGTCGCCGCGCAATTAAGAGGGCGCCGAGGAGAAAGTGATTAAGCAGTCCGCGTGCAGCGAGGTGTTGGTGAAATTGTCGAGGATCAAGCGTTCTAGGAGAGGCAGCAGGACGACGGGAGAAGGATCGAAGAGCAGACTACACGGAACGCTTGGTACTGCAGTCTTTCGATTCTCGAAGAACCTTCGTTTCTGACTGTCGAGCAAAGTGAATCGAAGAATCGAAATAGCTGTAGCGTCGAAGCAGAAGACGTCGATCGTCGCGACGAGACGAGTCTCGTCGACGATCGACGCTGAGAGTCAATGGTTACAGGGACCGCCAACTGTTGGAGCATCAAGCATCGTGACGAGAAACGGGACGAGTTTCCGCCGGCGCCATCGTGAACGGAAGAGGATTCTATCTAGTCAGTGTCCGTGGCAAATCAGATCAGCTGTGATAACGCGTGAATCTTCGGTTCGCCTTAGTGCTCGTGAGAGATCCGTGTTAGTGCCAAGTCGAAGAGGACGCGCACCACGAACGACGTTGGAAGACTTGTCAGTGAAATGTCGAACGCATATATATGTACGTAATAATACGTGTCATACGTGTAGAGAGAAACGGGGATATTCGATAGAAAATATCCGTAGCAACCATGGTTACCTTGGACACGGAGCAGAAGCCCGAGAGGCAGCACTGCGGCCGCCGCATGTGCGCCATTTGCAGACGCATCAAGCGCGATAAAGGTAACGTTTCATCAACCTTCTCCTTTACCAACCAAGTGTCGTCGATGTTAGCATTGTTACATAAGCGTTACAGTGTTCTCACACGTTGATACCTTATTTGAAAACTTTGTCAATAATAGAGACAGTATCTCGAGGTTGTATCGATTTCTTATTTTTCTATAAGACTTTGCAGCCTGCTGAAAAAATATCGATAGCACACGATGGACGCGTAGATTGGCTGGGAATGAATGAAACGCGTCCATCGCGTGTTCGTACACAAATCGTGAGAGCGCGAGTTGGTTCCCTACGCGGAAACGAACGATCGCCGTGCTTATCGCATGGATGTTTGGCGTTCCGCGAGGGCTGGACGGTTTTTACCAAGAATTCTAAGTGGCATCGTTAGAACAACCGATTACGCTCGCTGTGGCCGATTATTCCGCGCGGTGAATTAAACTGTCGACTGACAGAACGTTTCGCGCAACTCTCCCGCGACGAAGGGAACGGCTCGATGCTCTTTTTCCGCCGCGGTCGGTTCTCTTTCCGCGTTGCGATCCCATCCACCTGTCGGTGGTTGCGATAATTGCCAGCGATAGGTGCGTTCCACGGAACGCGTTGCCCGCGGGAAACCGGGGAAAATCGGTGCACGCCGTCCTGGCAAAAACTCGAATTCATCAGGGAAATAAGTTATAAATTAACGATATAAATCTTCCATGAGTTGCTATGCGGCTACAATTAGACGAAAATACCGGCTGGTGCAAATTAATCCTCGTATTTTACACCGTAATTTGTATCGTATTATGTCGAAGCTATTTAAACGCAGAAATATCGTTAGAAACGAGCAGTAGAGATTCCAGTGGAGAAGCGTTACGCGAAATCTCACGTATACCATCGAGGAGCTGTGTCCTCGAGGTACCGTGTTCCATAGAGACGATCATTTCCGATTGATCCATCGACAGATAGATCTAGCGAAACATTTGATCCACGTTTCTTCAGAACGCGAGCAATTTGATCGCGCCGCGGCGGATCCGTTCGGCGAACCCGAGTGAGATGGTATCGAGGGATAGCGTAATTACGAGATGCCTTCGGAGCGAGTTTGTAATGGGCCGTTTCGAAGCGGGGGTCGTAACGCGGGAGCTACGAACCGTAATTAGCGTATTTTCGCTCAGCTGTATCGAGAATGAGGAACGAGGAACAAAAGGGAGGGCGAGGAATGGAGGGCGACCCTGGCGGATTACGCGCGTTTAAAGAGTTATACGAATGTATCCCGGCCCGATTCGAAACTGGTTCGTCCCGGTTCCCCGTTGCTCGGCCGTCCTCGTTGTTTCATGCAAATCGCTCGTTAGTCGAAACACCTGAAATTCCTGTGTGGGACGCGTACATTGTCTCGAGGCGTGCTCCATGGATTATTCATCCTCCTCGCGTTCAGCTGTCAGCTCGCGGACCCTTCGCGTGGAAAACCTCTGTGATTAGGACCGCCTTTTAACGACTGTCCGTTCAACCCCTAATTACTCGCGTCGATCGATTGCGCGTACGTTGTACGTTGTATGAAAAGATAGAGCTACGTAAGAGTTGAACAATATAGCAGCTACGATACATTTGCAGAGTTTGCATCGAGTTAATACGATCCAATGTGAGGCGCAGATTGAACGAAGAAGCGGGTCGCGCTTGGCCCGACAATAGTTCGAAACGGAAAATGTTCGTTTGCGATCGATTTCGCGACGTGTCGCAATCGATCATCTCGCCGGTGCAATTGAAAAATGGCGACTCGACCTTCGTCGTAAAATTAGACTCGTTTGTGTCGTATATCGTCGGACACCCACGTGAATATTCAAATGCCGCGCTTTTCCTACTGTTTCGGATCGTTTGAACATGATGCAACTTGGTCACTCTCTGCACCATACAACTTTGAACGTATATTTCGTTAATCGAATCATTCCATGAAAATAACCAGGTGACACAAACAATGTAGGAGTGGAGGATATATATACGGTATTTGACTTAATCGTTTCGAACCCTTCGACTACGACAGACTTTGAGACACCGTGAACGGTGAAACTTTTCATTAGGCGTGCAATTCTGATAAAATACATTCAAATGATCAAAACAGAAAACTCCATTACATTAAAACAATTGTTCCCGCGTTGCATTATAAGTTTTCTAAGCGTCTTTAGGCGCCAAGAGTAATCAAAAGGTTAGCTACTTCCAGGCGGGTCGTTAGGAAATTCTTAGCCCTTTCTCTAAAAAAGCTGTTTCAGATCCACTAAATTCCAACATCGCGGATGGCCGACGATTTCATCGAATTAACAGAAGTCTCGATAAAGCAGCGTCGCAATAGTCGTATCACCAGATTCGATTTCATCAGCGGCGTAGGCTGTCGCTGCCCACGCGTGCCCTTCGTTCATTCACCGAGAGGCGCTTCTCGAGCGGCCATCGCAATTACTCGTGGCATCGCGACGAATCCAGGAACACTGGTGGCGACACCTCGAAATTTGGAATAAATTAGAATAGGAATCGGACGATCGTCGGGTGTCCCTCCTCCCCTCGAGGGGCGGATGGTTTCGCAATCGGAACCGGTGAATGGGTCGCGGTTTCATTCATCCATCGAAGCGCGCTGGGAGCACGCTCGCAGCTCGCTCGCTCGCAACCTTGCTCCATGCCTAGGCAGTTATGGCAGGCGTGACTAGGCCGGAGGTACCGATTATGATAAAGCGCGTGGGCGAGCCCACGCTCGCCCTTCGCTCGTCCATTCATAAATTCAACTCTCACCGCGCGAGCGAGCCGTGGAGAAAGCCACGCGCGGCTGAAAGCCGACGTCGACAGGACACGCGCGCGTCCCGAGCTGCCTCTCGCGCCGCGTTACACCTTCCGCTTGTCCGCGGATCGTCCGCGCCTCCCGACGGACCCTCCCCGTTGCTGCCTCCTCGACACCGTTTCAAGATCGCCGCGGGATATCAAGCGAACGACGTTATTTACGAAACGCCTGGCACGTTTTTCTTAAAACTACACGAATCAACCCTCTGAAACCTTCGAAAGTTTCTGGATTTTTATGAAATCGAACCTTTTCAAACACGACTCACTTATGTCCGTGTAAACACGCATAATACCAACTAGCATTCATCAAGCAGATCCCAAGCATCATCTCGCGTCGCTAGCCAACCGTTAATGAGTAAAGCAAATGGAGAACAGTAGCAATCACTTGCAGAGTTAACGCGGTGTGTTTACGCTTAACAACTTTCTTCACGATAGGCGCACCACGGCGTAATAAATTCTTGGGTAATTATTGCTGTTATTAAACACGTCCTCGCAGCGTCTCATCGTTTCGGTCATCCCGTGTTCAAACAGCGTACCGCGCGAACTCCGCGCCCCGTAGAGGGGTAATTTGTTCAGGAGCTGGTGTACGCGCTCGCCACCGATCCCACCTTCGATCTACCAGCTAATAAGCGATCGTAATCTCGATCGTTGGCTAATAAACGTCGAGCAAGTGTCGCGTACGCGGCGACGCGTGCTGCAACCGAGAGCTGTTATCTCGCGAAATTCCCTCGCGTCCTCGAGGAGCCGGCGGTAACCTGCGCGCGCGCGCGCGCACGCACGCGCGTCGCCCCGCGCACACGTCGCGAGAGGCTCGCAAAGCAGCCGGCAGGTTTCCAAAGCGGTCTCGGAATCGGCGGATGATTATGCGGACCGGTCTATTTCTAGAAGCACCGCGGTCGGCGGACATACTAATTATTTTTTACCCGCTCGTTACCACTCGTCTTTGGCAACCGAGCAATGGCACCGGCCCCGCGCGCGCCAGGGAGAGAGGATAATAGAAGGTAGGGGTAAAGGACGTCGAGCGAGCGGCCAGGGAAGGTTCGTGTCTCCAATCAGAGGCACGAGCACTCTCCGATCGGGAGGATGGGACGAGGAGAGCGTTTGTAATGGCTTTTAAAGTTGGGAGAGGAGAATGGGCACCGACGAGTCCGCGATTTCACCCTTGCTTCACCGTGGATTATCGCCTGACGCGATGGAGGATAAGGGTTGACGGTCAGCTGGTAGTAAGCGTCAACGTTGCAAGAATGTTTCTCATGGTATCCAGGATCTTGTGAATAAATTAAAACGATCGCAAGGGCTATATCGATTGAGGATGTCGAAGGGATGGGAAGCAGTGCAGTAAAATTTTGTTCTCGCAGAAGCATCGCGTAACAGACGCGTGGAAAGAGCCGTAACATAATTACCCGTGGCGTTGCTCAATAGTTTCCATCGAGCGTAGATTTGACAGCAAAGTGGCACGCAATAACAGTCATTCCCAAGACTGTTAGGAAACCCGACCGCGTACAGCCTTCGCGTCCTTCGAAACCTTCTGAAACCGACGTACTCGCCGCTCCGTTTTCCACCATATTTTCTGGCCGTTCACTCCCGAACCGTAGCAGCGATCGAATCGCGGTGGAAAAGAGGGACGATCGATCGAACGCCTGTCGCTGCGATAGACGCGGCTACGGGTAAAGAGGGTGGGAGAGAAAGAGAGAGAGAGAGTGAGAGATCGTGAGAGGGGTCCACGGAGAGCGCGAAAAACGCACACGGAAAAGAAGAGCGTGGAGAACAAGCAACGGGGGAGCGGTTAAAGAGGAGGTGGGAGAAGGAGAGGGAGAGGGTAGAGAGAAACAATTGACATTCTACGCGCACGTTCGATCGAGAGTCGACTCGAACGACGACGGGGTTCGAGGAGAGGAAAGGGTCCACGAAGAAGGGGTGCCCGTGGATGGTTGGTGGCTACGAAAGGGAGCTCGTGGGGCCAGGGGGGGAGTAGATGCACGGTGGCATGCACCTGTGCATTGCCGCCATATACGACTCGAAGTTATGGCGTTTTTCTCAACGCTACCGGCGAGGATGTGTGCCTCGTACGTATACGATCGTATCTTAACCGGCGAAACCAACTCCATTTCTGGCAGGTAGGCCGCAAGCTACGCCTGTAACCTCCGCGAGTCTCCGGGCTATACGCCGTGAGGTAAATTAATTGTCCGCGAAGGTGTGCTCGACGCGGTGGCGCGATGGACGAGGGGCAGGGCAGTGGCCCAGCAGTAGGAACGAACGCCACGCTGGTAACGAATGGGAAAAAATGGAAACGCGGGTAACGACAGTGTCCGACTCCTTTATGTTTATTAGACACGCCAGCTTGCCCACGCGGCTCGCTGCCAACGCTGCTTTTTCTATCGCGACTCTCGCAACACACACGACCGATCGACCGTTTCGTTTCGTTTCGTTTTCGTTTACGTCGTCGATGCGGCGTTCCGCCTTTGCATTGTTTCGATCGTGGAAATCAGGTTGTTTACCGTCCGCTCTTACCAGCGATAGTAGCTGTTCGCTGATCGATCACGTCGAACCCGACCGATATCGTCGCGAAACAGCTCTGTGTCGGGTAGATCGTAGATAGAGAGATGACTAATTCCGATCGTGAAATTCCAAGGATCGCTGTCGAGATAGATCGTTGGATCGGTTAATTTTGTCATCGAACGTGGATATCATTTCCATAACAAGTCGATTGTAAGCAGGGAAATGGACTGCTTTGAAGAATTGCTGCTATCCGATCTTTACGCGCAACGATCACTGTCGACAGAGTGGTCGTTCGATCGACTGACTTCGCCAGCGACAGGTCTTGTTAACAGTCGCGTTACGAGCATTTAGAAACGTTTCGAATAAGCAGGAGGTGGGCATTGCGATGGCTTTAAACGCCTCTGCGTCGCGTAACGCTGGGAAAAATATTAGTTTCCTTTATTAGACGGTGGAAACGAGCGCGCACGTTCGTCCCCTAAACGCGAGGGGCACCGTAAAGTTATACGGCACGATAAAAACGGAGCGAACGAGCAGAACGTTGGACGGGATGCTACGTTTACCGCGATACGGTGTGTAATCCGCGAGCATCGGCGTTAAGTGAAAGAAGACGATAAATGCCAGACGATCGCCGGAGGACCATTCCGGGAGACGACCCTGTGACTCTCGATTCGCCATCCTTGACTGACATTCACCGCGAAAATAACATAAAATACCGGCGCCCATAAAAAATCTGTCTTCCAGAATATCTACATTCCCGCAAAGGATCTCCTGATGCGATTCGTCGCGCTTTACTCCTACTTTATATAGATAGAACTCTGTGCTTTGCTTCAAAGGTAACGTTCTCCACATCTTTCTAAGCCCTCTCGAGGAGTATCGAAAAGAAGCTTCCTTCATAAATAATATAAACCTGACTGATTCATCGACCAATTAAAACATCGGTAAATAAGTGACCAGAAAGGATGATGGACACGAAAAATGGCGAGAAAGATACCTCTGTCATGCGCAATATCGGTAGCAACAATTTTTCCTAGCTTCGAAATCGAAGAACGAAGCTAGAAAAAATAGTAATTTAGCTTGTTGATTGAAGAGAGGGTTAGAAACGTTGTCCATGGTGGGGCAGGATTGCCACGTGTCCGAGTCGAGGAAAGATCAGCCGCTAGAAACGGCGACGGGACGGAACGGAGCGCGCCTACCTGGCGTGTGCCTCTTCCCGACGCGGCGCGACCTGCGCGGCTTGTGGGTGTAACCAGTTTTCGTAGGCTTAGCTGTCAAACCCACGTGGGCCGCCCACGCCGGCCATATATATTACCGGGCCGCGAGAGAAAGAAGACGCGGAGATTCGAGGACAGAGGGAAGGTGGAACGTCCGAGGGGTACGAGGAGAAATCGTTTCTCCGCGCGCGCGTGTGTCGCAAGGGGAAACGAGCTGGACGCGATAAAGCGGCGCAATTAACATCCGGACAGGGCATTTCGGCTACGCGACCCGCTGCGTTACAGTGAACTCTCGAGCGAGACGATAAGGGTGGCGAAGAGGGATGCGAACAAAAGAGGAGACGAAAGGGACGCGGTTGCGTAATGGAGACGATCGTTGTACATGGTCCCCGTTTCGAAGTTCCAAACGCTGTTGCACGCTGCGAGAAATCTTAGCGATAATATTGAGAACCGTGAAATACATTGATGGTGAACGAACGCTTGGTAATGGCAGTGAGAGATGAAACGGACGAAGAGAGCAGGCTCTAAAGTTGTCGATCGATTGGATCGAAAATACTGTAAAAATGAAAGTGTACGTAAACGATGGAGATGGAGAGGAGGCAGCACAGAGAGAACGCGAGGAGAAGAAAAGCAAAGGGTAAGGAAAGCGAGGGGAGACGCGGCTTGCGACACAGGAAACAGTTTCACCTGGAGGGATAGCAGCCGGCGTCCACGTTGCTGTTCGTGCCACGGGGCAAGGAGAGGAGGAACGCCGAGGCTAAGTAGGCACGTGGGCGTACGGGATGCATACAAAGGCGCTTTTATGAACTGTGTTTTCCCCAGCTTCGGTAGAGAAGCCTCGGTGCACAATTAAAGGAACCACTCGGCTGCGCTTCACGTAACCGCGAGCCGCATAAATCGAGGCTTCCTCTCCCCTTCCCTTTTCTTCTTCTTCTTCTTCTTCTTGTTTTTTTTTCTTCTTCCTTCTCGCAACGATGATTCAGAGGTGGAACAGAACGAGGAATCGCGTCACGCCGAAATCTAAAAGGCTAAAAGAAACGCGAACGCGATCGTCGTCCCCATTTTTACGGGGATGATTCACTCATTTAGGGCGAAGGATAAAAGCGTGAACTCCGTTTTCGTCGTCGCGCGTCCCGTATTGTGTTTCCCCTGTAATATACCTGTCGCTTTTACGGTGTTTTTCAACCGTGATGGCCCCTCTAACGATGTAACGTCTCATCGAGCTGGTTGTACGGCTGTCTCCGGGAATCAGTGGCAACTGCGACAGTCCGATACTCGGAGATTATTTTTGGTGCCCCCAGTGCGCTCGACTATCCTGGGCACCCAGGGTGTTCGAACGATCATCGTCGAATTGGCAAGAGAAGGACTCGTGATTGCGGAATAACGTTCGTTCACGCGAGCCTTCGTACTTCTGTCGCTTCGCCGTATCGACGATAATTATCGATCGAATCATTCATCCCCCCCCTCGACCAGAAAACCAGACGGCCCCAATTAAAACGCGACTATGAAAAAGGCTGGACACGGAAGAAATCGGGTAATTACCATCGAGGACGCGAGAACGTCTGGCTGGCTCACGAGCGAGCATTTGTTCGCGTCCCGTTTAACGTATAGCCTACACGGGACGCTTTCCGTCGATTCGTTTCACGCGCGACTCGCCGATTAATATGCGTTTGGGCCAACTTTCGCCCGTGGCCCGGCTCCGCGTTTTCGGTATAAATACACGGAGGAACGGGCCGCGCCAGACCCGATAATGGCAGGTGCGTCGCGCCGCGTAAAAACGTTGATTTATCGGCATGATAGTAAGCCCGGCGACAATACGGTTGAAACAATGCCAATGAGCCGGACACCGGCGTCGACCGGTGTAACACGTGTAGTAATTACCATAACACAAGTAACCGGAGTTCGCCTTGTCTGCCGGCGATTATTCGGAACCGCTTAGGCGACCACGGACACCCTACGAATCGGTTCGTTCTTGCGACGCGGCGAACATTGGACGCTTGTCTCCAACCTTATTTCCTTATTGCTACACCGTTGCAATTTATTTTCGTACAATGAAATTTCGAAAGCTTCGACGTTGGAATTGAAGACGCTCGGCTGTGCGTGTCGTCTGTCAAGAAGATGCTCGACGATTCGATATGAAAGCGCTAATTGCGATCTAACGTCGCGGACGTCTAACGAACTCTTAGGAGGGGGTGCAATTCACCCCGCTCGACTTCCGTTCATCATCGAATCGTTGACCAACGGCAGAAAAGATTTCGAGGAACCAAATACACGGACGTTGAACCGGTGACTTTCCGCGACGAGAATCTAATAAAAGACAGCAGCTTCCGTAGAAGTTACGTTTTAACCTACTTCGCCGGAAATTTTACGTCGCGGCGTCCCTCGGGCGCGTGGCACTTAAGCAGCCCCCCTCCCGGCCCACTATCCCCGGAAAGCGACGGCCAATTACCAGCGATCATTTGTAAACGAACGCATAAACGTCAGCCGGCGATCGTTCGCGAGGGCGTCCGTGGCGTCTCGAAAAAGCGCGCCGCCTTAATCCGTTGTTTCTCCGCAAGGCAATTAAGGGTGCTGGATCGAGAGCGCCCAATGATCCCATCCCCCTCTCCACCGCCATTCCGTGGCGCGTCGTAGGAGTCATCGCAGCGGCGTCTGCCGCTCGTAAATTTTCCTTGAAAATTCTGAAATATCACGATCCTCTTCGTGTATCTTTCCTTTTTTCCCCACCGCCTCGTCCCCCTCTCCCCTCGTCTCTCCTTTTTTCTGTTCGCCCCGCTTTCTCCCGATCCCTCGAGACTTTTTCCACGATAGCACACCGGCGCACGGTCTCCACCAGTATTTTTAATCCCTCGCGCGTCGGCTCCTCTCCGCGTTCCTCGTGTACGAGCCACAGGACGTTGCACCACACGCGAGCACGCGTGCACGCACGCGAAACACACGCGTGCCCCGATGCCTTGATCCTCGGCTGACTACCCCCACCCGACTGGAAACGGGGTTAACAACACTGAAATCTATTTATTTACCGGGATAAATCACCGGGAGCTTTACGAGTGAGCGTATATTACGCAAATCGTAGCGTTATATCAATCGGCGGGTGTCCTCCTCCACCCCCTGCCCCTCCCACCGTCGCTATCTCCCCGTCGTACACACCGATTGCCAGGCCACTCGTTGCTTTCCGCTCGACTGCTGCCGTTGCCTCCTCTTCTCCTCTCCACCTTTTTTTACTCTTTTTCTCCGTTCCTCCGCTTCTTTCGTACCGCTTTTGCCTCTTTTCTTCGAAGGAAGTCGAGATGTTTCGCGATCGTCCAGCTCCCCAGTTGCACTTTTTGCCTTCGCGTTCCTCCTGAGAGAGAGAGAGGGAGGGAGAGAGACGCGCGTGTCTGCAGTGGCACGTTTAATTAACCCTTCGTCGACGTAGGTGTCGTTGGAACGATTTCGTTCGGCTGACGCATTTACGACACGAGAATTGACACCTTCCCGACGGGGGCTTGTCCGACGAAACTTGGCTTCCTTCGTTCAGAGCATTACGTTCCTCGAGTTTTCGTCTCTTGATCGGTGAATGGAAAGTTGCCGGGTTCGCGACGCTCGAGCAGACCTTTCACGCGTTTCCTGGATTTAGCGAAATTCGTTGCACAAGTTTGTTGTGCATTCAAATGTTTTTGCCTCTGTGTAACTCGTGGCGTTAGAGAATAATGGCTTCTGGCCACGCGAGGCATCGAAAATAAGAAAATCGACTATGTTACCACTTTTTCAGACTATCGACACATTGAAAATTTTAGTTACCCGATGCTTTCATTCTATTCTAATCAATATCAACGCCTTCGCGTTGCATCTCAATTTCTTTTCTAAGGATTTGCAGAGCTTTGATCCACCAACCCTTAAATCATCTACGAAAATGATCGATGCAGTTTGAACGCATCGATCTGCCATCCTTCGCGATTACCATATAATTGACAAGCCGTAGAATTTCACCAGGCATCGAGGTCGCGCTAAACATCCACTCTATTCGAAACTCGCGCACCGCCTACAACTTTTTCCAAGTAACAGTGAAGAAACACGGATCTCCCCTCGGTCAGGGATTCGCCGGAGTTGAAATAGCACTTCCTCGGTCCGTTTGCGTAAACGTTTCCCATTTAGCGCGCGGGCCACCGGGGTGGAACGCGGGCGCGGGAAGAGAAAAAAAAAAAGGGAACGCGCGTGGCGGAACGGGACGAGAGTTTCCCCGGGTGGAAAAGAAACGCGGAGGTGTTCGCCGCGCCGGCGAGAACCGGCAGAAGGAGAAGCGTTACGAAAGACAAGTGCGTACATCGATTAGAAGGCGTAGCCGGTAGGCGGAGCGTGCTAACACCGTGTTAAAGCTCGCGTACCGCTAATGTACACAAAGGTACACACCACCGGTGTACGCAGCACGCCTTTAAAAGCGACTCGCGATCCCGCGATCGAGCAACCGGGACTACCTCGCGGGTCGCTGATTGCGCGATTGTGGGGTGAGATTAGGGGTGGGCGAGTCTTTGATGCGTCGAATCGAGCGCAGAAAAATTGATCGCATCTCGAAAGTGCGTCGGTTTTAATTGTGACGCATGGCTATTTTCAGTATCTTCTTGACACGATATACTAAAATTCGAAACAAATGTTATAAAAGCCGCTATAAATTGTAAAGAAACAAATTTTGAATCGAGGCTCTGAAAATTTCTATTCGCTGATTTCGGTCACAGCTGTGTGGGTGAGCAACGACGATAAGATCGATCGTCGTTAAATAGTCGCGTAGACGTGGCGGCGATAAGAGAGAACACGAGAGGGTGCCAAAGGGTGGTAACGCATGCGACAACCGACATTTGTCCGAGTGAATTCGATAAGTGACTGGCCGCCCCCTGGGAATTTGCTTCCAGGCTTTCTGGGGAATGATTCATGGTCTATCCGCTTGGGTCGCTTGTCTAATTGCTCCGTCAGGGGACGCGTTCACCGGTGATTAGCATAAACTTGAAACGAAAGTCGCCTCGAACGGAAGGCTATTGTGTCTTTCGAACGATCGCCGGGGTAACGACGGCCGTTTCTGAGTTTCTGTTTCGTGGGACTCGCTGGGAAGTCGAGCGACTCGGTGTTTTCGAAGCATCATCAATTCTCGTGGCATCAATTCAGATAGCCGACGGCGAAGCGGTTGGGCATAACCGGACTGGGTGCCGTGTTATTTATTATCGTTCGTAAGGGAGCCACGTTTCTTCCTTGATACCGTTCAGCGGATGGCGCTTGTACGCGATAGCGAAACGAAAAGCGTCGAATAAACGTGATGGAGGACGCGAACTGGTATACGCGGACGTGTCTTCGTGGACATTGAAATTATTAATAGCCGGCTTCCTGTAACGGGAATATTTGTTTGGTCGCGTGGGAAAAATGATGGCCAATTAATGTTTTCCTGGCGCGGCCCGGAAAATTGTTATTTATAAATTTTATTGCCGCCGTGGCGATAATGCGGCCGTAAAGTGGCGACAACACGGCGATGAAACAATAAAATAAGAGACACGTGGATAAATAATTTTGCGAGATGTATGGCGTTACAAAAGGTTAAAGGCGTCGGTGGCTATTATTTGAATTTATAGAACTGCAACTCTTGTTAGAAACGAACAATCGAGCCCGGTGTTTGACGCAAGCGATAGCACGCGTTCACCAGCCAGCTGTGCGCGCAACCGGCCGCGAACAATGGCGGGAAATGCGCCGCTGAAAAAATTCAGCCGGCCACCGATAAATTCGCGGCGCGCCGCTTCGAATTCTAATTAGCCGACTCGTGACGTTAAACCGTTCTCGATGTAACGATCCCTGAGACTTTTCTCGACCAGCGTATTTATCGTCTCGCTGGCTGTTCGATCGCGACCCTTCGAAATTTTCAAAATCACTGAAGACGATCGATCCACCCTCGAATCGTACAGCTACTCTCGACAATTTAATTTTTGCGCACCCTTAATTGCTTTGATGGAACTCTAAAACTATTCTAATTAATTCAATTCAGCTTTGATTTAATTCCACGATAGCGCGTGCCAATGTCGGTTGCTGGTGCTCGTATCAACCCTTCGTGCCTCTGAATTTGTATTCGTTTTGAAAAGTGTACGAGTATAAGGGATGGAGGTACTTTAAGACCACACGAGAAGGCGAACGTGAAACGATCAACGGTTCATCCATTGCTCGCGTCTTCTAAAAAAAGCAAGAGATACGCTTGATTGCCTTCGAAGGCATTCATCTGTTCCGCCACGCGCGTGCCGGATTCCGCCCGTGCTAGCGATTATTTTCTAAACAAACGCCGCTGTTTTTATTCCCATTTCTCATTGTCGCGTAAATCATATCCCGTCCGCAGGCCTCGATAAGAGCTCAGCGAGTAAACAGCCCTCAACTGAAACGTTCCTTCCCTTTCCGCGACGCTCGTAACTTCACCGAAACCTCCTCGAACACGAACACGCACGTGCTCGAGATTTTAAGAGAGTCCTCGTGTTTTTCTACCCATTTTTTTTTCTCTTTCTCAGATTCCAAAATTAGTTGATTATCGTCGTCGCGTCTACTTTTTTCCGTTTCTGCTAGTTACCTAAGAAAACAGAACGTTCGTTACGTGCTGTGGGTAAATGAAAATACACTCGAACACGTCTCGTTACTCTCCTCGAGCATTCTTTCGCAACGCTACGAGTTATGGTCTTCTCGACGAGTAGCTCGTCCGGTTCGTTTGAAAAAAAAGGTTTAGTCGTAGGTTACGCTGCCTTTCTTTCTCTCGCTTCGTTTCAGAGCTGTCCGAGTTCGAAAACAATTTGCGTGGTTTACGCAAGAATCTTTTTTGGAGTCGAAGACAATTCGAAGGAAAAATGTAGTCACGCGCAAGATCGGGACAATCGCGAGACAAAACACATCCTCCTATCTTCGAGCGATTAATATAATACTGTTTATAATTCGTTGGCAAGCTACACGGACGTTTCAGAATCGTATCCAAAAACTATGGGATCGTAAAATTTCTATTTTGGAAATGGTCGCGTCGAAACAAACACGAACGAGGTGTAAAAGCGTCCAAGATCCGACTAATTAATAACGCTTAAAAGATTAGGACATTTCCTAGTTCAGATGTTCTCGTCAAATAAAATTAGATCGACTTCTAGAAGCTCGCTGCTGAACAAGCGAAGGTTTATTTTACGACCGTGAATAGTTGAAACATCAGAAAGCGGTAGACAGAAGAATCTTTTACGAGGAAAGGACACGAGTTCCGTCGCGATTTCCTTCGAGATTTTATTTATACTCAAAGCTACCGTATTATTGGATCATCAGCCCAGCAATTCTAATTTATACTCTTCTCTTCTAATTCTCGATGATCGTTCCCTTTTCTCTGCACGCGATCTTCTTCTTCGACGCGTTGAACAGTTCAACCCTTAAACGGTGCGCGCTTTTCACGATACGACAAACATTTGTCTCGTCAAGCGATATCTGTTGCTATTCCAAAACTGTATTATTTTTACATTATTACGACGATGGGTAATATCAGTGTCAAGTAGAAGAACGTTATAGATTGATAAATTCGAAACTTTTAAACGACAAATGTTACCCCTAAAAAATGCGTAAAGAAGGGTCTATTCGTTTCACGAGATGACTAATGACCGCATAGTTTCATAATGAAATCACTGGGCTGCGAAGGGTTAACGACTCCTACCTAAACGCATATAGCTGATTATAAAACGGTGATTAACAGTTTCGAAGTAACACGCGGCATTCCGGGATAATTCACGGCGTGCCCGTCAACTATCAAATAAATCTGAACGGAGCGCGCCACAATGTGGCCAAAGCGGCGTTTAAAATCCGCCACTTGCCACACGGGCGATTTATTGGCCCACTAAATCTCTTACGCGCGACCTTTTCCGTGGCGGAGCGTATTTTTTTTTCCACGCGTCCATTCTCCGTCACGGCTGGTCCCCGGATGACCCGTAAAACTGTCGCTGGTCCAGATCAGCCGGTCCTCTGCACCCCCTTCTCTCCCTCCTCCTGCCGCGATCTTTTTTCCACGATCCCGGCGAAAAACCGCCGGGAGCGTGGCAGTGATTTGTAAGATTAATCCCCGGGGACGAACGCGCCGGATCGGGGTCAAATAATGCCGCGAAACGGCGATATTTATGGGGTCGACAGAAGAAACCTCGACTCTTCCGGAACTCCTTAACACTTTAACGCTCGCGCTTAGGATTCCTGCCCCCGGTTTGATTTATCTCGCGCTCTGTCCCGTCGTAAAACAAACGCGCGGGGCGAGATCGTAAAACGGCTGACAGCCCCGATCCATGGGACCTTTCCCCCCGCGATGAACAGTTTTGAAAAGTGACAACGCGTTTCCGGTGCGCTCTTTAAATCCGACGATCCCATCGCCTCGATGGATCACGGTGAGCAACGCTCAAACTTAACCCCATCGTGAACTATCGACCGATATCGATCGTTGTCGAGAGTTCAGAACAGATTTTCAAATATACAATTTGGATCGCGTGCTCGTCAACGAGATTCGTAATTCAATGTTTCTCGATTTAACTCGTTTGTAGTGATCTCAGTCTGCGTACAACGGCTCGAGAAGTCACAGTGGATTGCGAAGAGTCTAGTCAGACACAGGTTATTACTTTAAAGAGTGTTTAATAGTCGAGAGAAACTGATACAAGTTTGCTTATGGATGTTACTATTTCATCGTTGCACGATTCTACGCGCACATAGAAGTAGGCATTAAAGAGATCGCACGGCTCGGTATCGGCAAGAAGGTTTATCGTGCAGATAAAGATATCGAGGATATTAAAAAGCCAGGGTGCTGCGTGAGAATTAATGAACAGGTCCAGGGGAATCAGGTTGTAAATATGAAAGGCGATTCGGCGGGCATCTCGAGCCGAACCCAAGGCGATCGGAAGACGCCTCTTTCGCGCGACAACGTATAGAGGCCTCGTGGGCATTGAATTTCAACGGGTGCAACACAGTTTATGCGACAGCACGAATTAATTCCCCCGGCAGAAGGTTTAACTCCGATCGACAGCTGTGTCAGCGTTCTGCCGGCGCTCTCGCGCGTAATTACTCTTAACCACTCTAATTTACGTCTGGTAATGACGCGTTTAAACGATCGTAATCTTTCTCCCTCGTTCGTGGCGACGTATTTGGTCCCGTGAGGCCGTACGAGGCTGCTGGAACATTCATGGACACTCGCTGCGGGTTTTCAATTTCAAAAACGCCGCTGACCCATCCCCCCGCCCCTGCCTCCCCCTTTGCCACCACGATCATTTTGCCGATCGAGATTACCGTACGCGATACCACGGTTGACAACGTCGAATTGCGAAAAAAAACGAGTTCCCACACAGGCGTCGTTCACCGGCTGCATCCAACTGAAATTACCTCCGCACGGTTTCCGTGTAAGCGATGCTAGTTCGCACTTCATTCGCAACTTTTCCAAGCTTTCGTTTATAAGACGCACAGGTCGTGCTGTTCGTTTTTTGCTCCCTTCGACACCATATTCGTCGTGAGCAGGAAATACAAAATTTATCAACGATCTCGCTGAAGATTTATGGATGCAGTTATGAAAATTTCAAATACGTCAACGTCAGAACTATCGACGGTTTGCTCGAGAGCATTCAAAGCATTCGCGAGATTAGGGAAGTTGTAAAAGAATCATTGCAAACTTATAAAACGAACCAATTATTTTAACTATTTTTGTAGGAATAATAATGATTATAGTCCATATATTTTGATGCTAGCACAGAGTACGCTGTAACAACTTTTCTATCCGCCATTTGGGCGGCCCTTATACAACATCCGCCGGAACGACCGCCATCGACGAAGGAGGGACGCGCGATGGCGCAAGCATAGTGGCCGGGGAGATTCACTTGGCTGGAATGCGCCAGGCGAATTTGCATTCTATGCATTGCGTAAATGCTTATGGAGTGTACCTCCCGTAACTTAGAGCCACGTCGAACCCCCGTGAACCGCGCGATTAACGCGGCGAGTCGACGTCCCCAAGCATCCGCGGCATCTCTGCCGTGAAATTCTGACGAAACGAACGACTCTCCCCCTTCCCTTCGACACACATTCACCCGAAACAGGACAATTGCAACCCTTTCGATTCAACTCTGAACACGTAACACACGTATGCGATACACTCGACCATCGCTAAAACTACTGCAAATTATTTTCATTACTGTCAAACACACCATCGAAACAATAATTATTACACAAATATTTCTCCTTTCTCCCAAATACACGAAGAGTTAATAAAAAAACCTAATTCTACACATATTATTGCATAGTTCTATAGGTGTTGATGTTAAAAGACTTATTAAAAACTGTAATCTTAACTCGCACAGTTTTTCGTGATCGTAAAGTACCATTTTAAACATATGTCAATCGAGGACGCGGCAATTCGTGACTTCGTCGTTTGACAAACAGCTCGAAACACCGGGCGCCCCATTCGAGAGGAATTTTTCAGCCAGGCGAGGTGACGCGGGCCTCGCCGCGCTCGATTACAGCCGCCATTCTTCGCCGCTTGGAACAACGATGAAATCTCCGAGAAATGCGAAACATCGCTGGAATCCGCGTGCCACCCTGACACGCGGTGCCACGAGCCGGGTAGTCGCGAGCCGTCGGGCCCACCGGGTACATGGGACAACTATGCACGTGTGCACGGTGACAACCGGCGGAGATGGCTGCCCCGTTCTGTCCGGGATATCGTTCGCCTGTCCACCTCCGCCTCGTCCGTACGCTCGTTAACGTCCGTCTCCGCGGCGGAATCGCGGCTTTCTGACTCTCGATGACCCCCGTGATATTTCATCGAGTTTGACGCGAGGGCGTGGCCGGTTAGGAAGACGCGATCGACCGCCACGTCCCTGGGATGGCTCGTTTTAACCCTTTATAGCTCGAACCCGGAATATTGCCTCGCAGGTGGTTTCACAGATTTTATCGATATCGAGGTGAATTTCGTTATCGAACGTTAGTTACGTTTTTGCGATGAGAGCGCGCTGTGACGCGCGGTTGGTTGACTCTCGATCGATCGCTGATCGTAGGAAAATAATTTAAGAGATTACGAAACGAGAGACGGACGGTTGATGAACGTTCTTTCGGATTGTTCAGTTTCGATTCGGCTCTGGAACGCCGGAACGGCTTCATTTGCCCCGCGAATTCCGCGCGTACCCGAGGAGATCGTTATTCTTACCCTTTTGTTAAAATATCCGACGGCGCGTGAAGTAATTAAGGGAGGCGAACGGAAATATGCGGCACCGGGTTTCTCATCGAGCACCTACCGGGCGCGGACGAAACGCGATACCGAATTAGAAACAACTGTGCCCAAATAACGATACAAGAAACGTTGGCTCAGTATTTGGCGCTGTGTATTTTGGCACTCGCGTCTAGTAGCCGTTTTGGTCGTTACCATTTGTCTTCTGTGGACCATGATACTTCAGGTCCGTCCCAGTTCCTCGTTTTCCGTATATCTTTTTTCACCTCGTCGATCCGCCGCCGATCCGACCGATTATTTATAGCGGCCCTCCCCGTTTCTCGGTAGGACACACCCTTGCGCTCGACCCGGCCAATTATGCCTCCAAAACGAGCATATTCCATCGGTTCGACGCTACGGAAGACGGCGAATTTATTCGGAGAACGCAATTCTTTCAACTGAAGACACGGCGGAGCACCTTTCTAAGTGATAAAGCTAGTTCGAGAGAGTGTCGCACGACTCTCGCGTGCACGAGGGTTTGGAACTCGATTTTTTGGCTGATTTTTATTAGCCAGAAGGGAGACCACGAAAGAATGCGTTATCGCGCGCGAGAACGGACGTAGAATGGTCGCTCTTCGAATTTTTCGGCCACCAAGAGAAGTATGCAATCGCGCGCATAGTTACGCGCGATTCGCGCGTGACCGTCGAGATCGATAGCGAGGATACGATCAAGAATGCTCGTTAGGCCCGATAGGATTATCGGGAATTTTTATCCACCTTAATTGCCATACTTTCGCGGCCATAAATTTGCGCGGCAAAGCAACGCGGACATGGTCGATTGATTAATAAACGCGAACTTGTTCGTTCAGGGATTCAGACCGCGCGAGATAATCGTGACAACGCGTTATGTAAAGGTAACGACGTTGTCGAAGCTGCCGTGTTCGACAATAATAACACCGATAATAAACTATCCTTATTATACCGTTGCGAGATAACGGTGGAATGGACGAGATAAGTGGTCGAAATAAATTCTAATAAACACGGAGTAATTTACGTTTTCAGGTAGCTAACGTCGCCGTTTATCATTCGCCAACGAGGTTGAACAATAATTAACAGCGCAACGATATTAATGTCCGGATAATTTCTTTGCAAATATTTCGAAGAATCAATTTTTAAACGATCCCGTATCTGATACGAATGCTGCGTGTTTGCTACGCGGATCGATGAAAAAACTGGCCACGGGTGATCCTGCAGGACGCGATAGAGGTTCGCGGCCAATAAACAGAAGGGGGTGGACATTTTTCCCCGAGACACGGGGCCTGCTTTGAATTCAGATTGCGCGGGCACGCGGTCCGCGATTTTATTCCTCTTACGCTGGCCAATTTATGCGACCTGGGCGCCCGCGCGTCCGTCCGCGTATTTATAACCGGGGGCCCTTTGTGTGTTAATTTGTAGCCGGGGGCCCCCGCGATCCACGCCACCAACGGGCCTTCCTCCCGCCCCTGCTCTCGCCGTGCACCTCGTCGACCTTTGATCTCGACGGACTACGCTGGGCCCGACCGGCTCCTCCAGATTTTCGAATCACGATCCACCGTGATCGCACCTTAATTAGCCGGCCGCCGAATCGCTACCGGACGCTGAACCCCCCCCGTTTCACGGGATGACGACGCGATCGATTTTGTCTCGCGACACGTGGCCCAGTCGATTTTTCAATTGTTGCTTTCGATTTCAACTCTGTTGAATCTTCTGCCCTTTCGAGACGAGATCGGTTGAACCGAGGTACTTTGAAGTAATTAGCATTCGTAGCGTTGGATTTTGATGTGGATTTACGAATGTGATTTTGTTACAAATTGTTAGTGGAAGGAGAGGGTTTACGTTGGAACAATTGAAAAGAGTTGTTTGCTGCTAGAACGATTAAGGCTCTTGAAATTCGATAACTTGAATTTATAGACTGGTTATAGACTTGGCAAGAATCGGAGATCAAGAGATAATAACACTTTCGACTAAGAACTATAAAACGAAACGGCTGCAGGGATATTTGTATTAGGGTAATAAGGGAAACCACTGGGTCAACAACGGGGATGCTTCCGTCGCGGCAATAAACGTCAGTAGAGGTTAAATCTAAAAAGAGGCTCGACCCTCGACTTTACGATCGCCATTACGCCCTTTAACTTAACCGCACTCGGCACCCCTACAGAGACAAGCCGAAACCGAGCCACGATCCCGTCGTGGACAAGTTTCCAGCGTTTCTGTTCAGGTAGCCGGTCGTGGAATACAGGTAGCTGCTGCTGGCATGAAAAACAACGTTACGCTGACAATACGGTACGCAAATCCCGTTACATTCGGCATCCGGTTGGCGCGGTTAAAGCCATTGGCCAGGATTTATAATAAAATAATTGCCACCGCGTCGCTTTTGACTTCTCGACTTTACGCGTTCCACGCCTGCCGTCTCGATCGCTTAATTAAATTCTAATTCTCGCTCGTTACCAGCGACGCGACAACTGGACCCGCACGTGGCAAACTGCAAACAAACGGCAAAGTAGACGAAACGTAGGCTCGCGGATAATTTATGCGGACGCGCGACGTGTGGCGGTTCTTTAATTGCCGGGCCCAGGATTGGCGTCGCGCGTAACCACGAGAAAACGGCGCGTACGGTGGTCCAATTAACCATCGGGGAATGATGGGATACGCCTTTTCCCGTCACCCTTTTTCTTTCGCCCCGACACCACCGTGTCGCCGCCATATGGAACAGCTTAGACGGCATGCGGAAAGAAAATATCGGCTACCAAGAAATGGCCACCACCGATGGACTTTGATCGTGCGATTTTTATAGAACGGGGCTGCCTGCCGGTGAGATTTCGCGGCTGTTCCTCGGGAACCCTCGCGCCACCCCTGTTTCCTTGCGAGCGAAGCGGCCTGGCTCGAATAAAAGACACTTGCATTTATATTTTCCGATATTCACCCGCGAAAGTGGTGAAACTGATCTAACTATGATTGATTATTGTACGCACACGTGTACCCTCATTTCTATTACTATTCGAATAAACTGAACACCGTATTATACGTATATCTTTTTTCACCCCCTGTCTACGTCTAATTTATAGACGTATTTCGACGGAGATTGTCCTTTCCCAAAGCGGGACGAGTTAATCGAAGTTAATCGAATGTAGAAATTGATCTTTCGACGTTTGACATAAAGGTTGAATCAAAAGGAACGATCATGATGGAACGGGAGAGTGTCATCGAGAAAGAGAGAAAGAGAAAGAACGAATTGTAAAGGATCGGGTTGTTTTCTCTGTTGCAGCGCTGAAGGTGAAGCTTATGCTGAGGCGACCCATCAATCAGCTGGTTGCACAAGGCATCATGCCACGTAAGTACCACCGCAATACGTATCGAAGTTTCGGATTAAATTCGCCAGTCCACTTCCAACGTCCGCGCTCGAAAATTTCAGCTCTAATCGGTACCTCTTACGACTCGAACGAGGCGGCGATGCCATAAAGATTTCAGCAATGTAAACGAGTGCTCGCGGAACGGCGGTCAAAGTAAATTCAATTAGGAGCTTAGAGAGTACCGGGCGCAATAAAAGCGGGCAAAAAACGGGGCGAAGTCGGAGTGTTCGTCGTTGATGGTTTTTAGTGGCCAGTAAAAGCGAAGGGAAACGATCCTGGGCCGTTTCAACAAATTCATTCGCTCGGCCTGCTCGAGGGACGGTGGTCACCGAGTTAGATTTAACAAGTTCGCCGGCGTGTCGCGTTTTCTTTTTTCCCCAGCGATAACGACCGATTAATCCACTTACAACTTAATTACCTAACGATTGCCCGCGATGGCTCGGCGAACCGCGTAAAAGGAAGTAAATGGGACGCGAACGACTTCCTAAACTGCCTCGAACGAACGCGCACCACCGTGCACCGATCGAATTGCCCGCCAATAATTCGTTACTCCCCGGAAATGTAATTTTTAATTAACCACTGCTGGCGCTGATATTGCCAATCCAGAAAAAAAACTACTTGCTTGGACTAATACGAAGTCCAATAATTTTTTATTTTAATTCCATCGTTGCAGTAATACGGTTATCTCTTCTAGTCGAAACGAAAAATTCTACAAATAAACCAAGTGAAAGAAATTTCGTTAAGACTATCGTGTCCGCCTCTACGTTATTACGTTTACGTAACAGTCCATCCGTCAATTGCATGGTACAATCTGAATATTGAATAACAGAATAACCCGATAATCTGGCAATGTCCCAGGATGATCCAGTAAACTGGTAGCTTCATAGAACAGCTCGAGAATTGATGATCCGACGAACCAATAATACTTCGAACGCTAAATCTACGCGCAACACCCACTAGCCGACTAGATTGCTGTTACACGGTGTAACGGTGGCAAATGCGACGCTGCATATTTTCTATTCTACGCTGACAAATCCTGTCGAAGAACGAGCTATTAATTCAGGGAAAAGGTGCGAAAAGAGAACCTCCATTTGCGCGATTAAGACATGAATCAGAGTTCCAAGAGCAATGAGATCGTCCGTGAATCTCGGATCGCCCACAAGTTCGCCTTTCTTACTCGGCTTCTAATTATATTGCGAAAATATTTATCCCACGTCAGAGGGGGAACGAGTTTATCCCAATTCGGGGCGAGTACGCGTGCAATCGTGACGAATCGCACGGTTTCCGCAGACGTAATCGAAAGCTGAACAATGGTAGGAGCAAACGGTCCACGCAGCTGCCGGTCGCACCGCGGAAACGGTTGCATAACCAACGAAATTTTCCGGACGCACGCGGCTTATTATACAGTGCGCCCACGCGCGGGACCTCGCAAGTAAAACAGCCGCGTGTGAGCGAAACAGAACGGGAATCTTTGCGAGGATGCATGGGATTTAAATCTGACTATTTAACTCTTTTCGAGTTCTGACGATTTTTCAAATTTTGTTGGGGTGAAAATCGCGCGTTGAAGCGTTGATTCAAACGATACTTGACCATTACATCTGCAGCCCTTATTTTATACCAATTTCTAAACTTTGTATTTTCTAATGAAATAATAAGACAAATTTTAGAGTATCTATACTTATCAATGGCTCGCTGAGATCTTTATTACTGATACACTCATCAGGATACCTTCGACTAAATTCCCCGAAACTCGCGACTGGTTGAACAAGTCGTTACGTTTATTAAATTCAGCTTAATGACGTTGTCGACGAGGACGATGCGACTGGGATCGTTCGATCGGGACTTGTAAATTCAGCCCCCTAATTGCACTGTTACGGCTACTGTCTGTCGCGTCCAATTGCCAATGATTTAAGGGTGCCACTTCCCTTCGCGCTTTGTCCGAATGTCTGCCCGATGAGCTGTTCTCGACGATTACATCACCTATGTTATTTACATCGCGTCTGGGTATTAAGTAACCGAATGTTTTGGCTTGCAGTTACCGTATCGTTGCTCGCAGGAGCCCGGCGCGCATTAATTTTTATCGGTGCGGGCGAGAAACATTTAGAAGACGCGGACGCGATGCGCCTTGGCCACTTTCACCGAAAACAGAACGATTCCATTTGCATGAAAATCGAGACACGCACACGTTCGAGGATTGGTAGTCGCCACGGCAATTTCCCGTAAATATCGCGAGCGACGACGAGAGAGTACGAAGATCGGGACGCAGTTGGACGCGAACGATAAAGTTCCACGGCGATGGGAATTTATTGGACGAAATCCGCGAGCGACCGCTACGACGAGCGCATCGTTTGTTTTTATGATCGCAAGAACCCGAGGTCTGTCGGTTCTGTGCGTGTCCATTGGCCGGTGATTTACGCGCGTCTCGATAGAAACTAGACAAGTGGGTCACAGCTGGCTCGCGCGTACAATCGATACACCCGCGGCTAGGCTTCGCTAGGAGCGCGCGTGGGTGAGACAAAAGCCGCGAGCCATTGCTCGAGGATGTTGGAAAGGCCTAATTAAATCGACTCGTTCGGCTAATTTTAGCATTTCCTACCAACGGTCCCAACTGTATACGTGTACGTTCACCACCAAGCCGCCTTTGCGAGCGGCGTTTTCGATTCGCGGTTCACCGAGTTCCGCGCTTCTAAAGAGCGTTGCTACCATGCTGCGTTCGTACGATCGAACAATGCTCTTTATATCATCGTCGAGCAAATCGCTGCAACTATTCTCCTGTTTACAATTAATATCTCGTCCAAGAATAGAGCTTCTTCATCGCTCGTTTGAAAGTTCAGAATTGCGCGAGGAATACGCGCCGAAAATTCCATCTTCCGCGATGATGAGCATAGCTGCGGCACGTGTAAACCGCGGGACTGGGCGCGGTGTCGCGGTGACCGCGATCGGAATTAAGGTACGCGATAATTTACCGCGGCTACGAGCCGCTTATTTCCACGTTTCCATTGCCACGTTGGCGCGCGTCGGTGGCTCTCTCGAGAGCCTTTCATTCCGTGCGAACGAAACTGCGGCGCGCGGTACGGAAATAGTGGCGCGGGGTGCTCGCGTAGAGGGAAACGAAACGCTTCGGGGATCATTTATCCGGGGACTTAATGGCGTGGTGGAATGCAATGAGTCGTTTGACGTTGACACCGAAATGACGCCACGCGAAGCAGACCTTTGGCGGCCATCGTCCCGGAAATTGATGCGTACAGCATGCGCGTCGGAGGACACCCTAAAAGCTTCGAAAGTGCTTTTTCATACGGGCCCCGGGTTCTTTTATTAGACCGCGCCCTTCGCGTTCGCCGCGCGATCCTCTCCGCTATCGACGAGCTCGAGGAAAGCTCGATGAAAGTAGTCGCATACCGCCGCGAGCCGTGATTTAAATGTCCCCCGCGGAAGATAAAATCTTCCGGGCCGTATATCGCGGCCGAGATTTAATTCCGCCGCGAGAGAACGTGGCCCGAGCACTTTTTCTCCAACGATCCTTAAAGGAAAGAGCGTCCCTTCGAGCGATCGGTCCGATTCTTGGAATACTTTCGTACGATGGAATCGAGGGGACGCGCGACCTCCTCAACGAGTTCCTCAAATTTCTAAACGTGTATTTTCGCCCGTTAATTTCGACGAGAGCGCGTAAGAAGCTGACTGCCCGCTGCATCGAGTCGGTCGCCAACGTCACCGTCGCGTATGGGTTCGTTTGCATAAGCTGGTAAAAGCCACGATTTTTACGTTACGTAAAAAACCCACCGCGAAAAAGTTTCACGCGACCGTGACAACGGTAGTCGCGACTTTTACCGCCACGTGGAGCAAATTACCGGGAATGTAATATAATTAGTCTGAGAAATTGATGTCCACGGAATGATCGTCGCCGTTTACTTGGAAACCTAACGAGTGTCCGTCTCTGTTGCGACAGCTTTGAAAACACCACCGGCGTTCCACGAGCAACGCAAGCAGTTGGAGCGGGCGAAAACCGGTGATCTGCTGAAGGCGAAAATCCAGCAGAGACCGGGCCGGGAGGAGCTGGTCAGGCAGCATATCCTTGAGGATGTAGGTCACGTGGACCCGAGCCTGGCCGAGAGGCAACGGATGTTGAAGAAGGCCAGGCTAGCCGACCAGCTGAACGACCAGCTCAGTCATCGACCTGGACCGCTCGAGCTCATCCAGAAGAATATTCTCCACACGGAGGAGCCCATTGAAAGGGCGGTCAAAGGTGAGTGGCATGCATCAATCCCAGCCCACCTCGCCGCGATCTTGATCGATATCCTAGTAGACGTTCGTAAAAGAGCACGTCGTTATCGCCTGATGAATAATAGGGAGCAGTTTTCGAGGGTTGCGCTTTTGAGCGATGCGAATGCGTGGAACGCACCGCGCGTTCCCAACGGCCGGTGAACGTTGCCGTGTTCTCCGAACGTTTTGATCGAAATTAATACGCTCGCGCTTCTTTCTGATATTCCATTACCACAGAGATGCATCCTTTGTTACTTTATTACGACTATAAAAATGTACGTACAAAATTCTTGACTTTCCCCTCGGTAAGATATGCGCGCACCTGTGTCATTCTGTACACGGTGGATGAGTACCGTGCAAAAAAGTGATCGTTCATTTGTGCGATTAATTACGAGTAACCGACAGCCAATTAGTATATTTGCTGTATGCGTTTAGGAGGATTAAAAAAGCAAGCACAGCTGCGCTGTGCTGTACATCGACACAAGGGGATGGATTTTTATGACTTTTAAAAACCGTCGCATGAAAGTAAATAAAACTTGTAAAAAGAGACACAGGTGTAGCCAATCGTTAATTAGCCAACAACCTCACGTAACAACATTGGCAAGAACATAAATTATTAACGAAACTGCAACGAATTATTGATGAGAAAGTTGTTCTATAATCGTGGCTGTCCACTTGCAGAGGGCCACATTCCCTTCAAGGCCACCTGCGAGGGCCAAGTAACGAAGCCCCAGCACCCGGACCACTACATCACCTTCGAGGACGACTCACAGAGTTCAGAAGGTGCACCCTCGCCGCAGCTAGAGTCCCGATCGGACGTGTTAGAGACTGCGGCAGCCTCGGCGGGGATAGTTACAGTTTCCCTTAGTATTCCAACAACCGGCGGTGCCGTGGTTGTATCGTCCACGTCGCCAGTGTTTCAACAAGCCTCGAAAGAGTCGAATACGATACAAACGTTCGCGGAGCTGTGCAACACCGTTGTCGGCTCGCAGCAACAGCAACAGCAACAGTCGCAGCAGCAGGCTCAACATAACCAGCAGCATGCATCCACGCAGGTGAGCGCATTGGGAACGAGTATTTCCAGATGATTTATCGATCGATCCATGGTACTGCTCGTGATCGCTCGAATCAAACTCGAAATAAAGGTTTCTTCGATAATCTTCATGGATTATTCCACTCGAATAATTGTTTCATCGATTGTTGTAACCGAGTTGCCGGCGAGCCAATTACGAGCAGTGCTGTAAATACAGATGGACCATAATGGCGTCCTCTCGGAAGAGAGAGACGCCCGGGATCGTCAAACGCGAAACGGCGTTGTCAATTAAAACAAGAACAGTTTTACGTCCGGACGTTTAACGCTGCTCATAAATTGTAGACGCAGGGAAGTGCAGTTGCAGTTGATTAGTCGAGGATTCCACGGTGATAAAAAAAGGACAAAACGGTCTCTGTTAACAGGCGAGTCAGACAAACGGACCATCGACGACCCTCCTTCCACTGGCGCCGGCGCCGAGTCCGATGTCCTTGGGTTCAACCACGTCCAGCCTGAGTCCCCTTTCCAATATCTCGATAGCGTCGCCACCGGCACCACCGCCGGCCGCCATCACCCCCAGGCCGCAACCAAGCCCCATAGCCGCTACCACGTGCCAGAGGAGCGACGCGCCCGGCAAGGATAAGAACAGGAAGAAGTCGAAGACCAAGAGCCAACCTAAGACCCGTACCATCAAGTTCCACGAGTACAAAGTGAGTCCTTTTTATTCTCTCCCCACAGGGACCTGCCAATAATTCTTCCGCCAGACATTTTTTCTCGAGAGGGTTGCGACCCACTATGCGACACGTGCTTCCCTATTGGATCTTCGATAGTAATTCCTTTTGCGTGTTATTTGCACTGCGTCGATTACATCGATGGCATATAAATGGTGCAACGACAGGATACACGAAGCCTTGACTACTTTCACTCTTGATTCTGTTTATATTTCTGGATGGTGGGCGTGAACGCGCGGCTTTTACCGTCCGTAAGGTGCAAATATATTACTTAAACGCTGAAACCCGGATGCGCGAAAGTAAAAACCGCGCGTAACGTTTCACGGCACGCCTCGTTACAACATTCGGCTATGCGAGGTTAAATTGGGGTACATTTTCGAGTACGTAAAGTAACTTCTCGTATACTAAATGCTCATCCTCCCCTTTCGCTCTCAACGACGACTACAGTCGACGTCTATGGGAGGACCATGCTGACGTCGATTAATTATTTTCATATAAATTCGTAAATGCGAGAGCTACGTCAAAACTCGGACGTGCCACACTTCGTCTACAGTAAAAAATAGACTAGTCACTGGTTATTCCATGGAACAAACGACACCTAAAAAAAAGCGTTAAAAATTGATGAACAAAGAAAAAAAGCTAGAAGAGCAAGTAGTCGTGTATCAAGTACACGAGGAACGATAGCAAAAATTGATGAGAGGGAAAGAAAATGGAGCTAGAACGAAGGGGGAGCAGAGACAAAGAGGAACCTGAAAAAAAGTCCAAGACGCGCTCGCAGAGGGCAAAAAACGGCTGGGAGGAGAAAAAGAAGCGAACGAGAATGGGCAAAGAGAGGAAAAAAAGGTATCGTAGCGGGTTGAGGGGAAGGAGGAAGCGTAGACGGAGTAAAAGTAAAGTAAAAAGGGATACGGACGGCCGGTAAATCTCGGCTCCCGTAGCCCGCGAGGGAGCGATCCCTCCCTCTTCTTCTATACAAGCAAGGAGCAAAGAGAGACGCGCAGAAGGAGATCGTATCGGGTGATTAACTCTCGCGATCTTTCGAAGGGCCTGCGGTCCGGGGACCCACCTCGTTAGCTCTGAGTAATTCGAGCGCTAATTGCACCTAAGAGCGAGGAAGCCAGGTAACGGCGAAGAAGCGGTTCCAAGGGGGTCCGAACGGTTCGCGACTCGGGGACGGTGGAACAGAGGGGCCCAGGGACCAGAGAGGACCACGATAGGTGCCAAGGGCTCGGACCACGCTCCCGAAACATTCAGGATATGGCGTAGTCCGCGTGAATGCGAACCGGGAACGGGCGTGCAAATGAGGGTGCAGGAAACATCTTGATGTATCATTTATCAGAGGAGCGTTGGGATTCTCCTACGTAGCCGATTCTCTTTGACCTTTAACTTCATTTTTCAGAGTTAACGCTAACTTTTTCTCGTCGATGCGTTCTCGTGGGAACGATTGAAACGTGTAGAAGGGCGTTGCGTCGACTAACTTCCGTTGTATCATACGTGAGAACGTGAATCGATCGAAGGAACGAATACGCAAATGTAATTCGATGGTGAAGCAACGTTGTTCCGAATGATTCTGCGATTAAGCAATTAAGTTAATCTAGGAACGGATGACGCCAAGCCTCCTTTAATTCGCCGGTGGTGATTAATATCGACTGACGTTGAACGATGTCTGTTGCCAGGGCCCGCCGAACGCGCAGAAGACCTCTGTCTCGTCGACGACTTCCGGCCTCGGTTCAGCGCCGCCCGGCGAGACCAGTTACGAGTTACTTCTGCAGCAGCAGCAGCTCTTCCTCCAGTGGCAGCTCGAATGGCAGCACAAGGTACACGCGCACACCTTGATGAAAGTGATCGCGCCAGGCAAATAGAAATGCTATAAAACGTCCACTTTCCACGCTCGTTAGCAACACTCGAGCGAACCGGGCGAATCTCAACCGGATGTGTCTCGTTAACGCTAACGTGCTTTCTCCCCAGCAATTTGCATAGCAATCACGTTATTACGTCTAAATTTATAATCGAAGATCGGCCGGCCCCGTGTTGCGAGGCCACGTAGCGGTTACACGATTCGAACGGTTGTTTTATGTAATTAACGTACAACCTGGCTCTCTCGAACCTCGCAGAACGTTCGAACGTTGCGTAATTCGGCACTGTTCTCTCTCTTATTCAGTATCCCCAGATCATTCTACCGGCAGCACAAAAGCCATTGTCCCTGAATAGCAGCGGCGCCAGTGACGCCGGCAGCAACAGCGGTAGCAGCCTCAACGCGCCGAGTCCTGCGCCCTCGAATTCCTCGAACAACCCCTCGGAGCAACCCCCCTTGAGGCCTTTGGGCAAGCTCGAGGATATGAAAGGTAAACTCACCACTCGAAACCCCTCCTCCTTAATATTCCTCTTTCTCTATTGTACGTTTTCTTTTCTATTATCCTTCAAGTTCAATTTCTTTTCTGCTCTGTGTCGCTGTAGCGACGTTCCTTGTTTTCTGAACACCCGATGATGAGCACGTTGAAACGAGTTAAGAGGCCGATTAATTATCGACCAGAATAGACGATAGAAACATAGCGCAGAGCGACACCAATGACTGACCGGGATAAATGTTGATCTTTTCAGTAAGCGATCTCAAAGTGGAACTGAAACGTCGAAATCTACCGGTGTCTGGCTCGAAGCCACAGCTGATCGAGAGATTGAAGCCGTTCACGGAGTCGTCTAGCGGTAATTCGACGTCTAGCTCAAATGGACCGCACGTGACGCACATGGGCCACATATTGATGGACACCCCCGGGCTAGTGACATCCGACGAGTCTAGCTCCCATGCCAAGAGTCCCGGCTTCGCCGTCAAGGACGAGCCGAACAGTCCACGGACGGATTCGCCGCACGGCAGCGAGCACGACGACCCGTCCAGTCCTCCAGGTACTTGAACAAGCAACCGCCATCGTATTCGTTTCAACGAAATTAAACGCGCGAACAATTTCTTTCGTCGCTCTATAATTATTAGACTGCCAGTTAGACGCGAGAATAAGCAACGAATTGGGACTACGCGTACGTTAACCGCGCGGTGTAATTGTTAGAGGGTGTTCTGTACAATAGCACAGTTTTCGAACAGCTAATGAACCTCTCGCAACACAACACACGTCGGTGTTTTCACGATATAGTCCGTGTTTCAGGAGACGACATAATCAAAGAGCAGAGAAAGCGGATAGAGGAGTTGCAACGTGAATTGTTCAAGTCTCAGCAACAGCTTCAACAGATCCGTCAGACCCAACCGTCTACGGTCCACGCTGAGAAGCTGGTGTTGCAGCAACACATTCAGAACAAGATGCAGCAACAGCAGCTGGCGCATCACATGCAGCAGTTGCAGCATTTGCAACAGCAGCAGCAACAACACCAACAGCAGCAGCAGCAGCAGCAACAGCAACAGTCCCAGCAGCAAACGCAGCAGCAACACGCTACGTTCCAGCAGCTGAACGCGAAAGCTAGCTTGGCTGCGTTCTTGCAGGCACAGCCGAATAATACTACTGCCATTCTGGACTCCTCCGCGTTGACAGCGATCAACAACAAGAAGAATCAGACGAAGAACAGTGCGACCGTGCAAATTCCTGCTGCGATAGTTTTCAACTTACCGAAACCTACTAAACTGAATAATTCGCTGCTAAGTGCCTTAGTGGCGCAGGCGCAGGCACAGCAACAGCAGCAACAACAGCAGCAAACCGCAACCACCGAGGATGGGAAACCACCGCCACCTCAGTACGACGAAGCTACGAAACTATTGAAGGTAAGCATACATTTCGTCCCTAAAATGTTGCATTCGTGTCTCAACGGATTCAATCAGCTAACAGAGTTTAGTTAAACCTTTAACAATAACTACGATTCGGTAAAATTGCAACATAACGTGAGGTGCGAATGGGAAGTATTTGAATCGAGTAACAGTTTGTTGTAACGAGAATGCATCGAAGATAAGATCAAATGTGTGCAATCGTATGTAATTGAGAATCGATACGTGGCAAGGGCCGTGGTATGAATGCGCATATAATTCAATGACTAAAATTCATCGTGTGTAAATGTGACTCAAAAGACACGGATGTAGTACGAGTGTATTCCCACGAACATAAACCACTTAAATTGTTACCTCTTCGATAAGTTCAGTAAAGCAGTAGCCTAGGCACAAGTGTAACTTGAGTCGAACAATTTGTTGATAACGATTCGATGAACCACTAATACAGGTGAAGCTTGAGCCAGTCCAAAAGAGTCACATCAAGAGTCAAGTCGTGGACGATGTGTTGGAGATTCTGATAAAAAACGGCGAGTTACCACCGAGCGCTGCGCAGGACCCATCGACCCCGACGATCCCGAACAGGCAGCTTCCGCAGAACCTAGTGTTCACGGCGCCAGCGGACAGTCAAACGCACTCGTTGGTTTTCACCGCTGCTAGTCCGATCAGTCCGATCAGCCCGATCGCGATGGAGGTGTCGCAGAGCGATTGCGTGAGTTCACCGGCGCCAGCGCCACCGCCACCGCCACCTTTGCCTCTGGCGACTTTCTCTATTCAACTACCAACCTCGTTGCAACAGCTACAGCAGCAGGAAGAGATCACGTCGTTCAGCACAGACCTGCTTACCTCGGAAGGGGACCTGGACGCCGCGATGTTGCTCAGCCCCCAGTCGGCCCAGCAAGCGTCGCCTGATCCTCAACCGCCCCAAGAAGTTACGTCGTCGGACAACGCGAACTTGGACCTTAAGGTACGCCCGATCGCATTACGTTCTACTCTTTGCACGATCACGATACGGTCTAAGAATTGTTACTTTCGTCAATGATAACGTAGAAATTGAAGAAGAAATGTAAGCAAGATCACCCACGGGGAATCAAAGACAAGTCGAGACGAGATTGTACCACAGCGTCCCTCCCGATGTTCTCGTTAATGTAATTCCCTTTCTATTATTTGATGGAAACAGTATTGCATAACCTTGTTGTTTCAGGAACTTGAGCTAGACCTCGAGACCCTAGACACAATGGACTTTAGCCAACTGGAGTGCGACTTGGGAGTCAAGATGGAAGCGCCACCCGAGCTGATGGACATCGGCGACATGCCCATGGACATGGATGACTCGGACTGGCTCGATTCCCTGATGCCGCAATCTCCTCCGAACGCACCCACGACCGTGTCGAATCATCAGCCGATGCCGCCCACGAGTCTGTCGAGCGGCACGGACATCTACGACCCGCTGCTAGCCAGCAGCCAGGACCCGTTCGATCTCTTCAACATGGAGGACCCGGACTTCAAGATGTCCTCCGACTTGTCGCTAACCTGGGACAAAGTCGACTTCGCGACCTAGCCCGAGATCCTTGCGCGGTGCTCGGCCTTGTGTACTTAATCCCACGCGGTCAAAAACGGGGAACGTGAAGATCTTGCGAAGCACAGAGACGACTAAGTGCTACACCAGTGTGTTGTGATTAGTCTGTGACTTTTTCTTTTTTTTTTTTTTTTTCTTCTTTTTTTTGGTGCATTTTTACGAATCGTTTCGCAGATACTTGCCTCTGACATTGTTCTCCAGCGGCTCCATGCGGTTTCCCGCGAGACACTGAACGTATCGTACTTACGCGCAGAACTTACGCTTCTCAAGCGGAGGACCTTCTTATGGAAGAAGAATAGCTATACAATTTTCACGAAAATTGAAATTTCTATGTGAGTATAATTTAATGATGGTGCACAATCGCAAGAGAGGATCGTAGCGTGGACAACGAGAGAGAGAGACCACGAAGCAATCGTTTCTAAGGGGTTTTATAAATAGAGAGAATAATTTCCGCCAGTGCACGTATACTTCTGTCTTCCTTGGTCAGTATGAGAACCAATGCACGGCAACTGCAGTTCAGTCGTTTCGCGAGGATCGATCGATCGCTATCGCGACGATACGTTTTCTCTAATTGCTGCTGCTCGAGATCTTGTCGATCGATGACTCGGGGGTAGATTAAATTGAAAACGGATACCGTGCTTATCGATCGATCGTTCGAGTGGAACGGATGAACAGAGTAAAGGTGTCTAATGTAGACGAGTCTCGCCAACGAAACGGCGAAATGCGTCACATAACCGGTAATAAGACGACAACGACGAATGGTTTTCAAAATTCTCCAAAGAATCTCCTTACGAGCGTTTTTAGCTAGTTTCTACTATCCAGTCTGCAAGTCGTGTGTTGCTTGAGTTTTAATAACTGCGAATAGCGTGTGTGTTAAAAGAAAAAAAAAACGAAACAAAACAGGTAAAACGGGAAAGCTGCGTATGCGTTTTTCTCGTATGTTTCCCCTCTTCCCAGCCTTAACTCACCCTCGACCCCTCACCCTTCCAAAACTCAAAACAATATTCAATTGGGATAGTTATCTACGAGACTAAGATATACTTTAACAGTCGTAAAATACAAGTATATACCTATATGCACGAGAAACTATCATAGCGGTGTATGCCGATTACATTTTAACATACACAATTTATGTTTTTAAATTAATACTTGGAAAAAGAGTCAATCGTTTTATATTTTTTTATTTTCATCAATTTGGGTATTGTATCGATTTGGTGCAATTTTGAAGTAATTGTTCACAACTGAACACAATTTTTTATTTTTTGGCTTACACTGCTGTGATTCTCAATCTTTCGTCTGTATACGTATACAGGTGCATATATATATACATATACGTATGCATATATGTAAAATACCATATAGGCTGAGTCTGAAAGCCGTAGTGCGTCCAAAGAGACGAAGAGCGAGAAGAAAACTAATTAAAAAAAAAGAAGAAGAAAAACAGTGGAGGGAAGGAAAACCAGAAGAAGCAAGTTCGACGGCTTTCCCGCACAGCTATACATAATTTTTCTAAGGCAGAGCATGTGATGTTAGAAGTTACATATATATATATTTTAATCAATAATCGCATTAGAAATTGTCGGAATGGGTGCGGACAAAGGTGTACCGATTGTCAAGGGTATCGTGCGGTTCTCCTATTTCTTCGTTTCCCCTCTATGAATCTTTTTTTTTCTTTTTGTTGTTTTTGTGACATTCCACGTTTCCAAACTGGCAAACGAGCAAAGAGATCAGAGCTTACGGGAGCCACGCTTTTTGTGCACGCACGTGAACAAAAGCCAAGAAAGACTCGTCTCAGAATTTTGATAGGACGTTTGAAAACTTCCAGTGTTGCCTCGTGTTTCGCGGTGTCTCAAATTGTAAAGAGCGGACACGATTTATTCTCACTTCCGTTTAACTCGAAACGTGCGTACCAAAACTCATTGGTACAAGGGAAGCAGTTCTGTTGTATCTCGTGACTATGCTAAACATATCGGGGACAAAAGGCACAGTGGAAGCGCCTCGCATTTTTTTGAGACATTCTTCGCAGAACCAAGTGGCTTCGTACGTCGACGTAACGATAAAGGATCGCACTGCCTAAATCGGTAATAACGAGCGAAAGTGGTGAATGCGTACAGTGTTACCGAGCGTGATTAATACGTGAAAATGTATGTGAGTGCATCGAAACGTTGCCAGCGTGCGTGATCAGCGATGGTGCTAATTGATACCCTACTTAGGACTCCCGATTGTCCTCGAGATGCCGTGATCGAGTCGCAAAGCATTCCTGTACGACGTTACGGTCCAATCAAAAATATATTAATTCACACTATATACAACAGACAATAGTGCTGTTTTAATCGTAGAAAAGGAACATTTTTCTTATTATGAACGGATCCAAATGAACTTTATATAATTAAAGATTTTTTGTTACAAAGGAATGCTTTGTCGATTCAATCAGGTTAGGTGTAATCCCCCTATTTCGCACGAAAGGAAGTGGCACTTCGGCAAGCAAACACATATACCATCATCGCTTACCTTGTATCGCACAAAGAAGCAGCAAAAGTACGCAACATTCCAAACGTTCACACACAATAGAAAACCATCCCGTGGACCTCGAGACACCATGTTCTTGAAGATGCAACGAAACAACCACTCGCGAGGCATCTTTCATTTGCAGTTGTTCCTTCGCAATGCACTAACTCTTGACGCGTTTTATTATTCACCGTGCGCGCGATTCCCGAATTACGACGCAGTCTTTTAAATAATGTCACAGGATTCACAAACAACAATATACACAGAATCGCGAAACGGTATTTGCAACGAAGCTCGAGCGCGACGCTTACCTCGAGCCGTAACCGCTACTCTACCCTTATCGACCTCTCCTCGACTTATCGACGTGATCGATTAATCGAAATCCGTGCATTTAAAACGAAACCGATTCCCACTGTTCCGTTCGTTCGATCGGATATTAGAAATCGCTTCGCAATCATATTACTAACTCTGCATTTATGCTCGAACCGCGCAAATGGGAAACGCGAGAATTAATGGAGAGAGAACATGGTGCGCGATCGGGATAAAAATTCGTGCCAAAAATCCCCCTTGCCGCCGCCAAGCGTTTCGCTTCGTCATTGAAAATCGTATCACTCGTTGCCATGACAATAAGAAAGTTCGCATCGCGTTGTAAAATATTGTATCATACGTGAATTGAAGGCGTCACGCGTGGATATTTTTTTTTTTTTTTGGATTAATCTTGTCGCGTGCAAGTGATGGCAAGCGAGCGGACAACGCGATCGAATTCAACGCCATCAACCAGCATAGAGCGTACGATCCTCATCTTTTTCGTTTCTTTCTTTTTTTTTTCTTTTTTTTTCGTTTAACGTACCGCAGCAAAGTATCGTTTACTTAGCATTGCAATCCTGTAATTATTTCACTTTCTTCGAATCATGAATCATGAAATCTAGCGATGATTGATTGATTGATTTGTCAGGCTGTGCGAATCTGATAGTCTGTCGTGAGACGCGTGAAAGTGTCTTTGTTTGTATAATCGAACGTATGAAAGTGTTATCGAATGAATATATTAAACAGCAACAAAAAAATAAGCGATCGGATGAATTTTTTTTCGGGACGAGACTCGTCTGTATATAGAGTCCTTGTGAGATATACTCCGTTACAATATGCTACGTGCGGTTGAACTGAAAGTAACAAAAGTAAAAAAAAAAAATATGTAATACGCGAAAACACCCGCACGCGCGGACACACACACATACATGCAATCACACGAACATATTTTGTATGAGCATGCGAATAAGAAAAAGGTATAAGTTTTGTTAAGTATCTATGAATTTATTGTAATGATGTACGTTTAAGTAACGATCACGTAATTATTGCTAGAGAGAGTGTTATTTATTTTTATTTGTTGCAAATTTATCGATTGCCTTCCATTTGAGTAAATAAATAAATCTAAAGTTATTCGGTAAGCTGTCTACTTGCTTTCCCGCTGAACGGAGTTCGAATTTGAAGGGCCACTTAAGTACTTGCGCGTACGCACGTGCGCACTAAGCGATCTCTAGTGACGTTTGATCCACATACAAGTGTCAAACCGTATTAAAGTTCCTTCCTAAGATTTTTACCAAAACGAGATTAAATAGTGCGTGAAGTGATGATCTACGAACATGTGTGATGCCTATTGCTATTCAAATACCAACTAATCAGCTTTCCTACTTATTAGCACTTTGTATCGAGCAAAATACAAGCTGTATCGCAAACATAACCTCTACGATGTTTGTACACGAATTTGTTTCGGTGTAAAGTTGCTAGAATTCGATGTAAGCACTCTTGAGATCGACAATTGTTTTCTGTTATATTTATTGCATTGTTTCACTTTCGTAGTAAGGGAAAGTTTATAATGTAATAACGACACTATTGAATTGTGTAGTACTAGTCACATATAATACATAGTCATTTATATTTTTAGTATTTTACTATTTATAGTATTATACTCTTATAGTATGGACATATTTCACAAAAATTATTTCGCTGTGTGACCATACATTGTAATAAAAGTTACCACCTAGAAAAAGGTCGAAATCAAGAAGCGATAATGAAACGTAAACCAAAATTAATGTTAACTGACGCAACCGCGCCAAAGAAACATCATTGGGCAACAGGTTTGCTTGTTTCTATGGAAGACCCTGAAAGTAGAGTAAAAGAGGATGATAAAGTAGTTGTTATTAAAGATAAATATCCAAAGGCCCAGTTCCATTATCTGATTCTACCGAAAGCAGATATCCCGTCGCTATGGCATATAAAAAAGGAAAACGAAGATTTGTTGCTACACATGCATAGCGTTGCGGAGAACTTAACCAGGGAACATCAAAACTCTGAGTTCCTGTATGTACATATACGGTTTGTTATTGTTTGCCGTTAACGTTAATACGCACTTAAAGTATACTATTTCATGTAGTATCGGATATCATGCCGTACCGAGCATGCACAGATTACACTTACACGTAATAAGTACAGACTTTAATAGTCCCTGTCTAAAGACCAAGTATCATTGGAATTCGTTTACAACCCCATTCTTTTTACCTTCGTCAGGTAAATATGTAGGTGCATTTGCTATTATCGCGGAAAACAGATTCTATTCTCTTTCCTCAATTGTAGACATCTGCAATCAATTGCGAGAGAAAGGTGAATTGAAGAAACTAAAGTCAGAAGAAAGCGCGCAGCACTTGAATACACCTCTCAAGTGTCACAAGTGTGCGGCAATACCAAAAAATATGCCAGACCTGAAGAAACATTTGTTGGTACACTTGCCAGGACAGAAGAGCCTCTTCCATTAACATATGAACGACCACCACCATGAATATACCAACCGAAACATTTCGCGATACCTTGTGTTATAAATAAATTCAAAGAGTAATAAAAATAATTTTTGCGTATACCTAATACGATTTAACGTTAGCATGATGAGACATAATTAACACTTATGTTACCAGAGCACTATTTTAGGTGATTTTAAAATATTGTAATTAATATACGGTGTACGATAATATAATTGTGTAAATAAATACACCACTCTGTACATACTTACCACAGAGGGAATCCTGCTATGAGCTTCGGTGAGTAAATATGACGAATAATAGGATGGGAACGGTCGGGTGTCGATTAATAACACAAAGTATACGGTATTTCGGAAAATTTACTATAAATAAATTTGATGTTAATATTAATAGGTCTTATCGCCTATAATATCAATTACGTGCTAACTATTTACAGAGTCTTCTTATCCGATGTGAAGTATTTTAGTGTGTATAAGTAAACCGTTCGTGTAGGTGTTCGTGTGTAAGTGTAGCATTTTAGTCTGTATACATTTAGTAATACTGCAATTAATAGTTGAACCGTCTTTGAGTTACGCCGAAACGGTAGGCATTTGTGTAATCGCAAGGCCCTGCTGTTATTGCTTGCGTAGTTTTACATTAGTGTATCCAAACGTTTTTTTTTTATCTTTTCTTTACATACGCATGTTCTCTCGCCTCTTTTCAGGTATTCGTTCTTCCCTCTCTCGTGGGCGTATAATTTAAATTAACTATATACATATATATATACATATACATATATGTATGTATATGTATAAATATACATATATGTGTGATATATATATATATAAATTTCTTCGCGTCAAACACCTCGTTCAACAAATACGCGCTAGAGATTTTTAAGTCCGGCTAGAATTAAGTGAACTATAATACAAAAGGAGGTAAAAGCGTCGCCCTTTGGGATTAGGAATCTCAAGACCAGTCTCCAAAAAATCGACGGAAAACTATTTAAATTACAGCGACCACTTTTCCCCTCCGACAGGAGCCGAACGCTCAGGAAAAGAGAAGACACACAAGGTTTCCACTAAAAAAATTTGCAACGCCTACATAAAACGTAGAACCTGCGAAGTTCGCAACAGTGGAAACAACGGTATCGCATACGTGCACCGTGGCACCGGTCCGCGATTCAAACGGCGTCCAGGATCGATGCCACGGCGCGAAACGCAGTCTTTCGTCGGGAAAGTAAGCAGCTCGTCGAGACGGCGAGGAACTTTAACATCGGACTTAGCCGTGAACGATCGAAGCGTCGTGTCCCTGGTAAAGCAAACAACAAATTACGACGCTCCTTCAATTTTGAGAACGCCCTCGACAGCGTGCTTCCTTTTTACAGAAAGACTGCGTTTATATATCCCACCTTTATCTCGCGCGCTACCGGGACGCTATTCTTCGTGGATTAACGAGGATGGTGAGCGAGGTTGGAGGGCTGTGATCAGCGATATAACAACATTGTCGGATACCGTCTTCTCGCGATCGATTCTCACTATAGTCGAAGAGAAAGAAACGGCGATGAGGGTGGAACGGTCGTCGAGCTTGCGCGCCCCGTTTTCGCCCGCAAGCACCGTACGTGGCACGCCAAAAGCGGTCATTTTGGAAAGCCACTGGGCACGAGGACAATGCCGACCCGTAAACGAGCCACCATTATTTCGAGCATACTCGCGCGGCGGTCGCAGCCTCGACGATCGAACCGCCCTTTGCCGGATCTCCCTCGGAATACCCTGTTTAAGTCTCATAAATGTCGCGAGAAGAGCGCGGGGAAAGGGTGAAACGGTGTGATGGTTTATAATACAACGCGCGATGATGATCTACCGCGCTATGGAATCGTGGCGGAAGGTAACGTCAACAAAAATATCATAATCTAAGCGCTTGTTCGGCTAAAACTTACGAACTTACGTTTATACACGATTTCGCTAACTACTATTCACAATTCATAAATATTTTCTATAACCGTATGCATCTATGCATTTACTTTTATATATATAATATATATGTATATATAGAATATTTATATATATAGGTAATATACAGATGTTATCGTACAGTTAGGGCCACGATTCAATCGCGCGGGGTTTGATCGGACAGCGTCCCGGTAGATCGGCGATAAACCCGCGGCAGTATTATTTACACGGACTACCCTAAAAAGTTACTCCTAAGGACAATAGAAATAATAGATAAGTTATAGAACGCATTATAAACAAGTGTGCATACGTACATACACGCGACGTGCACGCATACGTATGCGTATATCTATGTATGCAACAACGACGCGCTATAATAGTAAATAGTTATATAGTAATAGCGACAGTAATAGTAGTAGTATTAATAATAGTAGTAGCAGTAGTAGTATTAATAATAATATTCGCAGTGGTGGTAGCGGTAATAGTGCTAAGTCTGTGTGTCTGAGCTCCTCTACGCAAGAAACGAGGCGTGTGATTCTTCTTACTAACGCGGAAACGATTAAGAAAAAAAAAAGAAAAAAAAGTGGAAATAAATAAACGTATTACGAGTACGGGGGCGTACGATAATAAATTAAGGGAAAAGATCGCGGTTAAGGGGGAGAACAAAAAATCGTTTGCTTAAATACGTCAATAATTACGAAGGGGAAGAAAATACTTATATACGGCAAAATAATTAATTAACGTCGATAACGATAATCGGTTGTAAGAGCGAGTTACTAAATACTATAAAATTAGAATAATAATATGAACGATAACGATAATAGCTTTGAACGCAATGAGTGTGGTGGTGTATGTGTTTTCGTGTACGATCTCGCAAAATCTAAACGGGTTTACTACTCTCCTTAAAGCTATCCTCTTTTAAACGATTCTATCATCTATCTACTTAATCGATAGGGTCACATTCAAGTGTCAAGTCTTTCACGAGAGAAAAACAATCCTTTCCATCTCCGCTGCTTTACTCTTTATACAACAAACTTTTCTAATGTTCCTCTCTTCTCTCTCTCTCTCTCTCCAATTAACGATCATTAAACTCTCTCTCTCTCACTCTCTCCGATCTAAGATCTAAACGCGTTGTCCTTCTAGTTCCCGGCTATGTAAACGTTCCTCGATCGATGTCCGCGAGGGCCAGATCGGCGATAAAGAAAAATACGGACTAAGAAACGAATGGAAAAAACGCTGTGGTCGGACAACGATTTTTGCATAGAACTATGTATACAATTAGTATATGCTTTACGAAGCCTGCCTCTTCGTGAAATCGCGCTAATATTTACAACGTACCGAAGAGGGAAAAGGGTAACGAACAACGAGAAGAATACTGTAATATGAAGAGAGCAAGGGACCCGGCGGAATAACGCGCAAAAATTCCGCGTGAATCCCTTTCAGGCAACGTAAACGGTTTAATTAAAGCTGCAAAGCGGCAACGTTATCCCCCACTGCATTTTTTTTCTTTTTTACTTTTTGGTTAACTTCGACTATATTTAATTGATGTCCTAGACTCCGGAGACCGACAGCGAGCGCAAAACTACGGTCGCACGAACTACTGCTAGCTCTCCCATCGCCGTCGATCTCTCGCTCGTAATAATTTCCTCTAGAATTTTCGCTATACTTGGAACAGAATTCCTATCCACGCTGCCACGTTACGCATCACGAGTGATCGATGCACGTCTGGTCTCCTCCATCCCTCGCCATCGATTAGGTTTCCACGTATATATACTCTTTCTTTTTCCGTTTACCCCTCGTCGAAGAGTAGAAACGAAGCGTCGGTTTAACCCGTCGAAATTTTGACCACGATGTCCCGGTTACACGTCATGAATTGTTAAACGGACGAAATTCCCGCGAAAAGAACAACTTTAGCCCCCTTTCTCCGTGACCAAAATGGCGTAGGACTCGCCAGCCGGCCTCGATCACGGACGTTGCGTCAAGTGGCGCGGCGCGCGTAACATGCCGTGAATATACACGGCTCTACTAAATCCTTGGCTAAAAAATTTCGCTACTCCGTTCGCGTGCGATTTCGCGTGCCAGTGATACGGCGTGCAGCCTCTTCAAGGTCCGTCAACGATAAATAGCAAAACGTAACTGGTGGAAAATTAGAATGAAGGGGATAGAGAACGGTAACTGCACGATTCCGATACGTCTTCTAACACTTGTTACGCGAGCGCGTGTTACAACGTATAAACAATTTGAATTTTTACCTAGAAAATTTGTCCTAAGCTGTACAAAACGCGTTACTAACGCGCTAGAAGAATCGCTAACTTATCCTAAAGCTGTACCTCTCCTAACGACGAGTTACACGCTAACGAACGGTCCTATATATATATATGTATATATATAGTATATACGCATTATATAATCGCCTCTGGCCACAAATGGATACATTGGTGAATTACACCTCGCGGACATTTAGTTTTACCGTCATCGATGAAACCTCCCTTCGTCTCGCTCCGTCCAACGACATCTGTTCGTCAGTCTTCTATTTAAGCGGTGGGCTCCTGCAGGCCGTAGTAATGGACTCGCATGTTTTCGATCGCTCTACACCATTCCAACGCGAATCCTTCCGGATCTTCGAGATAGTACGTTCTGTTTGGCTGTAACGTGAAGAAAACGAATTCTAGAAACGTGGCGACAATATCGAGGTGGCATATGAATAGCACTGTGTACTAATCGCGAGATACAATCTCGTAAGAATGGTAACTGAAGAATTTGTGTGTTTTCAGGTAAATCGGAAGAGATACGAGAAAATAGTCTAGCAGAGAAAGAAGAATAAACTTACCGTATGGACGAAGAAGATCTTGAAGCTCTTCGGCTCGACCCTAAGTTCCGGGCTCCAGGGTATCTCGCCCTTGAGCACCATGTTCACAGGATCGACGTAATACAAGTGCGGTCCGGTGGTAAGCAGGAGCATCCTCCGTCTAGCGAAGAGGCCTTTCCTCTTGTTAATGAATCCCTGTTTCAGTATCAGGTTGCCCTCGACGAATACGTCCCACTGGCTCGAGGCGCGTTGCTTCTCCAGCCGGTTCTTCGTCTCCTCCGGCGTCAGATCGGCGATGTTACCGTCGGCGTTGGTCGTCGTCCTCGGTCTCCTCGGCTTCTCGACGACCGTGGTGGTCTGCACGGGTTTCTCGTGCACCGCGTTGGTGTCCTCGTCGTCGTCGTCGTCGTCGTCCTCGCCAATCCCCAAGCCCAGTAGCCTGGTCAGCTGTTTGTCGTCGAGGCCTGGTTCCAGATGATCGGGAACCCTGTACTGGGACCTGAGCTCCTCGTTCTCCGACGTACCAGGCAGGTAGGGGTATATCGGCGGCGGCGTCTGCTCGTGGAGGGTCTCGAAGTCGACACCCTCGAAGAACGGATGCGCTCTGATGCTCGGGTAGCCGGCGCCGTGCTCGTCCTGGGCGCCCAGTCTCTGGGATGGCTCGAGCACCAACAGCTGACTGACGAGGGTCCTCGCCAGCTCGCAGAACCCGTCCGGGATCTCGTACTCGAGCTTCAGGATCTTTTGGAATATCATGTACTCGCTCCGCGAGCGGAACGGTGGCAGACCGGCGACCATCTGGTAGATTATACAGCCGAGGGCCCAGAGATCGGAGGCTCTGCTAGTCTTGTCGGTGAGGAGCTCCGGCGACACGTATTGGGCGGTACCAACGAACGAGCCCCTGCGCTCCCTTCTGTACGGATGTTGCTGCTGCTGCTGCTGTTGTTGCTGCTGCTGTTGCTGCGGGTCGTCCGTGGTTGTGTGCGTCACCGCCGTCTCCGGGTCCTTGAGGATCTTCGCGCTACCGAAGTCGGTGATGAGCACGTGCATCTTCTCGTCCAGCAATATGTTCTCCGGCTTGAGATCGCGATGGATGATGCCCAACCCGTGAAGGTACTCAAGGGCACGAAGGATCTCCGCGGAGTAGAACCTGGTACACTCGATGTCGAACGAGCCCACTTTGTTAATGTACGGCAGGAGCTCACCGTTTTTCGCGTACGATAGGACGAAGTATAGTCTTTCAACGTCTTGGAAGGTGCAGAACAGGCGCACGAACGAGTGTTTCGCGCCCGCGAGCATGTTCAACACCTCCTTCTCTCGCTTCACGTACTCGGTCTTCTTCTCCTTGATGATGTGACGCTTGTCGCACACCTTGATCGCGTACTCCTTCCCGGTGTGGATGTCTTTGGCGAGGTAAACCTGCGACACGGATCAAAAATAACGCGCTCGTTAGATCGATACCCCAGCGGCGTGAAGGGGGTTGGTGGCTGTCGCGAAACAGAAAAAGTTTCAGGGACGGCTGCCACTCGGCCCGCGTGCGAGAGAAACTTTCCTCGTAACGAGGGGAAAGTTCGAGAGGAATCGCAACGGCGAGCCGGAGCGGACACTTTTTCCTCGTCCCCATTATTTCGCCTCCACCCGGTGTAATTCGGAGCTTCTTAATCATTTAATCGGGTTAACGAGATAATACACTTACGGTGGAGAAGCTTCCCTCGCCGATCGCCTTGCCAAAGATGAAGTCCTTCGGGGTACGCTTGTGCGTCGGCGGGTTGTTGGTGGTAAGGGCCGGGTTCGTCGTAGGCGAAACCCGGAGCGCCAAGGTGTTGGGTGGCGCGACCACGCCGTTCGTCACGTCGTTCGTTGGTGGAGACATTTTGGACACCGGCCCCTCCACCGTTACTGCCGGCTGTGGCGAAACGGTAAGCGCCTGGTTCGCCACACGCTGCAACGAAAAAAGAAAACGTTCACCACTTAATTAAACGCCATTTGCTAGGCAAGATATCAGGCTCTCAAGGCGGCGCGTTCGCGCGATAGCGCCGGTGACATTGCGCTTTTAACATTTCGACTATCGTTTAACGTTTGAATTCCTAATTGCACGCCAGTTTTCAACAATTAGCGAGCAACGAAGGCGTTCGCTCCCGATCGGATCGCAACGCGGTGGGAGAACGATAAGGCACGGACTCGTGTCCGGCTACTTAACTCCTCTCATCCGCCAACGATCGTCCGGTACCAGGAAATCAGGCGCCGGAAGTGATGTCACCAACACGTGGCTACGTCGTGCAGGTCAGGATGATGGACATCGTACGGAACGAAATCGACCAAATCATTGAGACGTTGCGAGAAGATCTACGTCTGCGATGTTTATATCGAGATCCTTTCGTAAGCGAATGAAACATGCAGCTCGCAACAGATGAGACAAATAAGAGAATAAAATGTAAAGATTCAGGTTTTCGAAGCAACGGCACGCGTTGCATTTTCTATCAACATTGCGTACCACCTCGCTCGCAGAAAGGAGGAAGGAACGAAGAAAAGGAAGGTCTTACGATTCCGAGGCTTCGACAAATATTTGTAGGGATTGCTCCTGCCAACGCTGACCTTCGAGGATCGGCAACGCAAAAAGTACCCTCGGGAATGGCAAAAGTCCAACCTCTGGCAGAGGGTCCCTTTGTAATTGGAAACTATTTCCTCTCCTAGCGTAGAATCGCTTCACGTATTTATAACACGGCCCTTCAAAGGCAAGAACGGGCAATGGGCCAACGAGTTATTAAATATTAACGATTTAACCACTTTCGACGGTCATGAAATTCCCCGAGACCCAAGAAGAAAAAGATCGAGGAGGGGTTTAATCGTGTATACGCACAGCAGCGCGATTTTTAAGCGGCGATTGCCTCGTTTCCGGTCAGAAAGACGATCGCGCCCCTTTCGCCTGCCGCTTCCTTCCTTCCATCGCCATTGTGTACTTCCGGCCAAAGACGGATCTCCCGCGTTATACCGTAGCCGTCACAAAAGAAAGGAACAAGTTCTCATCCTCGAACAAGAGAATCCGGATGATCCTCCATCGAAATGCTCTCCTTTCTTCTCCGACCTACCCTTCCTTCCCCCTTTCGATCCGCTCCACGCCCCAAAGGAACGGTCTTTGAACCGTTTCCCAAACCTGCACACTCGTTGACTCCCCAAACAAGCTTTTCGCCGGGGCAGAGAAAACGTGCGTCGCAAGACGCCTTTTGCTAATGGGGCGCGGATAAGTATCGACGCCATCGTCGACCTGCGTCCACTATTTTCCACGAATAAAACGAAAGTGTTTCTCTAAACGCTGTTTGCAAACCGCGACTGTTAGATTCCTCAGATAGCTCAACAGAATTCTCAAAAGCCATTCATCCTCGTGCAATTAATGGAAGACAGGCTGCGCGAGAACGCCACGAGGGAACGCGGGGTGGTAGCAATAATAATTGCTATTTAGAACGATGAAAATACGAGTAGGCAAGGCCCTTTCTTTCATCCTCTTCATCTATCTACCTTTACTCATTCTTCTTCCCAGGCCGGTTACACGAGGCGGGCCCCACGGCATCAACCATCCGTGTCAGGACGTCGACCTCCGTCGAGCATTCGCCCAGAGAGCCACCCAGCGGCCCTACTCCCTCTGCTCGGCTAGCTTTCGCTTTGCCCCGCTGGTTTATTTATTTGCTTATCTATTCCTTGGTCCCCTGGCACCCGTCTACTTCTCTCACCCTATCTATCGCCCCTCTCTTCTTATTCTCCGCAGAGCCGACCAACGAAGATAACCGCCGACAGATAGAGAGCAACGTCGATCGCTAGATATCAACGGAGAGAAGTTTAAGGCAGAGGGGACCCATGGATAATCGATACACCGACTAACGTACCACCAGGCTGCCTCGCAATTTGCTTAGATCGTAGATATAAAGGCGGCGAATCTACGAGAAGCTCGCTCGCCGAGCGGGAGGAGGGGCGGAGAAATCTACTTTTACGCGAGACCCAACTTATAACGCCGTTCAATTTGAATATCCGGTAAGTGCAAAACGCCGTGTGACACGCAAAAATGTACACGATAGCCACGCGATACTCCAGAGGAGGGCGAAGCGGCCGTAAATCGCGGGCGGCACAAACCTTACTCTCGGCCACGTGACTGGAAACGCTAAAATATCAGCCTCATGGCACAGTCCGCACATGCTGTCTAGCTGCATCGGTGCGACTGTCGGCGGACAATGCGTCCAGAGGCAATGTCCGTCAGACTGGACCCGAGGCTTTAAAATAAACCGCTCTCACCACCTAGCCTGAACGGACGCGGCGATGGTGAACGATAACCTTTTTCACGGTGACATTTCGATTCTGCGACGACCCTGTGACACTTTCGCGCGCCGCGTTCCCACCCCATCTGGAACGCAGTCTCGAGGACGCGGTCTGTTTCCATTGAAAAGAGAAGGTACGCGTCAGCTCCGCGGATCGCCCTCGCCGTGGCAACGAAAAACGCGTGGAACATCACAGGCGAATTTGCAGCCGGGTCGGCTGATTTTGAGGGGCGAAAAAAGGAAGGAAAAAAAAAAAAAAACGAAGACGAACAACTTGGCGCGCGTCCATTAACCTCTCCCCGCCCCTTCGCGTTCTCACCCCGCGATTCTGTCCTTCTCCCGCGATTGCTGAATCACCCTGTACACACATCCCAGCAGCATTCCAACGGACATTCTAATTTTAGCCTTGCTCGTCTCCTTCTCTCGCGGACGCGTGCATTCTCTCTCCGCGGCGGCTTGTAACGCTCGATTCGCCCCGTCTCTGTCGTTCTAGGCTCGCGGGAGTTCTGTTTTTCGTGCCGTCCGCCGTGTGCTGCCCTCTGACGATGGTACGCGACACTTTCCTCTCTTTCCTCCTTTCCCTTTGCTGCGCACACGCCGGACGGAGCGGCGAAGACGGAGCAGCAATGATCGTGTACGTGTAACCCCTTCTCCGTCCCGCAACGGGCTTTTTGCCGGCTACCAGAAGGGACTACGCCTATTGGCGCAGGCGGCCAAGCACTTTTGCCCGTGAATGAGATGTTTTGCATTCGCAGACGCTGAGAAACGTGTCGCGCGCGCGGGCTGCGCGACTAAATTGGAACACGCCACGGCCCGTGCTGCCCGTAAAGAGAGAGAAAGAGAGAGAGAGGGGGGGGGGACACCCGACTAATAAAAGGGTCCGGGGGCGAGGAATGGCGTCGGTTTTCTACCAAGGAATTAATGCTCTTCCCGACGATCTCGTCCGCGCTTTGATATCCGCGCGAGATCGTCCGGGCTGCTCGCGAAGCGTTAGCGTTTGTTACTTTGCGTGTTACTCGGCAAATGATACAGGGTGCGTGTGCGTTCGATGCGTCCATTCGTCTCTGGCGATCGAGCGGGGATCAACATCGAGCAGGCGCAACAGTCGTTCTCGAGTACAATGTTCCGACTTTGTTGCAAAACACACGATGCAACAAGTTCAGAGCGACGATAACGTTTCTAATCTCTGTGTTGCCGTTATCGTCGTCTTCGACTCGGTTTTTCAGCTTTCTATGAAAAAAAAAGCGCATTCACCAAAAGCTGAGCGGTTTGCGTGCAGGCGGGAGGAAAGCGCCGAGGAATCTTCGAACGCGTCGCGTTGGTGGTCGAATTTGTTAAAGATCAGTGACGCGAAAGGGACACTGCTTTAGGGTTGTTTACAAGCGTTGTGCGAAAGGTGTTACTTAGTATGAAAAACGAAAAAAAAGGTTAACACGTAACAGTAGGAAACGATGGGTGGTAACGCAGGTATAGCTAATCGAAATTACGACACGATCTCTATCGAGGGAAAACAACTTCGCGCGCGAATAACCCGTATCGATGGCTACAAGCACTACCGTTGCGACTCGCAGAGTCTCTGAACGTAACATTCGAAACGGATCCCGTCTCGTTAAGCTCGAATTCTTTATTTCTCCTTTTCGAATATCTACTATCGAGAGATAAGCGTAGGCAAGACTAAGATCGAGCATGTCGCGGCCAAGGCAGCCGCAGAAACTGTTTGTTTTCACAACCTATCGTATAAACAAGCGGTCAATCGAAACATGTTTTTTCGGTTAAGACTGCGATGAGCATTACATGTACGTATAACGATTTTTTTTTCTTTCTCTCTCTCTCTCTCTAGTGACCACTCGAGTCTAGCGGAATTTTGCGATCACTCGAGCTTCACGTGTATCGCGATTGAACGACTCGACCTCCCGACCGATTCTTGTTCCCAGCATTCCCGTCAATTTGCTGTCACTGTCGAAACGCGTTATTATCGTACGACCGCTGTGTTTAGTCGGCAGTCATCCATTGGAAATGCCACTAATTTTCTTTTGTTTTTTTGTAGTTGATCGATAACGTTGGAGATTGCAGAGGCGTGTCTGGACGAATGGCCGTTTCGTATCAATGCTCGCGTCTACCGCGTCTACCGTGAACGCGATACAACGGAAGTGTACTTTATCGGTCGCTAACAGAGGTGTCACTGAATTGGCTTCACTGGTTCGTAACGAAAATTCGGATGTTATTTATCGAGCTGACACAAAGTTGCGTTCGCGGCAATCGACGTAAACAACTTTCGAATCGCCGTTGCGACTGCGATTCGTTTCAGAAGAAACGAAGGACTTCGAGCAAATTTATTCGAAATTCGAACAAACGATTAGTTAACATCTTCACCTATTTTTTCTGCGATTTCACGATTTTTCTCTGGCCTCGAATAATACGAGCGAAGCTCCTCGAAACGAGTCGATTTGACCAGAAAAAAGTTTCACGAACGTCTCGATAGAACTGACGTTTTGACGTTTGGAAATGTAAACGTCTGTCATGTTTCCCGCCAAAGTAAAAATCGACGATCGAATCGCGAGTACTCGAGGGGGCAAGAACGAGGATGAAAATTATCCGATTGATGCAACGAAATAATTGGCGATCTCGGGGAACACGGTCACTGGAAAGACGCGCCTTTTGAGTACGAAGTTGCCACACGCTCGTTCGTGGGAACGCTGCTCCGGAAGATTCTCAGATGTACTCAACTGGACGGAAGAATGGGAATCGACGGATTTTCACGAACGAGTTCGCGTCGCGAACGAGATTAGCCGATAAGCGTTGATCCATTGTTTACAACGATGGGTTCCGCGAGCGTCGATTGCGAGCAGGATACGCGCGGGGAACGTTTGAAAAATTTTCCAAACACTCGTATCGAGGTTGTCCGCGCGGCGTCACACTCGGATATCACACCTCGCGCGAAACAATTCCAAGTGATTTACTAAAACGCGTTCTACTCTAACGAGGGGCTAGTGTCTATGGATTTTTCGTCTCTTACCTTGAATAATTTTTTAAGCCTCCGGTAGCCGCGATGTAATCGCGACACGTACTGCTTGTTGGAATCCAGTTTGAATTGTTAAAGCCACAGTTGCGGAAATGAAAGTGAAGAACGAAAAGTCGAATGAAACAAAGAACTGTTTTTTGTTATTGAACTCTCGTTAAACCGGGTTGTGTGTCGCGGCTGGTCGTTAGAATTGCGATGCGAATTTCCGACAGCGTCTCGATAATGTTTCTTTCGGATCAGCCTCGGGTACATATACACGTATATATGCATGCGCGGGAACCGAAGAACGAAAAACACGTTCGTGGCCGTTGAGAGCCGTTCGCTTACTGAATTCTACGCCTGGCGTGTCCCGGCTGCTAACCCGCGCTTTCCCCCCACTATCGTCCACTCGTTGGCGGCAAGCTTCCCCACGCGAGCCCCACCAACGCTACCCTCCACCACCAACGACCGGCGAGCCCGCATCCGGGAACGGGGGTGGGGAGAATCGAGGGGTAGGCGATCCCTCCACCTTCAGCGCCGATGGTAATCTTACCGCGGATCGTAAAGCACGCTTTACCCCTGCGGTCAAGTGCGAAAATTGCAATGAAAGCATCGAGACACCTTCAGTCTTTCTCTTCTCTTCTCTTCTCTTCTTCTCTTCAGGCCCCTCTGCCGCGAAACGTTTTTCCTTATTCCCTCTACCCTCGTCCATGCGATACGAAAAACAGAAGACAACTGCCGGGAGGATATCATTTTCTACGATCAGGGTTCCGTTAAATTCCATCGGGGAAATATTTTCGAAACCTCCGCGTTTCGAGATAGTCAACCGTCGATGGAATGATCATTTTTTCGAGGAATTCGCTGTGAAACGACACCGCGACGAGTCAATATCGACGTTAAAAGCCGTCCTCCGGCTTGCATAACTCGAACGGATCCCCGAGTCGATGGAGGGAATTCTTGGAGCGTCGGGTATTCGGAGACCTTTTCTCTCGCATCGAAAGGGATCGTCTGGAAATGATCGAATTCGATGGTTTCCAGCTAAAATCGGTGTACCATCGACGGGTAAACACCGTGGATAGTTTGTCGTCACAGTCAAACGTTCTGGGCAACTTTACGTGCAAATTTGACCGCCGACGGATGGAGGGGAACGAAAGAGACACGAGTGGGGCGTCGCACTGGTGGGGGTTCGACGGTGGTGGGGGACGGCTGGGGAATCCCACGGTGTGCGCATGCGCAACGGTCCTTGGTGGGGTTACTCAACCGACGGCGCCAGTGTTCTCGTCTCCCTCCCAGCCCCCGTACAACTTCTGGCTCGTCCGTGTTGCTGCCTTGGAAGGGAGGGCATGGATCACACGCGCACACTGCCCTGTCCCTCTTTCTCTCTCACGGTATGTTTGTTTGTTTATAGTCGCGTTCTCTCTCCTTCTCACTCCCACTCCGTCCTTCTCTACCCCTCTCTCTCTCTCTCTTTCTCTCGTTAGGAAATACCCGACGCGAGTAACGGACTCTTGCGCGCGCGGAGGCCTGCATTCCCATTCTGGCGTTGCATCCGGTCGGTTCTCCGCGAGTATCCCGACGAATACCTTCCTTAGTATTCTTCTTTGCCCTGCCACTTAGCATTCCCTCTTCTCCTGGCTACTTAAACGAGTGTCCTTTTAAAGCCTCCTTTTACGTTTATTCATCCCATCCCGCATGCGAAAGAATGAGTTACACGTTTCCCGCTAACTCGACCGTTCCACGAGCGATTAGTGCGCTCGTTATCGGATCCCCGATTCCCGAGTTAACCGGTTTCCCGCTACTTTTCTTTCTCTCGATCGGCCCGATACGTCCAATAATTGTGCAACGTTCCGTATATTGTTCCTCGCGAGGTTTGTATCGCGAGAAACAAGCTTCCGACATATTATTTTCCCTTATCGCGTTTGTTGATTATTGGTCTATCGCTCGGTGGCAGCTTTGGAAACAGCCTACGATAATCTAATCACGGCACAATCGAGCCGCGCGACGGGCCCGATAAATACTTTTTATCGCGCGATGTATATTCTCTCGGGAAATAGTCCACGCGTAATCTCAAGAATGCAGCGGATCGGTGCCTCCTCGCACTGTGTACGCGCGCGTTTCACGTACCCGCGTATCTACAAATCGCGCAACAAATATTGCCCGATGGAATTGTGTAACGGTGTTACGCGGCCGTTTCGCGACGGGAAATCGAGACGCGTGTCGCGCGATAAAGCTAATTATCAAATTGCCGATGTCGTTTTAACGGTCGGGAACACAACACGTAATTACACCTCAATTTTCCGTTCTGCTTTCATGTCGCGGGCGCGCGATCGAAGGAAAAAAAAAATAAGAAAGAAGTGCTAGAAAAGTCTGTTTCGCGTATCTCGATAATTTCCAACGTAAATAACGCACTTGTCAGCTACGCACACTTATGTAGATCTAAATTAAAAGCAACTTTCTATAAATAACTATTTCCAAACGCACACACGCACACACACACATTTTCGTGCACGATAAATGCGTATCTGTCTTTCGCGAAAGCGCCAGTCTTTTAAACCGAGCGCCACAGATGTACGCGCGCAAAGTACGATCGGTCGACAGGCAGAGAGCTATTTATAGAAGTTGAGCACGTGGAAAAAAAACGGTTAGTTCGTATATCTATGTTGCGAAGCATCCCGTATCACGTGTAATATTTAAATATCGAGGTATTTACGTGGCTGATAGACAGAGAGGGACAGAGAGAGGCGTGAAAAAAATGTCCGCGTTTCTTTCAACCGCGTTCGCGCCGTTCGATTCGAAGCCATGACGAATGGCGGTCGCGCGGCGTTAACGACGGTCATTCGTTTCACAAATCTAGGAGCATTTGTTCGCGCCGCCGAACCTACGCGGTCGCGTCGTCGCTTCACGCAAATCCGTGGTCGAGCAACGGTTCGACGACAGCGTCGCCCCGTTACAACGATTAATATCCCTCGACTAGTCCATTTAATAATATTGTTGCCCGACGTTCAACCGTCGATATCTTGTTTACACGTACTAACCGGCGAGGAGCTCCTCTCGGTTGCACGGCAGAGAGAGAGAGAAAGAAAGAGAGATCGGGACGACAAAGTCCAGTATACCGAGAACGGCTCCCGCGAGTTGTTGACTCTTCCGCGAATCAGCGTGCATTATCGTCTCTTTAAATGAATAATTGCCAGTTGTCGTACATAATCGTCGGAGCAGCGAGTCATCGTCTAGTAATTCCTGGCTAGGAGAATATGCATTTCGATCGACGCGCGGACCTCGAACCCGTTCCTGACCCTCTTTCATTTCGAGTCGTTCACCTGACTACCTTGAATATTATCAGCGAATTGGAAAACGCCGCGATTGCATCGCCTTGACTGTCGAACGCGATTCGCCGGGGGAATGTTGTCACGCTCCCTTTCAACAATTTCACTGCGTTTCGTAATCGCGGCCAACGCGTTCGAAGGTATGCCCGCGACGAGCCGTGCGACACCTGTCGAAATCTCGCGGCTCCGTCCGCGCTCCGATCGGCGCGATGCTTCTCGATTTAATATCGATTAGCATCGTTGATCGTCGCGATCGAAGGATACCGTTCAGAATGCGTGGAATTGCGATTAAGATCGCGTAACGGGTACGCAAAGAATCGATACATTTCGGTGGGTATCGTCACGCGATGTTGAACGTAAACGTTCTCGATTAACTCTTGCGATATCAATTGCTATTGTAAATTTAACGAGAAGAGAGGAAAAGCTAATCTAACTTAATATTTAACGTCGGAGAAATGAATGTTTGCACGGTACGGTTAATAATATCGGAGCTCGTCGAGAGTCATCAGAAGGAAGGCTACGTAATTCCACCGGTTGCTCGTTCAGTGTACGGAAGAGCGGTCGAGATTGAGCACGGCGTAGGTAGGTAAACAATGAGGAGATCGCGGATGGAAAGCAGCAAGCCCGCGATCACGCGTCTCCTCGCACTCGATCATCGTCGCGGAATGACTCGGGGAAAAAACCTTTTATCCCGCTGGGAGGTTTCCACTGAATATGTCATGCAGTCATCGAACTTGGAACGCTATTATCGCGATCGTTTGCTCCAGTGCCAGAGCGTCGTAATGTAAACAATCATCCGTCGCCGACCAACTGGCGGCGCGGAGCGCGCGAAATAATGCATACACACGTATACGCGGCGCAGCCGTGATCAGAGAAAGAGAGAAGCGGAAAGTGAAAGAAGAGTGGGAAGTATCGCGGCGCGTTGCCGTTGCGCTACATAATTAGCGCGCGAAAATAGATTTTTGCGAAACGAGCCGAGCACCGCTCTGGTATGTCAATGAAAACAAATCCTTGTTCCCCTTTTTTCCCCCTCCACCGTTCCCTTTCTCTTTGCCGAGGCCTGGTAGCTCCGGCGAAGGCCGCCGAATACTGAAATATACGCCACCGTTCGGAATAATCGAATCATTGTTTGCTCGATCGGGTCTCTCCGGGTATATCGTTTCGCTCCTCGGCTAGTCTAACCCAGCTTTCGAAATAACGGATGCGGCTTGCGTCTGTTTCCAGCCACGCGACCAGCCTCGAACCCCGAACGCGCGGCTCGTCGTCGGGAAATTTCGAACGAATTCTCACGGTAGAAAATCGGTTTCTGGATCGTTACACGTGTCCGCGGATCTGTCGGCGAAACGGAGCGATCGGTAACCGCATGGTCGACGCGCGTCATATCATAGGCTAGCCGGAGACGAATCGAAATACAGGAATCTTATATTCCTCGTATTGTCTTGTCTGCGTGTATGTACATGCACGTATCGAAGTAATTTTAACTGTTCTTCATTAGAAAGTAAAATCGAGCATTTCTAACTTGGCACGTTTCAACGTTATATTCGCACAGAATTTATAGTCCATCGTACGAGAAATCTTACTTTTTTTCTCCTTTTGTTGCAAGAAATTACTGTTTAATCAATGACCCTGCGTCTTAGCGAATTCGAAGGGTAATTTTATTCGATCGTCTGTCCGTTGTTGATTGAAAAAGATGAGTAGAAAAAAATAAAGAAGAAACGAGTCGTGCGATAATGGACAGATTAATGAATCTCGCTCGTAGAGGCTACAATGTAAATAGGATTGAAACGCGCTGTCTAAAGTACACCACGATTGTATAATATTTAATTTTAACGGTTAATATGTAGCCGCTTGTATTTACCAACGCGCTTTCCCACGTGCACGTGCCGCAGAAAAGGCAATAAAGAGACACAATTGTGCAAACATTTAAATGTAATTGAAAAAGTTAGGACACGTGCGGCCTTGTTTATGCAATGCAAAAGAATTTGCATCGATATCCGACAAATCAGTCGAGCATCCTGCGGAATTTTTTTACCTTTGTCATTCTAATTTCCTCGTTGAACGCTGACATTTCCGTGGGAATATTACAAAAAAAAGAAAGAAAGAAAAGAAAAAATAGCATCTCTGCGCTCTTTGAGGCAAATATGAAACCGACGCGGTACGCTCTACCTCTTTGTACGGTTATCAGAAGCTACGCTTTTCATTCAACCCTGGCAAATAGTTCTTCTCCCCGACGTTTCGTTATTAAATTTTCCGAACCGAATTGTCGCGATTGCAACGCTCTTCTATTTTTGCTCGACAACGACAACAAAGTGTAGGGCACAAAAATCTCGAAGAAGTCCAAAAATCACCAGGGGAACTGTGTCAGTTCAGAACGAAAGAGTTCTACGGCAGAATTCGTGACGATCGACCGAGAAACGAACGACTCCGCGAATTTGGAGTTTATTCCGACGAAATCGCTACACGGTCGTTCCTCGGATGAAATTATCACACCTCGCAAATAGAAGGGGGTCACGACTGGTCTATTCTTTCCCTGAGAATGGCGGCGCGTCTCAATGCGGAAGCCTGTATTTAGCGCACCCGGTATATAAACGGGCACCGTATCCTCCGCTACGATCTTGCTGTGCTAATGTCGGTGCCAGAAAACCACTGGAAAATCGGTCACGAGTGACTAATCGCCGAGGAATGGCCGCTGTTCTTGTTCGGCTCGCTTCTTGAGGGGGGAAACATCAAACTGGCCGCCGGCGGGGAAAAATTAATTCGCTACCTTTACGTTCCGTGCATAAAATCGCGGCCCAGCCTGCCTCTGGGAATTGAAACGTTTATTTTTTTGTCGCTGTTAAATGTTGCAGATTTTACACGCCAGTCTTTACTCGGTTACCAACGGTAACAACAGTTACGAGCCTCCAACTTGGACAGTCGATTAAGAATTTCGTTGCAAACGTTGGTTATCCCTCGTCTGAACCAATTAATTCGTATAATCGATTCGTGTAACCCAAGTTAACCCAAGTGTCAAGCTAAACTCGAATGCTTCACATTATTCCGATTTTGTAAGAATATCCTAATTGGAATGTCAAATTTGTTTAATAAGATGTAGAAGTGGTAAAGAAAGTGCTGCAGTATCGCAACTGGGTGTTAATAGACGTTCTTTCCATATTATTAACCCGAAGACAACAAGTCTGTGGCGTTTCTTTGCGACGCGGTCCGTGTAAGTGGATCCAGCTGCGCGAAGAAGTCGTGGTCAGACAAGCCGCGGGAGCAAGTTGGTACGCCATCTTTGCGCCACGATCTTTTCGATCTGCTCTCGTATTCTCAGCTTACAATTTTACCAAAACTTTCCAAACTATCGAAATACAACTGTTTGACAATGGATTATCGTTAAAAAAAAAAAGGACCGCGTTCTCGATTCGGTGGCGTGTTACAGAAGGGTACGTTGCGACACTCGCGTCGTTTGTATTTACACCGAGAGCTGTTGCTTGGGAATCGCATTTTAAAAGATTAACAAACGCATTCCTTTGTCTCGGACGGCTAGGATGGATTAGAAACGGCGTGTGTGGCACGGAACGCGCGGATGATTAATCGTTTATTATGTGGACGATTGTTATGCGAAACACCGGCGCGCGTCTCGCGAAGAAATGATGCGTAGCACCTTTCTTCGATCGTAACATGGTCATCGGTCGTGGAACGCGCAAGGTGCACGCCGCGCGTCATTCGACGCGAGTGTCATAATGATACGCGATTAAATGATCGCGGCGATAACCACCTCGCCTTTGTTGGATCGTAGACGGCCCGTAGGCAAGGGAAAACAGCCGGGTTCGGCGAAATAAATGGTCGACTAATTAATGAATGCGCGAGCCCCATGGACATATCGCAAATAAGGGAGCGCCGCCGGCGACGACGATAAAACAATGATTTCAATCGTTACTGGCTGCAACAGGAAGGCATCCAGATAATCGGCTGCGTAGACCTTCGAAAAGCCTCGACTTCTATTTTTCTGCCCCTTTTATTAAAAATCGGCAACGATTTCTGTGAAGAGCGATACAGCCCTCCCGTTGGTGGAAGGAAGACGTCGACGGGCAAAAACAGAGCAGCAAGCGTTAATTCGATGGGACGAAAAAAAGTGTAGAGAACGGAGGAAAGAGGCGAAACGAAGTAACTCGCGATCCGTCGGGCAATTATAATTGATAGCGGGTAAGATACGAGGTATTAGCGAGGGTTGAAAAATTTCATCGTTCCGATGAAAAAGTGGCGGCGGCCGGGGCGCGCGCGCGAGAGAGATGGCTGGCATTAAATAACTATTATTAACAGCCATTCAGACGGCCGTTACGATACCCACCACGCTTGAAATTACTCTAATTTCTACGAATCTGCCGGGTGAATGAGATGCAAATTCCCCTATTTATTTTGCGAACGGTCTCGCTCTTAATAAGACTATACAATGTTACCTCGCGTAAAGTTCCTCCCCGGCATGGCGGTTTTCGGGCGTAGCCACACGGCGGTGCACGAAAGCGGACCGGTTAATTAAATTTCAATTTAATCCCTTTCAACCTACGACCTCTCGCGTCGAGGTTTTAACTCAATATAAATACGAGAGAAACTCTGGAAAAATGACATCAGCAAATATGTTCCTTTCTGACCGAGGCGCGCGATTCGTTTTCAAACCGAACACCACCAGCGCCGTTCAAACGCGATCGAAAGCGAATGGAGCGTTAATGAAATTTGACTTCTGTTGCGGAAATACGTGCGTCGATTGGCGAGACGTGCAGGGTTTTAACACGGCAGGTCCTTCGACCGGCGTGAACGTCTACTAATCGGGTTCTCGCCCGCGAACAACCGAATGGTATTCGTCCCGTTGTTATCAGCTGGCGATCGCGTGGCAGAACAGAAACGGGCCGTGCTGGCCCCAACGCGGATCGAGCCAGTAAGCGCAATCGCGTCAGATCTGATCGGCGAATTCCAGAGCGCGATCGCCGCGATTGCAGGATCTAGCGCTTACGTGACTAATTAGTCGGGAATTCGAGCGAAATCGCCGGCCGTGCGCACTCGATAGTGCGTTACGAAGGTGCCACGATAAAAGTCGACCAGTTGGACGTTTTATCGATTACATTGTACGCGAACGGCCGGGGTGGGAAGTGGGGAAAACGTGACCAAGGAAGAGAAGAAAGAAGAAAAAGCGAAGCTGAGAGTTTAGGGTCACCCAACGTGACGCTCACGCGAGAGGGTGGATTCCTCGATGCTAAATTTTAACTTTTAATTCGTCTGTACCGAATGCGATCCAGATATAAACCGGAGACAAAGTTTAGCGAACGAAATTTTCAATTTAACACATGGAATACTATCGTTTGCTATCGTTATAGTGTGAAGAAATTAACACAGTAGAAATCCTGTAAAAATAATTCCATTTGTACGTAAAATATTACATCTATCATGCGCGCATATCGCGTAACAAAAAAATTCATGTCCACGTCACGGGGCGATTCCTAGGAAATTAGCGTGGCGTTCGACGTGTTAACTGTTAAACGAAAGGCGGAACAACGATCTGTTGCACCACCGCGCAACGTTTCATCCATTCAATTCCATCCCTAAGAGCAGTCCATTGTGCCCGACGGTTAGCTATAATCGAGCGAGAGAGCAATTGGCTCCGAAATGAAAATACTTGGGAATAATTAAAGCGATCCGGGGCAGAACAATCGTAAATAGCGATGTTGGACAAGCGGAAAGAAAAGTCGAGGGATCGGGGTAGGAAGGAAAATGCACGCGTGGAGCGGCTCGGTAATTTTCCTACTCGAGGCGAAAACCGAGGCAACCAGAGCGTCTCGTTCGCCGTTCGCATGAATGGTAAAAACAAACGGCGGGGGAGGGATTAATCGAGAGGAGAAACCGGCTAGTCGGCGTGCGGAAGAAATGCAATTAGAAAAAGAGAGCGGCGGCGGCGGTGGCTGCTGCTGCTGCTGCATGGAAACGTGGGAGAGAACAATGCGGATAAAGCGAGCCGAACAGGCCACGGGCGTTGGTCGGAGCGACGAGGCAAAGAGGGACAGGAAAAGGAGGAGTTGTATCGTTGCTGACCGATAATGCAAGGCATGGCCGTCTGGCAATAAATAAAAAGTGAAAGAAAGGAAAAGAGGGAAACGTAGTTGTACCGTTTATCGGGTGTTTACGACGGCCTGGTCACTTACAGCGATATAGTAAATCGCGTAGGCTGCGTGAATCATTGCCGATCGGGGAGGATCGCTCGATCTTCGAACCTCATTCACCACGCGCTGACAGTCGGGCTCGAGGGCGTCCGGGTTCTATGGAATTTCAGAAATCACGTTTTTTAATTAAACCGCCGAGTGGAACCTGGCAGAGGCGGCGATCCGTCGATAAGACGCACGTGAACGGACCGAAGAAATGTACAATGTAACAACGTCTGCGAACCGTCTGACCGTGTCCCGATCGCTCCGAGCGAGAGATCGTCTTTATCTGGGCCCCGGCTGAGAACGGGTTTACCACAAAGGGTACACTGTGGTTACATTGTTGCAGTCGATTCGCTCCTTTATTTGCCGGATAATAAGAAGGTTCGGGACGAGACGGACAAAGTTTAGCCGATCGTGAGAGAGAGCGGCCGTAGCACGTGGCATGACGGTATCCCCGTGGGGAATCATCGAACCGTTGAAATTATAACGTTCGAGCCGCTCGCGCGAGCATTATCTCGGCTTATCGTCGCAGTTGCACGCGAAAAGACTCGGCCACGAGGATTCATTAATCTTTCGTTTGGACGAAAACACCGTTATATCGTTTTATCGGCCGCGTGATCGTCCTCTACACTCGCGCGCGTTACAATCCACGGATAACGAGAGATATCGTCGGTGTGACTAAAACAACAAACCGTTTACGCGATTGTTGCCGTGCGCGGTTTCGCGTAAACAGCCGGTCGTACGAAAAAAATGTGCACACGCGCGAAGTCCGTACGTAATGCAACCAGCCGTAAATAAGTACAGCAGAGTCGCTAGACGTTTCTTCTACGATTCGCGTTGCGACGAGCCGCGGGACGACGACACTTGTTCGCGAGAGTTCGCCTGTCACGCCACTTTTCGAAACGAGAAGAAACGAGAACGCGACCGACCGATTTCCGTTCGTCGACGCTGTTTCAGAACGATAGTTGGAAATTTCAAAACCTTTTCGAGTTACGTTCAGCGGCCTTATTCGATCGAACGAACCGCGGCGAGCAAATCCTTTTTCCCCCCCAGAGCAAACGCCAACCACGTCCGCGATTATTTACATTATCGCGGCGATCTTTCGTCGAGCGAACGATCCGCCGTACCGCGGTACCAATAATAGCGTAATTACGCGGCCTGATTATTTGTGACACCGTTACGCAACGAGACCAGCGAGCGGCGCGCGATCGAGACGCCGCTGCATCCGACCACTTTTCGAATCCCGCGAATTAATGTCACGGTCAAACGCGGCGAGATTTGTAGACGTTGCACATGCATATCCGGGAACATGCCCGCTGACGAGCGTCCAAAAGTTCTCCGATTCCGTTTCTGCACAGCGCGTCCCGTTTTAACCCCTTGCATTACAATCACGAGTCGCACACGCGCCACGCGTCTATTATAATCCACGTGGAGTAAGGATGCGGTTTATTTTAAGCGTAATTCGATTCAAGCTCCGAGCGTACTTTCGTTTCATAAGATGGGAGGCTTGCTATTTAAATAGAAATTATGGACGAGGCTCGAATTCATTCAATCCAACAAACGGCAATGGGCGTATTACGTGGCAAAGATTTAATTATCTTATTCTTCGAGAAGCAAACACGGTTCGAGAAACGTTTCAATCGGAAGTTGTAGAATACCAAGAGAGAAACGACATTTATTCGACCTTGTACGAGGGCTCCCTGCGAGCAGAGAGAAGATTTCAAGTATAAAGTTGACATTTATAAAACACTATCCAGTCGTACCGTACTTCGGATTCTGCGAACTTTTTAAACGAATGTACAACTTGAAACGATTCTCCCACGCGTTCCATATTTCCACGATGCTCGCTCGGGGAAACTAAAACGGGACAACCTGTGTAACAACGTCGCTGCGACGAGGAAATCGACTGAGCTCGAGGAATTCAAAGTTTTACATGTCATGGATGGTCGTGTCTTATCGTCGAACGCAAGAGCGGATCGAGGCCCCTTGTAATCCGTGTTTTATTATCCTGAACGATCGATTATCGTGCACTTTCGTCGAACCACTTTTTCTGCAGCCACGACGGAACCTTTCGCGCGAGCAGAGGACGCGGAAGGGTGAAAAAATGGCCGCGTTCGAGCGCGATGAGTGTCTCGCGAAACGATCGCGCTTTCGACTGTCGGATCGTCTTCGATTCGCACGGTAAACGCGATCGTCTCAATGGCACGTGTATATTGTCGAGTTGCCAAGCGAATTTTGGTCTCGTTATAAAGAGCCAGAGGCACTTCTGTCGTCAAAAGCTTCCTATACGATAAGCAACGCCAGTGTGTATCGTTAAGAATAGTTACAGAAAGGAACCCTTTCGTCTAACACGCGACTCGCACAGATACTTTCGCATATCTCCCTTAATTGAAAGGGTGGAATATAGACGTCGATCACTGTCTACCCCTACGATCGCCAGAATAATTAGAACTAATTTCAAACGCACACGTGCTTAATGCTCCGTTATTGGAGCACGAGTGTCTTGACCTTCCACGCGATGATTAATGAAAAACTGGTTTTATATGTACCTATGTTTATACGTATGCGCACGAGTTGAACGATCATGCTCGCCGCGTACCTCGTTTAGGCGATCAAACCAGAGGTCCTCCGTTCCTCCGCAACGGGAAGACTATTTTTTTCAAACGCAACCGAACTTAAATCGTTATGAACGTTCGCGGGGACACGTTCAGAAGGCACGAAGACGACTTATTTCCATTCTTTGGGCCGACTTCCGGTGCCGTCCTACGGGTCCGCGGATACAAACGGACAGGTACACAGAGAGAGGGAGAGAGAGAGAGAGAGAGCTCGCGTGGGTGTGCCTTGTATGCGCAGGTGACCTGATTTGTATTCGCTGACGGAACGTCGTTTGCTAACTCGATGAAAACCCACATCTTCCGAGCCTCGCCGATTCTGTTGCCTCGCGCTTCGAATGCGAATGCGGCCGAATTGTCTCAACGCAGACAAAAGAACGTGTAATTTGCCCCGAACTTCCACCAGTTCAACGCTCGAAATGTCACGATCCAGCTACGGATTTTAAGCACGGAAACCGAAAGGGGGAGAATAAGAAAAGTTTCGAGAGCCGTCTCGGTCCACCGGCACGGATCGATCCTCGCTGGAAGGTATTCAAACGAATATCATTTCCTTCTCTTCCTTATTGTCAGCTATTGGCATCGGCGCATCGACGCACTCATATGCTGTTCTGTATTTTCTATTTGCTCTATTTTCGGTGCCAATCCTTCCTTATTTACTGGCTCTTTACGGAAATCGATTATCGTTCGCGCGAAGCCACACTGCCAAGCGTCTGAGTCTTTCCGCGAGATCGTTACAACTCTGATTTCGTACCAACGGATTAGCAACTATTTAATTAGCGCCGATCGAAGGTGAAAATCGCATCTCGAGGTCGCGTTTACCTTCTGTCAGCTGCAACTCGAGGACTCCATTCGTCGAAGCGATCTCAGTCTGATCTAACAGGAAAGATCGGTCTCTTCGTGACGTGGTCGTTTGGCGCACTCTTTGCGAGCGGAATGAGAAGAAAAAAAAAATATTCCTGTCCCCGTTGGAAAGCTTCCCCAAACAGACCTCGAGCGCAGTCGTTCCGCGAGTAATCCCCGAGCGATAAAACGATACGCCGTGTTTTTGTTTGCCACGACGATGACGACACCATCGCGGGGCCCGCGGAGGTTTTAAAGTTACGACGCCGCGGAACGTCTCGCGGGCGAAAAACGAAAATATTTTCCGTTTCGCGCGCGTGTTCGCCGAGACGGGTGTCGCTGGCGCGCGTCATCGCGAGCCGGCGGTACGCGACGCGGAACCGCTCGTCAGATTGATACAACACCGAACCACCTGCGAAGCGCGACTGATTAGCGATCGAGGCACGATACGTCGCGGCGGGCTGGCGTTATCGAGGCGTCGCGATCGTTTTTTTCCGACGGTAAACACTCGAACTCGGAAGCAACCGCCTCGCGGCTTGGAAAAGTTTCGAGAGGATCGAGAGTCAGAGGGTATCGGCGATGGACCGATCGCGAACCTTGCCGTTTGATTATCGCCTCGCCGGTTCACGCTGCCCGAGATGAAACTGTAACGATCGCCTCGAACAACTTTTAACTCCTAATCGAGACACGTACGACCCATGCGGAGCGTGATATACGAGGCATGTAAATTTGTTTATTTTTTCCTTCCTTTTTTTCTCTCTCGACTGTGTAATATAATTAACAGACGCGGCGATATTAAATATTGAAAAACGTGCGTATCTGCGCAGATACTGTGTCCAAGGCGTTAAGTTTCCCAATGGGCTTCCCCAAGCCGAAGTATTAACTAATCAAAGGACAATGTCAGTAGATTGAGTACAGCGGGGTTCAGCCAGCGTGTGTCGCGCGTGCACTGTTTAAGAATAACAATTGTTATCGCGTACGTGTATCTGTACGCGATTGCAACAGCGAGGAACGGCGAAGCCTCGACTTTCGAAAGGACTACCCAGGTATTCGAGTTTGTAGACTTTTGAATTTAATCTCTGACCCACTTTTTTTTTAAATAGCCGCGAGTGAGTCGGCAGGTTCTCGAGGAAGTTGCTAATCGAATCTGACGACTGCGCGCGGAATGCGGTGTTTCGAGCGTTTACGACCGCGATCGATCGAGAAAGACGGAGAAGAAATGGCGTGCAGGATGGAATTTGGACGGATGGACGCCGCGTTACGCCGCTCGGGGTGCCGATCGTAAATGGGGCCATAAAAACGGCGACTGGTAAATGAAGCCGCGTGGGGCACAAATATTAATAGCGTAGATTAGCTAAACAAAAAATAGGAGCGTGTGTTTACGTTTTCGGATCGCATTTACGACGCGTCCGTGGATCTCCGTGACGCGCAACGGACGCGAGCGTACGCGCGACGGTTGGCTGAAAAATATTCGCCGTTACCAACGAAAACTTTTTCGACGATCGTCCAGAGTCAAAGACTTGCGTTGAAGACAAATTTATACGCCAGTCGCACGGAAATAGCTTCCGTAGTTGAACCTGCGAACGACAAATCGACGATAACGCACGGGTTGGTTGCAAAAATAGTTCGCACGCGTCCTATACTTTCTAAGCGAGTCTTAGATTTGATTTTCGCGCATGTTAGAGGAGTAACTTTGGTAGCCACTCTGCACTCGAGTCCTAATTCTTAAATAGAGCGAGCTGTACAAGGATTAAAAAGTCCTCTGCGCGTGGAGGTGCGGTAACGAAGAAAACGAAAAGCACTGGTGGAATAACGCGTTTTAACGAGGTTCCCTCGTTTTATTGCCGGCTGATCGCGTGAACGGCCGAAACGTTCGTTTCGGCTCCGGGCAGGCGCGGTGAATTTGTAAAGGAGGTCGTGCCGCGGGAAAAAAAGGAGGAAAAAATGTATTTTTAACGATGCTGATTGAAAAAGGCATGCGAAATGAGCGTGCGGCTTTTTTATTCGCGGCAAAACACCGGCACCGAGCAAAATATTGCCGCGACACGGCGAAAATACGAATCCAGACAATAATAACGCCAATAACGACGCCTGGCTCAAGGTGGTACATGCATAATAACGCGACGCGTCCCGATGACAGCTGCTCGGTCCATGATTCGACAGGTCGAGCGTCGACGCGGCTCTTATTGGCACTGTGGCGAATTTCGTTTTTATTTTCTTCCGTTTTGGTGTGTTCGATCATGAACGAGAGGAACGAAATCTTTCACGAAGTGTGCCTCGTCTCGGTTCCCGCGTTCCGCCGTTCGGATGTAACGTCGATCAGCCACTTTCAGCGGGGGTCACTCGTTTATCTTACGGTAACATGTTTCTATCGTAAATAGAAAATATCTCTGTTATTTATTAGGTCATATCATATGTAATACGAGCGTACGTAAAAAGCGAAAGATAAGTATGAAAATGTATCGAATCTCTCTGTAAACAGAAGTTTTTTTCTTATGAGAGAAAAGATAAATATAAAGCGTATTAAACGTTTTTATTTATATATAACTCACGACCGAGAAGATGATAGCCGACTGCGAATTTCTAGATACTCGAATATGAAATTTTCGAGATGAACGACACGCTTGGTGTCGACGTCGCAGCATAAATCAGAAAATCATTTAGTAGTTTGCGTTGAAAAAAGAAAGAAAAAGAAAAGAGTGGTTGCCTTACTTTTCTACGACGACTTAATGCAATAACAGATACCTGCGCTTTTCCTTGCGATCGCTCCGCAAATACCGAAATCGTTCGAGCCCGGATAAAGCCGGAGCGGAGTTAAATAAAATTGAACAGGGGCGAGTTGTCCGAAGTAATCGCGGCGCGATCGCGCGAAAATTGCCCGACTAATTGCCGCGATCCACCGTGCCGCTAATTAAAAGTACACATCGGCGTTTCGCGAACGATCCTCTTTTTCGAAGGGACAGTTTGGCGCAGCAACGAGTCCGCGGTCCCGCGGCAAACAGGCGCTCGTCAACAGGATGCGGCTCTCGTACAGATCTAAATAGCGTCCCGTCGTTTCATCTCGATGTAATTTCTTCCCGTTTCCTTCGTCGTTCACCATCGAGAATACGTACGACGATTAGAGAGATTACACCGCGCGAAGCCACTAGAATTTTACGTACGTAGCTCGAGGTACGAGTTCGAGTTGATACGAGTTACGTTTAAATTGTAAAATAGAAGATGAACTGTTTGGCGGCCATTCGCGCTTTGTCAGCGTATAATCGACTAGCTGAATGCTTACGCTTGCAATTTTTAATGAGTGAAGTGTACACATGGTATTTTTACGCGATAGCATAGAAAATAGAAGTTTTACCATTTTGTTAGTAGAATTATTTTCAACTCTTATTTTAAAATTGAACATGTTATTAAGAATTTTATGTATTGGAACGAAGTTCTAGCGAACGCGTTCTCCTACTGGTCCGCTATCGTAGCATAAGAAACTTAGTGAATTCTTACATTATACATTTTGATCGTCGAACGACGGATCGTTAATGGATCATAAACGAGGTTCCACCGTAAACAAGTTATTTATTTTTGTCAGAAATGTCGAAACGCGAAATGCAAACGAGATCCAATGCATTGGAACGAGAACTCTGGTGACTGTTCGGCTGACTGATCCTCCTGTCCGACTCCTAACCAGTCGATCTACTTGCGGAGCGCCAGGGCAGCGCGATCGGTTACGACGTAACATTCAATGAAAATTCAGTGAACTCTCGCGTTGCATAACTCATCGACAGATTCTAAACGCAGTTTTACCGCGTACGACGATCGTCTTCGAGATAACATTTTCCACAGAGCCTCGCATTTCACGCGTCATTTTACGGCGAAACAAGAGTCAACCACGGACGAAAATACTTGAAAATCGCGGGCGCAGGTACAGAGCGAACCGAGCCCGCGATTCGATCGTCTGGATAACGAAACGGATCGACTGGCGTGCAAACAATCGAGGAAAAATATCGTAAAAGTCCTCGCGGCGGCGTAAATATTTTGTACGCTCGCGCGCGGCAAAATACCACGATTAAAGGAGGCGAATCGCGGCTGGCCCGTTCGTTCTCCTCGCCCCTTATCGTCGCGGCTAACGAGCGGATCTTCGTCGAACCGGTGCGTCGCCGATTCTGCCAGCTGAATTTCGCCGAGGAAAGTTTCGACCGCAAGAAAGCATTCTGCGACTGCACGAAAACAAGATTACGCGGCGGAGTCTGCTTCGCGCGGATGAAAATACTACGCGTTCGATGCTCGATGGCAATCGCAGGTGGAGATCGCGAGTGAAAACGGTTGCCAGCGGAAAGAATTCGCGGCTGGTCGTACGAAGGTACGTACACCGGACGCACGCGTGATAATTCCGCGTCTTATCTGCGATCGTGTTCTTATCCGTGTAATCGAAGCGAAGTCGTGGCGTCCGCTGTTCGCGTGGCGCTCTTCGAGCCCCGATAATCGATACGCTGCATCGCTGGATTTCAAAGTTCCTCAGATTAAAACCTCGAAGAATCAATCAATTTCTTTGCAAGCTAATTTTAGCTGACAAACGGATTATCGTTGATAAACTATTTTTTCTGCAATTATATACGCAGTACGCTTGGATGCACGTAGAGAACTTAACGAGCGCCTGACGGCGTTCGTCGCGTCTATTCGTCGGTCGACTCGAGCCATTTCCACGGGGGTTTCAAAAGAACGATTAAACGACAGTTATTCGCGCCACGTTCGGCGGTTCTTTGCTCGTTCTCGCGTTCATTTCCGGTGGTACGTAGTCGCGTGTGATCGCCGGAATTAGGCGAAGGAAAGCTCTGGCCGCATCGTTGCCGGCGCAGCGGCGGACGCTTTGCATACCGGCGGGAATTCAGCTCGTTTCTAACGTTATATTATGCCATAAAGTGGCGGGCGCATTATGCGCACGCACAGGACGTGCACGCGAGAAACGCGAATAACGACAATCGTAAACAATGGCCCCGGAAAGTCCGCCCGGTGGAACAGTGATTGAGCCAAGGAAAATTACGTTCCTCACGTGTTTACACGGACGATGTGTCCTGATGGACGAGAATTTCGTCCTACGTGAGAACGTGTTCGAAGAACGCCATTATCTCGGAGTGCACGCTTCCACGGGATCATTGAAAACGGGTGCGTGGTCGCTGCGTGGATCACCCTTTCTTAAAAGAAATCACTCGAATAACTTGAATTCTAATTGTGGATACGACAATCTGGAACTTCTGACTGTAACTTGAGATAGTAGCAACGCGCAAAGATCGATATGTCGCACAGGATCTCTCTGCGAACTACTCTCGTGGCGCGTCGTCTGTTAAATAATTAAAACGCGTTATCGCTTAGCTTTTTCATCGACTCGCGCGGAGAAATTCTGAAACGAGAATAGACGCAAGTGATGCAATGTTTAATTCCGTTTTGTTTAATTCGCTATCAAACGCGTCACGTGCCAGTCACTCAAACATTGTACCACGATCCGAGCGACAATTTCATTCGGTCGCGATCACGTGAATGTCGACACGGTCGTTTATCGGTAACCCCTAACGCAAAAAACAAAAACGACAATGGCTCGTCGCGACGTCTAAAAACAGGCCGGTTTTCCATACCCAGCCAGATTAAGCCGGAACCGAATTTAAATACACGCACGGTCGTGTGCGTGTTTTTTTTTCTTTTTTCCTTTTTTTTCGGCTACGATAAAGCCGCGCGACGCTTTATCGGAGATCGTTGTCGGTTTCCCTAACATCGTCCAAAAATAGCGCGGCGATACGTGTCATCGGTGAACTCCGTTCATCGTTGGGTCAAAGTTGCTCTGGTCTTCGTCGCGAAAAACTTCCATTACTCTTATAGCGAGAACCACCACAACAGTATATTCCTTTCTCGTCCAAAATCATCCCCAAAATTACCTCTGTCATAATAGTCAGATAAAAATTCTCCATCATCCCTTCACATCCCATAACTCCATTTTGGTTCCATCGAACGGTACCAAAAATCGACGTTCTCCAAAGAAGACGACGATCTTCCGCGACTCTTGAACCGCTGATCAGCTGACATTCTGAATCAAGTTTGCCACGGACCAATAAGAATTGTCGCGCATACCGCGAGACGAAATTCGCCGTCCCCTGATAGGGTCGCTCGATTCGCAAAGATCGCGGAGATCGCGCCGCGTGCAGGCACGCGCAATACACCCGACGATTGGCACACGTCCACACGCGAGAACGGACGCGTATCGCGAAATGTTCCTGTTTCGTAATCCGCGGCGAGCAGGCTGGAAGCCTGTCAAAACGTAATATCGGATTTCCACGTAACATTTTCCATTAGTCTCCCCGGGTATGCGACACGCCGGCCACCAGGAGCCGACGAGGTCGCCGCGCAGTAAAATCGTAGACTCCAGCCAGGCGAATGCTGACCTTTTAAAGCCGTGACGACGTTCCACCGCGGATTTCGCTTTCTTCGCGCGAAGATTCAGCGACAGGTCACCAGGAGTGTGTAAGTGGAGATCTTACCGTACGGATTCCTAATCGCGCGCTTTATTCCTCCAGGCTTGGTCTCTGATTGCAGCCGAACCGACGGGTCACGCGTTTCAATTGATATCTAGGTCGTTTCACGGTCGAACGGATCATTGTTTAGTCTCTGCTCCGGGATTTCGCGTCGATTGAAACATGTCAACCGCGATAAGATAGGGGAGGTTTCGCGGGGTGCCTGAATTTATCGTTCTCTGTCCTCTCGATATCGTTCGAACGACACGGACGTTAAAAATAGTTCCTCTATTCGCGAATTTTTAGCATCGAGTCGTTGCGTATTCGCGAGTAATCGAAGATTAAAATCGCAGCCAAGCCACCAGGAGCGTGGATATCGCCGCTTCTCAGTGGGTCGTTTTTTCGACACCGGTAGCGCACGTGCGCGCGTATACCACAGAGCTGAGTAGCCACGGTGGGAAACCTGTTATTCGTTCGAGTATTAGCTACATCCTGTACAGCGATCGAGAAAAAAGTAACGAGGGAAGCGGAAAGTACGCGGGGAATGCAGCGTCTACCGGTAACATCCGCGTCGAAACGCTTCGTCACCCCGCGGTGATTATTCGCGCCTCTGCCTCTCCTCGAATCCGATCGAGCAATTGTCCGATCGTGCTTTGTCCACGGCGACCGTTATTGGGATTCCAGAAAAAGATCGCCGTTGCTCTCGTTCGTGTTTCGTTCATTTCACACGATGGGTACCCGTCATTTCTAGCTTCCCGCTACTTTTCGCGAGCAATTAATCACCTCGCCCTTCGCACCAAGGGACCACCCAGCTTGATAACGCGTAATCGTAATCCAAGGGCGAGTCGAACGCGCCCACGTATAAATACACGTCGATAGTATCGCGGAAGTTCACTTGCCGCGGCGATCGATCGACCTTTCGTTCTTGGAAGTTGTTCGCTCTCTCTAGCCGCACGCCCCCCTATAAATTTAGTTCGACGCGAAACGCAACGGGCTAAATGGCCGTCGGATAACAGCCACTCGATGTTAAGCGTGTATATCGCGGCGAGCTAACAGAGGACCGCTTACTCGCGTACACACCTTTCGAGTCGCGGCGATCGCGTAGCACGGTCCAACGATTCGAGCCGCGGAATTCTCGTACACCGTGGATGGAGCAGGGGGGGATTGGTCAGTATTTAGGAGCAGCGTGATATACGACAGGTCGAGACAATGGTCGCCTCGAGACTACCTCACCCTCGACGGTGGGAGCCGAGAGTCTACGCGGAGCACCCGCTAATGCGCTCCGACTCTTTTCCCAGGGTTCCGGTGCTCGGCTGGTTCGCGAGGAACTTTATGATAAGCGCACACAAGGCTGTTTCTGATTTTATTGCACGTATCTGTATCGTCCGTTTCAATAGAGAAGCGGAGACAAAGCACGAGTCGCGAGAAAGATTCGAGAGCACGATCGACAGTCTAATGTTCGCGGTCTCTACGAAACGCGCGATGGACACTTTCAATCGGCAACGCGTGCGTCTATTTAAATATAAAGCAGGAAAATACCAGAGTATAATGTCGATAACGGGTTTCCTCGAGCAGGATATTTTCAAAGTTGGCGAATTTTATTTTCGATTCGCTTGGTACCGATTTAAGAGCGTATCGACGGTTTTGGTTTAAGTTTAGCCACTTGGCACGGCGAAATTGTTCCTTAATTATCCTGCGGCGTGAAAATGGCCACGGAAGGAGGGCGAGACCGATCGAAAGCGGGGACAGCGGCGAAAATTAATCGTAATGCACGAAAACAGCGGCCGTGCGGCTATATTTAGTCGATCGAATGGAAGCCGTTCGAAATAGAACAAAAGCGAACCCGCTTTGTCATCCTCGAGTGCTCGTGATCGTGTGCAACCAACGGGGACGCGAATCGGTGAAAAATAGACGGGCCTGGAGCGCGTGCAACTTTTTTCAAACAACCCTAATAACTTCTGCCTCCTCCCCGTCCTCCGTTGGATTATTTTCGAGATCGACTTTCCTCCTCGCGTCGTTTCGCGCCGCTATTCAACTATCTCGTTACGCTCTCGCAATGAAAATAGACCCGGCGCCGTTTCTGTCTCCCCGTCGCTTTTTTTATTTCGCTCTCGTGTCACGCGAATCGATCGCGTACGCGAAGATGCTTTCGCGGTGAGCCTCTTCGATCGAACGACGGGACACGGTAAAAGTCGATTCTTCTATAGACGACGCCTAACTTTCCGGTTTCTATCGTGAATGAAACGATAATTCTAAAGTGATAGAAGGCGGAGAAAATTATCGTTGAATTGGATTCAATGAACTGGCCAGTTTCGCTTAACTTTTTCAAAAGTAACCGCACTGCTTTTTTGCACGCGAATCGATACACTTCATTATGCTCGCGCGCACGCCAAAATACCATTAGTTTACGAGACATTTGCGCGCGTTAATAGACTCGTAACTTTTTTGTAGACACCGATAACGTAATTGGTGATCTAAAGTCCCCGTAGTGGAACTATCGATGGAGGGCCCCTCGCGAAACTAGTTGGCGCGATGCAACGTACGCGACACGGAAATGGGTATTTCTACGAGAACCAGTTTGGTAATTCAGAGAACAAACGCTCGTTCTCTCGCTTGTTTCCTGATATCGCGCACCGTTGGCTTGTGTTCTCGACTCCCCAGTAATATCTGTAATAAGTTACGCGTACGAGGAAAGTGGTTGACGTTCCGGTACCAAGGGTAGTTAGAAGAACACTTTTCGCCACTTATTCGCGAGGTTTGCTCGAAGCAAACGTCCAATAGCCCGGAACTAAGCCTACGAATCCATCCGTCCGTGCGTAGCTCTCGCTGTGAATTTAAAAGGACCGCGTCGCGTTCTTCGATGAATTATGCATCCCTTCCGCTGGGGTGGGTGGTCGTGTAATACGAAACGACGTTACGGACGTATTCATTTACCTGTTACAAGTCCGTGGCTCTTCTTCACGCGAGGTAGTATATATATAGAATTTCCGGGCGATTTAGTTTGAACAAATGTCAGTGATGTTCAGAGCGAAGTCTCTATTAATATTCGATGGAAAATTTTGTTGAGAGGCTCGATCGACCCTGACCGAATTGCTGAAAAGATCTGCAAACGGGATCGTGCATGTGTACGTCAGTCGAGAATCCGCGCGTAAGCACGTGCTTTCGCGTTTCATACAGTTGCCACGTTACGCAATACACACGAGCCACGCGTCTCTCATGCATCCCCGTGACGTTTCAACGCGACACGTTCAGGTTTGTTTTTTCAGATTCTCGCTGGTTCGCGAAACAAAACCGAGCGGTTATCAGGGTAACCAGAAGTGGAATAAAAAAATTTGCATCGCCCGACGATTTCGCGTGGAGACTCGCGAATAGGCGGTTGGCGAATCCAGCTGAGAACACAGCCGTAACCCGTTCACACCTGTGCGGCTTCGCGACTTTTTGTTCGACTCGAACGGGTTACACGTGTGGTCCTACGGACGCGTACGTAATCGGGACCAATGAAAGTAAACAGTCTCCAAGTGTTACGTCAACGCAGTCTAGCGGGAACATTGTATTTCAAATGACGTCTGGCAAACAATTGTCTACGATGTTTACCAAGATGACGTGGACGAACAGCGCCCGGATGGAATATCGAAAACGACGACCTGTATCCAACAACAAGAACCATTATCTCGATCTTCCTAAACCCTGTTCCAACCGCGCTTAGAACTCTGATTAAATAGACAAACTCGCGCCGTTTTAAATCACCGCGAGCTAAGTTCGCGGTGGGATTTAACTCTCGAGAGTGTGGCGAAATCGATCTTTTCACGAATCCCGGTTAACGTTGCAGGAGGGGATATCCTTGCTTTCTAAATTTCTCAATACTCTTTACTCGAAAAGCTAGGAGAAGATTCCTGAAATTTCTATCAAACCATTTTCCAACCCTTAAAACCCTTGTCTCAAAAGGGCATGGTTCAACCTTCTTCTTTCTTACATCGTCCACATCTTCTCTTAAGATTCTTTCTTTAAAGATAAAGACAGTGATAGAACGTATAAGGAAAACGACGAACAACTAATGTCAAACAACTCTGCATCTCCACTTCTGGCAGACTATAACCAACTGAAAAAGGAGAAGTCAAAGAGTTCTCTATACTGCCCTCATCTTTGCAAATATTTCGATATTTCCCTGTCCTCGAGATAACAAGAGGAAGTCTAAAACGTCGCACTTAAAAATACCAATGTAAAGGATACAGAGTATTGCCTTGAGAAGCTGAATTGCTTCGACATCTTCATTAAACCGCGGGACAACCGTTCGTCTCGCGAAGGCTAACTAAACACCGAGGTTATCACCTGTGCCGTTGCATAATTACCTCCATCTCGGTTATACGATGAAAACTTGTGCAACGTCCATGTTAGCGCTTCTTTTTTTATCATTCGAACGATTAACGTCGTATCAGTCTGTTGGATGTAATCATTGATCGATCGACGATACGGTCAGTCGTGGTTTATGTTGACGAGCGACATCGATTCGAATGGCCGCGCGTCAAGAATGCTAGATAATTCGTCGCACGATTGCTTCCTGTCGCTGCTATAATTGTTTCCCTTTACGAGCGACCATGTTCTCTAATGTTGGAATTGGGGCGAATAAAGTTTGAAATTCATTTCTCGACGACTCTCACGAATTAACCTATTAATTTTAGGTATGATATTGCAGCGAAATGATCGAGAAGCGAGTCAGATTTTTGGAGGAAATGACAAAGTGTAGAATGAAATCTAGCGACTAGGCAAGTTTAATTCTAGTTTGATATAAATTCTAATGGGATTTTAACCGTCTAAAATTTTATATTCCTACGATAAAAAATACTGAAATACCGCGATGGGACAGTCTATACCATTTAAATACGCGTTTATTCACAGCGCGACGCGTCGAGCCAGAGATAATCCAGAGTTGTCGTGCCGCACTCGTGTATAATGACCATTGTATAGTTAACCTTCAACGGGAACGATTGTCATAACTGTCATCCCGATGACGGCCTCGATCGGTGATTACCGAGGGAAATTAAGTGGCGCCTAATGAAATTCGCGTCTGGTTATTATCGCTTGGCAGATACTACTTGTTTGCGGACGGATAACTCAGCTGCTCGGAAACCAAACTCTATTGCTTCTCCGAATTTCTCGACTCCGGTACAGTGCGTACCAGCAGATGGAAAAACGTTCGCGACGCTCCGTATCCACCGTCCCCGCGATTGTTCCGCGTCCAATGTGTTCAGCTGTTTTACGTAAACGTACGGGACAGACGTGCGTGACGCCAGGACGTGTCGTTTGTTATGTGACATATCAATTTTCACAATCGCGCGTCACACACGTGCGACCATTATCGGCAAGTGTGCGAGCACCGCAAAAATCGAGAGATTAACATTCAGAGCTGATCGTAAAACGCGACGAATCGCTCGCGTCCGCGGTACCACTGGCGAAACGCGCGCGCCTACGTCCAAGGCGTGACGTCACTGGTGACCACCCGGCTTACTTGCTTCGCGCATCACCGATCGAACTAGCGCGTCGATCACTTTAGAGAACGAGACGCGATCGATCGTCAAATCACCCACGGCGCTCTCTTCAACCCGGAATGATCGATCGAATTCGATGTTCAGATCGTAATCTGCTTTGTTACGGTTTCCGCGAACAACTTGCAACAAAGCGTTTATCGGCGATATTTGCTTAGCGATATCGCGCTAGCCGAGTAGATAACGATTAACGGTACTGTAACGTGTTCAACGGTAAATGGATTTTTGCCCGGGCTCGATCTAATCGTAATCTTATAATAGGTATGACGGAGTCGCGGTCAATGGGTGCACGTTTCAGGTACTCCGCTCGCGGAGCTCTTAATCGCATACCTCTTGACATAGAAAGACGTCTGGCATACCTCGACCAAGTTGCTGGCAAAAAGTTAGGCACATTTGCCTCAGCGTAGGCTCTCGTTAGTACTAAGTAGCAATATTCCGTAAATGGATACCTCGTACGTTTGCCGGGATATCTCGAAACGTTTTATACCCCACCAGAGTATTATATATCTATTTTTTTTTTTTTAAAGCTTACATAACCACCGAGTCGAGGTATCTTAAATAATATTTTTCGGAACGCCTCGCGTTTCCTTTTACCTGTATATCTCTGAAAGGCCGTCAGACGTCGAAAAAAATACGATCGGTTCGCAATACTAATCGCGTGTACTGTGCAAATGCATCGTTCGGTGACATAACATTGAAGGAGGACAGTGAAACGAGTGTCATAATAGTTGGGGAAAATTAATAGGCGGCCTTCGCAGAGCAGTAATCAACGTGGCTTCGCGAAGGATTAAAAACGTCAAATCCAGTGACGTTGCAAACGGCGCGGAGCGCCATCGACTTAACGATCGTCCGTTTATCAGTTAGAGGTTAAGTTGGCGAGAGAGGCTCGTGAAAGCGGAAAGTAAACGAAGCGATTCAGTTCGTTATTGTCCCGACAAGCTATAGCGAGCAATAAATCCGAGTCCATTAATCAGCGACGAGACGAAGGAAGAATGAAACTTTTTCTAACGCGTGTCCAGGCATTTCGTCCAAGTTTCGAGGAACGCGAAGTTCTGAAAGCGGATGAACGGCTTGTTTAGACTGCGCAGCGTGAATCCCTCGCATTGTTCCACTCGCGCTGTTACGGTTATATGCGAGCGTTGCGTCACTGGCGCAGTATCACGCGGAGGAAAGACACGCGTCATTCGCTCGCCGATATACATTAGCGACTGGGCCAATTGCCAACGTTGGGGAACGAGGGTTACATACATTTATCGCGTTCAATCGCTATGTCATGCCAAGGAACGCGAAGGAACGCGAAGGAACGCGAAGGAATGCACCCCGAAGAGGGTAATAAATAGGAATCAATTGTCCGTTTCGAAAGTTCGAAAGTTCTACAGAGCTGATCGCCGAATTATACGCGTACAGGGGTAGTAGCTGACGGGTGGTTCCTTGAGAATTCCATTTTCGATGGACTCACCCAGATCAGTCTTCTGGTGGTGCTTAGAAGATGCGACGCGACGCTCGGTTGCTTCTTGCAGGACATCGTGTCCAGGCCAGTTGCGCGCTCCTCTTCGATCCTGCCCGCACGTACCACGCTTCGCGCACTTTCCCAACCGCTCCGGACTTCTCATCGAGCGGCGCGACACGCCGTGAAATTCATCACCGGCCGTCTGCTCGACAGACGACGACGCTTTGTCGCGCGATATTGTTTAAAAAGCCAGGAGATTACGGCAGCCCAGCTAAGGGGCGGAGAGGGTTAAGGCTACGCTCAGCTGGCCGGTGCCCAACGTCCGGTTTACGACGCCGAGAAAAGTCCGACGCGGTGACAAATTGCCGCGGCGGCTCGCCGCGGGCCTGCCAAATATCGTTTCCGCGATCGTAACGCGGAAGGACCGGGACCGATCGCACGGCTCGGTTAAATATACAGGCGACGACGATCCGATGGACTCGGATGGGAACTTCTACGCACGGCCGTCGCTCGTAAACGTCTCCATTCTCTCCCTTTTATCGAGCTCGTAATTCACAGGTGATTCGAGGCGAATAAATCCCTCGGAGCGTAGGCGTGTTACACGTGTCCACTGTTCCAAGGCCCCGTCGACAAGTAGAAATAGCGATTAAATTGACCGTGGATCGATAAGCACGATCGACGCGCCTGATCCACCGCGCGGCTCCAAGGACAACGCGCTGGTACCTCGCGAAGGGGTTGGGAACGGAGGGCACAGCCGTAGGACGAGGAGTCGAAGCGGGTCTATAAACGTTTACGAGCCTCGCGATGCAACCCACTGCGACTATGACGATCGCGGTTACCATGTATATACAGCGGCGCGGTTTTTGCACGCACGCCGCGTCGTCGTCCCGACGCAACCAGTGACGACACCAGCCGCGGCAATCACCGCCGCGGGTGCGTCAAGAATCCGCCCGCGAAAGTTATTATCGGCTCCTGGTACGGAGGTGCGGTAGACGCGCGAGTTTCCCGTATGGGCGGACGCGTTACGATTAGAATACGCCTGTGACGCATCCTTCCACGAATCGTCTAGCACGCCCGTTAACTCGAAATGGGAATAACGCGTCTGTCGATCCGCGGTGACGCGCGTCCGGATCCGAGCGGCTCGAACCTGCTCGACGGTTGTTCCTTTGGATCGATCGGCGCCTGGCACCGTCGAGAACGGGCGATTCTTTATTGGCCCGCAGCGCGGATACGTGCCGGGAGAATCGCGCGCGGGGTGGAGTCGAGATTTTGAGAACTGCCAAGTTTGTTACGCGCGTCAGGATTGGCGAGGTCGCGCGGAACTAGGAGTACGGGAAGACGCATCGAACGTACGAGAAAGTACTCCGCTCTGAATGAAGCGCAAAACGTGTCGCGCGATAGATACCGGGATGCTGTGACGCGTCGAACTTTGCCTAATTCCGTCGCTTGGGAGCCTGGCGGTCGACGATGCATTTTCTCCCGCGAGCGAACGAAATTCCAATTACGAGGGAGCAAGAATGGCGAGAGCTCTAGGCAAGAACCATCCAGCGATGTCTAACTTTGCTTTCCATACGGGGTGTGCAACGCTGTTGGTCGAGAACCATCGCGAGGACGTACCAACAGCTCGACTGACGCGCGAAAGTTGGCCATAGGTACCATAAGAGCGGCGAAAACAATTTAAAATGCGCAATCACACGACGACACGATATCGACCAAACGCCACGCGGGCTAATTTATCGTCGAGGATCGCCGTTGACGGACAACGTCTGCTTGCTTTTTCGACCTCGCAACGCGCCTCAATCAAAAAACTTTTAATCGCGGAAGAATTCGACGGGGGCGGGCACCGAGACGCAGAAATTATTATCGCTCGGGTAGATGTTGACAGACAACGTCCGTCTGGTTCTCCAGTTCGCGCCAATTGGGCCTGTCGTCGGAGCTCGGCTCTAATCGTCGACGACAGGTGCGCGAGCGTGGCAACGACGACGATGTCGCGACGAATGTTGTTGCGTAAAAATAAATTGATAAACAGGTTGGCAGGCTGTTTTGGGCGGAGGTGTCTGCTTCCCTCGACGCGAACAGTTGTTGCTTCGAGGCCGATAAAAGAGCTAATCGACTCGTCGAGTGTGTTTCCTCCTCTGGCCGGGGAAAATGTACAAGATTGATTCCTTAAAACGATTGAATTTTTATTTTTTGAAACGCCGGTTCCGCCGCGTAACAAAGTGCCGGTGTAATCAACATTCTGCATTATCCACACACGGCGCACGTTTAACGCGGCTTGAAATTGCCGCGTTACACAGCGGAATCGATTCTCCCCGGGCGCAACAAAGACGACGGGCGCCCCGGGATTAATTAGCAATTTCGCGCGGTCCGGACAGTGGACCGTTGAAAAAAAATCTCGGCTCCCGCGGCTTCGACGCGTCCTCGGGGTGGTCGAACGATACAGCTTCCTCTCCGCCTCGTTTTTTTCGCTCTCTCGTCGGTTCTTTATGGCTTTTGTACGAAATACGCGACTCGATTTCAGCGTCGTCCGCTCGCGATCCGGAACCCGACTCGACGAACGCGATCGTTCGTTTTCATCCTTCCTTTGAACGCGTTTACGAGACTTCGATTCATCGTTGAGCTACGATATTCGTATCACTTCCTTCTATACAAGAACAAACTTCGCGTTACGAAACAAATATTTGAAAAAGCAATATTTTCTATAAAAAAAAAAAATGGATAGTTGCGAGATTTTAAGGGTGGATAGGCTATTGGAGCGTTTTATAGCAATCGCGATCGGAGCGGAATGCCGGGGCGGCGAGCGCGCGAAAAATAGCCGCGGCGCGAGCGGGCTCGCGTTCACCAGCCGCGCGCGAGAAAGGGCCGCGATTCCGCGCGGAATGCGCCGTGAAATTCTGTGTCACCGTGCAGGAATGCAGCCGCGCTCAGACGGCGGATAAAGAGATAAGGGGGACTGTTCCGAGCGGCTGGTTGCTCGCGCGTTAAATCAACCGGCGATTAATGTTTCTTAATTAAACGAGGCGGAAGATCAATTTCTAGCCCTGTCATCCGAACACGGAAAATCGCCGGCTGCTTAGCTGCTGTCGATGGCGGCCGTTCTTTAGCCTGTCGCTTAAACAAATTGTCGACGGCAAGAACGAGCGGTCGCGAGTGCTCTGACGATTGTCAGGCCTGGCCAGCGTACGTGTGGGAACCGGAATTCGACGCGAACGGGTCCGCGCGACCAGTCGCCGAGTTCCGAGTACCAGAGAGACACACGGAAGAAAAGTCTGCGGACTGATCGCGAGCGTGCACGAGAGAACTCCGTATGACTAACCAAAGTTTATAGTCGGCGTGACTAACTGGAGTCCGCGTCTGCATTCCCCGGGTCGTGGGAGTGTGTGAGTGCAGCAAGAAATTCGATAAAAACCGGCGAGCTGTGAAAAACGCGTGCTATAAGCGGCCCGGCAGAGTTATAAAGGGTTATTATAAAAACGGCGAAACTTGAATTACCTGTTAGCGAGAACCATAGATAGCTATTATTATTATCAATGCTCTTAATCACTCCTCTATCTCCGTACCCGCGGACACGGCAATTAAATCAAGATAACCCCCACTAATAGCTGGCTCCTATTAAAATCGCCAACTGCCAGTTGAAAAATTGCTCAGAACGATCGTGCAGCGTATCCAGGACCACGGAGCCGAGCGGCTGGCCGGGTGCTCTCGTCCTTTCGCGCAGCTCTGGCCTGGCATCGGGTGCCGAACGGCGTGAGTGTACCCAGCGCTATATTTACCTTCGGAAAAGTCACTTTGCCAAGTCGAGTAAGGTGTCGCGGGTACGGTAGCCGGTGTGCACCGAGACCGCCGGATAAATCCGGTTCGACGGTAGAAGACGACACGGCGTAAACATAGACGAGACAAACGTTGAAAAGCGTTCCTCACACCGTCCGCGAGCGAGCGAGGCAGTCGCTCCGGGTGCGGGGACCGCGCGCTTGTTCGATGCGCCGTCTCGATGGCCTGCGACGCCTCCGATATATTAACCTTTCAAGTGAAATGCTCGTCGTGAGAAAGAGAAATTGCGCGGCGAGGAAAAGCGGACGCCTGGGTAACCATCTTGGTACCTGGACGGAGGTTGGATCTAATCGTAGCTAATGCCTCTACCTAGCTGCACTCTTCTTTTTTTATCTCCTGTACATACGAAGTGCATTCAACCCGTTGCAATAAACTGTCGTTTTATTACCGAAAGCGTATACCAGTCAAGTACGAAGGACACGAGATTAGCCAACAGTGAGATTCGAAGCTGGTTTAGTCGGCGACTGTCGAGTATAGTACACGGCGAGGAAGGTTCGCCGATCGGTTACCGTGTCGTTTCTCCTTTCTGGTAATTCTGGTGGTTTGCACGCGTGTTTAATGGCGACAACTAAGGGTACACGTACATATGCCTGGTTTTAATTCGAGACAGTTCGAAATTGGGGTTGGAGCGTTCGACAGCGGCGATACGAATTTTTTGGTTCGTGTGAATGGAACCTTAACCTGTCCGCCGGTCCGTCAATCAGTGGGGGTAAAAAAGAGCAAAGATAGTATCACGGGTACACGTCTCGAGTTAGTCTCGCGATGCTAAGAGAGTTAGGTCGGTTATTTCCGTCATCTCGCGCGGGGTTCACGACCTGCGGCCTGAACGTCGCCTCCTGATGTAACACGCTCGGCCAGGTGAGCACGCGGCCTGGAAAAACCCAGGCGAACTCGTCTGGACCACTCTCGTACCGAGTGCTTTGCCGTTCTCGCAGTTATCACCGGTTGGGATCTGCGTCTTCTTGGAAGAATTACGATAACCGATGAGCCCGCGCGACGAAGGTATCGCTCGCACTTTTGGAGCCCCTGATTAAATAAATAGAGAGCTGATGTGGATACTTTCAATTTTTCATACTCGTAACCATCTCACTTCCATTCTCAGAGCTCGTCGATTTTGATAACCAACGTATAATTCGTTCGACGAGGCGAACTACATAATTCAGAGCCACGGGATATGTAGATTTCTAACTCGTTTCTCTCCTTGGAAGATCGAAGATTTAAATCAATTAATAGAACCTGGACGAAGATCCACGAGCTAAAATTAGAACCAACGTAGCAAAGAAAGGTGCTCGCTCCTAATAACTGAACTTTAGGATTTTCCAAATTACAGATTCTAAATTCAGACAAAACCGAATAAAGCCTATTGTAACCATTCTTCACTAGTTAAACCCTTGGGAACAATATCCAAAGAGCCGTTACTTTACCTTCCTTTAGTCCAAGACTTCAAACAAGCACTTTACAACCATAACTCGAGTGATTCCTTTGGATTTATGGCCACACTGAAACACGCGCGTCCTTTGGGGGTGCAACGGTTCCTTCCAGCGATCTTTAGTCAAAGACAACCTTTCAGAAGAGAAACAGAATTCATTTGAAAGTCGCGCAAATGACATCGAAAGCAATTAGAGCATTTTCAGCCAACTAAGTTAAGATCGAAATCATATGCACAGAATATATACAGTTTCATTTTACATCCATCAGTATTTTGCTATTAATTAATGGAAAGAGGCTCCCATTACATCCAAACCAAGTGACGATAAGGGACGCAACAGCGATCCTTATTATCCAAGAATTCCTCCGCGGGGGGTTGCATTACAGGCGGCGGAATCCGCGACACGTAACGCTCGTATACGCCTGGCTCCGTAGAACGCAACGGCGCATCCAGGCATCCGAGCGTTTCCTGCCAGCCCGGCGGGAATAAACATACCTCGAGGGTCCCCGATTCCCCGGGCTGGAATTTATCCGGATACCTGTTGAACGCGCAAGATGGATCGCCTGCGCGCTTTCCTGACTTTCGCCCGGTTTCTCAGTTAATTATCGGCCGGCGTCCTCATTGTTCGAGCGGTCCCGCTCCTCCTTTCGCGGCGTCCGCGAAACTGCGAAACGGTATCCGCGATTAGCGCATCGCGGCCGTGTCTCGCCTCGACCCGTCGTATCCGCCACTCTCTTTCGCGCGTTTACCGCGAAACGGGGACGAGCCACGGCCTCCGTCCTTCCATTCGTATTATCGTCGCTGGTATCCGCGGCTCGACGCCTACCGGCTTTCCAACTTTTCGCTGGCACTATTCGAGGACCATTTTTCGTTGTTCACGAATGCAACGACTCATTCTTTGGGATAGATATTAAATTGATCGAGTCATGTATGGCTTTTGGGGGCGCGAAAGGCTGAGGGTGTTGAAAACGCACGAATTCATAATTGTGATACTCTGCGATCATCTGTAGTATATGAGTCCGCAGTAATTCTTGTAAAGATATCTGTGGTTAAGAATTTTTATCTTAGAGCAGCGAGACTTGTCTCGCACTAAAGTCGCAAATTTCTCATGCCTTCTAATCCTGAGGAAGAAAATATACGGCATCGCGAAATGTCTAGCCGTTCCCAATGATATGTAATACGAAACGTCGTGGACGTGTCCTCGAGAATACCTGCGGTGGAATTTTCATTGACAATATCAGTGGTCATGGGGCATCGATGGAGGCGGCGCTGTTTGCACCCCAGACGTCGCACGATATTACCGCGAGAAGGCGGCCGACATCTCTCACCCTTCTTTTTCCATGCATCGAGCGAAAAGTGGCCGACTCCGGTCCACGAATTTCCCGCATTCCAGCAGTCGGTTCCGAGGCGGCCGCCTTCGACAGGAATTCCGGGCTGGGGTTCGCCGCTACCCGCGGCAAAAGTGCCAGGCTAAGTGGTTAAATTAAACCCACCGAGTCTCGCCGCCCAGCCGGAAGCTGTTTCCTTCTCAGACTGATCAGGGATCGACTCATCGCGGCGAATGTCGTTGATACTCGCGTGATCCTTTGCAGGATGCGTTTGGTTTTGGTTATCGATTTTGAAATCTCGAAGAGACTCTTGTATTCGAACACTTTATTTTGCTAGCTAAATGTTTGTTATCAGAGTTGTGTATTCTTTGATTGTTGCAAAGTTGTTATAATTATGCCCTCGAAATTTGGAATGCTTAAACAGAAGAATTTTAGAAGAGAACGTATCTAATTTACATAAAATTACCATGACGATATTGGTCTATCTTAGCTCTGTAAATAGATTGAGTACTAAAAATTTGAGAAAGTGAACTTTTGTATACGATCTTTGTTCCGATCTTTGTGTTCTCGTTAAAATATTTAAATACCTTTATTGGCCTCTGGTTATCAATGATGTCGTTTCAGACAATTAGCCAGATCACGAGTCAATTAACGTGCGTAAAGTCGACCTCTGGACTACCGTTGGACTTTTCTACGTTCCTAAAAAATTTCGCTCCCCATTATGGTTGCAATTACGACGGAGGCGGCGACGTCGTCGTTACAGCGACACGCCGATTACGTTGTTGTTATTGTTTCCTCGTACTCGAGGCAGCTCGTTCCGCGAATGGCCATGGTCGTGGAAATCGACGCGAGGAAGGGTGATTAAACGCTCGAGCGTATCTTGATCGGGGCTCGAGTGCTTTTAATGCTGCTCTTCTTATCTCCGCAGTTTCATAAAAGTGGACTTGTTTAGGAGCTCGAACTTGCCGTAAGACAAGAAAAGGCTAGTTAAGAAATGGCGTTTTATCCGGGAGCATCAATCATCGTGTCTGATTACCGTTCGATTAATGGAACGTCGTACATTTAATAATCGAATCTCTATCGTGTAAATAAACGTCGAAATAATGGCCAAAGCCATTGTGGCTTTACGTATCGCGATCGTTTTGGGGTGGTTGCTGACAAACTAACCGAGAGCTAACCAAGACTCAACGACTGCGACGCGCGAGTCGTTATCACAGCGTTGCTTCTCTCCTATAAACCGAAGTCTCGGTTCTTCCAAGCGTCGTCGAGGTGTTTTTAGAACCGTGGCTTTTCAGCTCGCCGTTCAACAGATGTTCCACGGTTCAAGAGGCTTCGTCTCGAAAGCGAAACGTTTCCATTATGCTCCACCGATTGTTCGCCTACTGCTCGCCAGCGATTCGTAAGTGAAAAACAAAATGGAGGATAAAGCGAGACGCTTCTGTCGAAAGAAACTGCGCGCGTTCTGAACGGTAGAGCTCGTTCGGAATCCTCGAAAGCTTCTGCGATTCGTTCCCTATGGAAAAGTTACCGCGTAACGGAGCATTTGCCCGTGCTAAGGTGCGACAGGTGTCCCTGCGTCACGCTCATTTCTATTAATTTATCGATGCCGCGTGATGATTGCCGTGCTTTATTCCGGTAAGTTTGCGCACATTCCTCGCTCGTGGATTACAATCGCCTGACACGAATATATTTTACAAGAACTTGTGATCTTAATCAATTTTTTGGTCTTATTAATATCAATTTTCCTAGATACGTCGCTACCCTTCGATCTTACTCGTTGATCAAGATCGTCAAGGGTTAGTTTTGCTCTTCGATCGATCGAATAAAATAGTTGAACGACTCGCTGCAAGAAAACGCTCGTTCTTCAGCTCAACGAATTTATTACAATCGAAGGTGCGAGATTTCTACCAAAAATAGTATCGCCTTCAATTTGATTAATAGTAAACGAAAGATTACGCTGTACAAGTAAAATTATACCGTCTCTACTATCTAAGAAAATCCAACATCTGTCAATTGTTGTCAAGCGAAACAGCTCGTCGAAGAAGGACAAACGATCGTGTCCTTGATCCATAACGTCATCTCGCCATGGCCTTTATGATATCTATCCTCCTTATGGTCATCTGTCGTCAGCTCGCTAATTGCGGCTGACAGGCTTGTTCCGACACAATGCCAACAACGGGTGTACCACTCGCTGCGTCTGTCACACGACGTATATACCAAATCTTTCGTTCCTCCGCCAAGCCACGTCCGTTCCAGCCAATCAAACTCCTCCCCATTCGCGGATTTCTTCTACCAATACGAGCCCAACAGCTGGACATCTATCATTCACGTCGGACCGCGAGACAGTTCTACGGAAGAGGAGCGTAGAAGCGTCGAAGGTGTCCGTGAAACCGGTACGGGGCGACAGTCGTCTCCGCGCGTCGACTCTGCAAGCCACATCCGGTACCAGAGAAGGTTTCTGTCGCGGGCTCGTTCCAGATAAACAACACCAGCGGCCGCGGCGGTTTCACGTTCTTAGACAAATCAGCCTACCAGGTTCCTACTGAAACCCAACACGACGAGCTGTCCTGTCGACTGCCGCTGACTTTTCCTGTCCGACGAGCGAGGCGAGCGTCGTTTCCGGGGTGCAATCGCGCTCGATGCGTATTTAACGTTCGTTCATCGTCGCGTATCCTTTCGGTGTTTAACGCGTTCCTCGAAGGATCAACGGCACCGATACGACGGGGAGGCGCGTGTTTATTAGAAAAACCCTGGCAGGAACTGCGGTGCCTTTATGTCGCCGCGTAAATACCTCGAATGAGATTCCTCTGGATACGACACGCGCGTCCATGGGACGCCATCTTTCCTCGCCAGCTTTCCATCGTCGATCCTGGAAATTTACGCTCTCGTCATGGTTCGCGCGCCGGTAATATCTCTCGTTGGGAATTCTCTATCGTTACGGTTGTACAAGCGGGCCGAGTTTTCAGATTCGCAGTCGTTACGCGATTTATTATTAATAGGCTCTTGGCCAACAAGCAGTTTTATTTTTGCTCCGGTGAGCATCGCGAGATACCTGGCCGCGATAGACACGCGTGTTAAACAGGTTTCATTAAAGTAAACTTAGGAATTCGGCATATTTTAGTGGTCGTGCTTTCAGCTAAGTTCCGATAGTTTTCTAGCTCTACCGTTTCTGGCCTCTTATTAGACAGCCGCGCGATCGATCTCCGCTCCTTCCCGACCTGAACTTCTCCAGTTTAAACTGGCCAATTTCGCCGATGTTCACCGCTGAAATGCGATACGTGCCCCCAATATTTAATTAGAATTCAGCTTCGTACGAATTCTCGAAAAATGACCGCCTCGAAGGAGCAGCTCGACGAATGAATTCAATCGTCGAACGGCTAAGTTCCATACGTCGAACCGTCCAAACGAAACGAAAAATGGCGGTCAATGTATAAAAGCGGAGAAGCTCGGAGACAGGCCACGCTCAGGCGTTGCTCGATGAAGAATTTCGAGCAGATGTAATGCCGCGGCGGGTTGAAAATCATGTTTCATAGGGAATTGCGTCCGCGGTCGGAGTTCTCGAGGCGGAATCGAGGATCCGCCATGCAATATCTATTCGCTCCGTCCTCCTCAAGCTGTTCCTATTGCTCGTCGCGGTCGCGGCCGCGTTATAGAGCCGGCTTTCGATACGCCGTGGCATTACAGCGATATATAAGACTTTTATCGACTATTACGGATGCTGGTAGCAGAAATACGCGGCTGTTTCGCGTTTTAATACGCCGCGGCGTGTTCCTTGCGACGCGAGGCGCGCCATCGCGTCCATCGCGCGGAAACTGGTTTCCCGGCACGAACGCGCTCGCGAGGACACGAGCCGCGGACACAAGGAAATTCAACTTCTCACCAGAAATATGCAAATTTATTCCTGGAACACATTTCACGGCTGATGTCGGGTCGTACGATTGTTCTGCATAAGTCACGGATGACGAGTTTCATTCGTTACTCGAATTTAGACGGTATTTAACGCGTGCATTCCTTTTCACGCAAGTGTATTGGTATCAGTTGCAACAGACTGTTTCTAGCGGTGCTTCGATGAATCTCGTTCGTGATATACTGTCCCATAGTGTCAGGAATAAATAATATACTTTATGAACGTGATAACGAAAGTTCTAACGAAAGAGGTGATCTTGCGAAATGCGATGATAATATTCATTTTGCTTCTTTTATAAATTTATATCTGTTTTGCAATCGCGATTACCACGGATATCGCTCGAGTACGCGAATTCTCGCATAAATTTTCATACTATCCCGTGCATCAGCGAGTTAAATCCGTTCTAGACGGAACAATTTTTTCAAGGAACGAGCGTTCCCGGTCGAAGACGCTAGTGGAAATGATCCTGGTGGAGGAAACGCGACATCCACGGACCCGTTTCGTGGCTGCTCGATCGTTGGCCTCGAATAACTGTCAGGGAATGCCGCAAAACGCCCGCGGGCATTCCGTGCAAACACCTTGGCAGAACGGACGCGGGCCCGATAATTATTCGCATCGATTTCGGACGAACAACGCCTCGTGCTCCGTTTCATTGGCCAGGGCTCGTTGCCGCGGTATAACTTTGATCATCGGAAACCAATCGACTGAAGGGAATCGCTACGTTTTCGTTCGATGGCTAGCCTTTTAAAGTAATCGATGAAGAATGCGATGCACACATGCGATCCAACCCCATCGATGGGGGAGTGTAATATTAAACTGACCCAGAGTCTTTCAACGAGTCGAGACTGATTCGCTACAGTGGGTGCTCTTGATTTGGTTTGTTGACTTTGGACGAAGCGCGAAAAAGCTGACTTGCCAAGACGAGTCCGATCCTCGACAACGTCCAAGCCGCTTACAAACTTCTTGCTGACAACTCTATTACTTAACTCTCCGTATAGCGTCACGTTATGACTCGAAAGTCGCAACCGGCTATATTTACTACATCTTTTCACTGTTACTCCACTTGTTTAGCATCGCTGGTATCGCATGTTATTACCCGCGTAGGTTATCGCGTTAACATCAAGCGAATTATCCGTAGACGTTATATAAAGTTGTCATAGCAATACGAATTCTGTTAGACCCATACACCATATCCCACTGTACGCTCATGGGTCTTGGTTTTACCAAGAGAAGCCGCGAATTTCCACCACAAAGTATTGAAGAGAGTGAATCGTTCTAATTAAATGACAATTCCTCACTGGAAATTTTCGTATTCGCGACACGAGGATCACAAGTTAACGGGATCGTAAAATAAAACGTGGCGTGTAAATCTCGACTTTTCGATTACTCACAGCGAGAGACGATATCTCGAGTAAGATATTTCGTTACTCCGTACGCATATCGATGCGAATCGCGAACGATCCGCGAGCGTACCCTCTCGCGATCCGCTCGAACCGGCGAGGTCACGTCGATTGGAAGTCGATTAGGGCTGAGAAGGTGGGCTCCACCGTAGCCGCGTCGCTTCCGCGTTCCAGCAATTAGAATATTACATGACAGGCCGGTGCCGCGGGATCAGCAGAAAAGAAGAAACCCGAGGGAAGAGCGGGGCATCGCGTTACCGGAGCCGCGTGTGAGCACGAGGCTCTTTCGCCGCGGTTCCTCGCGAGGCGACCTCGATTCCGCGGGATACGTTGACCGACGCGCCCGCCGCGTTACGTCACGGCGTCGTTTCGCGGCGCTGTAATTAGTGCGCGGACCAAGCCGTGTAAAACCGTGGCAGGTACGCCTGCTAATTGACACGAATTGCGCGGATCGTTCCTCGAGGACGACGTTCTCGAACGGCCGGATTATCCGCTTGTAAACACCACTGGATCTCGACGAGCAATTGGCTGTGGCAATCGTACCTTGGATAACAAAATATAGATCCTAGGGTAACGAACGAAGGTAACGGTCGCTTACCTGGTATTAAATAGGGATTACTTGCCAATATAACGACTAATCCTGGTTAACCCTGGAAGACGTTAGCAAAAGTCTCTTTTAACTCGACACCTTTGTCTGCGTACCCTAATTTCATAATTTGAGTGTCCTAATCCTTGAGAAGAATCGTTGCACCCCCCGTTGCGATACTTGTTCCACTAAGTGAGTCACCCAATTTGGTGAACAGAAACGGTCTTCCTAATCTAACTGAAAGTATTATAGAAGAAAGGATCGAGAAGGGTAGGAAATCGATGGAAGAATGCTGTGAAGAAACCAGACAATTTCTGAACCGTGGTATTTCATTGTATTAACCAAGTGAGAGGCGAGGCTCTTCCTCCGTTTAACAATCTTGGTAATTTGCCCTCCATTTTGGTGAACAGTGTCGTAGAGGTACTTCGCGAGGGACTCAGGCAACGCGAACGCCAAGTCGGACGTGCACGATCGTCCTAAATCGGACGGTGGCGACGAGCTTCTCCAGCGACGGAGCGCTCGGCTGAAGGTTTCGCTTTCCGCGTGGTAGGCTCGTTTTCCCGGGCCCGTTTTCGCTGGATCGCGACAGGAGTCACTCGACACCGCGCGCGTGGCGGACATTCGATCGAGCGTATTGGATTCGCGCCGAGCGATTCGTCGCCGTTTCTTCCGCTCGTTCGAGCTGATACGCAGATAGGACACGTTCCACTTACACGCGAGGAATTCGAATATCCGTGCGGCGTAAGCCGCGCGATCCCTAATTGCCTCCTCCTCGATGAACTCCACGATCGAACGTTTACTCATCCACGTGGAAAAGTGGCGAATACCAAAGTCATTGGTCGCGAAAGAATAGCAGCTCGTCGCTGCGATAATCAGGCGCGTCGTAGCGGCGTCGAATTTCGAAAAGTGTCGCAGCGAGGGGGCGCAGGAATTCTACGTCGGTGCATATCTCGCGTGCACTTTCGTCATCGACGTGCCCCCACACGCGAGAGCCACGGTTTCGCTGGAAGCAAAAGTGAAGAAAACGCCTGGTATCCGGGGAATGCCGGCTAGGTAGGAGCGGCCGTTGCCTGGCAGGACACGCGAGGATTCTCTCAGGCCGTGGGGCCCGCTCCTTCGAACAAGGACGGGCCGCGCAGAAATGAATCCGACGCCCCGTTCCTCGTCCCGAGCGAGGATCAACAATTTTCGCGCGCCAACAGTCATCGGCGTTACGACCGTATTTATACGTTTATTCGTCTCGAAGACGGCGACTGCACACCGAAACCGAGTATCCTGCGCCTCGGCCAGGAATGCTTCTCCTCGAGGCAGAAATGACCGCGTTCGAGCGAACATAAATTTCAGCAATTTTCCTTCTTGTTTTTTTCGTTCACGGTTATTATAGATACCGCGTGTGTTCCTCGTTGCAGCTGGCTCGTTGCAGCGACGCGTCGGTTTCTTCTTCCCGTGGAAGTTCCAGCGTATCCTCGCTATAAAGTAACTGGAAGGATCGAGTTCGCAGCCAGCTTTCGCTCGGCATCTTCTAATCCCGCATCTTCGATCGACGCTCGTGTTTCAGAGCCGATCATTTCGCGAAAGCGTCACGCTAAATTGGCCTGGTCTCGCGGCTCGTTTCGCGCGCGAGATCGGCACTGTTTAATAATCGCCCGAAGCAACCGCGGCCCGCCATTCGGCGTTATTACTATCATTAACGACGAATGAGTCAATTGCCGGCAAGTACGCGTTTACCCTAATGCAATAGACACGCAGCTCGTTAAAGAATCGTGGCCATTTTTCCGCGAACATTTTGCGCTTCGATCCTGTTGATCGTCGATTAACGAGCGCCCTGTTCACTTTGATACGATTACGACCACCGTCGCGAGGAAGATTCATTTTTCCAGTCACCAAATAATCGTTGTTCGTTTTTTAGTCAAAACAACTTCGTCCCTTCTTTTCTCGTAATTCTTAACATCAAAACAAAACTAGACTAAATTTAATATTTTTAGTGGACGCATCGAAGCAGCTCATTGGCTTGTAACGTAGCAATGGCGCGCATCGCATCGTTCGAACCGCAATTTCTTAAAATACCTAAAAACACGGGTGTTTTATTGAAATTCGAGCTACTTAAAGTACACGATCTGGCGATAAATAACGGAAAAACGAATCCGCGATCCGGCTTTTTCGCCTCCCGGCGGCGGGATACTAAACTCGAGCAGCGCAGCGTGTCGCACTTATCAGAATCCGATATTAGCACGTGATACCGTTTTATTAGCGCAACTTTGCGAAACGTAACGGTCGATTTCTCCGTGGAACGGGCAAACTCCGCGATAGAGGCGCAGTTATAGGCCACCCTTTCGGCGTTCACCAAAGAGAAAGCACATCGGGGCACCGCGCGAGAGAAACTCGCGCGTGCACGTTCGACCGCGACGTTCTCCAAGAAAATCCGCCGCTCGTCGACAGGTATTCGGTAATGAACAGTTTCCGTCGTACCCGTCCGTCAATCATCGATACCGTAACGCGATGTCGACGCGTTTCTAAATGGCGAGCAGTGCTCCAAACGGAATTCAAACGGAGCCAAACGCCGCGCCAGGCCCATCGATACGTCCCGATTACGTGATTTCGCACCGAATTCCATTCGAGAGGCTCGGTTCGTTCCTTTGTCTATGGGTTTTTATATTAACCGCTCGGAAAGTCAGCGATGTAAGAAATCGAACGAATCGCGAGGAAGAGGCGCAGCTGGCTGTTGCTATGAAATATCGAAACGACAAAAATCATTTTTTCAAACTCGTGAAACGAACCACGATACGAAGTTTGATTTCTTTTAGGGGGGTGACTTCGCACGAGGATAATACGGGGTTGCGTTACGCATGATTCGACGTTTCACTCGCTCGAACTGGATTAGAAATACTTTTCTGAAATTCCTTTAATACGACGCGGTTCCCGCTGAGATTTCGTCCGTGGCAGACTATGATATTATACTTGGAGGGATCGAAAGATAACGGCGTCGCTCGTTACAATTTTTACGGGCCCGAGTAATCGTGAGAGACGCGCTGCACGGAATTGCTTTTTATCTGACGGATAGCGACAGCTCGCTTGGCCACGATGGGACAGTAAAATGCGGGACGCCTCGGTAATAATGAAATACAATAAAATCGTCAGGTAACGACCGGGAATAAAATTCGTGGCGGAGTCGTTCCTTCGATTCGCGTCACCGGGAAGGTGAAGTAAAGACGCGTTAACGGCATCGTTCCTCGAATTTTACAATACACTTGCCAACGCCAATAGCGAAACTAAAGCGACACCTTTCTCGTTCGCTGTCTCGTTCACGTGAAATTTTCGCTGAGTGATTTGTCGGTCAAACGGCGAGCGAATAAGACTGGCATAATTCGACGGGCGTAGAACGCGTAAATTATGCTTTCAACTGTCTGCATTTCTCAGAAGAGATCGAGCACTAGATCGTCTCCTCTGAAACGTCGAACGCCAATCCGTGGATATGATTATTAGAAAACCGTAGCAAGTGGTACGGTGATGGATCGGTGCGATAACGAGAGAATTTCTCGGTTGACCAGCAAGCTTCGCTCTCGACGAAGTTCGTTGGAACTTTAACCGATCAATAACGACAGCAATCAGATCGCCGCGTCACTGTCGTGAATCTTACATGGCGCGTCTTCATCTCCTCCTTTCGTTGGTAATTTTAACGTTTCAAATTGCAGGCGTAACCTTGCAATTACTTTTTAATTTTCTATACGAATAAATTACTTTTCTATATTTATAGCGGAACAGCTGAAGCTTATTGCTACGAGGACATAGATCGATATGCCGCTCTGTAACGTGGCTAATCACAGAGATACGCGATCCTTCTTTTTTCCTTTCGATTCTATAAACGAAGTCAGGGTAAAAAACTCGCGATTCGCCGACTACGCAACGAGGTGTAAACACGGGCAATTACACATTACATCGTCTCGCGTGGCGGCAAAAAATCGTTCGAGTTGGATCGCTTAAATCGGTGTTTCAACGTATGGTCAACGCGCGATAGATACACATTACGAGGAATTAAACTCAACCTCGAAGACATACGCTCGTGATCTATACGCGGCGCACGGTAATGACGGTAATAAAGTTTCCAAGTCAATGGTCAGGGCGAAAAGTGGCGCGAGGGAGAACTACGTGTCGATTTAACACGGAACGAAGATTAAAGGCCTGTTTGTACATATAGGAGACAGTTCCGTGTCAGTGATAGTTGAAAGGGTGCTGACAGTGACCCGAATTTACTCGACTGAACGGATAAACAATCATCGCAACGTCGATAAGCTGAATTTAAATATCGATGGTGCTCGTTCGGGAATACTTTTTAATTTTGATCGCTCGTACGCTTTCAGGATTTCCTTCAATAATTTCACGTAACGTACAACATTGATACCGTTTGATACGGATCGAAGGAATGATGGAAAATTTGCGAGAGAAAAATCGCTGAATCACACGGATAATTGATAATCGAGGTAAAAAATGTAGCGATCGGCGGTCGCGCGCGCGGCGAATCTGGAATTTCGCTCGCGGTATCGGCAAACGTGGATACGTTTCTTGAAAGCAGTGGAAGCGGATAAAAATGCATCCGCGTTGCAATCACCTTTCACACCGGTTCACCTTGTACGTCCAACGTAACGGAATATTATTAAACGATCATTCCTGGAATGCTTCGCGGCGAGCAGCCGCCGATCTTTCCCGGCAATAACCCCGCGTTAATTCTAATTACGCGGGCGTGCGCGTTTCGTTCTTTCACTTTTACTTTCGGGGAAACTTTTCCCAATCACGGATGCCCGTCGCTCCTTCGCTGGCCTCGTTTCCACCTGCGTACTTTATACGCGACGCGGAGAGGATCGTTTCACCTGCCCTGTCCCATTTTTTCACGTTCACCGGACAGCCTTTCGACTCCTCCGAGAGCGACCGCTCTTTCTCGTCGCGTTTAGAGCCTCGTCTCGACCCATGAAATCGCAATCAATATATTTCATTTTCCAAATTGAACAAATTTCCAAAGAAATACCAGATGGTAAGTGTCGAGGGTCACGGCAGCAGTTTCAATGGAAAATTATTAACTCGAAACGGATCGATCGAAAATTATGCAACGGTGGAAAATAACACACCGCGTAACGAATATATAGAGCTACCGTATATACATATTTATCGAAGACAGAAAGTCTCTCGAGGCTACGCGTGGTTCGGCTTTTCACGCGATCCACCCTTCATCCGAGCCACATCCCTCAGCTCGCCTTCTCTGCAAATCCTTGAATACCTCGTATCTGTCACTGTATCCCGCGATAAAAATAAAAAGTGGAAGGAAGCAGGAGGGAAGGGGAAGGGGGGGAGACAAAAAGCCTGTCTCGTAGCGCGCGCGTACCCGATTCGAGATATTAGAAGGAACGCGAACGCGAAACGGTCTCGCCCCGGAGGTAAGAGAAACCGATCGCGATTGGTTGCTCTCGAGCCGGGTGGAAAGAGAGGATTTCCGCGTTTTTCCATCGTCCGATGCGCTCGATGCCTTTCATCGTCAACGAGGTAAGAAACGTCTGGCCGGGAATAGAGTGGGCGAGGAGGCAGGCCAGCCGCGATGGGAGCGGGTAGAAAAAACCCGAAGAGAGTGGCGAGCGTTCGCTCGACTCCGCGGCCTTAGAAGGTCGCTAGCTGGGGCTAGCCTTCTTTAGCATCCGCGAGCACGTTTCCTCCGTCTCTGTTCGCTTCCTTGGACGCGACGCGAGGAGCAGCCGTTCGTTTCTCTTTTTCTCGCGACGCCAATGCATCCGTATCGGCGGCCAGCCGTGCCGAGAGCTGCCCCGCGAGTCGCGTCCTCTTCGTCCGCTCCTTCTTCTGCCCGGTTCTGGTGCAGATGCACCGCCTGGGAGCAGATGCACCTGCGTCTGCGAAGGAATTCTCTGACGCGTGCTAACGTCGCTTCGAGGACGCGGCACGGACTTCAGGTTCTCGGAGGAGATCGCGTACGATGCTTGAGGTTGTTCCGGGAATTAACGGTTCGCGTAGTGAAGCGTTTGGCATATCGGAAGCGGAAGATTTCGAGGAAACGGGCCGCGTAGGAGGAGGCGAATCGGTTATTCCAGCGGGCAAGTTGAAGAGTATAAATTTCGAAGGTAGAAATAAGAGCGAGATTATCAATCCATCTTGCGCCAATACGACACCCCCTGCGCGTACGATTCCCAAGTCTGCGCGCGACACATAAATTGCCTCCGCGTCCTCCGATTCGTCTGAGAGATTCTATGGATCCTATGGGAACAGCAAAAGATTGCGATCGCCCGTGAAAACGTCTGGTCCCCGTTGGAAGAGGAGAAGGAAGAATCACGATACGTACACCCATCATATCCGGTGGGGGTCGGTTATATTCCATGTTTCATCAGACGAGGATACAGCGCGTGTTTACGCCCTCCTACGCAGCACGCAGCCGATCCCACGAAATTCGCCTACACGCGTCGGGAGAGACTATACTGCACGCGCAGTTGACGCGTCAGCACGCCGAGGGAACAGGGTGGAACCTCCTCGTCGAAGATCCACCTTGTCTCGTATTTCCCTCTCGGAGATGCTATTCGCGGAGTATTTCGAGTGTTCGATACGTCCACTCGTAAAAGCTGAAGCCGCGGCTGTAAACAATTCTCTTCGCGGCGTGTTCTTTGTTTTTTATAAAGCCGCGCGAATACTGTAAATATGAGGAACGCGTAGAAAAACGTCAGACGTTTTAATAACGCTCTGCACCGACGATTTCGATGTCCACGTCAGAACGGGATTGGAATTGCCAATTTCACGTACCGCTTTTTCATTTATCTCTCCACCCTAACCTCCCCTTTCCGTTTTACCCTCTGTTTCCATTTTATCCGGCTCCTCGTACCAGTTCCTTTCAGCTCGGACTAACGTGACCATTTGCGATCGCGGACAATAATACGAGAATAGAGGGTCGAAAGCCCGCAGACAGCGACTGGCATTCGCGTCTGTGGGCGGCAGGCTTTCGAGCAGTTATACCATCTCAGAAACGTGAAAAATTCGCCAACGAATTTCGTTCGAAGGTTTCGTTTCGAGGTTCAAGTAATTCGTAAATTATGCTCGCGCGTTTCTTTTCAGACGAACTTTCGCGTCCCTTCTCGGAATTGGGTGCGCGGCGAACAAGGGATGGAAACCCGTGAATCACGGGACGTATCGGCCGACAACCTATGCGTCACTGGTTTATTAAGCAAGAATAGGCTGGGATGACTTCCAGAAATGATTCTTTCGATCGTTTCAAGGAGGATTTCCTCGGCAACCCAATCCAAACGGACGAAGCCGAGGAGGGTTGACGGGCGCGCTTGACTCAGCTTCTTCGCATTTGGGAATGCGCGCGGTGAGTCAGACCACCGTTTGCTCTGAACATCGTAATTAAAAGGGGCTGACTTCAACGAAGATATATCGGTGTTCCCTGGTCTCGTCTAACAGCAGAGTTGGGAATTCATTTGCTTGGTCCCCACGGAGAGATGTAACGTGACGGAAAAACGTTATTCGACTGTTATTATCCTGTCACGCGGATCAAATTATTCCAGAAGCTATCGCTAATTTAACCAATGTTCTCTGGTAGTTTTACAAACGTTCGTGAACATGTGACAACTCGAGAGAAGAAATGAAACAACACGCGTTTGAAGCAGCTCGTGATTTTTCTCGCAATTTAGCAACACAAGCTGGTGTTACTTCTCTCGAACGAGTGTTCGCAACGATCCAGTTAATTATCGATCAGTAAGGATCTACTTTAAATTTAGAGTCTTACCTCTTCTCCTTTTAAACTATCAGCGATGGTTCGCTCCGTTGTTTCCTCGCGCCAAAGATACACATCCGATCCAGTTTCGTGGATCGTGCGAACCGTTCGCCATCGAGTTTCGCACAAATCGGAGGGGGGCAACTTCGTGCCGGGGATCTTCGTGATAGTGTCTTCTCGATTTTCTACGGCGCACCGCCGTCGCGATCTCTCCTCGACGACATAGTTGCAGAATATTTAATGCACTTGCACGTTCGACTGATCGCGAGCGAGCTGCGATCGATCGGAGTCGTTCGTACCACCGATTTCTATCGGAGAGAGGTGAAACGGTATCTAATTCTCGCAAAAATAGAGATAACGCGATAAGAGCAATAATGGCATCGGTGGTAGCGATAGAAAAGGTTGCACGGAGAGGCTCCCGAGTAATTGAATCACGAACGCCGCGAGAAATAACGTCTCAGTAACGAAGCATGTTACCGGTAAGATACGTCGCGAAGAGGAGTTCCGTGAAATTTCTTCCGTCAAGCGGTCTGTTTGAGAACATTCCATCAAGCGCGGAACAAATCCAACGAACGATTTATCCGCGCGCGCTCCGGCCCGAGGTATCTTATCCGGGAACAAGACGGTACACGAAAACGTAATCTTCGCGGGCGGAATAAAAGCAGGAAGTTCTCCTGGATGGCACGCAGGCCAAGAGATCGCGTCAAGTCTGCCGTCAGACCTTTCTTCGAACAGATCCACGCGATCGAACGTCGAAACCTTCCCTTAACAACTCGCAGCACCTGGTAAGTATAGTGAATCAATATTGGCCTCTCTGTACTCTTTAAAATTTCATTGAAAAATAGTTTCATTTACAAAATAGAAGCTCTAGGACAATATTAGTCTTAATTGTTTCATGGCTTCCATTGGTAACACCGAGATCGCATTCTAATTTATCTCGAGCTACAGACAGATTTCATTTACACGTGTGATTTTTTTCAATTTTCCACGCAATATATCCACGAATCCTCAGAATTAAATTTCTCATGACTTGAATAGAAAGAGCGCAAATTCATTGCTTCAGAACCGTCTGGAACAATCCTCTCGATGCAACGTTTACTCGATAGACTTATCCGTGGCGTGCACGCCTCTTAGAGACGGCGGGAAGGCGTGAACGTTCGGCTAATCGGGAATGGAATCATTCGGCAACGAGCGATCGACGAGGAAGAAGCCGGTGGGTGACTTTCTCGAGGCTTTCTCGGTACCGAACCGGCGGTCGCCCGTAGCAGGAAAAGATCGCGGTGGAAAGTAGCGACGCGGGGTCACCGTGGAAGATGAGGAACACGCACGACCGTGTAACTTCGGTGCCTTTTCGTCCCTGGTGAACGGTCACTTTCACGAAGCTCTCCCGTCGCGACGAAAGCTCCATCGCGGTGCCATTCTCCGCGACAGCCGAGCCTTCGTCCCCCTCTGCGTCCGTTCGTGTACGATTTTTCTATCGATCGAGAGAACAGTGTCCTCTCTGGTCTCTCGCCTTCCTCTTGCACGTCCTAGAACGTCTGCGACGAAACGGAATTCCGTTCTCGAGCTGGCGGCTACGCGTTTCGTTAACGCTCGACAGAGACAGCAACGAGTTTCGGATTCCTTCGAAACCGGGAATCGAAAGTCCACGCGATAGTCGACGCTTATAAACCGGAGGGGAGAGAAACACGACGCGTCCGTTGGAGAAAAAGTAAAATAAACCGGGGCCGCAATATCGGCCGTAAAGTTCCATCCGCGGCCAGTTAAGCCTGCGACACGCTAAAGACGCGCGTCCGATAATTGAGCGCGATGTTTAAGCGGACACGTTTATTGTCCGCGCCGCGTCTTCGATCCTGTCAGCGGCTCGCGGGCCAGCCGTGTGTCGTAAAATGAAAATTTACTGCCGCGGCTCGCGTCTAACCGCGGCCACGGCTATCCTAATCGAAACAAGGTAACGAGCCTCGCCACGAGATAAGAGGAGAGAGAGAGAGAGAGAGAGAGTCGGAACGGAAAAGTGTCCCCCGACTGCGCAGGCCGCTCCTTTTACCACGAACAAGACATTTCCGTCCATTTTCTCTTGCTTCGCCACGAGCCATAAACTAGGATCATCTCCGCGTATGCGCATCCGTAAACATAGTCTCATGCAATGAAGCAACGTTGCTTTAGGATTAGCGAACGTTCGACTACCCTTCTCATTCTCGCGTAAATACTCATCCCATCGATTTCTCTTTTCCTAACATTTAATTAATCCAGCGATTCGCCGTGGAGAGAAATTTTTAATAGTAACTTACGAGCTGACGAGCAGCTTGAATCGTCGATTTTTTCCACGCGTGGCAATCTGTAAACATCTATATGCTCCCAGCCGCGTTCGAAAGATCAAGGATCGGTCGCTGGAAATCCGGTGGGATTCCTTCGATCGCGCGATACCGATCTTGGCAAGGAGCTGGTACACGACGGCGGTGGCGTTCGCCAGGAACGGCGAGCGGGCGAGAACAAAAGGCTCTCGCGAACGGATCGCTTAGGAGGACGTGGAAAGGATGCTCTCTGGACTGGGTCCCCCGAATGGCCGACTTTCGCGGAGCTGGTTCGCTGGTAACGCGCTAAACGCGCCCCGTCTCTAGCTCTCGTATCAGCGATCGTTTATCTCAGGCGTTAATCGCCGGTTCCTGGTATCGCTGGCCGTCGCGTCGATAAAGGGACAGCGAACGGGAGGAGGAACTGCGAGGGTCCAGCGATGAAATAAAGAGAGAGAGAGAGAGAGAGCCAAGACGCGAGCAACCGGATAGAGGGACAGGCAGAGTGCGTAGGATCTCGGATCGTGATCGTATCTATTCGGTATTTAGATCGACCAGCCTCCAGACTCGGTCTGCAGCGCCGCAGGAGTCAAAGACCTCCTCTTCCTCTTCCTCCGTCGGAATCCGATCGGAAAATCGGCGGAGGCGTTCTGCGCGCTCGTTCGCCCGCCCCCTTACACCCTTCGCCTGATTTACAAGTCCGCTCCGGGCTCGAACGCGACAATAAACCGCCCACTTTCGACTCGCGCTAAGTGTCGCCGATTCCGCCGCGGCGTCGAACGTGAAAGTTACGGCCGACGATAGCGCGGTAGCGCGGGAACGTTTCAATCGAGGTGGCAGCCTCGCCTCGCCGATTTTCACCGCGCGGGGTTCGACGCGTCGTACGCGAGCGAATGATAGCGAGACGTACGTCGGTGTCGCCAGTGATAAATAAATTGGACACGCTCCGGATAGCGTAGCTAGCCGCGGACGATCGTTAATTCGCTTTTGTCGAAGCAGCGAGTTTGGTAAGCGTGTATCGCGAGGAGCCGCGCGAGCACTCGCGACGAGGAATCGTTCGATCGGTGGTCGCTGGTAGTTTAAACATCGCGAGCTCCGTTGTTTTAGCAGAGACACGCGTTTATAGTGGGCCCTCTATAACACGGTAGATACGTCCTGTGTTAGACGAGTCACTTAGATTGCACGAATACACCGATCGTTCGTGAACGAAAGCAATTCGAATGTTTGTGATATCGTAAATGTGGAGTATGAGTCATTTTATTGCGTGCGACTGGGTATGCGGGGAACTTAGGATGACAGGATGTTTGGAAGGAAATGAGTAGAGTGACTGCGTGCGATCGAATTGGAGGGGCAGAAGTGCGAGAGAAGAAGCGTTTGGAATCGAGCGATTGGGCCTGATGGCAGAATCTTGTGGTTGAGAATGGCAAGGGTGGTGCGGACGTGACCGCGAACGTCTGAGGAATTAATGCATGAGGAATACATAAGGAACATATTATTGCTAGCGTTACCTAATTTATACACGTATTGCAATACCTTTTCAAATTTATTTAACACACTCGACTTTCAACACAGCTGAATTGATAATATTTACATACCAGAGATAACAAGAGTTATATTAATTATCAGAGTTGATACGTGATAAAATCACGACATCTGTTTCATTCTTTTACGAGCACGATTACAACTCTTTCGCCGTGTTACACGAACTCGTGTTATATGGGGTAGTCTACTATATTTAACTCGCACTAGTTAGTCATAGCTTGAAGTAATTTGAAATTCGAGGACTGATTTAAACTACATCTTCGTGTACAATGTGATATGTAACAACCCTTGGGACCGAAGAGTTAAATTACTGTACACGTGTTACTCTCGCGAAATAGAAAATGACATATTTTACGTGTATACCAGATAGTTGAAGTTCATTCGTCGAAATGACGTTAGAGGGTTAAATAGACCCCGGTTAGGCCCAGCCGCAGTTCCTTTTGTTTCGAGCGACCAAAGGAGCCGAGGTATTACGAAAACTGGTCGACCTGATTCGGCCAGTCGGGTAACTGCAATGGGCTACGCGGCCATTGACCGTGCCGGCATTATTTAACTAATGAATCGGGCTACGGGCCACGACAGCCGCCCGCTGCAGGCAGCTGACGTTGCTTAATGCTTTCACGATCGACGAGAAATTACGCTCCTTCCGCTTCCACCCCCTGTTCGCCGCTACCACCAACGACGAAGGCTCTTCCTTTTACTTTTACCCTCGAAAGTGGGGACGTGAACGAATCAACGAATAATCCTATTTAATTAGTCCTCCGTCTCTTACGCGTAGCGCCAGGAATTTATTGAATCGCGAAATTTTTACTGTCAAATATAAATGTTCAGTACCGAAAGCAAACATCGATTATTAACGTTGAAACAATTGTGCTTCAAATGGTCTATATTTTTAATTACGTCTGCGGGTGCTAAGAACAGAGAAAGTCGAAAAGTCCGCAAGAGTGAGGACAGCATAGAACACCCTTTAGCTTTACCTGGTTCAGTTCGTTGTAGTCTATTACCATTTACTCTCACACGTTTATCACTTTGCTAATTTTCCTTTTTCCGTAGAGAAAGTCTCAATAATTAACACCGATGGAAGACAATCACCCCGTTTCTCTTCTGAACAAGTAACTTCGTACATTCTCAAGTTCCACTCAAAGGAGACCACCGTTTTAACCAATTCTATTGTCGACCATCGGTACGACAAACAAAAACAGCGCACGCGTGGGCTTTCATTTAAGGAAAAGACGTTCCCCGATTCATCAGCGTCCCGCAATCCCAGCCAGACGGCCGCGACGCGACGTCCGGCCAGCTCCGTTTCCGGATCGTATGTCGCGCGTCGCTCTACCGGCGGACGTGCCGCGAATTCGCGTCGAACCGGGCGTCGGGAAACTCTCAAGGTCCGCTAACTGTTCCTCCGCGCGAAGAACGCGGCGGACACGGTGCCGTGCGCGTCCCTCGACGGACCGATTGAATCGTTAGAAGGAGAGAACAATCGATGGAGCATCGACGGCGGGGCTCAAGGTCCGGTAACTGTTTCTCGGCAGGCGGCGTGACTGTTCGTTTCTCGCGGACATTCCTATGAAAATGCCGTTAATTAATGGGGCTCGCGCATAATCGCGGTCGAATTCGAGCAATCGAGAAAACACAGTTTAAAGGGACGAACAGTGGCGACGATCGTTGCAGATCGCCTCCAGAAAGAACGTCGACCGTTTCTTCCCTCTCGACTCGTTCGAAATTTCATCGATCTTTACCAGCGATCGACACCCCGGAGGACTCGATGGCAAAGAAAAGCAGTGATCCTCGACTCGACGCAGGGGTACTGGTGAACAGCGCCGACCGAGTTGGCACTTCCCTCGTCACGGAGTTCTCGGAACGCGGAGAGAAGGAGAGAGAGAGCAGGGTCCACGGAGGGCAGCTTCGGCGATCTATCGTATCGTGGTGCACGTGCAGGTTCGCTCGCGGCGAGTGGAAGCCGCGCGAAGAGGGGCCCCACGGAGGCGAGACAGGCCTTATACGAGCTCGGTGGCCGCCTGGGTACCCTCTAATGTTTGATAGTTGTGTGTGGGCCGGCCACGGCCGGCGCAGCGTGAGAGAGGAATGCGAGGATGCATAGCCGACTCGTGTCGCTGTTCTTTGGTGCAGCGCGCGACGTCCACTTCGGACAATCGACGCCGTTCGAACGCCGTTCCAGAACCGGACGGTCTCGCAGCGGCGAGAGACAGATGCATGAATCATTCTGTCCGTTGACCCCGCGAGCAACTCGACAACCGTCTCCACCGGCTATGACCGTTCGACGCGAGCCTCGCCGATTTGATAAGCGGATTTCATGCCTCGCGTACTTCTGATCTCGAGTCCCGATGGCTATTGCCGACCAAGTTGCAAGACGAGATACTACTTCGTGGGTGAACGGCCGGTGGATGCCGCTGTCTCTCTTTTTTCTTTTCTTTTCTCTTCCTCTCTCCCTTTCTTCAATGGATCGGAAGAGGTTCGCGCTCGTGTCGGATAATCGGACGTGCCGTGAACGCGGTTGAACTTTGAGTCGAAGGATTCCGCTTCGCACGGTAGACTCGGACGGTGCTCTTTTCGGGTAGCTTGTAAACAGCTTCGAACCAGTGAGTTGGAACGTTGCTACTCGTCAACAAACGCTGTGTATGCAAATGAGGAACGAGCGTTTGAACCGTGGTCCTATTAATCACGTCGGACGTTCATCAATACGTACAAATTGCTCGTGTACAGAATAACGGGACGTTTAACTATTTTCGTTTCAATTCGCCTCTATTGTGTACGTTCATTGACGGACACGACTCCTTCTCGGAGGAATCTTAATCTTGATCGTTAAACAACTACTTCCACGTATAAAGAACTGATATAGTTATCGCGCGGCCGAGACACGCGGTCGTAACGACGTCCGCTAACGCGCGATCACGTGGCGAAGCTCGACAAATCACCGAGGAAACATCGTTTGTGTCGGTCTGATAATCGAATGATCCCGGCAGTGGATAGTCGACATTTCTAAAGGGTGCGCCGGGGCATCGATCGGCTATTTAAGAGCACCAGAGGGGGATGATTACTTCCTTATGACGTCGTTGCTTGTTAGCTTCCTTCCTTTTACTGTAACGATCGATGGGATCGCGAATCGAAGATCGTTGGAACCCGTTGCAGACGAATCAGGACGAATTGAACGGGAACTGGCCGCGCGAGGGAACTTTCTGGAAGAGGGTCGTATGGCTGCCGCGCTTGGCTAGTCGTGATTAGGGGTGGGGCGTTCGCGAGGTTCCAACCGAACCGAATTAACGAATCGATGAATTCGTTCGCAGAGAAATAAGCTTTCTCGGATGTTCAAGTCTATCCTTGCTACGGAATTCTACCGAGACAAAGTGAAAATAGTTTGGAGTTTCGTAATTTTTTCAGGATCGTAGCTCGCGCTCGTAACGAGTCGAATGAGGGAAAGAATTTTTAATCTACTTGGCCGGTGGCGAAATATCCGCCGTTGGGATTGGCTTGTGCAGTTCGAGGCGGGCCCGAGGAGAGATACTCAAGTCGAAACGAGAAGTATCCGATAGCCAGGCTGCCAAGAGGATTCCTCATCCCCTACCGCGGTAGCCGCGTCTTTTTTCCAGCGCACGATGCATTATTGCAGGCCGGAGGAAGGGCGCCCCTCGCTGGGGGAGCGAAAGTGTGACGTCAGAGGGTGAGCGTAGATGCCAAGTTGCCTTATCGAGCACCACCTTTTTATTCCTACCGAAATGACACCTTTGCGCGCACCCGTCCAACGGCCATAAATCTTAACCCCGCTCGGCACTCCACTTTCTTCTGCTCCCCTTATGTAATTGGCCGTGGCCGTTGCCAATTCTATTATTACTAAATATGTACGTTTTATTACGGCGCCTGTTCGTCGCGGATCCCATTCGGCTTCCATCACGGCGGCCATTCCGAACGGCTCGTTGGCCAAGTGAGCTACAGCCGAAATGGGGACCGTTCGACCGCCACTCTCCGCCCGCGTTTCATACTTTACGAATCGGGTGCCTAGACAAGCGGGAACGATCGCCCCGATGATATCCATTCCTCTTGGCGGAGGCTGCGTCTTGGTTTACCTCTCGAGCGGAGAGAACGACTGATTCCTTAACCCGACCGAAGGAATATCACCTAACCTTCCTGTTCTTGACGATAATCGTTTTACTGTTACGAGATACATAATTCCACATGTCCGCCGCAAGGACGTCATTTGCATTACCGATCGCTGTTCGTTTATTGCGTTCCAAGGGAACTGTAGCGATACCCGTCGATCTTGTTACTAATTCGAGTTCTTAAGTAATCTATGACACGATAGGAAAACTGTTTCGAGAAATTAGAAATTCGTAGAACTCTGTGGAGATGTAACAATTGGTGTATATTCTTCAGATCCCTGGAGAGGAGTTTCGACGATTTTTAATCGAGCGGTTCCGAGGCAGTGCATACGTTACCGTGGAAGACCGAAACTAGAGAATGTCGATATTCTCTGGTGAATATCGACACATATCAAATACATCGGTGGAAGACCAAATATTTGGTTATATTATTATACGTTCACTGGTATATGTCGACAAGCACAGATAAGCTCTGGTGGGAGTCGAAACGACAAGCCAAGAAGACAGCCGGCGAGCAACAAAAATGATACTATACTATACTAGAAAAACCAAACAGAAACTAAGTACAGTAGTAATATAAAATGTATCACATAATTTAATTGTTATAATTTACGTGTAAATTTATTATTGATATCATTATCTTTGCTCGCTTAGAATGTACTATTCGTTTCAGGTTCAACAGTTTAGCTACACGAGCAGCTAAGCAGCTACAAGTGAGAAATAATGATACTTATCATGGCAATGGTGAATGCTGAGATTCGCTGGAGACTATCGACATTCGCCAAGACATCGATCTTTCACGGTAACACGTGTACAAATTAATACGAGCGAATGACTCGAGGATAAAGTACCTCAGGTTCAAGTTCACCTACCTAGCCGGACGAATTCTGTTTTCTCTTTTATACTTTGAAAGATCAAAACGCGTTCGACCCGTCCGTTTCTCGCGGGACAGTCGTATTGATACATTAGTCGTCGAATAAGTGGCCGTAAATTAAACCGGATAGCGGCGACGGGCTCGCGGTACGGTTGGTACCGCGATTAATCACGAGCGGAGATGGTAAAATCTATATCCGAGCTCGCGGCTCCCGTGGAATCGGTTTCGGTCGGGCATTCGCAGGCTTTCCCGTCTAACCAGCTATTTAAAGAAGCCTCGCGCCGCGTTCTCACGCAGGTGCTACTTGGTAACAGCTGATTATTCGCTGACCTTGCCGCGAACGCGACGGCGAGCCGGCTCGATGGCTCGCGAGCGGCCATTAACTGCGTTATCGCGGCGGCCTCGCGGTCGTCGAGCCGCTTCGACCCGCTCGCACCGAATCACGATCGACGCGCGACCCGCTGCCGCGAGATTAAAGCGACGCGACGCGACGCGACGCGACCCGTCCGACGCCCTTGAAACCGACGCTATCGCCGATTGTCTTGATTTTTCCTGGGGTACTCGAACCTGCCGCGTGCATTTCAACGGGTTTATCAATTGCGAGCAAATGGCGGAGGCCAGCAGCTCTGCGTATAATAGGTCGACGCTTTTAGTTTTAATTGAACCGGGGGCTGAACGCATCGGCAAAAAGGAGGACATTAGCGTCGTCGAACAATTAACTTTCACGACCTCCGTGTTTCCTCGAGAGACGATGGCATCTTTTTGCAACGCAGTTTAGAACTGCAACGGTAATACAAAATTTGTCCGGTGTCTGGTTCAACTTGCCGAAGAATAACGTGGTTAATGGTAACGAAAAAGCAGGGAAGTAGCGCTCCCTCTCTTTTAAGTAATTTCTTGTTTAACTGCCAGGGTGACTTGCTGACTGTTTGAAAGAACGCGGAATTCTATGATACAATATCAAAGATCTAAATAAGATTAACTTATTTTCTTACTTTTATGCGCAATTAAATAATGATATAATTACTAGCGTAGGGATGACTATGGATGTTCAGATTAAAAACAAAAATACAGTTCCTTTCGATCTTACGATCTTTCCTCAACTTCTGTCGTCTAACTCTGACATCTTAATCCTCAATACTCGCTCTCGATGCTAACTCTGCCCTTCGCCACGCATCAGTTTTCATTTTCTCCGAAAATTGATAGGCGTTTCTCGCCTCCACTAATTGGATACTTGTGGCCAGGGTGGGCCAGTCGACGTGACTGTCGAACACGTGGACCCTAAACCCCTAAATCTTTACCTTTTTTGTTTACATCATCGAATTGGTATTATAAAAATAAAAGTATAAAAAGAGGTTAAGTGAGTTCTAAAAAATGACCACCGACAGGAAACCGCAACGCGGCTCCACTCATCGAATTATTAACGTACGTAGTTTCGCGGATCATCCGTTCTCGAAATTCCCAGTCCTACCCGGACGATGAACACGCGGTCGTTAATATACGACTGATTCGATCGTGTGTCGCGGTCGATTCGTTTTAATGTCCACTAATATTAACGTAATCTTTCGTACTATAATTCTGGCCCCAGTGGCTATAAATACCCGATGAATGACCATAAAATTTCAACCACGCGAGTCGCCCCGTGGAATCGCCGGGCAGGATCTAGAGGGCAATAAATCGCGAATTCTAAGAGAGCCTTCGGTGAATTCATAGGATCCGTGTGTTACCCGGCGCAACAACCGATCGAATACGTAATTCCGCCACGTATAAACGATACCGTGCACTTGGCGAACGGTAAATTGTGAATCGCGCCGATCACGGCCCACGATTTTCGACGTCCTGGCGCGTGGACGCGCGAGCTGCGCCTCGGGAATCTTCCAGGTTGGAAGAGAGAAAAAAAAGAAGAAGCTTCGAACGTTACGCCGCGCCGTTAATATCTCGACAAACAATGGTTTTACGGCGGACAATTAGTATTTCGAGGATTAACGTGAGCGCTGTTTATCCGTTGCACGGAATGCTGTTTGCCCAGCGCCGGTTTTTCTTCGTCGACGATTTTTTCACCCGGAATCCGCCATTCAGGGACGGCAAATTCCTAGGCTCCCCGACTGTCCAACGCTAAACCGACTCGATCCATCGTCGAAAAGAGCAGCATAGTCCGTGGAGATTAAAAATAATAAACTAATACCTCGGTGATACAAAATATTAACACTCCTGGATCCAGCGTTGCGTGTAATTGAAGCCACGAGTGGATGCAAAGTGATAATTGAGTGAAGACAAAAAACAGGTAACTAGTAATTATTGTTTTCAAAGATCTCTGTTAGCGTTATGATTTTTTCCCAGTCCCTCATTTGCGTTCGGTTACAAACAAGTTCTGCCTAATTTTGTTAACACGACTGTTATATTTATTCTTCGTATACAAAGAACGAGTTTCATTTCGCATTGCAGAACCTTTCGCAGAATTCTTCCCTGCCAACCCAATCGAATCGCGCGTTTCTATTTCTTTAATGGAATTATATTTCCTTGGTTCTGTCTATAAATGTATGAATTTGCGTAAGCACTGCAGGTCCGTTAACGATGGTTCGTGAGAGAGAAACACGAACGAGTCACCAAGGAACCGCCCTCGGGGACGGAAGCAACGCGGCTGCCGCAAGGTCCTCCGCGGTCCTCCTCGAGGGTCGATGGAAGCACGCGGCAGCTTGCGCGCGTCACGAGACACGTGGACGGACTCGGACGAACGCACCTCTTCCCTGCTCGCGCTGGTAACGCGCGCGCCTGTGTTGTTCACGCGGGCAGTCGCGAAGTTGGGCGCCGCGGAACGCACGCGGGGACGTTTCCGTTTGAAATGGAATTGGCGCGCGTGTGCCCAGAGATTCGTTAGGTGGTGGCTCGATTATCGTTCGAAGGAAGATTTATGCGGGGCAACGGAGCCGCGCGACAGTTTAGAGAGCCGCTCGCGCTTGTTAGTAATCGAATGAAAATTTATGCGAATTACGCCGGCCTCTGAGCGCGGAAGTGGCCGCACGTGCGAGAAACGCCGTGGCAAGGCCAAGGCCCCTCCGCGAAAACTTCGCTGGGGCTGCACGCGCCGTCAATGACTTTGCTTTTCGTTTACCCGCAGCTCGCGTCCCTCTCTCTCCCCCGTTCGCGTCTCTCTATTAGCTAACTTTTCAAAGGAAAAAGCGTCGCGGTTATCTCATTCGAACGTAATTGCACGCGGCTCCGTTATCGCGTCTAGTATCGAATTGTCGGGCCGCGTAAAATATTGCAGCCGCCTCGCTCCACGTGTACGATCGCCGGGCGATCATTCAATTCCTCTCGCATTATTTCAACACTTGTCATTCATGCTCGGGCTTCATTCACTCCCGCAATTACGATATTATTTATCCCATCGTTTTACGTCGCGCCTCTCTCTATTCAATTCGCTCGTTGCGCCTTACTCGTCTCGAGTCGGTGCAATTAGAAGGAGCAAGGTGTTGGTAACTATACCAGAGACACCACGATGAAATTACGCTTCACCTTTTGTAAGCATCTACGTAAACGATGTGTATTAATTCTTTGGTAACATTCGCGTTGGTACGAGCAGCGTCTTTTTTCTCTACTAAGAAACACAGTACTTCTTGGAACTTGGATTCGCCGTGGCTAAAAGTTCGAAACTCGATTAAACTTGCAAAAAAACGAAGAGGTCCAACGGAGTCGACTGACTGGAAGAATGAACTTTGTCGGAACGCGGACAAAAAATGCGAGGGACTTGTTTCGATATCATTTCGATTCCACGTGACCGTTTCTCCGCTCGCAGCCGCGAACATCCGTTGCTACGAGGAATGAGTTCGCGAGCCGCAAGAAAGTTATGCGAGGACGTCCTTCGAAGAACTCGCATCCGATCGATTAGCCTGCCCACGTGAAATTAGCGGGAACTTTCTCCGGACGGTGAAACTCTAAACAGAAACGGCTTCCTGAAGACCGAACGCTCGAGCTGGGAATTCCCCAATTTCGTCGAGTAAAAATGCGAGACAGCGCAGCGACTTGAATTTCATCGAAATTTGGTTGATCGAGCTCGTTCGAAGGGATGACGAGGGCCATCGATAAGAGGCTACGAGAACGGCGACATGATTCTTCCGGTGTTCCTCCAGCGAGGAACGAGTGAAACGTGTGCGCGATCGCTTTCGCGTGTCGAATCGGCCGGTTCCTTAATTAAGCGTTTGAACCCGTTGCCACCACGCCGTTTTCCATCGTTTCGCACCGTGACGAGATCTTTCGTCGCGTCAATTTCGTCCGCTTTACCGCGTGGCTCGAGAAAACGCGAACTGCCGGCCCGAGTAGTTCTATACTAATTATCGAGGAAGATTAAGCGTTTGACACGCCTGGCGACTTAAAAATAACTGCTCCGTCACAACTTCGCGCTAAGCTTCGACTTCCATAAAGATAAACCCACGATGATGTTCGCGCTTTGAGAAATTCTCCTTCGCGAAAACGCGTTGGGTTCGTTCCTTTTTCTTTTTTTTCTTTTTAGAAATTCTTACGCGGCTTTTGCTGGAAATGCTAGCAAGGCACAGTTTATAAATTACACAATCGTTACGAGACGTGCGCAAACTGTGGGTATGTTCGCTTTAAAATAGTTGTGGTATTTACTAAACTTTCATGAACCCCACCGCTGTTGTAATCTCTGTAATACTTTTATTGAATGCGTTAATTATTCTCTTGGATAGACTGCAAAGTATAATGAAATTATCCTCTTGTCGTTAATCAGTAATTTACATTTCGTATGTTATACGTGGAATGTTCTGGAATGCGAGCGAGAGCGAGTGAATGCTTTTAAAATACTGCGTCAATTGTAAACAATTATCTATTAATTTTTTAATTCCTTGTAATTGTCTTTCGTTAACAAATACCCTACAATTGTACCATTGACGAGATGTAGAATAGAGCAATCGAGAAGGAACGGCTGCAGTGGTCAAGCGTCTGACTAGCAAAGGAATGAATTCACTTGAAGATTCGCGCCGAATCAGCGCTGAACAGTCGTCATCAAACCAGACCGATTTCCATGGCAAGTGAAGTACATCGATACATTTTAGCGAGCATATACAGGGTGTGTCACGCAATTGCCCACACTTATATACAAGGATACAAAATGCTCCGCAAGACAAAGTCCACAAAACGACAAGATATAGCTCGTAAGTCAGACCCTCCCCCTTCTACGATGGGCCTAATTTTCTCTCTTGATAGCTGTCTTCTTCTCTTGCGTTTTGTTCAAGGTGAAGAAAACCAGGCGTAAATTTTTCCAACAATACCAGAAGATATCCAATTTGCATCGAGTCGCAAGGCACTTCGCCAAACGTCCTTCCGCCATCGAGCGACCGCGAACTTCACCCATCTTGCCGCCCACGTTCTCAGCCAGAACGAAGCTCAGTCGTCGAGGCTATCGCTGGGCAGACGTTTCGTCTAGTCGGCCGATGGAATGCACGTAGTTTATCGCGACGGTTTCGCGGCGTGCTGACACCAGCGGCCGCCGGGATACACGTGGAGATGCACGGCTTGGTACGACGGCTATTTAGTAACAATATACAGGCGCGATAACGCGGCCCTCGGGCCCGTACCACGCGCAAAGCCTGCGTGCGCCTCGTGACACGTGTACGCGGTGATAATGCCGCGGATCCTCCGCGCGACGGTACGCGGATCAACGGATCAGCCGGGAAACCCGATGCCAGGCGTTTCCATGGGCGTCCGTCCGATTAGGCGATTTAGATTAGCAATCGAGCACGTGAGATCGCCCTCGTAATTGCTCCCGCTGTTCGACGATATCGTTCTCTTCGTTGACGGATGACGGTGAAGACTCGAGCCGAGTGCGCCCTCCTCGGAGGTTAGGGTAGATGTCGAGAGGAATAGTGGACGCTAATTGCTGGCAATTTTCGTTGTTTTTCATTCAACAGTAGGAAGACTGAAGTTTCTAGATGAAAAACAAAAGAATTCTGGCGGTTCTCCAATTCGGTTCGCCACTGGGAGGACAGTAACCTTAATACGCATGAGACGGTTTCTCTAACATCCTCGCGTCTAAGGCGCGAATCCGCCATTTTGGTGGACTTCACGATTGGTCTGCTACGATAGTAGGCTCAGGATGAAACGTGTTCCTTTTTACACATATAAAAGTTTATGACAAACGAAGACAAGCGTGTTCTTTTGTGAAATCTAGATATCTAATAAAATAAATGTAAGCGGATCCTCCTCCACTGGTACGTTTCGATACAAGGTGACGTTGACGTTTTGATGCCACCCACGTCCATGGGTTTAAGGACCACCAAAGAACCGCAACGACGCGCCTACGAAGGGCGCAAGTACACAGTTTTACCCTTGCATAAATAAGTAATAAGATATTATAGTATAATTTTAAAAGTTTAGCTTTCAGGCATAAAACGACTGTTCGTTGTTTACAGTAATACTTGTTTAAACGATACGAATGTCCATTGAGGGCACAGTTTTCGTACCAGGTTACGATAAAACCGATACGAAAATAGTTAAAATGCAAGGATGATATTTCAAGGCCGTTCGAGAGAGAGAATCCACCGTTCTGCGTCTAGTTCGCGACTTTCACCGGTTCTTACGTCACGTTCGCTTCGCCTTATCGTTTCCTTTAAAGCTGGAATACCCGCAATTGGATTACAAATGAGCCGGCCGGTTCGTGACATTCCTCAGAATCAGCGAAACGATTTCGAGCTGGTCTGTCTATCGGCTGGCGAACGAGGTCAGACTCTCGGACGAGATTAGATGCTTATCCGTTTACTTGGTCGGGATCTAACAGGCTAATTAAACGCCGCGAACTATGCGCAACGTCTGCGCGCCATCGCACGTAGACGGAATCTTCCATCTCGCGTGCGCACGCACTCGCTCCGCAGCATTCAAATTCAACCTTTTAGAGCCTCGGAGTGCAAAAAAAAATCTATTATTGCGAGCCGCGTAGTAAAACATTACGCAATTAAAAGACCGCGGCAGCTTGTTGTTAATACCTGAATATCACCCGCGGGCAGCCCCGAAGATCCATTTCCACGCGACTATTTGCATACGAGCGCTCTTCCCAATTATCGTCCGCCGGCAATGGCGCGCCGATTGACATTTCGTCCGGCAGGTTCGAGTGTTATTTTCGCATTAATACGGTGTGTATATTTAGAAGCCACGTCGCAGCGCGTGTCGTGAGACGTTAACATGCCGGCACGCTCCCAGCGTTCGCATATTTCAGCTTTTTCCGATCCGCGAGGAACGCCGTGGCGGAGGAATACCTGCAAAGGTCAGCCTGTAAAGGAGAAAAGAGCGAGCGAGACGGAGAACGGGGACGGAGGATCGAGCACGCTGCGCGAGGAGCGCAGAGCGCGGCAGAATGCAGAACGGACAGATCGCGGGGAGATAGCGGCGCGCGGATATCGCTGCTTCATGAAATATTTATCCTCGATATTTTTCGTACCGCCGTTTCATAACACGGACAGGTTGCCGCGCTGCTCGCGCTCTGTCTTTCGTTCGCTTTTTCGAATTCTCGAAATCGATGGGTGGAAACGGGAGGAGTAATCGAGTCGCGAGAGATTGCTCGAACGCGGACGCGTTCCTTCGCGTTATCATCGTTCTCTGTTATATTATAGAGACAGACGTGTGCGAGACGATGATAGAGAAGAAAACATTCAAAAGTTTCACCGCAAGATTCCAATACAAAACGCTCGTGTCGCATACCTTCCAAGCGGCACCGCAAATAAATATCTTCCATTTTCCTCCGCGGTGCACAGACTCCGTGACGTGGCTCGAACAGGTGATCTCGCGAAGCTCACCGAGCTAGCTGCAAAGGGTCGAAGGGTAAATCCTCGCACCTTCGTTCCGCGAGAGCAAATGCTTCGCGTCTCGTTTAACGTCTCGACCACCTCGAGGCTCGCCGAATAAAAATGACACCTGTCCAAGGTGGTCGTAGCCGTTGGTGGAATCCGTTTCCCCGTCGATCGTCCGGCTCTTAAAATTGTTCAAACGAAAGGACGCAAGGTGATTCGAGCGGCGTTGGGAAGAGTGATAGGTCGGTCCAGGGTGAGCCAAAGGATTAATAGGCGAAGATCCGCGTGCTCTAGGTGAAAGATGCTGCGTGTTTGCGTAGAAAGAGAGGGGCGAGGACGCCAGAGAAGAAGAAGAAGAAGAAGAAGAAGAGGACGACGAAGAAGAAGAAGAAGAAGACGAAGACGAGGAGGAACGAGGGGGACGAAGGATGAGAAGGAGAGAGGAGAAGGTGATGGCGAAGCCTCGAAGGATGGTTGGAGTGGGCAAGACAGAAGAGCGAACGGAGGACATCGAACTGAAATGGCCTCTGGGAGCGGATTCCAGTATTCCACTCTCGCTACCTTAGGCCATCCTCTCTTCCTTCTCTCTTCCTCTCCGACTGCCTCGTTCTGCCGCCATCTGTACGTCCGTTCTCCTTCCTGCTCTCCTGCGCCCTTTCCTCCTACCACGTCGTCATCGTCGTCGTCGTCGTCGTCGTCGTCGTCGTCGTCGTCGCCGTCCTCCATTCCCCTCTCTAACCCTCCGCGGGCCCTTCGCGGTGTCTCATCCCTCTCGTCGGACGCGCAGCATCCTCCTTCGGACTGCGAGTCTTTTTATTTCGCTCCCCGCATTCTTGAGTTTCCGCTCGCCGGCAGCGCGACGGACTTTCCTGCGCGCCGCGAATGAGTCTATCGTGCCAGCTCGGGCCGACCGTTTAAAAATCCGACGATTTTTCTCTCTGCTCGCGGGCTCCCTCTCACCTCGAGCCCGTTTCGAAAGGAATCTCCATAGAGGATAAACTTTTTATCGGCATTAGCGCGTTCCCGCCAAGGCGGCCGACCGCGTTACGTAAGAATATTCGAAAATTCCTTCCGTTTATTAGTACGTCTGCGTTTACTTTATCGCGGGGAGCGGACGTGTACCGCGACGCGTACACACGGCAGGTAGGAGAAGGCCCGGGGGCCACCTGTCCGCGCGCGACTCGGGCCCACCTTTATTTCGTCCCCCGCATTCTTCTGTTTCCGTTCGCCGCGCCGGCAACTCGGATTTCCTTTGTACCCCGCTGCGATCCAACGGCCGGAGGGAAAGAAGGTGGCGAGAGGCGCGGTTCTCTCACGACCTTCGATTTTTCGTGCGCTCCTCGAACCTTGCCGGACGTACGTACGGCGTATGTGAAATTTTAAGATCCTCCGCGATGGAGGAGGCCGCGCCGCGGTTCTGCTCGGCTTGCCACCCAGAGAAGGTTATGAAACGTGTTAATTTCGTCGATAGTGTTTATATTCGACGAGGGGCTGTCTTGCTTTAATCGTTGAAATTACGTAGAATCGAGTGCTCTGAAAATATTGATCGAATAGTAGATCTCGCGATCTTCGAATGGTACGATGATGCTTCGAAATATCGCGCGCGAAAGGAAATTTATTAAGTTACTTTGGAAGGTGGAGGATACAGGATATATGATAAAATGGAGATTTTAGGTTCTGTTTTGTCAGTACGTTAACTGTATTACGTCGAGTTCCAGGGTTTCAGGGTTAAGAAATACGACTGCGTCGTTTAAGGAGAGACTCGACGGTCCTTTTGCCCGCGATTTCCTTAAATCGCGTGCCATTGCCTCCGCTAAGCCGAACCCTCTTTCTGGCTCCATGGGCCGCGGAATGTGCCGCTGTTGGAAAAAAAAACGCCCGGAAGTGAACGCGGTCCGGAAGACGCGCGTAAATTTTTTTTTATCGCATCGCCATTACTCGCTGAATTACAGACAGCGTTGGCACGCGAACCACTGGCGAGCGTCAGCTTCCCCGAACAATGGTTCCTGTCCCATGGAAGAGGACTCAATGACCCTGAAAAGTCAGCTTAACTCGGTGCCGCCGGCGAAGCGTACCGGGGGGTGGGCTCGAAAAATTTCCAGCTCTCCTCGAGCACTCTCGACGTTTCCTAAGCCGATTTTCGGACGACCGATTCGCCGTTCGATCGAATGTGACTTGAAGGATTTTACAAAATTCTTTCCTCGTACCTGGAGATAACTCGTGACGTTGCATGCTGCTGTCTGAGAAGAGTTTTACCGAGGCTACTGTTATGACCCCTTTGTATTTTTAAAGGTTCTTACGAGTTACGTAACAATTTGTGAGATGAGTTCTTCACGGAGGAACTAAAACTCGTAGAAAGCGAGAAGCAAAAGTTAACCCTCTATGGACTGAAACTATTTTATTTGCTGATAGCTTGCAAGGCATTAACTTTGATAGTTCCGGTTACTAAATGCTGTCAACAATATTATTATTGGCTATCTTCCAGACGTTTCGTAATACGGCGTATTCGTCATCTCGTAAAAAAATAAAAATTGCTTGGTAAAGTGTGGATATATTAATTGTTACCTGAAAGTTACACGGGCTTATAGAGGGTTGAAAGTTCTCCAGCAATGTAAAAAGTCAGCCGTTAACGAGATGAAGGATAAATCGAAATGGAATTTGTGCTCTCTGCCCCCCTCGTCGCTTCCAGCCGAATCAAAGTTCCAGTCGACGGGGCGTGAGTCGAACAGTGACTCGAGGATAATCGTGATCGACGTTGTCGAGGTTGATTCGACTCACCCCCTGCTTCGGATCGAGTCTGTCGCGTTCCATTTTTAATGTTCGACACGGAACGGGCGCCGAATTAATCCGGATGACGGATGCGAAGCGATCCTCGACCGTTTATAGGCTCGATTTCGCCAATCGCCGTTTCCTAAACGACGAACCATCTGCTGTTGGGGGTGCGCACCTTTCAGAACTTGTGGCACGAAATTTCGATCGAATCACCGACGTGTGTTCGCTCGAACTTTAAGCGTTCGATTAGTCCCGTAAACCCGAGGAACTGTCGCGAACATAAACGTAGAAGCAATTCGGATGCGTCCAATTCGAAGAATACGAATGCGCGTGGGGGTCATATGAATTCCGGATCTGAAAAACAGCGGGGAAGTCACGTTTGGATCGTAAATCTGGTCCGCCGGGCAATCCACGAGCGGGTGGAGTTCCGCGGCGCATTTATGCAACTTTTATTGCCTCGAAGCCGCGATAAAATGTAAATAACTTTCGGAGACACCGAAATACGGAACAGAATCGTCGAACGTACGCGCTAAGAACCGCCGGCTAATCATTTATTTGCAACAACTTCGCGCATGACTTCGCGTGTCCAAGGGTGCCACTTACGAAATTCCACCGGCGGCGGCCACCTTTTTTCCTCTCCGAGTCAAAGTGGCCGTGGTGAAACGAGAGAGGGAGAGAGAGAAAAAAAGAAAAAAAAAGGGAAAAGAGAGAAAGAAGTGCGCGCAAAATTGAAAAGGGTACAATCAGCACCGTTCGGAAGCAGGTTTCGGGCTTGGAATCGCGGCGGAAAGTAAACGGCGAGCCCTTTAATCCGGTGGCTCGTTAACGCGGGGCCCCCGATCGAAACTCTAATTTGCGAGCGGCGCAAAGAAAACAGAGCGGTCGGATAAGACGGTGGAAAGGGAGCGGAGGAGATAAGCGCGAGCCAAACGAGCCAACTCCTCGAGGACTTAATAGGGAAAACGGAAACGTATTCCGGGTGAACGAAGGCGGCTCGATAATCGCGGGGCAAAAGACCCGCGTTCACCCGCGGTCGAAAAGGGCAGCGACTCCCGGGATTTTATTGCGCGCCTAGCCTAGCTCGCGGCGCGTTACTTCTCGAAAGTAGCGTGCCGCGTTTCCAGGAATTCCACCGTTAGTCCGGCCATTACCATTCGCTACATGTCGGGGGTCACATTTTAGCGTGTTTACGGCACTTTTCGAGGAAACTGTTACTTCAAGCCCTGTCCTCGCGACGCGATGGGCAAACACACTCGAGTACCCGCGGCACGCTTTCGTTACCTCGACCGCTTTCGCGACGCTGGGAAAATGGCCGCGATTCCAAGGCTCCCTCGAACCTGGCGACGAATATCTCGAAAAGGTCGCTGCGAACGATACGTGAATTCGTCGCGGCTCGCGTCGACAGCGAGGATGGAACTGGCCACCCCTGATTATTGCGATGTATCTCTTATCTCTTCGATTATTTTACGGCTGGATAGGCCAGGAAACGAATGAAAGAGGAGAAGTTCAAAGTTGTTAACCCTTTGGTCGAGGGATCGTCAAAGGGACCGTTCGTTCGCGTTCCCGTACAGCTACGACGGTAGCCCCGTAGCCGTTTGAGCGACGCATCTTTTTACGGTTTACGGTGAAAAAGCTCGAACGAGCGGCGCGGGGTGTTCGTAAAAAATACACGGCCAACTACGAGAGGTTATTTACACTTAAATTAAAGTTCACGGAGCGTCTCGTAAATGGTGGCTCGGGTTGAGAAGCGTAAGTTCTGATGGAATACCAACGAGGTTCCGAATTCCACGGTTGAGAATATTGACACACAAAATATTTTCACGGAGAACGGAGCTTCTTTGAGGCAGCTTCAGATGTACGATGTCCGCGCCGGGGCACGGTTGAAATTATACAAACTAAAGGCATCGGTATGCGGAAAATATCGAAAATAGAAATTAGAAAGTTAATAGTCTAATATATTCCGTTTGTACGACCGTTGCGCGCGGAACGTTCGAATGGCTGCAATGCCTAGTTACAAATTGATTAACAGCGATCATTGAATTACCATCTACCATTAAACGATACTAAATGCTGAAATATCGCCGCTAATTAGCCGCCTCGGAACATTGAAACGGTGTCGGCAATAAAACCTATTTCTGATATTTATATCGGCCGTAACTCACCTGCGGCGAATAGTTCTCTCTTATTTCTTTCTTTTTTTTTTTTCTTCCCGCGACGTTCCAATGACCGCAACGGGTGGTATTTAAAACGCGACGGCCGTGATGCGCGCGGCGAAGTTTCCCTGGACGAATGGCTCGTGAGTTTCTCTTTTTTATTTGACGACGAAACGGTTCGCGCGTCGCGGCTTCGAACAGGTGCCGCGCGTTCGCCACCGCGCAGAATTTAACCACGGCCGCCATTACGGGGGAGTCGCCGGCTCGAACCGGGCGTTTCAAACGGTTTTCACCGAACCCGCCAGTTCTTCCTTTTTACGACACGCTCTCGCTGGAATTCCCTTACGCAACGTACGAGATTTATATAATTGCCGACACGCAATCTTCTTATTATCGGATAGAAATCCAGTTCAACATTCCACACGGGGAAGAGCCCGCTGTATTCCTAATTGTTTTCGACCAGTAATAGTCCCAGCAACGACGTGCTTTGTACTTGTAAGAGCCACCGTTCCGCTCGAGTTAATAATATCGAAACTGTACACACACCAATGCTTTTGCTATGAATTTTGCAACAAGGTAGATTGGTTTCACGGTATGCGGGATAATTGATCTATCTTTTAGGAAAACGGTTCAGCTTTTAATACTTTTCGAGGAACATTTAGATAGTTTAAAGGCTCGAAGAGGAAACTTTTAGCAATTCGCGACAACAAAATTATTATACGGAACGAGATAATCAGCAAGTCTGCTGGAAACTAAAATTACTTAATAAACGAAATGCAGTTCCGCTTGAACGAAAGATCCACGGCTCGAGCAATAAAAATGTTGGAAAGCTTTTTCGGCGGCGTTCCTGTTCCCGTTTTAATTGCCGCGGTAGATATCGAAGAGCGGTCAGCAGATAAAGCGCGGCAGAACGCGGCCCGAGGAGTTTTTAACGAGCCCCGATTGTTGCTGCTCGTCGTCAGCGCGTGTATAAAGTGGAGCGGCAAGCGTTTCCTCGGTCGAGAGCACCTGATCGCAGCGGCTTCGTGTTGTACGGTGTCACGACACCCCGATCGTCTACCGATCAACGAGAATGGGCTCGCATTCCATCGCTGATCTTCGCCGTGTTGCGTTTAAGGCCCGTTTCACGGCGCTCGTCGGCCCGTTTCGGGTAATCCGTTCGGTCGAGCGGTTTCTCGCTAACAAAGTTGAGGAACATTCGAAGCATGTCAGAGCGAACGTAATTATCGCTCGATGAGTAACCGCATGATCGATTAACAAATTTATCCGACGCAACGTTCGCTCGTTCTCTCGCTGGTGATGTCTTAAATAATTTTTTTTAATCCCACTAAATAAACTTGGCCCCCCCCTCGAAAATATCATCGTAGCGGTTCGCTTTAACCGAATCCTTGCGTACGAACATTTTTGGTTTCTTTTCTGTCGAACAGCGCGTCGTACGACGCGTTCAAAACACACCAGGAGAGAACAGGGAAATGAATCGCGTCACGGGCGATACGATTCGAGAAACCGTAGAGAACTTCCGGTGTGCAGTCATCCGAACGCGAGGTTGCATCGAAACGGCAGCGAACTTTGAAAGAAGCGGAGGCGGTGTCGCGAAAAAGGCCCCGGACTCGCGGCAGGAGCGAACGATCGCGAGCGAGAAACAGAGAGAAAGAGAGAGACAGAGAGACACAGAGTGAGATGGAAAGAGAGAGAGAGAGAGAGAGAGGGGGAGAAAAAGAGAGAGCGCGCGAAGCGATTGCGCGCAATAAGGCTTCGCGTTTCGTGGCAGACACCGTGGCTAACGGATGTGCCGTTACGGGGCCGCATTCCACGGAGCCACGCATGCGCGACGCGACACATTCCATTGTCTTTTACATTCTTGCCGGCCGTTTCTCTCCTCCTTGGTATTCTTAGCACGCTCACCCGCCAACAACCGCCCCTGGCGCAACGGCGTAGACCACGGAGGGCCTTATCCTGCCATGTTCCTCGCCCTTTTCTGCCCCCACCACCGACCCCCATCGTCCTCGCTGCCGCCACCACCACCGCCGCCTCCCATTTTCCCCTCCGACGGTGTTCGTTCCTCGTTCTTCCTCGTCCTCCTGCCGGTTCCAGCGTTCCCTTTTCGTCTCTTTGCATTCCACGCTTCTTCCTTCGCTCTTCGTATTTTTTTCGTCGTCTACCCGACTTCGCTCTTCTTGTTCAACGATCTTCGCGGCCGCTCTTCGCGAAGTCACTACCCTCCAACTGGTTCTCTTCACGGTCTTTGTCCTCCGCCATCTAGATCCAACGAGTCCGCTGGTTCTTGCGCCTTCCACCGCCGCGGTGCATCCCGTATTTTGACGTTGCTTATTTTAATTCGCGTCTGGTACGATCATCACGACCGCGGCCCCGCGCTGCCCCTCCCGCCGTCCGTCGTCCCGCCGTCACGACTCCGATCTTCGCAACTTCGTTCCCGCGGAACCAGTCTTCACGGACCCGATGTTTTCCTCCTCCCCATTCGCGCGCCCTTCGACGTCTTCGCTCGCCCGATCCGGCTATCGTTCGCTTCCACTTCAACGGACCCCGCACGACGAACTTCGCCTTCGGGTCCCCCTGCTTCCATGCACAACCCATGCGCGATATCCTCCTCTCCTTATTTCGACGTTCCACCGCGGTCGACAATCTCGATGCCACCCGCCACGAGCCCCCGAACCGAGAAGAAACGAGTCTGCTACCCAGCTAGAATCGTTAATGTCCCACTCGCGTTCTCCCGGTTAACCGCCTAATATCCCCGGCGAAATGAATGGTTCAATTAATACCTCGTTTCGTGGGACCACCGTGAACGCTGGGGCTCGACTCTTTCCACGGGCCTCCGACCGAGTCGATTAACGCTCTATCCGTGGAACAACTGAATTATAGAGCTCGTAAAAACGCCGGATCTCGCGTTTCTCTTATCTGAAATTAGGGGAGTTAGGAGAAATGAATAACAACGGGCGATAAGCTGGCTGCTCTAGCGCGTTGACTGACGTGCGTTCCTGGTATTTCTCTGTCCCGCGACACGAACGAGCGAATCGAGAGTATTCTCGAGGAGGATCCTACGATTCGCTCGCGACGCAGGTGGATTAAAATTCAAGTCGGTTTTTTTTTTCCAGCGGCGGAGTTTCTTGTATAAAATTTCGCTGAACGGCCACGGGAACGGGAAATACGTGCTCCGGAATAGCCGAAGCGTTCCACGATTCCAGAGGCGGAATTCCGTTCGGCTTGGTCTACGAACTGCGCAACAACCCGTGCGCTCCTCCGTGTTTCGTCTTCGCGATTACTCCACAGGCTACGTGACGAGATAAATAGTTGCACGCGCGTTAGCGCTGCTCCATGCGTGGCCGCGCACCGGCATCCGCGAGTAATGTTCCAGGAAATTACGAGCGCCGTGATATTCTATTAATTCGAATGTCTTCATAGGCGTGCCACCGCGTATCCGTTCTGCCGGCGTAACCGCGGAAACAAAAAGCGTGCCAGTCTTCTTCTGGGGGTTTCACCAACGGTTATTCAATCGTCTTCCTTTTAGAAACCGCCAGCTCTGACTCTTCTTCAACGTCTACTTGCAATTCATGCTAGCCAATACAGAGGCGAATGAAACTTTTAGGTTACGCATCGATTCGAGTAAAATAGGACGAAGATCGAGAGTACCATTTGATACTAGGATTCGAGGTCGACAAGGGAACAGTTGGCGTGCTAATTGGCAGCTAGCAAGATGGCACCTGCGGAGATCAACGCCTCGCGCATCCTCCGTTAACTGTATTCCCCGTGAAACGTGGCTCGTCTGAATCACACGCGCGTCTTCTGCGCAATAACGTATACAATGCATAATCCTTACATAATGGGGAGGTCGACTGGCCGTGGATCGAAACGATCGAGGCAGGATGCGTTAATGGCCCGACGTTGGCTCGCGTGAATCGACAGCCGTTTCCGGGATCCTTGCGCAAACCGCTCGAAGGTCGCTTTCCAGCGAGCCTCCAGTTTCGTCAGTCGCATCCTTCGCTTCGAAGATTCACCGTCGTTTTGTCGAAAAGCACGCGCGAACGAATCGCTCGTGAAAATGGAATTTCGTCGAGACTCGCGAGCTAGGCACGCGAGTGAAAATTAAACCTCGATGTCGCTCCTCTAATTGTTTACAAAATGATCGCAATCGACGAATCGTTTCCAGTATCACTGGCGTAAGAAGCGGTTTCGTTCGTCATAAGAATATTTCAGCCGTTGTTGTTCGAGGAGTCACACGGGTTTCGGCAGTTTCGTGTCCTTTTATGGACATCGACGCGGCGTGCAACCGGCTGGATCGACGCGCGTGGATTCGCCGTTCAGAAACCCGTGTGCACGAGCTTAACCCCGCGCTTTGTGAAATCGTAGCCACTTCTGACTCATCGCGTCGAGTTACGGGGGTATTAAAAAGAAATGAGCGCGCGAGAGTTTACGGGCTTATAAAGTAACGTTTAATCAACGAGGATCTCAAAATTAATCCCGTTGATAACAAGAATGCGGAAGTTTCGCAAGATCGACGCGTGCGAATTGTACAACGCGTCATAACGTTTCAATTTTTCGTTCAAACATCCACGAATCGATCAATTCGATCAAAAGAAGAGATCGTAGCCAATGACTCGACTGTCCTCGGTTCCACTTGCTCCTCCTTGCGCCGCCATATTGGAGAACGCGCGTGCGAGAATTTCCCTGCGAGACAATGCGGCTTATCGCGATCCTCGCTTTCGGTGGATCGAACAGCTGTGATGCGACGTCATCCAGGACCTTCCACCTTCGAACGCGCGATCGCATTGACCCGTTTCCAAGCGTTTCCCACGGAACTTTACCATCGAGGCGCCTCGATATCCCCGGCGCAGCCGTTGCAACAGCGTTCACCTCGATTGACGCGAGCCTCGAGACGATCGTTAAGCAAGCCGGGAGGAATTTTGACAGGCGACCTTTTACGGCGTTCCCGGCAGCGAGCGATCCCTCTGACCCCGCGTTCACGCGCGTAACCGAGTTGCGCGTATAAGCGTACGCGGCCTAAACCCACTTTATTAGGCGGTTGGAAAAGGCTGGCTGGCCCGAGTCCGCGTGAGTCAGCCTGATCTCGATTAGGCGAGCGACCGCGCCACGGCGAGCTTTTGCTTCGGACAGTCCGGCTCCAGCTTCGGGGGCACGGTCTCTCTGACTCACGTCGGAATCCTGGAGCGGCACAATGGCCTTTGCGCGCACGTACACGCGTGCTACGGGCTACGCGGCTGCCTCGAGAGAGAGAGAGAGAGAGAGAGAGAGAGAGAGAGAGAGAGAGAGAGAATTAATATAACGCATGGGCGTATTTACGTGTACCAGGCCAGCAGACTGGGCCCGCGTCGAGTACTTTCCTTGTCCGTACGGAACGCGCCGGTGTCTCTTCGTTTTTCAACACGACCGCGCAGCAAAAGTCAGCTCTGGATGCTTCGAATTTCGTGATTCGAGGCTCTCTTTGAGGGTGGATGCTTTTTGAGGCAAACTAATTTTTTTATGCGAACGCTAGCGCGTTGTTAACGTGTCCGCGTATATGTTGTATTCATGCTCAAATGGTCATTAACCCAAATAACCATTTACTTTTTAGTTGGAAGGACATGCTTTATTTTGCAATCCATATGTGTGTCGTTAATTAAAATTGTATCATTGATTTGGATAGAATTGTAATTGATAGTGAAATGGCAAAAATGAACAAAATTTTAAATAATTATGACACACTCGTGGATCGATCGCGGATTCTTCTGTTGACAGTTCTCCAGAGGACCGGAAGCGGGCCGCGAGTTCGTACCGCTTTCGAATCTGCTCCACGAACGGCCATTTCTGCGCACCGCGACGCGATCGAAATTCCCGCGGAAAACAAACGCGCGCGCGACCGAGCGAACGGCGTGCTCCTTTCTAGAGAAACGACTGGCCCGAATTCCAATCTTTAAAACGGCCTTGCGGGACTTGCGGATTTCCGCAAATGCGGCCGTGGACGCCGCTTCGTGGAAACATCGAACTCGATGCTCGCGGACGAGATCGAAGGTCCTCCTCTTCGTTCTCCAGGTGTCGATCAACGTCGCTCGATTTATTTTCAACCGACACAGCGTCTTGCGAGGCAGGGACACCTTAGCCGGCTAGAAAGTAGCCAAAACGGAGATGGAAGGAGGATAAATTTGGAGTTTGAACCCGGATGTTTGCGCGGCGAGTGATTGTTCGGTCTAATTGAGTTTTGTAGACCGATGTCACTGTCACCAACGCGCTCGAAGGTCCTGCATTCGATAGGGTGAATGGAGAACGGCTTTCGAACGTTGATTGGCCTCCGTGTCGGCTTCTCTTGGGAAACTTCTCTTAGGATCGCGGACATTTTTCACAGCAAAACGCTTGCCAAAATGCTCGATCACGTTTTGTTCCGATAGCATCGAGCGAGTAAGCAATGTCACCGCGATGGCGGTAGAACAGGTACGTAACGTGTCGTATGCACGGATTCGAAGAGCCTCGAAGTCTGTGTCGGGGCTAGTAAAAGATGTATGACGCAAAGGACGAATAATTGATCGAAATGCGCTCGGTTCCTATCGACTCGGCCTCTAGCTGGTACAGAGGCTAGGACGAATGCCAAGTATGTTACCAATAACGCGTTATTTGCTTCTTACGTTCATGGACGGCGACGGAGTGCTGCCTCTCCAAGGTTCAACCGATTCCGCTCGTTCGAATGTAAATCCTCGAAGAGTAAATTTCGTTTCGCCGCGAACGCCAACGTAAACGTTAATAGTTTTATGTAACCTGTTAATGTATTTATAATTATAACGTAACAGAACATAATTTGAGTTGGCATGTCGCGAGTGAAACGCGTGCGAACAGACGGATGACACGAGCGATTTGACAGCAGCGAAATCTTGAAAATTATGTCACTTAATAAACATTTCCCAGTTCATTTGTACAAATATCTTAACATTAACGTCGCATGACACTGTTCCAAGATACACACGGAATTAACGCGAATACATAGTTCAACCGTCGTTGGCAATAATACAGATGAGACTCAATAGAACGATCATAGTTCCCCCTCGAAACGTATAATCCATGACGTTTCGCGAGCGAAAATACCCGTATCATCGAGCGGCGTGCTCTTTATCGGGCCGGTTCGAACGTTTGGAGAACAAATAACGCACGAGTGTCGATCGAATTCCCATATATTTCATCCCTGGTCCTCGACGCTAATCTTCGCCCTCTATCCCGGGAGAAAACGAAACGGGCTTTGAAAAAACAAAAAAAAAATACGAGCACGCGACGGAATATTTCGATAAATCATCGAGCAGAGCTGTGAGAGTTGATTTCCGCGTGAAATCTTTGTCTACCGACAATTTATAAAGTTAAACTGGACTTTCTCTCTCTCTCTCTCTCTCTCTCTCCCTTTCTGTTGGTTCTGCTCGAGTTTGGAGCCGACCGAGCATTGGCAAATAGTCGTCTCGCAGACGCACGCAAGATATTTATCTCGCCCGGGGAGAAAGTGTACCACATAGAGGCCACCGCGTGGCGGTGAATAGATTCTTGCAGTTTCATAACTTAGTGACCGACATTCCGTGGAATTGCACCACTAATAATGGCTATGACATCATTGGCCTGTAATTGACTCCGTGGATTGGAAACATTAGGTTTCACCGATGGGCGCGCGACGACTTCTGTTATGGTTGCACCCGGCTTGTAAAACTAGGGCAAGCGGCATTGGTGTCTCCTCGTTCTCCCGCCCGTTTCTCAATTGCATAAGCTTCAACTTCGCGTCGAACGAAGGCTATCGAAAATATTGATCATCTGGGACGTGAGATCACCTATTTGGACATCGGCGAAATGCTAATTTCGCGGCAGAAACGGATGCACGTCGCGCGGCTCTGTTCGACGGTGAGTTCCAGGATAAGAGAAGGAACGATCGGTTTCGAACTGGGTCGTTCCGTTTAGACGCGCGACAGGAATATTTTCTTCGACTACCGTGATCGAGAAAGGTCCTTCGCGAATAATTTAGCGTCTTTCACTCGCTCGCAAAGGTTCCGTTGCGTAAACCGCCAACCAAATATGACACGGTGCTTCTCCGCAGGATAAGTTCGGAGAACCTGCAGGAGAAAACGAACACTCGAGGCGAGACGTTGGTTTTGCGGTAAATAATACCGAGCAACCTGTCGAAGCGGCGGTTTCGTCTCGCGCAGTCTATGTATTTCATTACTATTCGGCACACGATATCGCTGGCAGCCCTTCCAAGAAAATTCGCGAAACCTGGTCCAAGGACAGAGTAGCGTCCTCCGACGATTTATACTCGCTCCAGTTACAATTTCGTCCAATTACGACTCGAGCTGCCTCGAGAATACCGAGATCGTCTTGTGTCGCAAGCGTCGCACGGGGTTCCCGTCGAGAATATCGCGTATCAGCGTCCCGATCGGAGCTAGTGGATCCCAGGAGGGTTCACGGGACCGTCCTGGAGGCTGGCAACGGCCGAATCGCTGGCGATTAATCGATACGGATCCACTGGCATCGTCCCACGTTCTTTTGTAACATCTTCATACACGGCAACCGCTAACGAACCGGATACCGTTAGATTTCCAAGAGCAACGAGTGGTTCCTGGAAGATACGGATCTCGACAGGAAAGGTCGATCCGTGTATACTATTAGCGGCCGGCTAATAGCCTTTCTAATACCTACGGACGGTCCCACCATGGGCGATCGGTCGATGGGAAAACAGAGCGGACGCTTTTAATGGGCGCAGGGTAATTCCGTCCCGACAATGGCGAGCTGTTGAAACGCACGTGCGTGTATACATACGCGGTATTTTGAAAGTCGGCCCGACCGCGGAATTCACTTTCGCTGGCGTCGGTTCGCACGCTCGCTCGCTCGCTCGCCGCCCTCTTTTTGTCAACCGCCTCTCGATCGGGGTCCGCGCGAACGGGACACGCGAAATCCCACCGATCCCCCTCGAATCGAATCCACGCTGCGAACTGTTCGTCTCTCCGTTGCGACGAGAAAGATCGATTTTTTCAAGTAATCGCGCGAGCACCCAAGTGTCGTAGCCGCGACTTCGTTCGCCAGCGAGAAAGGGTGCGCACGGTACCGCGCTTGTCTCGCGCGAGCGCAACCGCGTACAGCTGCGCAATTTTTCCAACGGAAAAATAACATAGTTGCGCGCGTAAATGAAATCCTTTCGTCATCCTGAAAAATATTTACCGCCGCTATAACAAGAAAATAGATCTCTAAAAATATAAATCGTCGATGAATTATTCATACCCCCACCAGAGTATTTGTTTCTAATTGTAAACAGGAAATACTAGCCGAGCTAGTTTTTTTTTTTCTATGAATCATCTGTGCGAACTGGGTTAGTCAGCGCCACGAAGTTATGATCAACAATTTATTTGCGTAGATAGGACGAACGCGTGGGTGGCTCTGAAATTAGACGGCGAGGCGAAACTTCCTTAAAACCAGCCCTAACGCGGCGGAATAAACGAGGCAGGATGAAATATTTGGCGGGTGGGGGGGACTGCGAGACGTTCTCTCACCGAAAAGAGGACACCGTTCGGTGTTTGATCGACGTCATTGGATTTAATCCTGCCGCGATACATCACGCGGATAGAGGGCAACGTCGATTCCGGCGCCTTGAAAGAATCGGCAGATTCCGCTTTCGAAGTTGACTTTGATAGATTTCTTGGCCGCGGTCCCTCCGTCCGCTAGCAACGTTCGTGGCCGGCGTAATTAGTTTCACTGACAGGTGTATTAAGAGATGAATATCGGCGCGGAACGTTCGACCTTAGTATTTCCAGAATTAGACGAATCGATGCGGCGCACCGTCTCGTAACGAGGACGTAATCTATAAATAATGCACGAAAGCCGATCGAACGGTCTTATCTCGATGATCCTTATCCGTAGAGTCGGTCTGTCGCGGTTTTTATTCGCCCAACACTCCGCGCGATTACCGATCGGTACGCGGTGTCTTCGTAATAACTGGCCATTAGCCAATTAGGCAAATCGAAACTCAATTTGCTGCCATGAAAGTACCAGCTATCGATTCATCTCCCTTACTGATTAAATCGCCATAATCATTTTAATTAAAGCGATACGTCCGACCGATTGCTCTTAACGAACCGCGCGAATAGGGACCCAGCGGGCTTCATTAATATTTTTCCGTCCACGGCTGGGAATAGAAAGCGAGTATAATTGATCGCCAAGCGTTTTACGTCTCGATATCGTATGCAACGGTTCTGAATCGGTTTTACATAAGTTCGTACGGCGCGAGCGTTACCGACGTCATTCAGCTACGATGTCAACAATGTCGATCTTTGATACAGAACTGAAATTCGTAAAAAGAGAATGCTATGTATAATCGAGAAAACCGAGTAACGATCGACTCTGCTGTTTAACTTAATTTTCGATCATTTTCTCGCGAAGCGACGCTGGACAGAAGGGGTTGAAAATGGCGCGAGGACACGGCGAAACGGTGCGACAAGCGAGTGGCAATTCGCGAGAAGTATTTGAGGGAAAAAAAACGGGGAAAAATAAATCCGACGAAATCGATGTAAGCCGTAAAGGTAGGTGAAAAGCGGTTACGGTGTTTACGGCATTTTTTTTACAGCGCGCGATAAAAATGGCGGACAGCGTGGCCGGTTCGCGGGCGATAAAAGATTATTAGCCTTGGATTCCAGCGGAAAATTGCGAGCGTTGTTACAGCGCTGGGCTCGATTCGAATCAGGAAGCAAAATACCTCGATAAATCTCGATCCTCGCCGCTGGGAGATCCGTGGCTTTCGAGCTGCAACGTATGCGACGCGGGAAGTAAACTCGCCCGGAAGTTTGCCCGGAAAAATCGACGTTCTGCCATCGAATTCTCTCCTTTTTTTTCTTCTTCTTCTTTTTGGTCGAAGGATATTTCATTTCTGTCGCGTTAGGCAAAAGACAGTGAGGAATCCGTGGTGAAGGGGGTTGAAGGGTGGTCAACTCCGTAAATAAGAGTCCGCAGGAGATTCCGTTATTATTTACGAGCCATTTTGAAAGCATTAAATAACAAGCTCGTCTCTTTCGAGCCGGCGATATTTATAGCGTATCCTCTAGCGCGTAAACCCGTGTCCTCGCGTTCGAATAATATTTAGTGGCGGGGGCGATCGTTCATTTCGTTCAATAACGGCCGATTTATCGTCCGGCTTTATTAAACGCCCGCTATCACCACCCTGGCCTCTTCTTTCCACGAGGGTAGCTCGGAGACCGTGAATGGGCCGTCTTAGAGGTCTTTCATTAGGAAATATGAAGAATCGCGAGCCAAGTGGCGCTTCGAAACCGGAATATTTCAGTTTCCTATGAAAAAAAATTAGGTTAAGGGTGCAATGTTATCCCACGATGCGAATATTCTCTTAGTTCCGTTCGACGAAGATTACGCGAACGATCGTCACAGAGATCGTCCCGATTAAGAGCTGAAAATTCGAGCGTTTAACCAAGTATTGAAATTGAAAAGGTTGCATTGAAAAAAAGGGCGAACGGTCGTTCAAAGTGAAAGTTTCTGTGCAAAAAAGATCGTCACCCGAAAGCTCTCCGGGCAATGTCTCAAAGGCAGCACTTTCAAAGGTCGAACTTCGGCTTAAGGATTTACCCCTTTCGGAACCTCTGTCCACCGTTGGAATAAGCTCTGTTTAGCAGGGAATTCCGGCAAAGTCGGGAAAGGACATTCTTCGATAAGAACTGCAGTCGAATGATTCTGGATCTCGAAAGGGTTGTACTTCGAGCGGCTTCGTTCAGTCGCACCCTTCGCTCGATGGGATCCAGTGAATCCTTTCGAAGCTTAAAATCTCTCGTCCGTACACTTTGACAAAAGCGTACGAATTTTTTACTTAAAAAAAGGACACCTTTTGGGATTGCGCCACTTCGTTAATTAAATGCTGCCGAGGGAGAATCTGAATAGAGAAATAAAGAAAAAAGGAGCAATTTATTCGTCCGTATTAAAGGATAAAAGCTCTAAATGTAAAAGTATGAATGGTCGAAACAACGTTCACGGAATAAACGTTCCACGAGCGCGGCCTACAGAATTTCTGTGAATGAAAGAATGCGCATGGCACGAGAGCCCGAGTTGACGCCCTTATCGCAGCCATCGCCCCAATTAATTACATTAACGGACGGCCGCGAACGTGCACGTGAGCCTACTAATATTCCGCTATAAATCCCGCGACCGCGTGGCGTATGAAGAGGCTCGACGGAAAGCGGAATTTACGATTCCATCGCGGAGCACGAAACCAGCTCGCGCGTACCGCATGACACAGTTTCGCCGCCCCACATTTCAGCCATTCTGCAAGCTCGCGGATCATTCACGAAAAAAAATAGGGGAGTGGAACGCCGTGGAAAAATGGGGACGAGAGTGGCGTGAACTTCTTTCGAAATTTCAATAACATCCCCGTTCAACCCTCCACCCACGTTTCCTCCGCGTATCACGCTCCGTTCTACCCTTTTCCCCACTGGCGAGGAAATTCGAACAGAAATTATTCCTGGTGGCTGCTGATTTGGTCGGACGAAAAGGTGAGAAGCTTAGAAGTCTAGCAAGGAACGAGGGTGTCCGTGGAACCGCTGACTCGACGTTTCAAGATCGACTAATTAAACAACCGCGCGATTAACTTTCGCGTCACGTCAGTCGTTCGTACGTCTTCCGTAGCGGTTGTCTACTCGCGTTCGCAGAGATGCGACACGGTATGAAGCGTGTAGGAGGAGGAGAAGGAAACCGGTCCGCGGCAGAGGAAGATTTTTTGGGCGCACGCCTCGCGCGTGGAATATTTCGCGGCGTATCTGATCCGCGTTGCAAAGCCTCGATGCGCGTCACGAAATCAGTGTCGCAATTAAATTCGCGTTGATAAGCATCTGTAGTATCTTATCGCGCGTACGCTATCATTGACGTTGCTCGCGTACGAGCATTATCAAACAATGCCCCGCGGAGGTGAGTGACAACACAAATGACACAGCTCGATTTTGAGAACATTTTTACGTCCGCGCGATAAAACTCGGTCGGGTTTGCTTGTTATTCGTATCCGTGGAACGTGTCGCAAGCTGAGAAACGACTACGTCGTTTCATCGTCGACTTTCCTCGTTCTGTCCTTGGAATATTCCAAATACTTTCCTCGAAATCAATAACGAAACGAGAAACAATTGAGAGGAAAACGAAGCGGTTCGAACGATCTGTGGTCGGATTTATCGGAACGGGTCATTTCTTTCTTTATTAAATCTGCTTCGTTAAACGAGGAGATGACTCGATGCCTCTAGAGTAGGATAGCGATTGCAATTCTAAATATTGCCGAGTGACTTTGGTACGACCATAGTCGAGGCTACGCGTAGATAAGTGTACCAGAACGTTAAATTATCGGTACTTGACTCCAAGGAAGCCTGTTAATAAATCTATACTTAAGAGCTGAACTAATTCGTATCCATCATTTTGTTGCTCCTTCTTTATTTTATCAGACGCTGTATATAATATATAACTTTTAATAAGTCTCAATTGGTAATTAACTATTTTCGAGAAACGCCCAGCTATTATTTACATTTTGAATGGTTAGTTTCATAATTAGGGACGCAGGGATTAAGGTTGCCTCAAAGATTACTTTGGAATTTGTAAGATTCGCACTTTTACGTATCATAAACATAAAAGCACTCAGATACTATCCACGAGGTCGCTTGACTTCGAGAACCTTAACCTCGATGGGTTTTCCCGTTATTGTACCCCCACAATTGGATAGAGCGACCTTCGCCACTCAGAGTACCAGATAGCAAACTGACTAAGTGCACAGTTGTCTCGTTATTTCGTACGTAAGAACGGGAATTTCGAAATAAGATAAGTGTCGATTAAAAGTGCCAATTATACGTGTACATCGACGGTTCAAATAAATCAAACCATCATCCTCAACGCTGAAACCGAGGTACCCACGAGGCGACAGAAGGAATGCAAACACAGGAATAGACCGATTATCACGAGAAAACTGTAATCGATCTCTTCCGCATCGCCCAAGGCTCAGCCTTGCCCCGAAATATAGGAGCGTCGAATTTGTAGTCAAATACACGCGAATTGCATTATAAAATTAGCCTCGAAGACGAAAACAAGAGGAACCTTTCGTTCGATCGTTTTTCATCCTGCCCAGATGCAACGAGGAGGCGCGTGCACGTGCTCGTGGCAATCGTCGGCCTCCAAAAACGGCGAGACGGGGCCACGAGCGCGGGATTGTCCCGAGGCACGCGCGTAAAAGCATCCCCCGTCCTAGACCTCGTAAACAACCCGGCTGGCAGTCAATAAGCGTGGGGCCTAGAGGCGTATCTCTAAATTTACGCGGCCGCGTGTTTATAACGCCGCTTCTAATTCCGTACGGCGTCTCGTCCGACCCGTAGACGGTTTTATTCGAGCCGGAAACGAAGGGGGCGCCCTCGGGATCACCGTGGCCCCTTGACCCGGCTGCTCCACTCGCCATCGGGACGCGGCGTTAACGATCGCGTTCACCAAAATTAGAACCACTTCCACGATAGTTCAGGCTCGAGTCAACCGCCGTCCTCCTGTTAATCGACGATATTCGAGCGACGAGGAGAGTCCTGTTGAGGCGACGCAGCTTGAGGACCTTCGCTATTTCGGTAGCAGTGGATACGGGATGGAATGCGGGGTTTTCGCGGAATTCCTCCCGTATGGTGGTTGGAAATAACTGTTTCCGGTGTATCGAAGTAACAAGCTTTTTTCTCTGCGAGAGTGCACGATTGATTCGAGGTAAACAAGCGAGGTTCCATTCTGTTTTTTGATTTTGTTTGGTCAATCGTATACCGTAAACAAAACGGAATCGTAGAATTTGATCTCTAGGCGAGGTTCGCAGTAAAAATAGACCATTCTGTCCGCGAATAACTTTCACTTTAGAATGTTGTCTCTCCCCGTGCGATCATCGTCCGTCTTCGGAGCTGCTATTATAATTATCGTTTTGCAATTCTTCATTCGTAAACAACCGATCATTATTCAACGCCTGCTTGCTTTATTTATACGAGGCGTTAAATATCAAAGGACTATGGCCCCCGCGAAGATGAATCGTCGCTACGAGAATTGCGCCGAGCGAATAAGAACCGCGATCCGTTTCAACCTTTTTACGCCGTTCTATTTAAAATTTCGACGCGCACGGATGTTGATCGATGAGCACCCTAATCTGGCTAACTTGGAAGGGTTGCGACGATTTATCAAACGCGTTGTCGCTGCGAACTATCCGCCAATAAAATATCGCGACCACGGGCGACGAAGTCGCGCCAATTCATGGCCCGATTGCCAATAATTCGGACTAATTAATCCCAGGAAGCGCAGTTTTTCTTCCGCGCGAACCATAAACCACTCGCTCTGCCGTTGTACAAATGACCGTCGAAACCCAGGGGATCCTACCTTTCTATGGATAACGGACCCTGCCAAAAAGGCCTCCGAGTGTCCTGGAACCAAGTCCTTTTACGGTTTGAAATTTCCTAATCAAGATCCAACGGTAATTCGAAGTTTCCAAACAAAATTTAGATAATTTGTGATGGAATAAAAGCTAGAACGCGAAAATAAATCATGTAACTTTCAATTCGAAACGGTACCTGAGTGTTTTCTGGTACATAAATGTTTATTGAATTAAGACGCCAAAGGTGCCAATAATGGCAGATTCTAAAGCAACCTTTAAAGTCCGAATTCTTGGATTTAGAAAAATTCAACCAATAAGAGAAAGCCAAGTAATAGTTGGTAGCTTTGAAAAATACCTAGCTATGGCATTCGTAGCGTAAACTTGGCTCTAACGACTTTATATAGCGACTGTTTCGCAACGCGGCACTATAATTACATTGCCACGAGGTAAAGTTCGCGTCGAGTCAACAATATTAGAAGAGAAGTATATTGGTCATTCGAATACGTTTCGAGTTACATTATCTTAGAGGCTGTTCGCGACGCTGTTTCGCTTCGGAGAGCGAAACAAACGGACGCACTAAAGATCGCGCAACGGCAATTTGTAACATTGTTCATAAAGCAATAACTTAAACCGCGGCCGGTCGACGAAACGGAATAACGGGACGAGCGACGATAATTCTCTCTGTCTCGCACCAGAAATGTTTATCCGGCAAGTTTAATAAGACGGGAGCTAACATTATTTCATCAACGATCGCCGGCTCGCCGCGTCGTAAATCGCGGCGGGCAATCGAAACGACAGGGATACCGGCGATAAAGCTGTCAAACGAATTCTGCACGATCCACGCGTGGCGTCGTCGTCCTCCGGCGCGCTTTCTATCGCCGGGGGATGCGGCGGAAGGAGATCCAGCGAGCCGAGCCGAGCCGAGCCGCGCTGGCCAGACACAATCGGCTGGTGGCTTCGTACAGGCGGCAGGCGAAAAGAAAAGCCGCGAGTACACACACACCAGCCGTTCTATTTATATAACGCGCTTACACGCCGATCTACATAAATAGCCGGCGGTATTATGCAACCGGCGAGGGACGCGGAACGCGGCCTCTTGTGCAACGCGGCCGCCGCGCGACGTCCTAACGATCTATCGCGCGGGAACGCGCGCGCCGTTCGATCCGCCTGGTATCTCGCCGACGCGCGAGTTCGACGAGCCGGTTTTCCGAAACCGGGTAGAGAATCTCTCGCAATCGTCGATCGAATTTGTCTCTGTGGGGGTTGCTGCGAGTGAGAGTGGTGTATGAGAGTTCGTTGAGCGTCGGTTGCCAGGGTAATTTCTTGGTAAATGCTAGGAATTACGAGTCTGGCTCGTCGTTCGTTTCGTGCAATGACGAGCTACCCTCGTTGTGTGACTAACGTCTCTGTCGAATATGATAATGGTTGATTTAGTTAAAAATCTCTGATGTATCGAGAGGTGTCGCGTGTGTCACGGGAATCAAATTAGAAGTGAGACTCCGTGGCAGTGTAAATAAGGCGGAATTCTTTTGCATCTATTAAAATGTGTTGAAAAGTAGCATATCCATGATATAATTTTATTTAGCGATACGTACGAGTTATAAGATAAAACATGCTTTTTTTTTTAATGAAAATTAAATAGTTGTTTGTAATAACTACGCGTGTAGTGGTGATAAAAATTTGTAAGAAAGTGCAACGTGAGAAAGCTTATGGATTTTACCATAAGTGTATTTCGATTTAGTTCGACTTCTAAAATCAGTTACTAGAATCTCTTCCACGATATAACTGAACAATCTTTACAGTGATGAGATTATTTGGAGCTTGCAAATGCTTGAATTTTTCTTCGCCAATGTGCGAGCAATGATTAGTTCGCGTGGGCCAAGTGTCTTTATAAAAACTGGACATTATCGACGGTCATAAAAGACACGAAGGCTCTGTGTGATTGCTCGCGCTATTGGCGACATGCCCTTTCTATCGGAACACATCCAAGTTCATAAAGACGAGCATGTATGCGTGAATGGGAGGGAAGATGAGTCTGAATGAAAGCCAACGCGAATAATTGCCTAGTCGCTTCGGATAAAAACGGAGCGAAACATTTTCCAGAGAAATTGGCTCTTCCTAACGGGGGAATGAATCAACTGCGCAAAGGGTAGCATCGAAAAATCTCGAAAAAAACTGGAGCGAAACCTGTTTTCCGTGTGTGCACTCACCGGCAAACGGATCACGTGAACGGTAGAAAAATCTCGACGTCTCTGCTTATCCGTGGCTCGATTAAATCATCGGGAAATCATCGCGTGAGTCACGCGCAGCGTTATTCATTGTTTACGTCTCGCGACAACTATCTACGGACGGGATTCTGAAAACCAACTGAGGCCTGCATTGCGTACTTTGATCGAGTAACGCGCGCTGACTGGATCGAATCGAGAGCAAACTCGATAAACGTAAATAAAATCGTCCGCAAAAGCGATTTATCTCGCGCCATTATTCACGCTGTTTACTTCGCTCCCACGATTCCTTTAACCGAACCGCGCGCTACTCGACGAACGTGAACCGCGAACTTTCGTATTTTAAATACGAAAAGTTATTCTGCGCGTTGCGAAACCGTGCACGATGATAATACGGAGCGACAGAGGCGAAGCAGCTGGTGGTGGTCGCACCTTCCGCATTCCTCGAGACCGTTCGCTTCTCTCGCGGCGCGCGATTCCATCCGAGGACGTTTTCCAGGGATAATCCTCGTATCGAGGCGAGCAAAGATCGTAATAAACGTACTACTAGCAGACACGTCCATACTCGAACTGTGACAAGTCCGGTTCGTTGGAAGGCTAACTCGAGCATACGCTGGCCTAGCTGGTGGACGCAATTGCGCGGCAGTGACGAAGGAGAATTCGCGATTGTTTGAGAACCAAGTCCGGAATAATTATAGAATTCTGACGTTGGAGGGAATCACGCAGGAGGGGACAGACGATTCGTTCATTAGCCAACGCGCACGGCGATGATAACGTGTATAAAGCATAGTGGAGTCCTTTGAGGCTGACTGGAGATCCGGGTGTACCCTTGGGATCCAGGAAATCGGCGGAGATACGGTTCGAAAAATTTCGACGGCTGCCGAAGCGTTCGAGAAATATTTGCAGAGCACACCGAGTTCCCTCGATCCCAATGGCGTACGCCGGCTGACTTTGGAATGTTGACACCGATGTTGGGTCGATGAATCTTGCTCACTCGGAGTTGATACATGGGTGCACGCGTATGGGTGTCCGGCGCACCTGATTTTCGGTTTACACTGCGACACGAACGTGTCGTGCACTCGATACGGAAGAACGATGACGGTATTAATCATCGAATGTCAATATTGAATTTTTTTTTTATGGAACGCCGATGTACTTTGTTGCACAGATAATTAGTAACAGAGTGGACATGGAACTTGAATGAACGGTAAATAATTTCGACATACCACGTTGTCAAACGCTAACAGCAAAAAATCCAGTCGAGATTTGTTAGTCGACTCTTAAAATAACTCTCCGTGTACCTATCTCTCGACTGTATACCAACAAAAGAGTCTATAATAGAACATTCCAATCTTCTGATCGTAACTGTGCCGTATCTGCGGTAATAAGACAAGGACCGCGATTTCTAAGTAGAATACGACGAACCCTGGACTATGTCCCCTCGTCTTTCGCGAAATTGGAAAGAAATGAATCGCAAGGGACGACGCGAAAGAAGAGGCGGCGAGAGAGCGGTCGCGCCAATGCGCAACAGCTTGTTCGCGGCGGCTAAGCACACAGAAGGGACAAGGCGCGTCGTGACGCGCGCTTCCGTGCACCAGCGGCGATATTCGCCTTCCGGTGGAAATAAAAACGTTGATCCCACGGGCGGGCGCGTCTCTGCCGATTGCGAGCGCCGTTTCCATGAATGAAACGCGACGAGCGTGCAGTTTACACGACCGCGGGCCTTTTATCAGCTGCAACGAGCTGAACGCGGCGTCCGTGTCTCGGAGTCGGCCCCGATAACACCTACCATACGACGTTATCGCGTACCGCCCGTAGAGCCAGCTGGCGTGCTCTCGCTACTTCCGCTCTGCCGTCATATTTCCGCGCCCACTTCAGGAATGTTTGGACTTCTGTGCCACTGAGATCATCCTTTTCGTGGAATTCGGTGACTGGCGTTCAACCGTCTGCTGTCCAACGTTAGAGATATCCATTTGTTTCTCCCCATCGCGATCGTCTACCAACGAAGTGAAAATTCGCAAGACGGTTAGCGAACACGATTCAAAACGAATTTGTATCGAGAGCGGCGGAATTAAGAATAATCCGCGAATTAGAAAAGAACCACGGTGATTTAATCGAGGAGATTCCAAAGCAGAAACGGGAACGAGGCGTTCTTTCTGGTTTGTTTTCTGTTTCCTCTGAGGCGAGCGATTAACATTCCTCGCCGGATGCCTCCTTTATTGCCGCTGCTTAAACCAGCCTGAATAGCTGATTTAAGAAGAAGAAGAAGCGGACGGTTACCGCATTGTAAGCGATTCGTGAGAGATACCTTTGGCAAAGGAGAACAGCGATCGATACCGATGCGAACGTTATCATTCGACGATTATTCCCGGAAAAAACGCTTCGCGTTACCTCTCTGACGGTATCGAGATCGTTGCTCTGAAAACGATTACAACAAAGCGTCGATTATACCGCTACTGTTTACCCATTTGCAAGATACCAGCTACGCTTTCGTGTATAAAGCACGCAACAACACGCGTAAGCAAAGATAATAGAAACGAATTTCCTCGAAATGTAGCAAGCAAACAGCTGATTCAAGTACATAGCTCGCGTTTCACTAGATTCGTCACAATCTACTGTCGCTGTTTGGTCCATCGCTTGTGGGACTCGTAACGCGGTTGCGCTTGCATCCCACGCTGAACTTTCCATTCAAGAAATTCTTGAAATTCTTATTGTAAAACGACGAATGTATATTTGTACTGCAAACTTCTTAAAAATGAAATTTCTTGCTTTGTCGTCTTATACATCTTAAACTGTACAGACCATAATTATCTTTTCTTAATAATTATGGTCTTTATGTTATCGTAAAAATTGTAAGATATACGCTTGAACGGAAGGATTCGAAAAATCGACGCGAAACGTGCAAAGTACCTGTGTCCATCGAAAAACGTTCGATCCAACGAAGAGGTGATTCGCATTTGATTCGACGCGCGGAAGTGTTCCGCTGGGCTCGACAGAGGTACCCAGCCTCGCGTTCCGGAAGCTGTCAGTCGAACATTTACACGGTAATAACAAAATCACTCCCTCGTTCCATCGAACGATTGCTCAATCGGTATTCCGGGCTCGCTGCACCGGCAGACTCTCGAGGAGCACCGCGGATGGTTTCGCATCAGAGGTTTATTTTCTACTCGCCGGCGTCATCCGACGCGGTGGGCGTCGTGGAACGAATTCACGCGCGACGACATCATCGCGGCTCGTACGCGTAATCGCCTCTAATAAGCGATTCCCGCACGACACGCGTTTTCACCGCTGTTTACGACGTGCACGCGCGCCGCTGCAACAAGCGTTCTTGACCTAGACCGAAACGGGAACGCGAAAACACACAACAGTTATGTCCATCGATGCGAACGCCGACGATCGCGCGTCGGCTGAGAACGTCACGCTGGCCTAGCTTCTTCGTTTTCATTCCGAACGCGTACCTCGACTGGAGGTTATGTTAATGCCTCTACCAGCCGATCGTTAGACGTCTCACGTCAGAGTGCATCATACAGAAGAAATATATGCGTCTGTCTGCATCTTCGAAACTAATGTCTTATTGGACCATCGATGGGCTACAAATGTTCGCGCGTTTATTTGGACATATTCGAGTGCCTGGTGAATCTGTGAAAATTATCCAAAGGAACCTGTAGATTCCCAAAAAATGAATATTCCTGAACTTTTCCTTCATTCAAAAGGTTACGATGATGCATCAGATTCCGAGGACTACGAGAGAGTATAAAATGTTCGCGATCGCAAGGATACATAAGTCGTGGCGTGAATTGATCCGTTCGACAGGTATATTTGCGAAGCAAAGATGAAGAATGCAAATTCGACGCGGTCGTGATTGTCATTCCTAGTAGTAGCAGAAGTTCGCGGTACTCTAAAAGCGAGGATGGTTCCCAGGTTTCCCCTGCCGCTACGCGGCTGTTTAACCAATAAAACCGATGGATTCCAAGGCGCATAGGCGAGCTTGTAAACGCGCGTCGCGTCGAAAACGTAAATCGAACCTGGCCAATCGTTCCCCTGCACCCCGGGTGGCTGACTATATTTAGCGAGCGAAACAGCTGAATTCGACGAACACGCTGAACGAGAAATGATCGATTTCGCGTAAATAACCGCGCGAACACGGTCACGGTTCGAAATCTGCGTTGGTAAAGAGCCGTCGTCGATCATGGTCAAGTTCCGCGACGTTGAAAACACGGGGCCGGTGAAAAATCGCGGCGGAGGCACGCGGCGGCGGTCCCCATCAATATTTACCGTGGGCGGAATTTCGTTTTCTAGAATTCGAAAGCGTACGCTCTTCTCGCGGCCCACCCCCACGGAAGGCACTCTGACATTTCACGTTCCGCTGATACGTTATTGCGCAAACAGCCACTGGGCACCGTACCAAGTCGCATGACTAAAGCGTCCACGAGTCAATGGATCGGCCAAAAATATAGATCCCTCCAGACGAGCCGCTCTTTAATAGGGAAACGCGGCCGCCCCGTTCCGCGAACGTTCCACGCTGCATTTTCGCTGCAACGAGCACACTTCGCGCTCGATGCTGAGCCACAAATCGTACTTTAATATCGTTCTAGGAATTACGACAAAAATTAGCATACTACAATCTTTTGAAAATTGAAAAAAACCTATCAGAGTTTGAATGGTACATAGAAATTATTACATACACACTTTTATTAAACATATCACTTGAATTTTTTTCTATTATCTCATCGAGTAGGTAGATACGCAAACAGAAACCCTTTATCAATCATTAGCTTTGATCGTAACAAATCGTTTGACAAACTGTAAGAACTAACGGATAAGAAACACCCCTATATATAATGCTCGATGCTGAGCCGCAAATCATACTTGAATATTGTTCTAGAAATTACGAAAAAAATTGACATACTACACTCTTTCACTAATTGAAAAAAACCTATCAGAGTTTGACTCGTACATAAAAATGATTACATACACACTTTTATTAAACATATCACTTGAATTTTTTTCTATTATCTCATCGAGTAGGTAGATACGCAAACAGAAACCCTTTATCAATCATTAGCTTTGATCGTAACAAATCGTTTGACAAACTGTAAGAACTAACGGATAAGAAACACCCCTATATATAATGCTCGATGCTGAGCCGCAAATCATACTTGAATATTGTTCTAGAAATTACGAAAAAAATTGACATACTACACTCTTTCACTAATTGAAAAAAACCTATCAGAGTTTGACTCGTACATAAAAATGATTACATACACACTTTTATTAAACATATCATTTGAATTTTTTTCTATTATCTCATCGAGTAGGTAGATACGCAAACAGAAACCCTTTATCAATAATTAGCTTTGATCGTAACAAATCCTTTGACAACTGTAAGAACTAGCGGATAAGAAACACCCCTATGTATAATGCGCACCCTTGTTTCGCGTCGAAGCTTATACTGTCAGGCGTATTTGACACCTGCATACATACATCGGTTCGCGTAAACATTACTCGGCTACACAAGCGAGCCGTTTGATACGGGTAACGATCATTTCGTCGCGATACGAATTGCCTGAAAACTCGGTGTACCTACCGATTTGCGCGACTGGCAACCGTGCGATTACCTGGAATCCCCGTACGAGCAACTGCGCGCAAAAGGTGCAAACTCGTTACGCACGTTCACGCGCTGGCAGGCAGATAAGCTTCCGGGAACAACGGGTGGCCATCGATGGTTCGCCTATTTACCCTCGCGTACGTCCGTCGATACCGCCATTTTTTCCCCTCTGCAGGCTCTACCCTCTAACTGCGCAGCCATCGAGAACTTTCACCGGAAATCGACGTTATTGTATACTTTTCACGCGATTCTCTGACGTGATTTTGCGCGCACGCAAACAGAAAATTTGATTTCTTTTCGATAGACAAACAGAGCCAACGTTGGCGCGAAGTTTCTTCGAATTTCTCTAATCTTCACGTGAAATCAAATTTATATTCTTTCCTAAATAAATATACGAGATACCATTTAAATTTGACTGAACGAACAAGAATGAATGCTTGTGAGGTAATTGAAAATTGCTGTTTCCTCGAACTAATTGAAATTTAGCGAGCACTTTGTATGCAAAGTCTCAAAGACTTTTCCGATTACTGAGACCCCGTGTACGTTGAGAAAAATGACGGGACAGGTGTACCAAGAAAGATGCGCGCAAACACCGAATCTTCCCAGTAGAAACGTGACATTCCAGCCGGTGGACACGGTGCACGATCGTTCCCGCGAAAAAGTTCTCCTTCGCGGGCATTCTTTCGCGCGTCCGTTCCCGGTAGCGCTGGCCGCGTGCTCCAGCATTCGACAGGCTGGCTTCGTCCCACGGACTCTGGCCGAGGCGACGCTCTGTTACGCGTGTCCACGGTGCAACGGTTAAGATAATTAACTGGTTAAAGCGCGCTCGTTGTCACGCTCTCCACCGCGTGATAAGACGATCCGTAGCTGCGAAGCCTCTGCGAACAATCCGTATCGTTCACGGGTTCCTCGAAGCGCGTGGACGCCGCGGTTGGCTCCATTTTGGCGAACGTCGAGAGACGCTCTTCGCCGCGAGGAGGATTATCGTGGCACTCGAAACGCAGCGATCAGTTATCAGCTGCGTAGGATAGATGTTATCGACGAGGCTAAATACGATCGATGACATCAGAACCTCGTACGTCGAGTGTCTGATTTAAAAGTTCGAGGACATTTTCGTCGATGACGGCAGAATAATTTCGAGACTTCGTACCTTCGTGATCGCGTAATGATCCGAGATTTATGTTGCCACAGCGTCTGGTAGGTGTAAATAACGATTTGCATCGACGCGAAGCGTTAACAGCGAAGAAGGAACGATTAGTCCGCGCGATGGATTCTTGCAAATTGGAGACGTTCGAGGCTTCCGGGTGCACTCTCGTGGAAGACCGGCCCCGTTGTTTGGTCAGCAGTGCAGCTTCATTCCAGTTCCGAGAATGTATCGTGGTCGTTCGATGGCAGCTGTTTGTTTAACTAATTCGTGGTCGTGACACGGATGAATCAATGGCTCCGGACGAGAATAGGAATTGCAGAGACGCGTAACGAGCGTGGGAGGCGGCGTCACGGTGCGCTTATAGATCCGAGTGGAATCTGCGGCTAAATAACGCTTAGCTAGAAATATTCTAATCGTCCAATTCGCAGTAAAATGAATGATGCATGCGGGATTTTAAATTGGAACAATAACGTTAGCTAGAAAAACGTTACTGCTCGAAACCTACGCGCGCTACTGGCTCGTAAACATTACGCGTGTCGTTGGTTTCCTTCAAACTTGATCGAGAAACGCGAAATACGTTCCTCGAAGTAATTACATACGTACTGAAAATAAGTGTACCGATCCATCGAGTAACGTATGAGAACGTCGATGCCGTTAATAGAACGTGGAACGAAAACAGGTATTCGAACAACGATATACGACTTCCCTCGAACTTTCCGTACGCACCTATTTCGATTTAATAAATCACGGGATTTGACACGATGAATGTTTTACTACCAGACCGTTCGGACACTTTTATTACTCCGCAGTTTTAGAACTGATTCCGCATTTCATTTCCCGGCGCACTCATAAAACGTTCAAACGCATCTCCGCTTTTTACGACGTTCTTGAAAGGTCGCCGGATAGGAGCGCAGGCTAAATGCAACGCGCACGACGTTAATTTCTGTTACCGTTTGTAGAAACGCCTCAGCTAGAAAGTGTTTTTGCATCGCGTGCTTGCGCGAGGTTAAGCTCCTCGATCTCCCGCGGCGTTTTCGCTTTCTAATTACTGGTGAAAAAGAAAAAAAAGAAACAACCGCGCGCCCGATTATCGAGGCGAATCAAATATTTATCGGCGAACTCGGCTGAGCTGGGAATTCTTATCGATCGAGGATACGTGGAATTTCGAACGTTCGAGCAGGACAGTTAGCCACGGGGAAAGCGACGAAATCTCCGACTACGATCGAACGTTTCCGCGCGAATCGCTAATCTCATTTTCTCGGATTCCCGTCCCAATCGGGGCGGCATTTCCAGCGAACGAGACCGACGCGGTTGTAAAGCAGCTCGTGCGACGTTTAGGTGTGTCGCGGGCGAAGAAAAAGGCGGGCTTCCTCGAAGTTTTACGGCGGCAGCCGTGTACAGCCACTCGGTCAGCGGAATTTTCGTTTTCCCCGGCGATTTTACGACGGTTTTTCGTGGCCACCGCCCCGCGAGAACAATGCTCGTAACAAGTTCTTTGGCGCTCGTCATCGCGTCGATCCTTGTCGCGAATAAAATTTCTTCCCGCCCCGGCGTTCGACGTGAAAAAGCGAACGAACGTTCCCGGGAAGTTTTCACCGGCCCGAGTTTATCTCCTCCGATACATAAAAACAAATAACGTCCCCCTTCGTGTCGCGGAAGTTTATGCAGATATCGGCGGCGGAAATGCTGGAGTTTTTCAAATTCATATTCTTTTAGGGTCGCCAGTTATGACGCGTCTTCCACGCGTAAACTGGCACGATAATAAACGACCCGCTCACCCGTGGCTCGTCGTCGATAGGTGCGCGAGCTCCTCGAACGTTCGAGACTGGATTATTGTACAGCACGAGGAAACGCGTCATTGTTTTACGCGAACGGGTTCTCGCAGGTGCATATTTTATATCCCCAGCCGAGGTTGTCGCGTATCGTACGCGACAGGTAATGGGCCCAGAGTGTCGTTAGTCCGTGAGAAGAAGCGTGGGAAATCGTAGTCGGTCTCTACAAAATGGCACCCCGTTTCACATCATCCCTAATACGCGAGCGTAAGAGACTCGCGAACAGCAGGAAGTCCGAGTCTCGAGAGTCCTCTTCGTTCCTCGCGCTAAGAATTTTTCAGTTATTTTCAACAACGAAACAAATATTAGAACCTTACTGCTAGTCGATGGTTCGTGGAAGTAGCAACAATAAAACGGTATTTATCGCAAACATAAACATTTGAAGATCGATGAACGCAAATAGGTTAGAGGAGAGATTAAGGAGGCTTCGAGGAAAACTGTTGCGCAAACAAGGTGAACGACGACAAAGAACGTAGAAATCGATTCGAGAGGAATGCGCGGTGCTTGAAAATGTAAAAAAAAAAAAAAAACAGAAGAAAAAAGGCGGCCACGGTACGCGAACGATGAGCGATGTTTAATCAGCAACGGTGACTGCGTTCGCGGAACGGTGGATAAAGCGTGCCCGATTCCGCGAACCGTCGTAGGAAAATCAAATATTGGCCGTCGATAATCGGCGTCGATTCTATTCCAGTGTGGCTCGCGAAAAGCGATACCGCCGCTGGCTACGACCGACTTTTGCCCATTGCCGGAAACCGGGCCGTCTCGTCGGGGAATTCGGACTTTCGACCGCGTCGGGACGTTTCGTCACCGCCAGCAAACTTGCCCTCGTTGTTGTTATTGTCATTGTTATTCCCATTGGCCGCGACACATCAGCCTGTCCGCGCAACGCCGTCGATAGCGTGCATGCCGCGTGATCGTGATTCCTTCTGCGTTGACACTGCGTCTCTCGCTCTTTCCATGCATCCGACGCTTTTCCTGCTAAATTCGATTCCACGGATCTCGCGAGTGTTTGCGCGCCGGTTTCTTGGCACTGGAATTATCGCGCGATTAAGAAGATATACGTATCCTCGTTTCAAAAAAAAAAAAGAGGAAAAGCAAAACAAAAATAGAACGCGAGGTGACTCTACCTTTTGGCGAGAGTTAAAGGTGATCTTTGCGGATGCGTTATAGAAAATTAGAAAAACGAACCATTTTTATTTAGAAACGTTGACAGAGATTTGCTGGAACGTGGAACGCGACCAGAAACGTCGCAGTGCGAACGCATTTCAAAATCTGCCCATGTTACGAGACATTAGCGGGCAAAGATTAAAGAAAATCTTTGCGAATGCGTTATACAAAATTAGAAAAACGAACAATTTTTATTTAGAAACGTTGACAGAGATTTGCTGGAACGTGGAACGCGACCAGAAACGTCGCAGTGCGAACGCATTTCAAAATCTGCCCGTGTTACGAGACATTAGCGGGCAAGGATTAAAGAAGATCTTTGCGAATGCGTTATAAAAAATTAGAAAAACGAACAATTTTTATTTAGAAACGTTGACAGAGATTTGCTACCGTGGAAACGAAACGTAGAACGCGATCAGAAACGTCGCAGTGCGAACGGCATTTCGAAATCTGCGCGTGTTACGAGACATTAGCGAGACAAACGCGTTGGAAAAGAAAGAAGAAGAGTAACGGAAAATTAGAACGAATAGCGAGAGAGAAAGAGAAGAGGAGCGGATAAATCGCGAAGCCTCGAATGTTTCCATCGGATATCAGTTTCCCGAGCGCAACGGGAACAGGTGTACACGCGCGTGCACTCAATGTACACAGCCGCGACATGCGCGCCACGTTCTCCTAGATTAGGCGTTTTTCCGATGCGACCGAGCGGTATTAGATATCGCGCGATTTACTACCGGGTAACGCGTATCGTGTGCCAACAATGACATGCATTTATATTCGCGCAATTACGGTTTATCTGCCGGCGGGGCGCGTGCTTATCCGCGGCGGCCCGTATTGCGCGTCGTACGCATCGACGCCGGGTGATAAAAGCCTCGAGTGTCGCTCCTGCCGTCCCTTTTTCCGACGAGTCACGCGACGCTCGTGTTACGACGCACGGCGAACTTTTACGTAACCGTCGTCGTCACGGATTCCTGCACGGGGACTGCCAAGAAATCGTACACGCGAAGAGGCAGCGACGCGAAGAGGTTAGAAAATTGAGGGGGCAGCCTCGTTCGAATCGCGCGCCGCGCAATTTTGGGCGTAGACGGGACGCTGTCGAGCTCGTCCGCGTCCTCGTCGCGTCCGCAACGTTTTCGAGAGACGCTACGCGGCGTGGAAAGGGTCGGTTCGGCTTGTTACCGGTAATGGGCACCCGGTGAAAAGGTAGCGTAATGATGCGGTAACGGTATCGGTCACGAGATCTCCAAGGATTACAACAGCGTCCGAGTATCGCCGTTTCAAACGCTTCGCGCTTCTATTTTTGCACACAAACAATGGTTACGTAAGCTTTTTGTAAATAAAAAGATATTCCGGTATTTACTGGTTCCATCGTTAGAGCAAGGTAAACGTGTAGCAAGGACTGCGAACGCGAAGGACGCGCACGCGAGCCACGATCAGATTCGTTCCTCTATCGGCGATGGTGTAACAACGACAAAGAAATTTATAGAAAATATTTATATCTCTCGTACGCGTGCGATCTTTTTTTAATACTTGTTTGCGCTGATACGATTTACTGTCGGAAAACTCGTTGAACAAACAACAGGTTCCTTGATAAACTTTAACGAGCTCGAAGACAATACAGTTGACACTACGAGAAAGACAGACAAGTGCGATTAATATGTTTAGTCCTATCAATCTGGCTAGCAGGAACTTTACTTATCTTCTTAAGTAGGTAATGCTCTTATTGGTCAGCCACGGCCACGCGCGTACGCTGGTAACGTCAACAGGATCGAAATCATTTCCTGTGTTTATACACTGTTTGATAATGTTCGATTTAAAAAGAAGAAAATTCTCTAATCGATACGATGGTTGCTGTTAGCGATCAACGTATACACTTCCACTTACACTCGATTCATTTCATAACCACTCACGCTATGATTCATTGTAATTTCTTAATGGTTGCAGGCGGAAGGAGAGGGATTTGAGAGTTTCAGGGTCCACGTGTTCGACAGCCGCGTAGATTGGCACGGTGACTAGATTTATGATGTGAACGTGACCTTCCGTAAAGGGATCGAAAAAACTCGGTCCAAGTGAAGCGGTCACCATAAACCTTGTCACCGTAGCGAAAGCAGAGAAACTCCCATCGTAGGATGAAAACATCCTGATCGAGAAGAGAGAAAGCAGGCGAATTGTTTCAGAAAGATCCTAATTGGTGAAGAAAGAAAACGCCTATCGACTCGCGAAAGGATAAAGACAGCATACGCGAAGAGTTAGAGTTAGATGTAACAAGTAAGACGTCGCGTGAGCTATCACAAGTGTTGAAATTCCATAACTCTTAAGAAGAAACTGTTTCCTTCAAACCACCATCTCCGAATCTCGTAGACGTTCAAATCCTCAGGCATTCCTACACCACTGTATCTATTTTATTTAACATAATATACCCTGTATACATCACAGCTTCCTCCAGTTCCTTCCTCGCAGAACCGCGAGAGTCAGTTACAAGTCTATCCAACGCGATATTTAACATTTTGCGTGATTTTTTCGAAAGGATTCTTGAACCAAACAAGATGAATGCTCGCGTGCGCTTGGAGCAGAAGGCCGATCGTCGGCTCGCGATAAAGAAACGTTGCACCGACCTGTCCTTCCGGCCGTCACTCGTAATAAACGTGGACGACGCCGCGAGAGGAATGCGAATAAGTGGTGCGCGCGTTCCCATCTCGCGTTGTTTACGACCTCGGTAGCCCGGTATATATCGGTGGACAGGTGGCGGTGCCGAGAGTTTCGCAGTCCTATCGATCGTATCGGATCGCGAATTTCAGCGAGGGCCTTGATTTTTAGAAAGCGGGTAGAATTCGACGTTTCCGCGCGCCGCGCTCGACGGGAATTAAGATCAACGATTCTGCGCAGCTGAATTCTAGCTGGCTTGAAATGCACGTTGTTCACGAGCCACGCCAATCCGCGTCGTTCTGCCGAGTCATCATTGTCCGTCGATAATGAGAGCTCTGCCATCGCGTCCTGGATGAACGCGCGTAACAGCGTAACTGCCATTAATAATAGCTACTGGTTTCCATTACATCGTCTAGAATAAGATAAACACGATAAGCCGGACAGGAATATAATCGTTTCTATCCATTCAGACACACCTGCGAGTCGCGTAACCTTCGATCAGCTGGAAATTAACCGCACAGAAAACAGCAAACAGTCGTACGAACGATAAAAGGAATCGGCTCGATCGGAGGGTGGACGAAAGGAACGCGACAAGTTCGATCGGCATGCTCGTTGATGGCGCACGCGATCCACCGTTCGCGCAATTTATGGTAACACCGCGAACGTGGAGGCCAACTTCTGCGTTCTTTTCTGGTATCGCGTGACGATAAATCCTCCAGGCGTCCCCTTTTAATCGTTTTTCGAAGACACGCCCGCTGACGGAAACCCCGTATAGAAACGGGGCCTTTCACCCTCTGCTGTGCGCTACTGAAACAAGAGCGAGGCTCATCGTTGGATACCTTTATTTCCGCGACTCTTTACATCGCTACGATTCCGTAAAATCTGGCGTGATCGCGGTGCCCGTTAACCGACGACCTAGAGGCTGGCCTCGCTCGTGGAATGTGAATCAGTCGCGTTCGCGGATCCCACGGACGTTCTTGGTTACCGCGATGGCGCGTGCGCACGCACCTTTGGTGCAACCGCGATTATTGTAACGTACGATTATTGATAATTTTGCTGTCGCTGAATTTTTCAATGTCGAACAGCTACATCGCGAGAACGAAACGTTCTCATATCAAGTACCATAGCGCGTTCTTTAATATTGGTAAAGATTAGTTATTAAAAGGTTAATTAAATGAGCAAACTGGATAAACAATTTTTTGGTGTGTCTGGTTTTTGTGACACAATTCGCACGTAAATTTCAACTCGTTTCGCAACGGCTGGCTAACATAGGTGCGCAATTTGCACAGCCGTTAGTTAAGGCGTGCAGAAACGCAATTACAACCGCGATTAGAACCGAATCACAGTATTTATCGCGCGCGAGATCACGCGGGCCGTTCCAGGAATTGAATTGTCGCATCTCGCGCAAGTAGTGTAGGTCGCGCGTCTACAGCCGCCACTGTTACCAACGTAGCTTACGCAAAGCCTAACTAAAACGGAACCGGAGCGATGCTCGGCGCCGTAAACGCCGTCTGTTCCCAATCAAGTAGCAAAGTTACCCAACGACCGCCTCCTGGAGGTAAACAATAAACAAAAGTCACGATGAATCACCGCGGAGGCACGTTGAATCGAGCCAGCTTCGAGGATGCTCTATTATTAGCCGCGCTGGGCAATTACGGCCACGTCGGTAACAATTAACCGGCTGCTTTTAAATCGGCCGGTTATTTCAGCCGATGTGTCATCGAGAAGAAATTATTCCAGTGTTGCTCGCCCACGCGCTTGTCCGCGCCCTGTACGAGAGAAATTCGGCTGAACACGCTCGTTTGCTCGATTGTTCGCTGCGTTCTCGCGCTTCTGGAATGCGTGTACCCAGCGCAGACGTAGAAAGAGTAAAACAGAAACGTCTCCGCGATTTTCAGACGTTCCAGGGTGCCGCCGTCCTCGTCGGCATTCGACAGGACACCTGTGAATTACAACGATTCCAAGACGCGAATCTCAATCGGTGACTCATTTCCCACCGAGCCGATAAATAAAACAGCGTGCGTTAAATGGCGCCGAGGTAGCATAAACATGCGCGTCTCGCGTGAACTTCGGCGACGCTCGTTTCCCCGGTTTCCTCGAACGGGCGTGAATGAAGCCAGCCAGGCCTGGGGACAGGCTTTGTCGCGCGACGTGTTCGCACACGTCCGCGACGAGGACGCGCGACCAGCCTGCGAATAGCGGCACGTTCGCGATTAGAACGGCCGCTTTAACCTACGTTCCCGTTCGCATAAACAGGAAGCTTCTTCTTCCACTGTCTCCTCCGCCTCGGTGATTCCTGGTACGCGGGGACCAAAGGTTCGACGAACCGATTCGTCGTTTTCATATCGCATCGATTTCCACGAAACCTCCTCGACGATGGAACGGTATTTCGTTGATGAAATACCAAACGAGAGAATCCTCCGTGATGGGTGTAGAAGGAATCGAAGCATCCACGAGAGAATTGGATTTCGACCGGTTTCATGGGAACGGTAATCGGTTGCACAAATAACAGAATCTGTCGCAGGTTTTTGCATACGATGGAAGAGAAACCGTCACGCCGCCACTGTCTGGTACTTTCAAGAATATCCGTCAGATTTCTACTCTCACGGACGGTTTTCTATCTCCCCGGAACACGGCGTCGAGGCGTTGACACGTTACCTCGAACGCGGGACCTTCGTTATTTCCCACCGTGCGTACCCGTTCCTTGGTGTTCAAACGACAATACAATTACACAGCTCCGCGGTGGTAACCCTTATATCCAAAACCAGACTTCCTCCTTGGCGAGGTGTTCGGCTCTAAAAAAGCACGGACGGCTGGGCAGGACGCTGGCCCCCTCGCGTCTCTCAAGGACAGGGAAGTTTTTCCTCCGGCGTACAATAACATCGTCACTTTCTAAAAACCGTGTCGTTCACATCGCGAAGCGTCAGCGAACGTGTGAACGCGCGCGGACGGCTAATCACACGCGCGGTGTCGCGATCCAGATACCAGGGGCCTGGCGAACAAAGAGGATGCGCGGCGCGCGTGGTGAACGAAGCGCTGTTCGATGGGTGCACGCGAGCCGGGTCAAGGTGAACCAGCGACCCACCATACCTCGTAAGGTCGTCGAGGATGCGGAACAGCGTTCGACGAGGGCAGGTACCGCGACGTCGTGAGAAGTATCGAAGAAGCGAGGCCGTAGGACCGCTGGGCCACGTGATTTCCCAGGAACCTCGCTTCCGTTCCGTTCCCCGCTGATTGCGTTGCGCAACGAGCGCGCGCGCCGCCCGGAAGACGGATCGCTGGCAAGGCGGGAAATTGTTTTCATCCTCCGCGATCGTGTTGCTCGCGGTGGAATTCGCGTGTAAACAACGTGATCGAACGATTACACGCCTTCGTCGTGTTCGAACGGACAGACGACAGCTAGGTTTTCCGTCGAACGCGTCGTCGCGAAATAAACGAAACAATCGAAGACGCGTATTTGCGAACTGCGACGAAACCAGGCTGCGCGGTGCTTGCGAAACCGAGGCTCGAAAACTGTGACTTTAGAAAGCCAACCGTGCGGTGATACATCTCCTGTTCAGCACGTTTAATTGAACAATGCGAGCCAAATGGGAAACAAAAGAAAACGGAGAAACAAACATATTTAAACCACAATGTAAGCGCGCGATAGAAGATTAGAGTACTTGTGTGTTGCCAGTGTCGAGGCTGCTATTATTGTTTATGGAATGCGTCAGTTTCCTTTCCGTTAGTCACGCGATTGTTCCGAAACTGCAATTCATTCGTTTCAGGGAGCACCGGTATTCGAAACGCCACCGTGTACCGTCGCGTTTAGAATTTACGCTCTGTCTAGATCAAACGCCCCGCCGGTCTCGAATCCAGCGAGGGGACCTATCCGCAGGAAGGATCTGGAAATCGAAGGGTATCCGTGCCGCGCGCGGTATTTACCGTTCTTAACTACCGTTAATGCTCGTTACACCGTGTATGACATTTCGCGGGTCTACTTTCATTCCTGACGCAACGCGCACAAAGTTTCACATCAGGTTCCGCCGCTCGGTTACACGTTCGCCGATTTTTCGCTGCTCGAAAACCAACGCTGTACGGGAGCGTCTGCGTGCCTTGACGAGGGTGTCGCGTAAGACGATTTTCGACTGCGATCGAACGCCTCGATTCAACCCCCTTCGTCCTGGGAACGGTTACGCAACGTCGACGGACGAAGAAGCTTCTCGTGGCACGCGTTCGCGTTTGTTTCGCGCGCGACGGATCGCAGGCCCGAGGCGGCTTGCAGCGCGCGCCGCATAAGGGCAGTAGGTCACTCCCGAAATGATCAGACCGACGCCGTCCGTGTCGCTCGGACGCGACTACTATTCTTGGCAAATTATTCTGACCGCTCGCGAATAAATCCACCGGCACCGAGGCTGCTCGCGGCCGATTACCGTTCGCGTTTCATTTAACCTTCTCCTCCATGCTTTTCGAACGGAAAATACCGCTCTTATATTCTGATCGTTTCGTGCGCTTTGCTCTTTTCGAAGCAGAAGTAACTGGAACGAGAAACGAACGGGTTTGCATAACATTTGGACAATTTTCGTTTGTTAAATGTAATAATTGGTGTAGCGACAAACTGGTGAAGATTGCAAGGAATAGTTCTCTTTGTCGACGCGAAAATGGTGCATGAACGAAGAATGAGACGAACTGTGTCGTGATATGACATTTTAAATAATGTTTTGGTGTAGTCGGCGAAGAACTTCCGTATCTTGGCAGACAAACAAAGGCGCAAAGCGTAGTCGTAAAGAAATATCGTTCGTGAAGAGGTTGAATCTGCGGTGCAAGAGTTACGATGTTATTTGGACGATGTTTTGCGAATTGTAGACGACGTTTTACCGAAACGAATTATCTCGAGCCTTCAAACTTTCTTCAGAACGTACCCGTACGAATTTGGCAATGCGAATTTCCACACGAACTTACTCATCGAAATGGGTACGCTCGTGACCATTTACGGCAAAGTTCCTTTCTTGGACCTTATACAAAATTTCAGCAATAATTCGAAGACGAACTTTCTCACAGCCTATGCGAAGCGTCACGCTTCTTCTTAACTCCAGAATATATACAAATAAATTAACCTATAAAACCTTCCTTTGAAAAATTAGTGCACGATTAATGCTGTGTTTTGAAAGTACCACTCATCGTGTTGATCATAACTAATTAAGGAGAACCGGGTCGCCCAACGATAACAGAAATACCTCACTTTACGCAACGTCAGCTTCGAGGATAAATAAAAACTCCACCCTTTCTGATCTTAATACCGCATTCCGCCATAAAGTCCTGTAAAATGAGTTTTATCGTCGTCGCTCGAAAACATCCTCCTCGAGGGTGTCCCACCCCTCGACGCACAACACGGGAATAAAAACGTCGGCATAATTCATCGAGAGTGGTAATTACTATTCGACTATTTTCGTTCCGTCGTGGCACCGTCTATAATCCACTGGCATCGGTTTGGCAACGACCTCCGTCTATTTACGGGTTACCAACATCGGGACCGGACACGACCCGTTCCGGTCTTTCTCGAGTGGGTCGAGCGCGGCAAAGGAGTCGCTTCGTATCGCGGCGACCCGCTTCTGACAGCTGCCTCGATCCTCGAAACGAGTCGATGGAAAATTCACGAACGACCCACGCGCCACGACGCTGGCAGATGGAAATTAATCGCTCGATTTGGGAACGGAATCGATCTCGGTTAACAGGCTCGCCACTGATCGGTGTTTAGCGTCCGGAAACGGATCGGTTGACTCGTTCCGTGGCAATGATTAGCACGCGAGCAAGTAGGTCTGACGATACGCTTGGTCTTCGTCGAGGATTAACGAAAGAGTGGACGCTTGCTTCCACTCGTTGCTGGTTTAAATTCTTATTATTGTGTATTCAGTGAAATAAATTTTCTGATCGCGAGAAAAATTAATAAGGCATGGTTATAGCGATGAGAGTGAAGATGAGTGCGAGGTACGATATAAAGTAAGAGAGTGGGAATGTTTTTGGTGTTCTGTGCGTGAATCAGTAGAGTGCGCAGTAGAAACAGACCGTAGAGCGTGTGTGGACAGACAACGAAAGTAGAGCGCGCGTGTTAACCAATTGTACGATTACGGTAATAAAGATTCCTCGTATTTTCGCGCGAATTGCAAGTAGTATATACTGTGGAATGTAAAATTGTACGCAATAGCAAACAGAGAAAGGTACTTTTTAAAAAAGAAACGTTTCAAAGAAAGAGGAGAAGAATCGAAGGATTGCAGCGAACGTTACGTTCGTCCCTCAACGATAAAACCATATCCGGCACGAGAAGTCACGATCTCAGCTGCAACTGTATATGCATATCAGCTTCTGGAGGCGACATTCATTTGATACACTATTGCGCAGTATTCGATTTGACGCAATAGCGCATTATAATCCCGCGCGAAGGTGTTCAAATCTTTGCACCCGTTGCGCTACCGATCGCTTCCGGCAGCTCATAAATTTTTTTCCAAACTACACGTTAAAGTCAACTTATTTTTGAATATGACAGATCGATGTCACGCTTCATGAAGAATTTACGACTAGATGTCGTCCAGTTATTGAGTGCCATAACGAACTGGACATTACAATGCTAAAAGTACGGGAGTCCTGTTTTTGAAGGTCTTTCGACGACACCTTTCGATACAAAACGTATAAGAAACAGCACGGCTTCCGTTGGAATACGTCGTATAATAATTAAATTTTTTACGAATGAACAGCTAAAAGGCCTGAAACCTTTTTTTTTTAACACCGCCAGAGCGGCACTCGAGAGGGTCGCCCGTTAACGACCCAAACTGCACTCCCGTACGCTTCGATGGAGAGGGTCAAATGGGTCACGCTCGGACGCGCCCCCTAATTTTTCCCCAGGAGCCACCGCGATTCGTCGTTGATCACGGTCGACCTGTATCCACGCGCAAAACCTCCGACACGGGCCGAGGATTACGTAAATTTAACCGTGTCATTGTTTACCAGCCGCCTGGACGTGGTCCGCGTCGGGAGGCTTCCGTTGGTGATTCAACTACATCCTAGATTCTGATACGGAGAACTATACGGTTGCGATAGAAGAAAGTGTGGTCGTTTGCCCAGAGGAGTTTCTCTTTTTGTAATCGACTCGCGTATACCAGCTACGTTCTCAGCTACAGATTCGAAGAACGCTGGTTCCCGAAAACCAACGGAAACGTTGGACACGACTGGTGTCTTCTATCGAAACTCGAAACGAACATCATAAATAAGACCCCGTGATAATTCTAAAAAACGAATTTCTATTAATGTAAGCGTACATCCTGACGACTGATGCAGCAGCGCAAGCTCGAACGTTGCAGACGTCGAACTCCAAGTTAGCGCGAGCGTCTGCAGCAACGAAACGAGAGAAAGGAGCCGTGATCAAAGTAGTCGCGAGACGTCTCGGGTAATTCAGCGGAAATTGCGGGCACGTCTATGAAATAACGTACTAGGTCGAGACGCGTGTAAGAGAGAGAGAGAGAGAGAGGGTAAGAAGGCAGACGCGGAAGACAGGGTCGCGCGTGTCGACCGGGTGACGATCGACAGACACGACCCTCCAGTTCCGGTCCCAGGCGAGTGGGTCGAGTGCAGTCGAGCGGCAGTCGCGAGAGAGCCGATCCCCGATCTCCGATCCCCTTGGCTCGGCCCGCGAGGCCGCGCTTAGGGACAGTGGGTCAAGTAGGTCGTTCCCGCAACGCTCAGACGGCCGACAGGCGCGCGCTCGGGTTACGTAACCCTCGGAGGGAGAAAGTCTCCCTACCTGCCCCCGTGCCGGCGTCCTTCCATCTCTCTCCCTCTCTCTCTCTCCCCCTCTCTCTCTCTCTCTCTCTCTCTCTCTCTCTCTTTCTTCCCACGTTCAACCGAGTTCCCACCTCCGCATCTTGTGCGCGCGATCTGCAACTCGACTTGCCACGGACTGTTTACAAACAAATCCTCCCACCTTTCGAGAGAGAAGGCCCTGGCCTGGCACACGGTGAACGTGGATCGTCCGGCGACGACAGCGCCGCCTGGATCACCGTTCGATCGATCATCGTCGACCTGCTCCGATTTTACGATGGACGGCATAGAAATTTGTAAAAGGTGTTCTCGGTTGACGAGAAGGTTCGCAGTCTGCTGTTATTCGTCGAGGGGTGGTTATTGGGATTGGAAACAGGCACTGTTTTTAACTCGATGGGGTTGTTGAGTAATCGGTAATTGGAAAATTTGATAAATTGTTGGGATGGAGCATCGACAAATGGTGGGTATGCGTGGAGAACAATTGTCATTGTAAAGTTAGAAGTTTTACGGTTGCACGTATAAAGTGGATGAAATAGAAGGACGCGGATAACAATAAGGAGAGAAGTAAAGACGTACACTGAATTGTATTTAAGAGTAGCTGGTGCATCGTGAAATCCACCAGCGCCTGCATTGCGCAAAATTGCAGCAACACCGGCCGAAGAAAGCGCGCCTCGTCTCGAGTGGTTCCTGGAGAAATTGCCTTCGACTCCCACCCCTATCTCCCTCTCTTTCCTACTTGGTTCCTCCTTGCTCGAGTCACTCCCCTCTCTAACATTCCCTTCCTCATTTCGAATATACATAAATAAATAAATACATTTTTATGTTACTTTAATTGTATTTAAGAAATAAAATGTCACAACTCCACCCTTGAATTTCACCCCTTGTTAACAAAATAAAAAAATAAAAGAACAGTTGCTTCGGGTGAGGATCGAACTCACGACCTTAAGATTATGAGACTTACGCGCTGCCTACTGCGCTACCGAAGCAGCTTATCTCTGCCTCAAATACCATCTCTTTTCTAACTAACTACGTACAAGTGTATTGATTTTATTTCTCCTTTCATGTGATTATGCAAATCGTCCAAATAGATGGTAGAATCGTGACAAAAGGCGTTTCATTTGGAGAACACATTTTTCTACAACTATACGAATCAATTCTTTTTCCAGCGATGGTTCTGCAGTTCCTGCTTGCCTTCTTGGTGTCACGGTCCACGCTGCCGCACCCCCGCAAACTGCTCGAGAGCATCGCTGGCACGAACGTCACCGTTACAAGGTGGAATCAACTGTGGAACTCCATCCTCGTGTTTTGTGAGTGGAAATGGGTAAACGGTGGAGACGGAAAGGGACAGAAGGACAGGAGACGACTGCAGGACCAGCCGCGGAGAGAGAAACACCGGTTACTTTGCTTTTTACAGTCGCGTTCCAGATTCCGTGGAATCCGATGCGCTCGTAACTGTAGTTAATTGTTGTTTAGACAGAACGATGGCCGTCGAGGCGCGCGTCGTTTCACCAGGTTTGAACAGAGGAGGACCGCGCGATCGGAACGTCCTCGACTTCCGGTCCGCGTTCGAGCTCGGAAGGATTCCGTCGCCGCTTGAAACCCGGAGATTTTCGAACGCCTCGACGGCGGTGAACGCAACCGTTCGCAACGACGTTATCGCGCTTCTCAGCTGGACTGGGTCAACGAATTTTCGTGCGACCCGATAGTTTGCCGTGTCGAATAATTGCACGATTTTTCAGCACGCGTTAGGACCTGTGCGCTAATTTCTGTGCAGGGTATTATATAAAAGTACGCTATAATAGTTGACGATTACGGCGGCGTTCGAGAGCCACACGCATATTCGTACCACGCGGCCCTAAAATACGCCTTCGCCCTTATCTCTGTTACTGAATCGGTAATTCGAGGAAGGCAATTACTCATACCTACGAAATTACAAACTGCAGCACCGAATTATTTTTACTCGCATCCAATCGAATTCCACCGCTTGATTTTCGTCATTCCATATTTAAACCGCGCGTGGAACCACAAGCTGCATGGCTATAAATCAAGTCAGCTCGTGGAAAGCTCGCGAGTTGATATTAGCCCCCTTCGGTCCCTAAAATATACGCGCGTAATGGCGGACACGCAACATTTTCGTGGCATTGTTCGAAGGCTACGAAGCCGCGAAAGGCACGAAAACGATGTTTGGAGGATATTTAGAAGCAATTTACTTTCGCCAAGACTGTCACGAGGACGGTCCGGGTCGACGTCTTTTCACGACGCTACGCCGCGCGTCCGTCTAGACGTCGCGTCGCTATCGCGCTCACTTTTCTTCCCGCGGGTCCGTTCGACTGTGAATACATCCGGTTCTCTCTCGATATCTCTCGAAAGTTCGCAGTTGGCCGCGCTAATTTCCCGCTCGAGGGAATACCTGGGTCTTCGCGCACGTGTGTACCGTCCAGATTAGTACGGTCCAACTTCCGGTACGCCGTGTGTAACAATCTGAAAACCGGAGTCTATCGATATATTCGAATTTGCTATGCTTCGTGAAATTCAGTGCGCAGTCATCGTCGTTTCGTGGCGAAAGAAACGCCGCGTTCCAGCCGTGCAAAGGACGTTGCTCGCTCGCGATTACTCCGCGAGACGTATCCGCCTCGTCGAGGATCGGCGATCGCCTGGAATCTCCCAGGAAAGTGTACAATGTAACTCGCGTGCATTGCGAGGCTTGGCGAGCGCGAGCGATTCCGCATCGCGCGGCGGACACGAATTTCACACAAAACGCGAGCCGCGTATAGGAACATAGACACAGTGACCTAGACAAGTAGGTCGCGGCGTAGTTCTGCTCGTGAGCGCGATACCGCGACGACGCGAGTGTGTACAAGCGCGGGGGCTAAGCGAGCGGACAGACGCGGCGCGGTGGAGCGCGTTGATGCACGCGCGACCACACTCGCGCGCAGGTATATTACCCACGGTGTTACATAAACTGGATGCTTAGCTCCCTGCGCCATTTGTCCTACCGGTTGATACAAAAGGGGTGTTCATTGGTTCCCCCGTCGAAATTTCGTTTTATCAATCTCAGCGTGCCATCGGGAATCTTCTCTTGCGAACGCGACGCTCGTATTCGGAAGACTGCTTCTCGCTTAATGTTAGTTGTAACATTGTGCAACGGCACAAGTAGGTTCATCCTCTTACGTCACGTTCCATGATTAAGTGGTATGGGCTTTAAATAACTCGCCGTTTCGTTTTATGATTCTCCTTTTTATGAGCTATGTTCCCAGAGTTGCATAATTTGTCGCAATATGTGTTTCATATTTAAACGCCGGCAAAAGCGAAGGATTAAGTGCGACGTGAAAAATATTGTATTGGAGGCTAGGTAATTAATTGATATATCTAATTAAAGGGATAAACAATTTATGAAATGAATTTATGAAAGCAGTTTTTCTTAGTTGTGGACTGATAACAAGAACTACCCCTGTTATCGGTAACCTGAATAAGAAAGCGCTCACCTCGTTAGGAAGAGTCAACCCCTAATTACAAAGTACCCGCAGCTTTACGACACACTAACGTTTGTCACTTCTTTCACGATACGTTTAGATAGATGCGCTTAAATAACGAATGCGTATTCCTGCTTTTCGAAAAATGTTGGAATTCGCGGGATTTCATTCGCAAATGTCAGAGTACCCGGAGTTAAACCTTGGACAGAAATCGATAAAGCGATATTTCATTTCTTTGGGACAGTTTGTAAGGGTTAAAAACGGAGCTGCTGTCGCGCGGAACCACCCCCGCGGACGCTCGTTCGCGTCGTTTCGGGGATCAGGCGTGCTTTGCATACTTCCGTGACCTTTCCAGGCGGCATTCTGGACTCCTTCCTTCTGGAGGGATTTATAGAGTCCTTACGGCAGCTGGCGGAACGTTTCGGACGGGTGCGCTGGTGTTTCTGCGAATTGTCGCGGGGAATGCGAAACGAACCGCGGAAAATCGTCCGCTTGCCACACCGGTAATTAGCAGCGGCTCCTCGGCGCCTGGGATTCGTCGAATCGTTCAACGCGCGACGTACGATCGCGGGACGTTGTTTACACGTGTCAATTGCCTTCTGTGGCTTCCCGTTTGCCCCATTAGCGGAGCAATCAGATTGCGCGTTACATCGACGCTGGTGCGCAGTAAGGATTATAGATCGCCTAGATTCGCGTGATCGATACGCCACGTTTCAAACGAATATTCGTTGAATTCTCGTTGGGGGGTTCCCTTTCGAATACGTTCACATCGATTAACCGAAGAGTTCCGCGTTGCGACGTTTCACAGAAAATTTTGCAAAGGAGACTCGAGGGTGAACAGACGCGGAGGTGAAATGTGGAAATATGGAAATAATAGTGGTAATCATGTACGATGATGGTATAATATTTTTGAGTGCATCTGCTGGTATCTTTTCATTGTCTTAAACTATTTCGTTTGTCTTCTAAAAACGGGTATATGGAAATTAATCAACGTGGATGTGGCGCAACGTGTTGCAAGAAAGTAGGTTAAAACGCGGCTCGGTTCAACGAAACGGAACCTTGAACGGGTTTCCGTCGCGATTCCCCGCTAATTTCCCGCAATTTTGCACAACTTGCACGCGCGTTATATAATCCTCGGATAAGTTCCCCGTTTTTCCATGTATCGTCACCTCACACCGTTTTTCTCGTTCCCCGGCTGCTTTTTCAGCGAATATTATGTCTGCCCGCGACAGCCACGTGAATTCGATTAAATTAATTACGTTCTTCGCGATTTCACAATCATAGAAGTCGAAGGTAAGAATTACGCTAGCGATCGTGTCTGTATACGTAATTAAATAAACGAGTTAACACTCGCGACCTGTTAAATTGTGTATTCAACGCGGGAAAGATCGCCAAAGAAAAAAAGAAAAAAAATCGCGGCGTGTGCGAGCAAACTACCATCTGTTTGGTACCATCAGTTACTCGGAAAATTCGGATAGCGGAAGGTCAAACGAATACAGTCGTCAGATCAGAAGTTCGCCGCGATGGATCGCAGCAGCGTGGGAACAGGCTGTTATCACACGGCACGCGGAGGATCGCGGTTGTCGTTCGTGCTTCTCCCGTTCGATTTTCCTCGGGACGTTCCCGTTAACGCGGTGAGAAAAATTGACGGATCCACCGTCCCGGGGAACATTCTTACGCGGTCAAAGAATAAATTAACGACGCCGCGGCTGTTGGCACGGCACCGCTCGGCTCCCTTTGATACGCTGCCACACGTTGAAATCCCGTGGCGCCAGCGCGATGATCAATTAAATTTAATTAACACGAACGAGCTCAGCTTTCGCAACGACAAAGGACCACGGAAATTTCGATGCGCCGTCTGCGATTAATCGACCGTTCGGTTGCGCAACAAGTCACGATCCCTCACGCGACTGCGTGAAATTCGGCGTGTTCTCACGCGGTGATAATGCGACTGCGATTTTCTTTCGTTCAAATTTGAAGGAGAAAGTATACTTCGTTCCATCGCGTTTCTAACATTGTAACGAACGTAAATGGTTACGTTCGCTAGGTTAATCTATAACTTACGTGGCTCGCATAATGCAACGTGGAGCGCGTTACATGTTGCATGGGATCTATTGCAGTTTCTCCCGTGAGACGCGGTTAAGACGCATGAGAAACTGAGGAGATCAACGCTCGTCGAACGTTCGGCCCGCGACTATTGCCAGTCGTGATCGTGAATAGTTAGTTCGCCCCGTCGACAGCGATCTCGTTTAATTTCCCTCCCACGCGCGCGAGAAAGAAACGCGCGCCAAAAATTCCCGCCGACTTTCTCTTGCCCGGCCGAGCGTGCACGTTCACAATGGAACGCTCGATCGTTCCTAACCCTCGGAATATTAAAATGATTGCACGCGGAACGTGGAATCCGAGGAGCAAGTCGAGCGAAATTCGCGATATCCGTGACCCGATCCACCGCTTCTTCGCTTCCTCGAACGCCTCGAAACTTTTGCAACAATGGGATGTTTCAACGTTTACCAATCAACAGCTCTCCAAAAAGAAGCACGAGAGTGTTACGTGATATCATTTAGGGGTTGCGATAACAATTATGCGTATAATTCAAATTTAACCCCGTCCAAGTGATCTAGGGAGGTTGATCTAAAATCGTAAATAATTATGTTCAAGCCAAATTAATAACCAATAGCTCGAATCTATAAATTACTTGATCTCTATTAGTTGTATGGAAACAGCAAACACTTGAAACCGACGCAATTTCTCTCAGCCAGTCAGCCTTTCGGTGAATACGCCACGCGGAGGAAAGACAATCCCACGTTGGTCGGTGGTGAAAGGGGTAGAGCGCGGGGAGTCGCGTGAACGCAACAGACAAAGCCGGAGAACGCGAATTGTGGCCTCGTGTCGAAAGTTTACAGTGAATTATTGCGTCGCGGTATCTCGGAGGCCTGGTTCGTCGACTATCTGGCCTGGTTGCATGTCTTTTTTTGTCCAGGCCGATTCGGAGCGCGAAACGCTCGCCTCTGCCTGGAAGTCGCCTCGTTCTGTCTCGCGACGACTTCTCGCGTACCTGCACGTAACCCGTTCGTCGACGAGGATCGAAAGGCGCGGGAAAATTGTTACGTGAATCGAAAACCCGCGGCGTAACACCTTTCGTCTTCGGTTCCCACGCTTCGATCCGTTCGAGCTGCTTTGTGGGACGAAAATCGGTAATGGATCAGACCAAATAAAGAGGCACTATACTTTTGTTCGCTCACTCGTTTCCTCTGCTTTCGATGCTACGTTTCGGCCAGCGTTACGTGAAAGTGGATCTCGAAACACGGCTACGCGTAAGCCCATCGCGAGTAATTTTCATGGCACGCCGGTGCGATACGCGTCGATGTCTAAAAATAGACGCGTGACAGCCGTTTCTGTTATCGAGGCGTGCTCTATTGACGGTTTATCGGATAAGAGGGAACTAGGGCCCTTCGTGCCTCTCGACGAGGTCGATTCCGGATCGCTGTGTAGAATGGAGGAATGCGGACGCGCGGTATCGGATTGCTAGCGATTGAGGGCGATCGGTGACACGGGTGAAAGCGATTTAGTCGAATTCTGAGGTTGTCACGGGGTAGGATGTTAGGGTAGAGGAAACGGAACAGCGTTGGCAAATCAGTCTAAAAATTTCGCATCGCTTATGTATTGTGGCGGTCCTCTAATGCTCACCATTAGAGGGACAGCAAGCTTAACGCATATAACATAGCGTCTAAGGCGCGACACCGCCATTTTGGTAGCCTTATCGATGAGTTCACTGGTAAGTCCAGGTTGGAAACAGAAAATTTGGAAATAAAATAGGTGAAAAGGCTAACAATGTAATATAGTAGGTAGCTAATATGGAAGTCTGACTTGTCAGTTGCATGTCTGTGAAGATAAGATTGAAATCGATTAAATAAAACGATTTACTGGATTGAAATTCTAACTTGGACGTTACGTATACTCTTTCATCATCAACTCTTTCGTTTCTTTATAAACGTCGATCTTAACACCTGCTACATAACATCTATCCTTGCAGGTACACGTTTAATCTGTTCGCATGAAATTTTTCCCGGTTACGAGCTATCCGCTTTCGACATCGAACACTTCTAAACAACAGAAACATACGACACGAGACGAGCGAGAGCACGTCCATTGCCTCTGTTTCCGCCTACGATAAATACACATCTCGATTTTACCAGAGGCGCCGCCGACTTTGAACCTTCGCAAATAAATTCAAGAAACAAGTTCAATCAAAACAAACACCGCCGAAAGAGCGAGGAACGATCCAAGGCGAAGGCGCGGCAGGAAAGATCGGCGAGGTCGAGGCGCGCGCCTTGAGCGGGGCGAAAATAAGTCGGACCACGGTTATTGTTAGAAGAAAATGGCGCGGGTGACGCGCAATGGTGGACCAATTTCAATCGCGCGCGGAACCAGGTAATTCGCTTCGTTTAGACGCACGCGAGAGATCGGGACGTGACCTATCGATTCGACGATCGCGAATCTGTCGAGGCATCCGCGACTCTCTTCGAGAGTGCGCGAGCACCGTGCACACCATATCGCGAGTGACCTAACTTCTTTATCGAGTCGCGCACTTCACTCGCGCCTATGCGCGCGCTCGACTTTCCAGGAGCGTGGACTGACACCGATATTGCTTTAACTCTTCCGCGTGTAGGATGGAATATCTCGTTCTGTCTACGTCTACTTTCTGGACGAGGTACGTCGTGGCTTTCAGCGAGACACCTTGTATCTCGATGTTTACAATCTGTTATCGAAAGCTCGATATAGCCGCTTCGCCAATCGCGGACGAAGTATTTCGCGAATCGATATTTCCTCGAACTCTCTACGAACAGGATATTTTAATCTATCGACAATACCATTTCTACAATGACGTCAAGTGAGAAAACCTTGATACATCGCGAGTGCGTAGCAATAGAAAGCTACGTTCTTATAAATAGATTTGGACTTCGCATTGTTTTCGAAAAGATATTTCGAGCAGAAGTCAAAAGTCACAACGTATAAATAATTTTTCCATTAATAATAATCTACGCACCGACTACAAAAGAACGCAGCCCCGTTATATCCATTAAAATTTCGATTAATCTTCTAAGGGAGACCCCATTAAGAAAATATATACACATCGAACAGAAATATATTCATAGCAGTCCAAACGGAAGTTAAAAAAACGCAACGTACATCCTTCTTCTGGGCCAAGTCGCTCGAACGGCTACACAGAAAGGAAAAGAGAACGCGAGGAAGGGTTGAAATATGGCCGGGCTCGCTGCGACGAGCTGGACGATCGGCGATGCCGCCGCGTTACCGCGACGAGAATGCCCAAGCCTGGGCAAGAATTTCTCATTTAAGGTTCAGAACCGCCCCCGGTGGTTGGTACAGTTGCGAAGCATTGTGTAATATTAGTCGAATCGCGAGCATACCAACGATGATTGCGCTCGCGAGGGCTATCGATGGCTCGCGATATCAGCTTTTTAGCCGCGCATTAACTCCGTTAATACCCGGTTGTCTGGTTGCATCCGGAAATCTTATCTGGCCGATCCGCGCCGCGTTATACAGCCGGCAATCAATAGCAATAACCGGGCGACGACATTTTATGAAACACGTTTATATTTATCTAGCCGCGCACAGCCGTTTATCTATCGATACTGGACGAGAGAAGTGCGTATCGTTCGAATAACCCTTAATTACAACGCGCTGCTCGATCGTACGCTCGGTTCTGCGTCGCGCGACACGCTCGCCGCGGCACTGACGGCGTGGATACGATTTTTAGGTAAATAGATCTTCAACCTCGGCTGTTTATCGTGCAGCGAAATTTCGTTGCAACGTATTTTCGATCCGTTTTCGTACGCTGAATCACACTGTCGTATATCGTACGATAATAATAACGACGCGTCCGATCTATCGCGCATTTATCTTTCTGAATGCTGTAATTATTCAATGTCTAGCGTGTACCTGTCCATTGTAGTCATAAATTTATTACCTCCTTTTCTCCACATCTCTCTGTTACTACAATTTTAATCCTTCCGATCCTTACGCTTCCCGGCTCCATTCTCTCTCTCTCTCTCTCCGCGTTCATTTCTTACCAAGAGTTTTTTCGCGCCTCCTCCTGTTCCGTTTCATATTTTTATACATCCGTTTATTTTGATATTACCGCACGTGCATTGCAATTGAAATTAATCGCGTACAGGATTCCAGGTGTTACGACAGCGACGGCTGAACAGCTATTATTATTAATAGCAAGAACACCGGCAAAACGAAGTTTATAACGCGATAGAAATTGCGTTAGCGCAAAGGTGATCCCCACGTGGATCCACGCTGAAAGACTTCCGCTTTCGACGAAAACGTTTGCCAACGTCTACCCAGAGAGGAGACGGGTACTCGACTCGAGAAATAATCTAATCGATGTTTTTCTCTCGGCTAAATCGATTTCCGTGATGTAACACCGGTCTCGCGTAGATGCAAAACACGCAAAACGCTCGATCATATGTTTCCACGGCCGGGACGGGAGGAGAGAAAAAGTGAATTAGACTCGCAAATCGGTGTTGTGCGTGCGCCAGCGACGGAGTCGCGACGATTTTCCACGAGGAACCCGATCGACGCGAAAACCCGCGTCTCGTCCAGCCTCTGGGACGGGTTGCGCAACCTTGCGTACCACGCGACGCATCCTGCTGCGGCCGCAGCCAGCCATTTTGATTCTGCCGCGTTGCATAGCCTCGCGATCGCGCCGGTTGCGCAATCGTTGCGCAGTCATTGTTGTCGAAACATCGCGGAATCAGGGCATTGCGCGTGAATGTCAACAGGCAAGGCGAGGAAGAAAAAGAGCCGCGCGTGGCGCGTCGAAGTTCACGCGGTCGTCGATCCGGTTAAAGTTCGGTTCCGTGCGATCGCGCGAATGGTGTATCAACCAGGAAACGGAGCTCGAGGAGGGAAGATACGACGAAGGCTGTCCGTGGCTCGCGATAGTTTCTGGCTCTGCGACCTCCTTTGTTGTTTGCGTACGTGCTTTTTATTTCGAATGTAACAAGTATATCGTTTATCTGCGCTCGCTGAACGAAAGTCTAGCCGCGCGGTTTCTTTAAATTCCATACATCGTTGGAATGTATGCGATGACGTAAGATGCATGTATTTTAATTGTACAAACGCGATTGTATCTTCGATTGATCGTTGCTCGAAAAAGGAAAAAACGTTTCGGACGAAAGATTTTGTTACGGATACGTTCGAGAGTTGGAAGGTCGATTAAACTGTTTTTATACGTTAATTACGTTTGTAGATGAAAGTGGGTCGCTCTGTACGCAACGATCGGGAATTCACTTGCAAAAAGAAATCCGAAAGTAATTTCCTGAAATTACGCAAGCCGCCAGATGACCTGAATTGCGCGTGAAAAAAAAAATCGGCGAACCGTTTTCACAAATCGTCGATAAGGAACGTAACCGGCGTCCCACCTCCTCCTCGCGGTCTCGGATTGTCCACCTGTCGATAGCTCGAGGTAAATCGCTCGTCAAGCTCACGGTTCGAAAGTTTGAACGAGAGCGGTTTGAACACGGATCCAGCGGCGCAACCTTACGCAATACCATGTAACGGCGAAGGATATCGGTGGTGTTATCAGCGGGGTTCTCAAAGCGAACACGATAGCCGACCTGTCACCGTGAATAGTCACGGCACACCTATCGACGTCGGATCGTGAAATACGGGCGAAAGTATTTTCTTCGAGGCGGGATCGCGTAATATTATTGGCGCAACGCGGCAGCCACGCCGTTCCCCTCGAATAATTGGAGTATCGCCCGTCGACACCGCGATTGTCCCGCGAACTCAGACCAAAACTGATTCGAGTTAGCCCGCGCTTCTGTCCGACTCGCCGCGCGTGGATATCTCAAATTTCAATCGAGTTGTCAAAACGGAGCACTTGCTCTCACCTAAGACGGTTATCCTGTACGAAACTGTATCCTTAACGTGCTTTTAAACGCCAACTTTCTAGATGAACTATCGGTTTGACGTTACGAGAGGATAAAAATGCTCGGTTCGCATACACGTTTCGCTCGATCGAAAGCTGTCAGGCTATCCTCAGAGGTAAACGCAACAAAGTGAATCGCGATTCGAAACGCGGACAACTTTATTCGAGAAAGAGAGCCAGAAGACAAGTCGTCCGGTGTCTTATCGAGGCCCATTAGAATCCAGCGTTCGTTCGAGAGTTAGGGGGGGTTTCTGCTGTTCAGCTGTCAAGAATTTCATCGATGATCGCGTGTATATCCAGCGGAACATTGTATCTGGCCTGGAAATCGGAACAGCTGCCCGTAGTCCGGCATCGGGTAAAGGCCCTGTGTGTCAGCCGTGGAGAATTACTTGGCGAATAGAGCGGTGGCTCGGCTCGAAACATTGTGAAACGCGTTACGCTACGATTCCGAGCGTTAACGGCTGGCGGGCTTAAGCCCCGTTGGCAATGAATTCCCCGCTGTTGATAGCCGCTTATGTCACGGTGAAAGCTAAACGGGTCAAAAGGCGTGATTAACGTTTAACGTAACGCTGTTTACCGTCGGAGATAGATCGCGCGGGCGACTTTGTTCCAACGCGATTTCTGTACGCGAACCAACCGTTCGCGTTCATTTCTCATATCCGTGTTCCCGTCTGCGAATCGAGAATCTCGCGCAAGCTCGCAATTCGCATCGCGACGAGTCATTAATCTCTCATCAGTGTGCATACACTTTTACCAAAGCGTACGACCACGCGTTTGGCGTTGTTATAAATCGAAATTGTTCTGCCGCAGAATCCCTCGAGCGAGAATCACGAGGTGACACTGCGTGCCAGCAGGAAAATTAAGCTCTCCGTCGAGGAGCCGGTCGTTACTGATATTACACGGTGAAACGTACCTCGCGCGGTTTAAAGCAGCAGAATCAATCGGTAGAATGGAATCTCGCGAATCTTATCCAGGAAGGAAACAACCACGGCGTGAATTACCGCGGCGAAGAGAATCTCTCGGTTGGACCAGGATGGCAAGGCCGTGATCACCGTCGATGACCGATAACCCCGCGGCAGGGCCATCGATAGAGGATCACGAGCAGAGACAGGTGAATGCGAACGACGACGGTTTCGAACAATGCCCGATTCCTGTACGCGAAACCATAAATATGCAATGAGCTAACGGAAGCGAGCCGAGAGGCTACGAGCGTCGCCTTTAAGTATTCCCCGTTTAATTGCTACACTTTACACACCGTCGTGCGCCGCGGCGCGCGATCGCGACTTTCGTTTAATTGGCGCCCGTCCCGTAATGCCTCTCTTCTGATCCCATCGCCGGTCGCGATGCGGACATGGAATCACGGTTTTGCGAGCACACGCTGCGAGGATTCGCGCATCCGGCTCTTATGGCGCGCCAGTCATGGGTTTCGGTTGAAAGAGCTCTCCGGAGCTTCTCGTCTGTCTTTAACCTCTCGCGGATCGTTCGTGGTTAACACTTTGACGTAAACGAACGTCCATAGCCGTCAGATCTTTCACGACATGTACGCAAATGACAGTTATAGCCGTCGTGCATATTTTAATCAATAAAAAAAGAACAACGTTAGTACGAAGCGTAGTAACGCATGCACTTGTTAAATTATTGAGTAATACATGTAGAAAAAAAGTGATAGCATGCCAGACAGCATATTAGTTGTTTCTTTTCGCTTTGGAAGATTTGAGTATCTAGAGACAAATGACTGATATAACAGTCGATCACGCCAGCGACAATGATCGGTAGTCGTACCAAAAGTTTAGTCGATTTCAGTTCACGCAGTCGAAAGATGATTCTGTGAAGACGAACCATTTATTCTGGAAGTATTTTTTCATGAATTAAGTAAATACGATGAATTAGTAAAGCAAATGCCGTATAGTCGTCACGATGGTTATAGACGTCATTTGCTTCGAGAATAGAAAAATGACATGCTAAGCAAATGACGATTATAGCTGTCGTTAGTTTTTTGGGAAAAACTGTGGTAAAATGTGATAATTTTCACTTCGAAATATACAACTTACATCCGATTTCATCTGGCAGTCATAAACAATCGAAAAAGAGAATGTGTTTCTGAGAGCGATCGCATGGCCAGAAATGTGCGTCAAAGTGTTAATTATTATCGTCCAGACTTTGCAGATGCTTCGCGTAAATAAAGAACAGATGAATTGCGAGTAATTTTGATCCTCCTGGTCGCAGTGAAACGATCGAATGTCGCGACGACGCGGCAGTCCAAGTAGAAGTGGTTGAATCTAGTGTGCGGCTGGGCAGACTGAAGCGACTCCATCCACTGTGCGATGGTTCGACTCGAAATGGCTGCATCTACTGGTACCAATCATCGCTAGTTGGCCATTGCCACGTGTTCTGTTCGCGATTATATAATTTTAACGATTATACAATTTTTCATTGAAAAATGTAATCAATTAATTTACACATATGATGTACACGGACAATTTTATTTTTAAGTTTTAGTTGATCGTATGGAGCTCATGGGTTATTGAGAAAACACTCGTAGAAAATGCGAAACAGTGCAGAGAAATCTATGCGATACTATCAATTTGTCCATCGCGTTAAAATAGCGGGTCTTTCCGACATAAAATCTGAACGCGATGGCGCTGCATGGGATTCAAACGGTTAATATCATAACTTACGTTCACGATTCAATGTCAGGCCTCTTTTTTCCGCGATTGATTTCGCAATGCCCGCGAACGTAGTAACGACGGCTCGAAAAACACACCTTTCGAAGCATAAATTATCGAAAGAAGCAAAAAATCGACCTTCGCCACGCCCATTCGAAGACGTTTGCCGGTATCGAATCTTACGTAAGGTTAGTTACTATCAATCGAAAGGCGTCAGCTAAGTAAATGGAAACCCGTCGATTTATCCGGGAGGCGAGACCGGAAATGCCAGTGCGGCACCTAGTGACGTCTCAGTGGTAATTCCGCTAATAATAAAGTATCGACGCGTTGCGTTGCTCCACACGTTCCTCCGCGCGTATTATGGCGCTAACGCTTCTTGGAAGAAAGCCGCTCCGCGTATGATTGCCGTCGTTGTAAATAACACGCGGTGACGCACGAGAAATTCCGTAGGATTCGCTATTTATAGGAGAGTGATATCGCAGTTATCCTGGACGCGGACAGAACTCGGATCCAGGAGCTCGAGAAGAGATTCCCTTTCGCCGGACGAATAAAACCGGAAACACACCCGTCGACGTGGATTCTCGTGTCGCTCGCCGTCGAGGAATCGTAAAACATGGACGTCTATCCTTAACCTTTAATTACTGGCGCAATTTAGTCGCACGTACATTGCGTAACACGTTCAGGGCGATGTTAAGTCACGAAAGAAGCGATTGCAGAAGGCTACGACGGAGGTCAGCCACGCGCTGGCTGAAAACAATACTCTTAATGGACGCGAATAATGAAATTCTAATGCGGAGGATCCTCGCTGCTCGCTGGTTCCCGGGGAAAACGTCGAATCGATCGCGAAGAAACGTCGTTACTCGCCGAATGACGACTACGCGTATTGCACGGCCGTGTTTACGCGGACGATAACAATATCGTCTAATTACGTAACTGTGTCACGTAACTGTTTCGTCCTCTCAGCCTGGCGAACGCTTTTCGGGGGGGAGTTCGACGTCTTCCTTTCCTTGCATGCTGAAACGCCACGTGGAAAGCGGACGGCTGGCCAACTGAAAACCGGCGCGCTACGCGACGTCGAGCCATGGGATCGATAATAGTGCCGGGACGCGCGGCATGACGTTTCGTTTCCGTTAATTACACCCGATAATCGATCGTATTACGAACCTGTCACAGTTTCGAACGACTGCCCGTACGCGACTCGTATACAATTAGCCGTGGCTTATTAAATGATTATGTAAAATTCGAACTCGTGCTGGCGCCAAGCAGCACGGCGCTTAGGTAACCAGCGTAATCGCGGACAGACCGCGACGTCGACCACCGTCGTTTATCGTGACAAATTGCGCCGGGGGAAACGATGCGAGACGGAAATCGTGGAGATCGTTTCGCGAGTTCCGTTTCGCGTGAACGTTCCCGATCGATCGAAGGAATCGATGCTTCCGATAAACAGAATTATTATTCGGTTTCACGTTGTGCAGAAATAGCTGACCGGTCACGGCGCAAGTTCAATGTCGTGTAAAAATGCGCGGAAGCAAAGCAAATTGCCGATGCTATGTCCGAATGGAAAACAGCGTACGTACGCGCAGTTAGGAAAACATTTAATATGCCAACAAGCTAATTGCTTCGATCCGCTGACGCTCGCGAAAATTACCATTTGGAAATTTGAACGGTGCGATTTCCATGTTACGCGGCAACGTTCGAAAATCGACGAAACCGCGTACGTGCGGTACGTACGGTACGTACCTCTCGTGGACGAAGAAAATTGCGTTCGAAATGGATGTGTCAAGGAGATCTGAAGGTCAGCTTAGTCTCCTCTCGACGTACTATTTCGCATTCTCTACGCGGAGGAATGTCGATTGCTTTTACAGCGACTCGAAGAATGAATAGCGCAAGGTCGCCTAAAGAAAGTCACCAATCGTGAGAAAGATAATAGAATATCCCCGGGGTCGTGTCCCGTTCCGTTTGAAAAGGTAAAAAGCACGCTACCCGGCGGAACGGAATTCGACCTTGGGAACCGCGACGCGCCGCCATTTTCGTTTCGAAAGCGGCACCCCTCGCAAGCTCCTGGCTGCGGTCGATGGAAAAGAATCGGTCTGCGTGTATATTTTCTCGCCGTTCGTCAACCGATGCAGGAAGAGGCGGTTATAAATAGCGGCGTAGCGTCACACGCGGGAAACCAAAAAAAGGTCGTCGACACGTTTAACGCCAGCCGACGATGTTCATTCATATTTATAGCGATGAATGAAAAGTTCGTGGCGAGTAGCTTTGATCGACCCGGAGGTCTGACGGACGCGCAAAAAATTCCTGTCGCCCCTGCCTCGCTACGAATCGTTTGAAATTGCGAGAGAACGATTACGGACGAACAACGGTGGAAAATGGCCACTTTTCTAATTTCCTGCCCTGTGTTTCGCAGTTCCTGATCAGTGAGACGGCACAGAAAAAATGTTCGCGCGTTTGTATGAAAATAAACCTATCCTCTTAAATATAGACAATTTAACTTTTGCAGCATAATATTCTCATTGCTATATGAAGATGCAAGAGTCATAGTTCCCGTGTACATTTCTAATTCTGTACATTCGTATCCGTGTACGTTTCTAATTCTGTCCCGTGTACATTTCTAATTCTTAAGCATTATCATAGTTCCGCGTTATTTTAGATCGACGCCATCGTTTATATAATTGCCTTTGTCTTTGAAAACCTACGGATTCGAGATTTGTTCTCATCGTTTCACATTCTGCGGAAGTCGTCGATGCAGTAAACGGGTGGTTTTTTTTTTTTCTATAAAACGCGATGCAGCATTTGGACTTCGGTTGAGAGAACGGGTGACGCTAACCCTACGGACACCTCCTCCGGGGCATTTTTCCGGTCGGTCTGTCGGTTTCCACGACGTTTTTCTCGCGAAGACGAAATAAGATTACCGGTGAACGACGATCAATGCGGCGGAATACGTGACCGGGACCAACGATGCCGCATCGTGTTTTCGATTTTGCCTGTCCCATCACCTGGCTAACACCCTCGCTCTGTACGTGCCGCGAGCTTCGTTAAAAAGCGACGCCAGTCGGAACCTCGTTAAGAGAGCATATAAGTAATGGTCCTGTCTTTAACGCGAGCCGATTCCACCTGTTTTCCGTGCACGATTCCAATCGGTATTCCGCCCGTGGAGAACACTTTCCTTTTATGCAAGTCGGCTTTATTCGCACCTTGGTTGAGAATGCTACCCCTTTTACAATTACGTTTCATTTGTACTGTTTAATATGAAATAATTTGAAATTTTCAGTTGCTTTTCCCTTTTTCTTTACTGTTTCCTCGACTTGTATGAATTGTCGTTTCTTCTGTTATAAACTGTACACGCGAGGCTACGAGCGTTGTACGTACTTGTTTTCTCATATTTACAATGTTTGAAAACATTCAAAACGGTGAGATACCGACGAGAACAAAGGACTGTATTGCGTTTCGGTGGCTGAACTGGATAATTCCACTCGATGAAAATTGTATCTGGCGATAACGACTGTAATTGCACTCGAATAAACAATTGGTCGACGCAGATGAATTGCGATATTAAAGGAAAACCGTGACGACAATGCGGGAGGGGGAAAAGGTTGGTACGAGAGTAAAAAATAATCACGTTGAAAAGCGGACGAGGATCGGCGATATCGTTATCTAACCCTTCCAGTTGACAAATCTGGGGAAAAACACCGGCGAAACGGCTCACTTCCTGAAGATAATGCACGCACCGCAGGTGAAATAAGGTCGATTATTTGCACGCGACACAGCATGGGAACTGTACGCGCGTCAATTCCACTGACGCACGTCGCATTTTGAAGTCATCGTTGTCGAACATCGCCGCTGTTGACGCGCGGTTACGCGTACACGCTTCAGAGACTCCAAAATGTTTAACTTAACGATTCCATCGACCGCTGCATCGTACTTGAAGCTCCTTACCCGTTTCCTCCATTTTCATTTCCATTCGCTAGCAATCTTTCTAAGCAACCGTTCTCCATTCCTCACCAAACCACCGGTTTCTGTCAGAAATTCCAACTCTCGTCTCTATTTCAACCGCTGCTCACCCTAATTCTCGCCAAAGATTCTCAACGTCCGCGTAGTTTTATCAAGAAAAACGATAAACTGGAAAAATATCGCGGCTCGTGGATCGCTCCTGCGCAGGATCGCAGTGGCAGCGAAATTGAAAAGGAACGCAAATAAACGGGTCAGAAACGCACACACGATGGGTGAAACGGGGTCAACCCCGTTTCCGTATAACGCCTAAATGGAAACGAGTACGAGTGCGCGGGGGCTGAACGACACGCGCCGCGTGTCAAGGCTCCTTCGCGTCATTTATCGCACGCCACGTTCCGCGAGGTTAATTAAACCTCGTCCTAATGATACGTAATATATATAATCAACGTGACGTGGCCCGTGTTCGACGATTTATCGCGCGCCGCGTCGGCCGACTAATTTTCCCCGATTAAATAATTTCGTGGCGCCAGTGCTCATTCGTTTCCATTTTTTTCCCCCCCCCAAATCCGTCCACTATATTTTTTTTTCCTTCCGCGGAATAAATTTGTCAGGTTTTTCCTCACGTCGTGTCTCGCTGTGTCACGTGTCGGTCGTTAACGTTAACGTGACGGAATGTCTTTTTTTTTTCAGTTCCGCGCGCCACGTAGAAAGTTTAATAATTACGCGGTCGCTGGGTACACGTGCGATTATCGGCTTAGTTGTACCCTTCTATTTCTAAACGAAACATCATCGCCCCTTAAATTCCCGTCGCGCCAGAGGGGTTAATATTAACAGCGATGCTAATGCACGCGTATCCATTAGCGGCGTCGTGGAAGGCGCACGTAAATGAATCCTTGCGCTACCGGTGGTATTACGTGCTCGACTCTATTATTTTATCGTTCAGGAAGCATTATCTAATTTGCTCGTTACTTTGCATAAATCGTGTTGTCCTATCGAGCAACGGAGCGTGTACCATTCCTCGAAGACGGCTCGTTGCGTAATAATTGTCGCGTTACGACGGCGGCGACGATCAAGAGAACGTGGAGCGTGGAGCTCCGCGCGATGGAAAAAGAAAAGGAATCGAAAGTTCCTGCGCGAAACCTCGAAGGACGAGGGTGTCTAATTCAAGGTTTCCCTTTTACGTAAACGGAAATCCGCTAATCGCGAGAAAAAAATAGAGAGAGAGAGAGGGAGAGTTCGAACAATGGGAGCCGATGAAATTATTGGCGATATCGAACGGACAAGGACAGCCTCCGAAGCGGAAACGCTTCTTACGAAATAGAATTTCTTGTGGGACGCAAGAATTGGAGAACGCAAGAACGTTTCGAATCGGAAACAATAATTTCCACGCTGATGTAATCGTTTCGGCGAGCGTATAATGTTCACGATGAAATAAACATCGACGCGTTCGCAACGAGCGGTTAACAAGCTTGCCTGCCTTTTCGCTTCCTCCTACTCTTACGTTCGATTACGATGGACAGGATTTGCTGCGAACAAACCTCCTTCCTAGTTTGACACGATCGCGTTCGGTTTTTAAAATTGACAAGATTTGTGTAGACGAGAGCTGTACATTTCTTGCAGCTGGTTAATAACACAATCTCTTTATTCATCTCGCATCACAGATAGACCCGAGGAAATCACGAAAAGCCATTCCTCTTCCTTTATCTACCGCATCCAGGCCGAGCAGATTTGCGCAACAGCTCCCCGTTATCGGTCGAAGGAGACGAGTGGCACTGGCACGATTTATGCTCGAAACGCGGCGCCTATAAATTATTTCCCAAGGAAAAACAAATGGCGCGCGGGTTTCCCTTTCGTTCGAGAATACCAGGAGAATTCAGTTAGAAGCGGAGGGCAAACGGCTCGCGAAGACGTCGTCGATAGGCCGCCAGCTTGCCACGGCGTGTCCCTGGGGGGACGGGGCTCTCGTCCAGTCTGGTAATTACTGGAAACGCCACCCTCTCCTTTTTGAAGTTGGCACGCCCGCGGAATAAGTTTACCGGCGCGAAAATCAGCTCCACGAGCCTCCTTGGCCTTCGCTCGCTGATTAACCCTCCCGAGATTAGCTTCCTGATGGAGCTGGAATTATTTTATCCCGACCCGTCTCCCCTTCGACGCCTTCCATTATCCTTTGCTCGCTGTCCCCTGCTGGGACGAAAGAAGACATTTTTGTTTACGCGCCACGGAGAATCGCGGCATGCGGGGGCAAACTTGCTAATCGCGCGATGGAAGATCGTTGCACGGAAGCCAGTCCAGCGATAAACTGCAATTACTCCGTGTTTGTGTTAATCTGTCGAGAATGAAATATTGAAATAAATTGCTGAGACAACCGAACGATGGACGAGCGAAAGCTCGGTTGGCAACCACCCTTGGCCCTCGAACGATCAGTTTTTTCATCGATAAGACCCATCGGGGCAAGCTAATATTGGCGCACCGAGTGATATTAATTTTACACTTAACGGAATCGACGTTATCGAGTTTGTCCAAGGGGTGGTTGATTCCGTCGTTCGGTCCCATCTCATTTTCTGCGCCACCCTCGTCCTCTCCCACTTTTCTTCGCGTTAAAAGTCATCGAGCGTTCACGCGATCAATTTCTGCTTCGCTGGAACAGTCCTTCGCAAAGCGATCGTGATCGATTCCTTCCGAGGCTGTCAACGATCGATTAGTGTATCGTGTAATTATCTCGTCCCGCGTTCTTTCGTTATGTCGATTAATTGGAAAACAAACAGCGGTAAACGACGCTCCGCGATGAGCTAAGGATAAATAGATAAGGAGAATAATGTGCGCCAGGTAGTTGCTTCCGTGGATCGTTTTCCGGTCACCATGACTGGAGGTAATCATTTTTTTGCTCAGCAGAAATACGCGGCGCGTACCAATTTGTCGGCGCTATTAGAATTGCATACCCGTCGCGGCAGCGTCCGTCGATCGAGATAAAGGCAGAGGTGAGCAAATGTCAAACGGGACGTTTCCTCGTTGGAACAGATGCGCGACCTAGACGAGGACGTAACGGCGACGGAATACTTTCTCGTTCGCTGGACGTGGTCTCGTCGAAAATTTACGTTATCCGGTATCGATGATTCGCGACGGAGCGGATGGATCGAACGTTTGCATAACTTGAAGAGCGCTCGTAAAATTCGACAACGCCGGATGTCGCTGCGATTTCCTTCGGGATTATTATACCGCTCAATTTCCTGCGATTACGAAACGCGCCACGGGAACAACAGATAACGTTCGAGGCTACATCTTCGTGGCTACGTTCAGTTCCAGCGACTCGAAAGCGGATTTCATTCGTATCGCAAGCGTGATTTCTACAAAATAGAAAAATATACGAATATTTCTCTTCGTTCCTCTTTATCAAGCGCTGAAAAACTCGATGAAAATGAAGTTCGAAAGATTAATTATTCTAAATGAATAGAAGCAGAAAAAGCGACACGCCGCGAGGTGGACGCGAGCTTCGTGTTTTGACGCTTGAACCTCGTCCTTGTGACGCACGAATTAGACGCTGAACGTAGAAATTTTCTGCGAAATTCGCGTAACTAAACCACGCTCGCTGACGTCACAGCTACATTCGATGAGGTGACAACGCGTGATCGGCCATTTGCATTTCCATCGGAGGAGATCCTGCGCCCGTCCGCGCGGCGCTTCCGATCAAGATGCGCGAGGAACGAGAGAAGAGTCCTTCGAAACACTTCCTGTCCTCTTTCCGTCTCGCGATCGTGACTCGATGACTTTGTTTTGGTACGACTGTCTATTCTCGTAAGTGTGAAACAGTGATCATACCGTACGCGCGTGTATACACAGTAAAAACGTGAGTCGCCACTTTTTTCCCCTGCTATTCATTAAAAAAAAAAATGCAGAAAATACGAAACAGAAAAACAGTGAAATACTTCTCGAAAGTTTTCGTACACACATTTCTGATCAACGTACACAGTCGAGCTGGTTGTTTAGCTGGAAACCGTCGAAGAGACAGACTGTCTGGCTGGTAAAAATCCAAATTGATCGTGTACAACGGGGACAGGCGCATTAACATAATCCAATGACTTGGGAATAGATTCCCGACTTCCTCTTATACGCCTTCGATCACGGAAACCGGTGATATACATACGCAGCCACGGTGAATAATGAAAGATACAATATTGACAGTAAACACGACAAGCTGCTTATTTATTCGAGCTTGGACTTTCCTGGAGATTCTCGCTTCGTTATTTAACAAACACCGCGAAAGAACCGAAGAACGGAAACTCTCTCGCTGTATCATTCATGAGCTAGGGAAATGCTTGGTACACTATTCTTCTTTCGTCTTGTTGGAGCGAATCGATGAGAAGAATAATCAAACCGTTCCTGAAATCTCTCGAAGACACGGATTTTTAGGTTTCGTCGGACATCTTTGACTGTTCGCGTACAAAACTGTGACACGTCGTTAGAAAAGTGCTCGTTCCTTTACGTTTTAATGAACGTTCGTTTCGTCGTGGATTTAAAATGGTGATGGAAACGCGTTAATAAAAGAAGAGCAGAAAGATTAACTGTCGAATCGCACGCGTCGAGAGAAGAGGTAAAAACCTGCTGCAAGAAACCGATCGAGAACCGCGGTTTCTCCACTTGTCCATCGATCTCCGCACATTTGCTTCTATTTGTGGCGGTAATAAGTAGAAATCTTTATGTAACACCGCTAACGGAACTTTCTGCACGATGCCCGTCCTACTTTTCTTTTCACGCCACCAGCGGCTAGAGCCGATTTCGGCTAATTAGTCGACCGGCGAGAAATTCCACGCGCGCCTTCTGCTCGTTTGCGACTTACATTTAGCCGCGATCAACAACGCGTTATTGCCCGATAACTGTCTTCCTGTACCTCGAGAACGAAATAAACAAATTTGCGATATCGCCTCTATTTTCGAAATGCATTTTCTGACCGCCGATAATGATTGACTGAAATGTACGCTGCAAATAAATAAGCATAACATCGACCGCGCTTATTTATGTTTCCATGCGAGATTTTTATCTCTCTGACGATGTGCTAAAAGCTTACTCTTCGGTGATAAGTCCTCGCGTTTCCTTTTACGTCTCTCAGTTATTTCACGTTTTCATCGTTTTCACGTCACACAAATTTTTCCATCGAACGGTCGTGTCTTAAATTCGCGTGTCACTTTTTGGAATAAAATTCTCGAAATTAACTGCTGTACGTAACACGTTCTTTTAGGTACAGTTTGCTGGAAGATTGAAGGAAGGGGTGAGAAAGATGGAGCAACAAGTCTGGGATTCCATCCTCCGACGGGGTACTTGGCCAGGTTATTACTGGTTCGACGATGTCACGTATCTCTGTTTGCACGTATCCCTTCGGGTTTCCCTTTAGTTGGAGGCTCCTCAGCGTCGGGAAAGAAGACGGAGTAACCGAGGAAAAGGTAAGCCAGACGATTTACACGAGCAAACGCGCGCCTGCATGTTGCAGATAAGTTACAATCGCGGTCATTAGCCACGTTCGCGACAAGAGATTGATACCGCGCGGAAAAGTGCTGGCGAATAACCGAGGGCCTCGGCTAGACATCGTGCACGTGAGACGAACATTTGAATTTTCACTCTCACGAGATTCAGCTAATAAACAACGACTGCGCACGCGAAGATACAAATCTACGTGTCTCGCTGTTTGTCTACTCTGCTGATTAGATGTATATGCTTATAATTAGAGGACGTTCTGCTAAAGACTGTAAGCTATCGTCCACTAAAAGCAATTGGCACTCCTTTCTGAACGTTAATAATTGCCAAACTTTTTGTAGAAGAGTTAAAAATCGAAATAAAAACCGAAAATAATTAATTATCAACGTCTGCACATGGTATCTTCTCTACTACGAGCATTTATTGTCAGAGCGATAGAATTCTCATGCGAAACGTGCGATAATATGCCCAATAGCCGTACAAAACCAAAGGTATAACTCTCTAAACGACATTCTTCGTTTTCATCGTCATCGAAGACCCCAAAAATCGTTCAATCCCAAAACATCCCTGAACACGATCGAACCCACGTGCGATATAAAGAAAGCTACGTCAGATCCAACCACGCTGGCCCTATTTCTCATTGAATTCGCGGGAAAGTGAGCGCGCGAGGTCGCGTTTGGGTCAGCTGGCAGGGGGTTGAAACACGAGAAACGTATCGCGTCCCCGTATCCGGACGGGTCGTCGCGGTGTTCCACGCGTGGCTGAAAGGAGAAGTAAGTTGCGAGTGAACCACCGAGCGTAAAGGGAGCCGGTACCCGGCGCAACAAGTACGCAATTCAGGAAAGTTGCGCCGCGTCGATAAGGCAATTATTCGGCTGCGCCGCCTCGCGGAGAACAATGCCTTTTGTCGGATGAGGCAACAACGGGGTTATGGAAGACGAGCAACGGGGAGAAGAACGTCTTTATGCGGGACGCGGCCAGGCACCCGTGTATCGAGGAGGCGGAGGTGGCTTTTCTTCGCGGCGCGGCGCAGCGCGTCGCGGCGGCTCAGCCTCGCGGAACATTTTTCCTGGTGCACCGCGAACGATTCAATTTAACTCCGCCGTTTCTGATTCACTTTCAACACTGACGTCGACAGTAGGTTTGCTAATTTCGTGGGGGGCTGCTTCAAATTCCAGTCGATCTCGTTACTGCGTCGTCGTTTCTTCTTGTTCCTATCGATCGCTGCATTCGTAACGGGGCGTTACGAAACAACATTTTGTAACTTTGGACGCTTCGTTTTCTTGAATCGCCTATTATCGATAAACTGTTATCGTAGATTATTGGTAACTTTCACGGGGGAATGAGAAAATATAGTTGGTTGGTTGCAACGAATTTTATCAGGCATAAATATATCCGTTGCCAGAAGGTTCGTTTATTCGGCTCGAGGGGAGCTATGCGAGATCGTTTTATTACATTTATCTACGAGACTTGTTTTCACGTCGAATGTTTATTCGGTGTGCTTTTATGTCGGATCGATAAAGTGCTCAAAAATTGAGGTCGCGATCGTAAAAAATTCACTTCCCAATAACGCCTGCCCCTCCCAAGAAACACGATAATTCAGGCAATTTATTTCGCATTAATCGTGTTTATTTCATCGTATTGTTATTATCGAGCAAACACGCGAGTGATTTAATTGACTGTTTGTCCGCGACGCGTCTTTCCTGCCTGAGAAATCCTCCGCCTCATCATCTCGATCAACGCCGCGCGTTTATCATACGCGAATCGGTTGATACGCGTTTTTATCAGCGTCGCAGGAAACGGAAACTGAACCAACGACACACGCGAAAACTTCCTCGCGACAAGATAAGACTTGTTTACAAAACACAGTCGCATTTCGGTGAACGCAGCTTATCTGGAAGTTCAATTATTCGCTGGCTATAATTAGGGGGAAAAGCAGAATAACGCTAGCCGTGGCGTGACGAATATTTAAATATAACTTCGGCTCGTGTCGTGTTCAAGATTAACGATCGCCGCGTTTGCTATTCCTTTTAACCGAACGAGTAAAAACATACCGCTCGAAGAAATGATCTCCGAGCTTGTACGCGCTTGAAATTATAAACTGTCCGACTTCAAACGCGTAGATTAGTGGTGGGACTCACCGTCATAAATATGCAAAAATATAAGATGAGTCGGCAGACGGAAAAACTTGTTTGTTGACGCGGCGTCAACGGTTCGAGTGGAAATCTTGTTATTTACAAAAATCGTTCCTTAATCAAGTCTTTTCAATTCGACGAAAGAACTCTATTTGCTTAAGAAAGGAGGGGCGAACGGAGGGAGAGAGAAAAAAACAGCACTCAATCTTCCATTCTTGAAATGAAACTAAAAACTGACGTTCTTCTTTAACCTTCGCAATAAAAGGAAACAAACACGTTGGCGCCTACCTTTTTCTTTTAGCGCGAAAGATCAGCGACTCGATAAAAGGACGGCAAGTTCGCGGAATGCAAATTTCACGGGAGTCAGGACGCTCCGTAAGATGGCGGAAGACGAGAGAAAAAGAAGGGGTGACATCCACCGCCGCGAATTCATTTTCCAGCCAAGACGCAGGCTCGTTTCACGTTCTCTTAACACAGACGCTTGACGCTCGATTTTAACAAACCGATCTTCTCCATCATTCCAACCCTTTGGCTCGCACATTTTTTGCCGCGTCTTGTGAAAACGCTACGCAAACGAAATACTAAATTCTTCAGCTTTGAAGGTTTACTTACGATCACGGAGTCACATGCAACACTAGGATCGCTGTCCGCGTTAGGGTCCTGAAAGGAAGAAAAGTTAATGTTGATTTAATATCGATGCTCGATATTAATTACCGTTAACAAGACTGGTAATAGCATTTAAGATCGAATATGCAAATAAAAAACACCATTCAGGTTTCATACCAGTAGGTGTAATTATTGAATTAGCATTTAAAAATTATCAGGTTCTCCTAGGCAATAAACATTTTTTACTATAAAAAGAAGGGAAAGAATTAGAATAATAGCTAATAAATCTTTAATTAACAAATAACATAATTATAAGACAATTACTATTTGTACCTGTACATGATCCTGTTAAATGAAGAAAAAGATAAGTAAGATAGTAGAAGGTAAAAAACGTAATAAAAAAATCGATTAAGTGTAGTATCATAATTGAAGATCCTTCTCAGATTAATTCAACAACTATTCAAGCAATAACTGTCACTCCTCACTGCCTCCTCCTCAGTGGCTTCCGTAATTATCGATGTTTTCAACGTTAATCGAAGAAAACTAGCCTCGTATTCGTCTTGAAACCACTGCAACATATCCAAACTTAGCCAAACAGCAAAGATCGACCATCTTACGCTTCTTTGTCCATACATTCGCTCGAAACTACCCCTGTTTCGCGATGCACCCTCTCCATTTGGTCGCAACCAATTTGACACCAAATTGACGTTAACCCGCGGGAGGCCTCGAAATATCGCCAGCGAGTAAGGATATCTCAGTGAATGATATTCGAAAGACGTAACGCGACGCAAATCTGTAGAGCCAAGGAACGGCTGGGAATGTATTTTCGGTGGGGCCGCGTGGGCGGATAATAAGGCAAGGCAACGCGCAATAAGCGGATTCACGGTGGTTCGGAGAATCGCTTGGACAAGCTGATTCAATATTGTTCCCAGGTTGACTGGTACGATCGCAGTTTGTTAACGCCCCGAGCAGACGAGCAACATTCCCGGACGGCGTGTCGATGACTCAGGTTTTAAGCGGTACAAACAACACCGAGGAAAACACGAGCGTCAAGCGGTGATCCGTAAAATATTTCACTCATCTTAACGACAGCACGGACTTTCTTTTTGTCAGGCCTCGTCGCAGTGAGTCTGTCCTAAAAATTGATTCCACATCAGCGAACGTTGTTTCGCCGATAGTTTCTCGGAAAAAATTGGCTGCCCGCTCGTCGTGCGGAGGAATTGCGCGAACGAAATGGCTCTCGATGAACGCTGCCCGAAAGGCTTGACCCCGTTGATGAGGATCGTGCGGGTTTCGGGGAACGCCGGTTCGGCGAAAGAAAACACAACCGCGAGGCGCTTTCCACCGGCCTCAGACGCGCACTCGCTGTATTTCTGACCGAAACTTCCTCGTTTGCTTGTTTTCCTCGCTTGACCCTCTTTACATTCTAAACATACGGACCCTACGGATTCGCGGTGGATGGCGGTGCGATTCCTAGGAATTTAATTACACTGCTATTCTTTCGCGTAAACGCGCAGCTTAACCAGAATCTCGTTAGAACCGTTAACGATTGAAGTACCAATTCGTTTCGAGAGAAATAAAAGTATTTCGAAAGAAAAATGTCGAGAAGTGAGAAATGCGTTGGGTCGCGGCGTTTCAAACTTCCTCGACCGGGATTCGAAACTGGAACGTCGAGAAACACCTACACGGTGGACGCGTCGCGCATCTCTCCGATGAAATCGATCAGCGATAGTTTAGCAGACACCAGTTGTCGTCCATTGTCGTGACAAAAGTTTCGAACGAGGACTCGCGGTTTCCTCGAGCGCGACACGGGCACCGATTTCTAGGTGTATACCCTAGCGTTATCTTTCGCAAGGTGGTTTCACTTATGCAAATAATTCCACGGCAGGAGAAACGGGTCGTCGACGTGCCCGAGGATCCGATTGCGAGCGAAATTAATTATCGCTGCCCGGTTTATCTGATCACCGGCTACGTCGATAGATTTATTCGTCCCCGAGCGGAGAAAATAGGCGGCCGTTTCGACGATTTACAAACGCGGGCATCGGTGAAAGCAAATTTTTCGGCTGCCCCTCGATGACAAACCGCTCGCGGAAGAACTCGCGCGATTCCGTTCCACCGTTGCACCGAGAAACGTCTGCCGTAGAAATTTCAACCGTTAAAAGCGGCTGCCTCGAAATCAATCGTGGACCAAAGTCTTTCTACTTCGAAACGTCGAACGTTGGTACCCACGATCTCGATATTTCTTTGTAACAAATACTCACCGCGAACTCATCCCGTCCAGCAAAGCTGAGAACAGGCGATACGATTCTTAATGAATACCTCAATCACCGGAGGCACCATTACAATACGCGATGTAAAGCATCTTAAAAGCATCGCGATAATAAATCAACCTCCGATCCCAGCAGACGTCGAACGCCAAAAGAAATCCAGTGCAAGCGTGACGAAACACAAGATTCGATGAGTTTACATTTAACTACCGAAACTTTACCAACTAACGAACTGAACGGTTCGCAAAACCCTCAAGTTACTCTACTTCTAATGCTAAACTAATTCAAGCACCAACTCGACGATTGAATGTGCCTTTGATTGCCAACAAAAACCAACGTTCAATTGAATTGCTTTTTATCGTGTATCCAACTACATTTATTATTGGCCTCGAGAAACTTGGCAGAAAATTTGTTGCGAGAAAGAAATGAAACAAGAGCGACGAAATTGGAAGACGGTAGACGCGAGGCGGAAGGAGCGAGAGAGCTCGCTGGCGAACAGAGGCCCGCAAAGGGGTTAACAACGCGGCACGTGTACGCGCGGGTGTTCGGAGAAAGCGGACACGGTCGAAATAAAGATCGAGGCCCGCGGATCGGTATAATCAGATGAAGCCGTCTGGGCCGTGCTCGATGGCCGGAGTAGAGGGAACGTGATGGATGAAAGGTGTTCCAGTTATGTGGATTCCGTTGTGCGGGATGATGAATGAACCGCAGCAGCCGGGGGCGCTCGAATTTCAGCGTCGTGGCACGAGAGCAAAGAGAGCGTGGACCAGCGAGGGACCAACGACCGCCCGTGATTTCCAGCACGGGCCAGAACGGGGAACACGCCGCTCCTGCGAGTGTTTGCCTTCCTCTCACGCGGAAATTCGCTCCACCGATCCCGTCGATGAGAAAACAGCCGCGAGAACGTGCAAAAGGAATGGTATTCTAATAACAGAAAGGAACAGAGAAGCCAGCTGTATCGGGATTCGCGTTTTAAATGAAAGTGATCGCAAAAAACTGATTAATTATTATGCAGGTAATTAAATAGAAAAAAAAAAATAAAGAAATAGAAAGTTCATTTACTCACAATTGGAACCCGAACAGAGATCTGTTTCACTCTCTAAATACACGCGTTGCACGTGTACTTTCCCATGAATGTTTTGTACAGCTTTATACGTGAAACTTTATACATTATACGTACTCGTGATTGAATAAACTTGAAGACAGATCGAAGAACCGCACGCTAGCGATCAATGGAGTCGCGTAACAGTGATAGATTTCCGCTGTGCGTCGAGTTCGACGATTTCTGCGTACAACGATCGCACTGGCCAGGGCCCTATCTCCGTTCTGAGTAGATCGCGAAGACGTTTCGCTGCCACGGAACCTCGACTGAGACTTCACCCTTATTACTGCCTTGACGGATTGGTCAGCCGCAAGACTTAGCGTTGCGAAGGTGCGCTGCTGACCCGCACGTGTCCCGCTAAGGTTTCGCTGTTATTGGCTAACTATTAGGTTACCGTGTCAATCTGTCTGGACTGACACGTGTCGCGTGATCGATAACCAACCCCTCGCATCAGCTTCTTCGCGGTCAGAGGAAAAACCTCTGGGCGACAGCGTTGTGGACGCACGAGGAATCCGCGTTGGAATTTTTACCTGCTGTCAGACCGATCTGTAGAGATAAGTCGCGAAGGATGAGACCGTGGAAAGTTGGGAAATTTGTTCGAGCGTTCTTCGCGTTGATATTTTTGATATTTTCATCGATTTGGTTGCGATGGATGCAACTGGGGTGTCACGATTTGATCGAAAATTGTTTTGTCAGTAATATAGAAAACTGCAGATTTGAGAGTGCGATACGATCAATAATTCAGGATAGATCATTCTAGAGGGATTCTCTTTCCTCGCGCGGTGAAATTTCAGTTGAGACTGGTTCTTTGCGAAAACATCGAAACAATGAAGGCTAAACCTGTTGTTTCGAGTATCCTCTGTTTCCAGTAATGACGCACGTCGCTAAAGACTTCTTCGGGGAAACACGAGCGAGACGCGAGGACGCGTCAACGACGCCAGAACGAATTCCTGAAACACTGTTTCATTCTTCCCTCGAATCGAATAAATATAAACACTCGCTGAACAAGGAAGAATTAACGAGGCAAATGTGAAAACAATGGAAACGTTCAAAGGAAACAGTTGGATCCTGGAATCGTGAACAACACCCGTGACATTTCAGACAATGAAGTCTGCAAAATTATTCAGAAATTCCTTTTGTTTCTACATCAAGCCCATATCGAACTCCGCTCGTGCATTTACTTGTATCGAAAGCGTCACGTTTGTTGTAAAATGTTTCTTGAGTGTGCTAAAAATTCTCGCGAACGATTTACAAAAGCAACGGATTCAAATTATCGGGTAAAACGAAAAGTTTTTCGGCGCTGACCAGATTGTCCGCTGGGCCAACGATCGAGAAATATTTGGCTAGTCGAGGCGGCCGTAAATGCCTGGTCAAACATTATCGACGGGCCAGTTGCGGGCCGCTTAAGGCGGCCAAATATAAAATATTCAGAAATCGACGCGAGCCCGCGTACACGCGCCGCAATCGACATTCAGAAAATATGCCGGGAACGAGACGAGGAGACGAGAGTGGAGCGATGAGTAACGTAGTCGGGCGTCGAAAATAGAAAACCGACGCCGAGATTTTCGCCCCGTTCGCGGACCAACCGCGAGAATAAACATCCGCGTGTATGCGGGAACGTGAAAAAGAAACGAAGTGGCGAATAGAGGGGCGAGGCGAAACGCAAACAGAGAATGAGACAAAGTCCAGCGAACTCGAGGAACAACGCGATGGCGCCATGTTTGTTTCCGAGGACGTTCCGCGAAAGTCATACTACGCATCAACTTGCCTTTTTTGCCCTATAAAAGAGACGCTTACTTATAAAAGAGACGAAGATCTACAATAATAGTCGTACGTGTACATTTGGGATTTTCCAAATCACACATCCGCCAGTTTTGGACCAAACCTGATGAAGTCTATTATTATTATCCTTCGTTTCTTAAATACATGATGATTCTTTAGTGTGTTTGTCCAATGATGAGACGCTCCTCAGATTTATCGCCTGCTACGGCCATATTGGAACACACGCGTCACTTAGGGGTGCAACGGCATCTTCGAGCGATCTTTAGTCAAAGACGATTTCCCTTTTCACTATGCACTTGTCTACGCAACATTTGTCTTTCATCTAATATTGCAATTTCTGGAAACGCTGATAAAAGAAGCTACATGAAATTTGATGCGTTAGAAAGATATTCAAAAATGAGACAACAATTCGAGTAAAGTCGATGAACTTTGCAAATCATCCTCTAAACAACTGAACTCTCCTATTTAACGATGAGTGCGCGTGCACGGGGTCTACGAAACGGAGCACGGTGTCATTCGAAGCGATCGATGGTGTAATTCATAAATATTCCCGGACAATTGGCGTCTTCTGTATCCGCTTTCCTCCCCTCCGGCAGTGGCCGGTGTCCGGGAACCGCTTAAGAGATTAAACCGGACGGTTCAAAGTTCTTGTCTCCAGTGTGTAAACACTTTAATGGTGGCCAGAAGCGGGCGTACACCTGTTGCATCGACCGCCGTGACCGAAAAATATTTCGAGCCCACGGTGCGACTTCGTCGCGTGGAGCAGCCCTCGGTCCATTAATAAATTCTCTTCGATTCGCGCCGGCGTTCCGTTTCGAGCGTCGTCGCGCGAAAGAATTCCTTCGCGTGGCGAGATCGAAAAGAGATAATCCGGATTTATGGAATTTGTCGTTATCGTTGATGGCTTTGAATCCAGCGAAGCTCGATCTATACGCGACAGATCTCGATTCGAAGCACTGTACAGGACGTAGCGGCGAGGGATATATCTTTATCAAAGTGGCACAGGAAATTCGTTAATCCGTGGATATTGATTTCTCGAATCTCGGCTAGTTCGCTGATGGACACACGCGATAGAGATATCGAGCAGATTCTATTTTTAGCGCGATTCCGGTAATGGGCGTTTCGAATCGTAAATAATTCATGAAACATCGAGGGAACCGTACGAGGAAAAGACTCGCGTCGTAAATTCCACCGGTTATTAGGTTTCATTATCTGCTCCGCGAAATCTCCGATATTCATTCGTCTGAACGTTAAAGGAAAAGGAAACGGTCACGAGGCCCGATCACGTGCCACGCGCATCGGATCGGCAACAAAATTGCGAACGCGGGGTGGTTATGCAAACGAAGGAGCCGATAATTCGTATTTATTTATAGACGTAATTATGCGCGCGGCTCTCTCCTCCCACGGTAATTTACGATGATTTTTGCAAAACCGCCGTCGACTCGTAAAGTATTATATCGAGTCGCTCTCTTGCAGGCGTTTGCGTTCAAACGCGGCCATCGCTCCTTTTTTTTTTTCATTTTTCCTCACCGCAGCGACAATGCGAACGATGCAATTAACAATAACTGCGCATTTATCATCGACATCTCGCGTACGAATAATCACGTGTCCCATTAGCCGCAACGCGAACGCCAACGACAATCGCAATACGACGGACGAGCGAGGCGGAAACCGCGCGTCCTCCTTCGCGATATTAATCGCGTCATCCTCGCTGAAACGATGAAAACAACCAGAGAAATAATAACGGAAGACAACAATAAGGTGACTCACGTTTGCCGCGCGCGAAATCGCGGCAAGAACAATCGACGGTGACGCAATCGGTGGTAACACACGCGTTTTCGATTCGAGCTGATCGAAAATACCTCGCGCGGCACTGGGCGCGATCGACCAAGTCGGCAACAGACGGACGAAATCAGCCGCAGATTAGAGGGTTAACGAAAAATGATTCAGAGACTGAATCACGGTTTACATTCCTCGCGATGATCGCGCCGCGTCATCGCGTTTCCCATTAAAACGCGAGATCGACGGAGCCTCGAGGAACGAAGACAGGAAACGGAGAGGTCTCGCCCAGGCGAGAATCGACGGACGCCTGACGATCGTTTCGAAACGATAAATCATCCGGGAACGAAACCGGTTCCAGCCAATTCATTGACGATATTACAACCGAGGCATTTCAACGATCAATGAGCTTCTAGGATACGATAAATCGCAGGCCTCAGCGACGACTGGTGCTTGAAAGATTCGGCACTGGAAACGGAAAACACGTCGAACCTCGCACCGCGCGTTCCCCGTTTTATCTACCCGGCCGTGGTTATTGGTATTTGCGTAGAATGACTGGAATTTCTGGCGAGTCCCTGAAAGTTATCTAAAGTCAACTATCCTCGCTACATGTCACAGACTTAAACCTTTCGATGCCAATGGCCGATATGTCAGCCGGGGCCACTATTTACTAGTTCTATTCTCGTACGCGTCGCCCAGGATGTTTTCAATCTGCCGTCTAAAATTAGATAAGCGGATGCATGTATTCCACGCTGGAAATCTATGCAAAGTCGATAGGAAGTAAGCGCGTACAAGACTGCTCGCTCGAGCGAGTGACTGACGAAAAAAAAAAAAAAATATTCGATCGCAACGTTGTTTCCCATTGATCATCCGCGGCTGAACAGGATTTTTCGCCACCAACCGATAAGACCGATTTACCATGATTCCGCGTCGTGGTCGTCGATAGGAAACGCGAGAGCACGTCGTTAGCTGGCAATTATCGCGCGGAATCGGCCGTGGATGTTTACACGCTCGTAACGGGGCACGCTCTCGATGATACATCAGCTAATAGAGCGACGAGAGCTGATATCGTTACGAAAAAAAGAAAAGTGACGCGTCGAGATCGTTGGCGATAGCGTGTCTCATTGTTCGATGATCACCGGTGCACTTTGCGCCGCGGGCAACGCCGGATCACGGAGTGTTTTCATCGCTACGCAAATATTGTGACCACTGAGTCAACCCTTCCCGTGTTTTGCGCGTATCGATGATGATGATGACGTGCCGCGGCGGATTCCGCGCGTTCTTACCGGCCGTTTCGCGCCGGCTTTGTGTTTTCAGTTGTTGTTAATTAAGTCAAAATACGGTATTACGTGCGTCACGATTTTAATACGTGAGGCTATAACTGACGTCCGTACGTAATTACAACGATGAGTCGCGACTTGCCACGCATAATATTCGTTACGAAAGAACAGCCGTGTGCGTACTTTGTTTCTGTTCGTTTCCATCCTGCGACGATCGTTCCTTCCGTTGGCTAATTTTTCTCTCTAATTCTCTCTCGCGATTTTTCGTCCCAAATTCGATTCAATTTCCCGGTTCTCGAGTGGTATCTTATCCGTGCAATTAAAACGTCTATCCTCGATACGGCGAAATCATGCTCGTCGTCTGATCGGTATCGACCGGGCGCGTGTTTCGTGCGTGAAACGAGATTAGATCGCATGGCGTCAACTCCCATTGGAGACTCCTGAGGAGCATCTCTCGGTTCTGCGCAACTTATGGAAACGTGCTCGAAAAAGTTTGTCGAGCTGTTCTTAGCTTAATTTTGACGGGATTCGCGCGTGTAAAATTGTTCCTTCGATCGTCGCGTTCGTCACGGCAGAATTTCTCAGAGGTTAAGAGTCGAACGGAAAACGATGCGACGGAATTCCTGCGTCGATCGAGGGCGACTTCTGCCGTACGGATTAGTGCAATCGACGAACGAACTATCGCGAATAACAATGGAGGACGATGAATACTCTTTGTCAAGCGCGATACGAACGTCTGAATGGTCCTCCGCAGGAGACACTCCGGAAGTTCTATTACGATCCGTCGTGCGACATTTCCAAGCTACCATTAGGAGAGATGGAGAGATGGAGAAAGAGGGAGAGAGAGGCAGATGTACATGGAATTAATTAGAAACGAATTCCATGATAATGTATGCAAACGTATTCCAGGCTCGAGGTTGGCCATGCTTCTGCTGTGCAACATTCCTGCATAATGATATCCAGAAAAGCAGAACCGATTGGCGTTTATTACATAACGCTAGATTGGAATTCTCGATCGCAACAAGTAGCATGGTAACGCGCACCGTTGCATTAGTCGAGAGGCACGAGTGGTTCCTTTAACCCTCGCCTAGAGCTGTCGAAAGTAGGAATTGACGAGAACAATAGTAAGGAAATATGCTGGAATTATCTTTAGATTTATGACTGAAACTTTATTGACTGCAATAAAAGAAATGTGCGCAGATATTTGGGGTTTGTTTTATGGCTTCTTCTGTTCTTCCTGGACGGGTGGTATAAATCCAAAGACGCGTGGGAATCGGTTCACACGCAAGCAGACAAAACTTCTAAGAGGGAACGCTTACCCTTAACTACTTGAGGTAAAATATCGAGTGCTGTTCATCAATGGATTTTCATGCCATATTCAGATTTATATATCATATACCCAAAATATGGATGCAAAATTATAACAATAAAAGAGGAATTGAAATTAAACGTATTAGCGGTATCCGAAGATTCTTTAGTAGATTCTGAGTTCGATGAAGATCATTTAGTAAGACGATGAATTTAGTATTGAATCACAAAAATTATTTGGCAATCGGTATCCCAGACGAATTGTAAAAATAATCATAATGGATGTAAAGGAGTTCCAAAAATAAAATGTTCCAAATGCAACGGACATCTATATTTAACGCAAAGTGCAAACTGTTTTATGAAATTTCGCGCTTAAGCTTTTAACAGCAGAAGTGCAAACATTGTAAGCCGTTGTTATTTCAAAGTTACAAAGTGAACTAATTATAACAAAATTATTTAAACCAGTAATCTCTTTTTAATCCACATATATAGGTTTATAATCGCTGATTTTCCTTTACATAAATTTTCTTATATCTAAGAAAAGAATTCGATCTATAGAGGGTTAAATAGATTTTTAGCTAAAATAAATATCGTTTTCCATGATTTAAATAGTACAAAAATAGCGATACTATAGAACATTTAAGACAAGTAAATTGGAATCTTTCTAGAGCTCTAGTGGAAGTATAGACTTAAAAATAGCCTGGAAAATGACAAAAGAATGGATCCTCCTAAGGGTTTCGAAATGGAGTCCTAGCGTGCGCCTGGCGGAGCAGCGAAAACAGTTAAAGGTTTCAAGCTTGCCAGCGAAACAACCTCCACCGTTCTAAAGTTCGTTTTAACGCGTACGTGGAAAGGTATAACAGCGGTCGTAAAAAGCCGCAATTGTTTTTACTGTTTTTGCGGCTCTTTGTGGATCGCAGTTGGCCCGTTCCGAGCGACTGTTCGGGGATTCGACTCGTTTATTTCAGCCTGGGGGCCGCGGTTCGTTAGCGCGCGCGAAAAATCCGCAAACAGCCAGGGCGAAACCTTTCGATCGCGAATTAATTCCGTAGACCCTCTTCCGCCACCTCTCTCGCGGTTTCGCGGTGTATCGATCGTCGACATCGCGAGAAACGGCGACTCTTCTTGCTTCTCGCGACGCGATACAGTTATCGACCTGTTAATGACACCGATCGGTCCGAATCTTGACAGCTGGCGATGCCATTTCGATATGTTTCGAATTTCCACGATGATAACGGCAAAATGGACGCGTAGATAAAAGTATTAGACAAGTGTTTACCGACGTTTACACCGATAGCATCGACGAGACCTTTGTTGACAAATTACTAACATTCCAGCGGGAAGTAAAAGTCATTGAATGACGCGACACAATGGAGGAGGAATTTAGGTCCGTTTCAATTTTCTCACTGATGGGAACGCGAAGAAGTTCGAGGCGGCAGGGAGGCAAACAATTTCCACCCCGTTTTCTCCTCGATTCACGATCACGGCTCCTCCGTTCTCCGGAGGACAAAGGACAAACATCAATATCGGCGCGCTAACAAACGCTAAATTCCCGATGGAGGACGGTAACTTCGAGGCGATACGAACCAACGATACGAAAAATTTCATCCTGAGAACGAGAAAACGTAATTTTACTCCGCTATGGTCATTGGGACGTCTTCGATCCGAGCGAGCCCTCTTTGTAGAAGAAACTATTCAGAAGAAAATTGATACAGTATGTAAAAGTTACAATTATCACGTATAATTGTACAAATTAATTTGCGCATCGATTTCATTTTTCTTGATACTAAACAAGTTTGAAAGAAATTTCGAAGCTCACAGGCGAGTCGAGACGAATCCTGAACCACCAGTCCGTCCTTTGAGAACGAAAACGACACTCGCAATTTCATCGTCCACCACAGAATAATCCAGCCGACCAGTTGACAGAGCCGTGTAATTCCGGCACTAAATGCCATGAAAAGTTAGTTACGACAAGAAAATTGTGCAAACTCGCAATTATGCAAATAGACGTGTTTTCGCCTGCTCCTCTGCCGTGGCCGCCCTCGCTTCCTTTCTAACCCGCCATGCTCGCGGCGCGTTATCCATGGAAATATGGAATGAGGAGAGAGGAAAAGCCACGGACGAGGATCGTGGATGACCGTAAGACCGTAGAAGGCTGAAAGACTGTTAGCAGACAATAAGGTCGGCCGTGAGTAGGTGGTTCCCAGAGTACGTGGGCGACTTCTAAGGCAAGGACGTTTCTAGTTATAGCGGCTTCGTCGCTGGATTGCTAAATTTACTCTCGGTTGTGTCATCTCGCTGGATACGAGTGGCATCATTATCCAAGTATAACCAATCCCTGCTCTCGATTCCCAACATTCTAACTCGAACAACAACATTCCGGCTCCGAAAATCGTACGACACTAACCGCGACTCCTCGACGTCAGACATCGAAGCATCTTCCAATAGCATCCGGATGGCCGTAACCGCGCAACGACCCGCTAGAACGTCATCCAGCGAGAGGGCGAGTTTCGAGCGAGTTTCCCAAGCCCGCGCAGGGGGTGGTCAGGGAAAATTCAGGGCAGCCTGGGTAACGATAAGTCGAGCATCGTCGCGGCGGCCAAATTCGATCGAACGTCGTTGTCAGAATCCGATCGCATTTGCATACAATCGGCCGTTATCCGGCTAATTTGCATCGCGCGGCACGTTATCGTGCCGATGACCGAAGACGCTCTCGTGGAAGGCTGCGCTCTGGGAAACGACGCCCACGATCCCCGTGCGGTTCGTCGTCGCGAGCTTTTCGTCTTTCCTCCTCGTCGCGCGCGCGCTCCGAATCTCGTCGCGATTCAAGGTCGACGGCGGGAGACGTCAGAGGCGAGCGTTTGCATACCTCGTCCTTAAGATCGGAGACACGATGACGGAATGGCTAAATGGTACCGTCGGGTTTTCCCCTCCGGTGGTGCACTCGGCCGCTCGATCGAGTTCGCGCGTACCAAACACTTCTCGGAATCGCGGATGTCGTTTTATGGGAACCCGTTTTCGCGATCGTGACGCCGCGTTTATTTTTGCCCGCGAATAATTTTGCCCGCCGCGCGGAATTAATAGCCAGCGATTTGTTTATTTTTACGTCCGTTATAAACAGTGACATATATCAACCCACTTAAAACTTCTTTCCCGGTACACCGCGCGCACTCGCGGACTTTCTTCTATAACCGGTTCAGCGAGTTTGTCCTCGACGAGGAGGATTGCGAAGTCCTCGAAAAATTTCAACTTCCACAACATTCGCGTTCCCCGAATCATCATCGCGTTCCTATTACGTGCACACCCTCCTCCTTTTGGCGCGTAACCAAACGTTGTTAACCCCATTTCGATTCAAATGAATCGAGCCGGCTTTCTCGGTTGCGACGGAACGACATCGCTGGTGGCGTTACATTTTTTATGTAACTGGATCGAGCACCGTTTCAACGTAACTTCTGTTTCTCCGTTAATTCCACGTGAATTATTATCTGTTCGTGTACAACGGCTAACCGTAAAAATTGTACCTGTCCACAATTGACGATAACGCCTCTGTCACACCGACTACCATCGACTACAACGTTCCCCAGGTCTCTTCGTAAACGAAAGCGCGCATCACCGGACGAACGATACGCATCGGTTTCGATAAGATTATCGAACGTCCGAAGCGAACGGCTTCGTGTTTTGTTTATATAATTCCACCTTTACGATTTGTATTCGTTACCCGTGTAACTGCATAATGTCGCTTTCTATAAAGCCCGCGCATTTCTACTTTCACTTCGCTCTCCCTACCTCTCTTTCTCGCGCGTGTTTACATCGAGCCCGCGAGCGCGTGCGTGTTACTCCAATTTCCACGGGAAATTTCTCCGTTCGCGATCGATACCGCGCCCGTTTTAAATCCTCGATCCAACGCCGATCGAACGCTGGTCCCGCGTCGAATTTCGCTTGTCCTTGGTCTCTATCCACGATCTTAACTAAATCTTAGCCAATTTTGGTGGAACCATTAAATGGTGGTCAAGAATCGAGAGGTTTCTAGAATCCTTTCTGTAAATTTGAGACAATAAAAATTACAGGAAGCTAGCGACGATGAAGATTTATTGAGAACGTTTATATTGTTGGTGAAGAAATAGTGATCAGTCGTGGTTTACCAGATATTTGTAACAGGTTTGTAAAATGGTTAATATTGATTTCTTTTAAATGGCTGGATAAGAACGGATTCGCAGCAATATTATTTTATTTCTGCAGGGCTACACATGGGAAAAAATAGAGGATACAGAGTTTCGTAGGTAGAGACGCGAGATAAATGGGGCAGAGTTCCCGTGACGTTGATAGCACGGTAATTTAAAGCGATACCGACAATGATCCAGCATCGAGCGCCTCTAATACCATTTACCTTGACCACCGACGCGCGCGAAGAACTTCGGAGGAAAGTTCCGCGATGGCTGGTCTCGTCGTTCCCACTTGTTCCGCTCTTTTCCCAGCTCCCCCTGCCATTCTTCTCGTCCATCCAGAATCACCCAGCAATGTCTGAACTTTTCAAACTTCGCACGATTCCACAATTTTCTCGACCATCGACCGTGCACGCGCTCTGTCAATTGATTTTTCTCCCCTGCGTTCGTCCGAAATTATTCTTACGCACTGGTCAGAGCACATCGAGTTGGATCGATCGATAATAAGTAGCTTTTATTTTTTATTTTATTATCTGTATTGTCGTATGCACGCAGCTCTTCATTCGACGAGAAATGAATTTAGAACGCTTCGCGAATTATTATTGTAATTGCGTTAAAGAAACAGTTAAGACTAGTTTTATACTCTTTCTTTCCTTGTTAAAGGAGTTCTTATCACTGCACGGTATTTAAGGTGCAACGAAATTCGATCGAAAATTTCATCACGAGTCGGAGAAACGAAGTTAAACCTTGATCGAAAGGGAATTTGTTCGAGGAAGAGAGAGAGATCGGGAAGATTCGTTTCAGAGTCGGCGAAGCAAGCCTAGTCTTCCACCCACGCAATCGAGTTTGCGCGACGACACTGGGTATGCATGGGTTTTCGAATATTTTATTTCGTTTATCGGTTCCGTGGGCGCGAATATTGTGTTTGTTACGGAGGGGCGTCGCTCTGGCGTCGACCTCTGGACTGGACGAAGGAAACGCAGTTATCGAGAGTTCCGTGAAGTCCAGACGGAGCTTTCGAGAGCAATACATACGCATTTATCAATATATTACTGTTTAAATAAATTAAACGAAAAAGAACAAAAGCACAAGTTTAATCCTAGGTAACGAAATGTCTAATAGAGCCTATTTTAATTTTCAACAAGGTATCGATGATTCATTAATATGGATACTAATTGGAAATGCGGAAACCGTGAAGCTCAATTTGCATTGTTATTATACCGTACTACCGCTATCCATATTTTCTATTATATTGTTCCATTATTTAAATATTTCATTAATATTTCATTAATATCATCGTTTTTAAGTGTTCGCGCGTGTAAGCAGAGGACAAAATTGACGTTAGTCACTTGTGATTGACACGCGTCCACCGATTCCGCTGTTTTAAATTAATATTTTATCTACGTCTTCTAGCCTGAGTCGCGACTTAAGGCTAGTCCCGATGTTTGCTTCTCGCAAGCACACACGCGGTACAACAGTTGAAAACTGTACCGTCTGTACCATTCGCGTCCTGCCGCAAAGAGTCCATTATCCCTCCTTTTCCTCGCCCTGTTCGATCACTGCGGGAACAGAGTGCCGCTTAAAAGTCTGACGAATCGGTCCGCGAGAAAAGTTTCGCCCCGCGCGAAACTTTTAACGCGGCTTCCGCAACGCGTTTCGACCAACTTCCTGTCCTCCCGGTCAATTATTCCAGTCAATTGCGAATTCACGCGTGTCGCACGTTTATTATCGGTTGTCTCTCTACGTAATAGCTTCGTTGCAATTAAAATAGAACGGACCACTTTGAACGAGAAAAATTTGCTACGTCTGTTAGAAACGAAAAGTTTTCCTCCTTGCGTTTTCCGTGTTTAAAAATACATTCGTGGAGGAAACGAGGAGCGTGTTTGTAAGCTATGCGATACTGAAAACTGTTGTCCGTCTAAAACGATCGAGATTCTAAGAAAACATAGGGAAGAGTGATCGTTGGCGAGAGAAAAAAAATATTGCGAAAAGAATAAAGAGCTGCGTGGAACGGTGTGAAAAGGTCAGGTTTGAAGCGTGGGTCGTGAAACATTCCGTTGGAACAGTCGTCTTTTCCTCGTGAAATTTCGACCGCGTTACGTCACAGCGTAGATTTAGCCGTTGGATAATTCGCCCTAATGGAATCATCGTTCCTTTCTCGTTACATAATTTCAAGCCACGGATAGCTGGGCTGCCACGTCAGCTGCCAAATATGCGCAAGGTCTTCTTTCTTGACTAATGGTCGTGAACGATGACAAGTGGCGAAGAGAATCGAGAGTTGAATTCATTTCAATTTGAGGGCTTTCTCGCGTTTCAGAGATAACACGGAACATTTTTGTGTCAGAGATAGTAGCCATATACCCATGGTACACAAATATTTGACTAATATTGACATTAAATAAAAAGAACAAATATTTTTGAAATCAAGACCAAAGAAGATTGAACAAAACTTAGAGATTTCCCCATCCCATTCCTCTAAAAGCTAAACCCACTAGATCGCCTTATCCAAGGTATCGGTTTAGACGGCAGACATCGATCGGCTTTGCCGGTTTTCCTCGACGGTCTGCTCGTCCGCAAGTCGATTAGCCTCCTCCGCGACGTCAATTATCGCGAGGCACGACGAGGAGCAGCGAGCGAGCAGAATTCCTTCCCTCGGGGCAGCTCCTCTTCAAAGGGATGCGCGGAAGGGGTGAAAAAATATAACGAGGGATAAGAAACAGACGTTTCCTTTGTTTACCAAGAAACGCTTTGTTCCTAGCCTTGGGGCGAACGGAGGGTGGTGTTGTTTAATTTTTCGCACGCAAACCCACCCCAGCAGGTTGACACGAGACGCCACTTGTGTCGCGCTCGAAATCTCTCAATTGGTGTTTGTTGGGGTCCGCGACGAGCAAGACGAGCGCGTTTCGTGCACGATTTACTTGACGATTACACGTTCAGCATGAAACTCGATATGACATAAATGTTTTTCAACGAAATGCAAAAATGACTGTAGGTAGTTTATAAACATTTTTCGTGGTGTGTTAATTATTAACAATTACGACGGGATCGATACGATATAAGAAAATGGTACATAGATGCCCTCGTTGCAGGTAAAAGAGCTAAGACTGGCTTTTAAGTAGGTACCTTAACCGTATAAACTGATTATAAGCCGACGGCGCAATTTATCCTGTTTGCCACCCTCCCCGTTAGTGGCGGAGCTGAGGGTGAAGCGATGATTTTGGAGCTGTAAGCCTATGTACCGACTATATCATAGTTATATACTCCTAGATGTACCAGCGCGACAATTTGTCCCCATTAGACTGCACAGGGGGTGTGAGAAGGGTCTTGAATTCATTTGATTTAATTTTTCTAGATTTTTGATAACTACGAAGATCTTCGTTAACGTTTTTTCAGCTTGCAATAGAATGAAGATCGTAGCGATTTCCTTTAGTTTATAAAATCATTGAGCTTTTCTACTGTAAAGATGAGAGAATAAATACTACGCACCTTGATTAGGTTGTTATAAAAATTCTCAGGCGCAGTTTGTTTAACGCGATCAAAGCTCGACCACTGCTTGCGACTCGTGTCGAATCCTTCACGTCACGACACATTTCATACCGTTTTAGTCTTGAACGGCGCTTGGGGTTTTCCACGAAGCAATAAAGGAAATATTTATTACTAAATGCGGGCTTTGATAAACTCGATGAAATCATAGCAAGCGAGATGTCAAGTACAATGCGTGTCGCTGTCAGGAATGCGAAAGATTGAAGAGGCTTGGAAAATGGTAATTTATGCGTGCGAGGTTGGCTCTTCTTATCTTCATTCGCCCTTCTGTAGTCAACGAGGACCTCGATGTTCAAGGCTCTGCTAATTGTGCATATTATAAGCGATTCGTGCTGCCCATTGTAACTTTTATCAAATAAATTAAAGGCACGTATACGATACATACAACCACCTACCCACGCATTAACCAATTAGTACCAGCTATGCATTTTATCATCGCACATAGTTTTTAGAAGACATTTAATTATTTCAAGTTATTTCGATACTTTTTGTGTGCATATAAAGTAGAGCTTTTTGCATCTGTGCATATGTAACAGGAACAGCAAAAATTTACCGACACGTGTACCCACAGCTATAGCACATACACTGACAAAAATCACTATTACCGTTGTGTTTTATGGATAAAAACATACTGAAGTGTAATTCCTACGTAAACCTCGCGTAAACGTTAACAGGATATCTTTTCGAACCGCTGATCGCCCTCACGCTTTCTCTTTCTCATCGCGATCGAAGAAAGCGAAACCTCCCCAAGGAATATCCCAGCGTATTTCACAGCGAGCACCCCAACCCCAGGAGGAATCTCCCTCGCCACCACCCTCCTGTTATCATCGCCCGATTGCTTTCGATTTCGCGACGATTTCGAGGGTGGCGCCGGCGGCGAGCAGCAGTCACGAGCATCGTCCAGGCATTTCGGGAATTTTGCCAATTAAAATCGACGAATGAGAGCGGGCAGGGCCGATCGGCGCGCGGCCCCGGAGGGTACTCGGTGGAATGTCCTTGGGCGCGGCAGTTTCGCTAATTGAAATCGATTACCCCGGGGGGCCCCGGGAGCGTCGTTTTCTTCCGCGACGCGACCCCCGCGTCCCCTTCAAGAAGCCAGTTCACAATTACCGGTCGACTCGCTCCGCTGCACCCTGGATATTCCCATTTTCCGCGAAGAGTGCTCTCGCGCGCGCGTTACGTCCGATCCACGCGGCCCGCCCGTGTTTTTCTATCCCAGAGCCACCCTCGCGAGACGTCTGTCGCGACCACGTCTGCCGCGCTCTTCGATTACGCCCGCTGTACGTAAGTGGACTCGCGGAAGCGTCCCATTAGTTTCGAGATGAAACTCGTCGCTGGGGGAAAACCAGTTAGAGGTGCGAGCATTTTGTTTTTACAGGGGTTGATCGAGCTCGCACGAAGCGTATTCGTATTTGAATCGATGCTGACTTTGGATCGCATTAAGACGACGCTAGGAGAAGCCAGAGCTGGTCTTTAACGAGAACGTTAATGGTCGATTGAAGAATAATTAAAGATGACTTTCGTGGAGACTTTAGGGATAGCCTGAAAGTCATGGTAAACGATACAATTTGGACACACATACAGCCAACCGTTTGGCGTCACTCGACTAAAGTAATCGTAATGGAAATCTGCTTGGAGAACCGCAACAAAACGATTCGTCGAAGAGTGGCGGGTCTCGCGAGGCGGTGGCGGGACGTTAGGAACGGGTTAACCGAGGCAATTACGCGGAGAGCCGGTGGCGTCCCGGAACGCTTCCGTTTTATCCCCCGCGATCTTACCCCGGGACGCGAGGTTTTCGAGCGCGGTTGACGCCCGGCTGCTTCGAGCAACTGGTGTCCAATGACGGGGCGAGGACCTCTTGAATGCACTTACATTCTGAACCTTACATATGCTCACCTTCTCGAGCTCACTCATCGCCGCGGTAAAGCTCTCCGGCTGGCTCGCCCGTGTGCCTGACAAATAGGCGATCGCGTACGTGTGCGTGGGTGCCCCTACGTCGTGTCTGTGAGCCGCAACCGGTGGGAGAGAGAGAGAGGAGCGACGGTTAATCCGTACATGTGCGATGACAATCGTGAACCACCTGTTGAACGGCACCGATACCCAAGGCACCCGCTTCACCTGGCCTACGGTACAAAAGGGAAGCCCCGAATTTCGATCGGACGCGATCAAACACTTTACGCGACCCACGCTCGGCTCTCGTCGAGCCCCTCGTTTTTCTCGAGATCGATCAACCCTCTGGAACGCGAGGAATTTTCAATTCATTAAACACGCGCACACGTACGTGTCATTATATTCAAATTTTTGCGCGACGATCGATTCGTACGCGGAACTCGAGTTTAATTCCAAGCGTTTTCGCACGATTCTTATTCAATACGGAATTTGTCGAGCGAGGATAATTAGAATTAGAATGTGTCAAAGGGTCAATTAGCGATAGAATTCTTTGTAGTCGTTTAACACGTTCGCGCAGATGAATGTAGGCGGATGACAGGTAACGAACGATAAAGGTTACCATCTCGAGGTTCAACGAAAGTTTCCAAGCTTCCAAGCACACTTTACTCCGTGAGACGCGCGAACGCTCGAGACTCCGGCGACGATTACCGAAATTGACGTCAACACGGTGCCCGGTTTCCAGCTAAATGGAACGGTAATTATGAATATTAACCGCGTACGCGTCAAACGTGGAACTTTGGCCAAATTGAGTCGTAGCCTCTGACACAGTCCCGAGGAGTTTAACGGCGGAACATTCCCGCGCGAAAGTGAGCGGAATGTGGCCGAAGTCCGAGTAAACAATAGATCGAGGCACGAATTTATTACGCACGACTCTTGCGATCAACAAACGAGGAACGATGCATCGAGAAGACGAAAATGCAACGCATGAATTCGATAAGATTTACGATCCAATAAGAAGAGAACAGTGTAATTTCTGCTCGTAAACGTGCTAGACATGAATCTACGCAGGTATAATCCTACCCGCAATCGTCTGTATTGTAACAACGCGTTTAATGCGAAGGTCGAATCGAAGGTTGCGGAGGATCCGCGACGATGATGTAAAATCGGCAACGAGGCAGATGTGACGATCGTAAAACCGTTCGTCAGCGTCGAATGAAACGTCAATCGAGGCACTACAAGCTTTTCGTTCCTTCGTAGCAGTCTCGTAAGGAAATATTGATTCAAGTTCGCTTGGTAAGCAATTATCGCGATCGCGCGTCACGCAACACGCTTATTTGTCCGTCTCTCGCAGTATTTACGGTACGATAGCCGTGCTCGCGATCAGCCAGCAAAATCGATGCGAGATCGAACAAGAAAAGAGAGGAATGTGTTGTCTCGCGCGTTTCTCGACCGCGGTTTTCCCGATGGTCACGAAATAACGATTAAAATGCTGAATTGGCCAGCGCATGAATATACAGGAGACGCGTAACATCGGTTGAATTCCACGGGGAATTGACGCACGTACGCGGTTAAACAAACGGTACAATGGTCGAGGAGCGCGCGGAACACCACGGTCGTGGAAATTTTCTTCTGGAATTCGAATTCGTGTCTGTTTTATCTTCAAATTCAATTCGAACCGCGACAGCCCTTGAATCGTAATCGCGAGACGTGTCGTGCACCGAGGCGCGCACCCCAAGTGGCGGAAAAAATGGTTCGAAAAATAGCGGTTGAACCGGGTGACCTCTCACGCGTACGCACAGGTTGCATCACGAGTTGCACGTGCAACGATCGCCCGTTATCAACGTTTTTTACGTCAAGGGAGAAATGAACCGACAGAATTTTCGCGTGCCGCGACGCGATGTCCACAGCGACGACAGCTGACGAAGCACGCGAATACCGTTCCTGTTATCGTTCCCCGTGCCGTGGCTACATATTTCTAAGCCAACGTCCGCCATTCATTTATTACCGTGCGGGTACATCGAGTGGAACGGTTCCTCCCTTATTCGACGTGTACTTTCGTTACGCGAATCATTATCTCGAACCGTTTCCCGTGGATGCTGATCGAAGGTGACGAAACGTCGATTTCAATACCGCAGCGGGCAATAAAGGGTTGAATTTTGGTTAAAACGAATCGCGGCTGGCGATTTATATTTCGCGAAACGAGCGCAACTCGGCTGAAAAAGGATTTATATGGCACCAAGCGGCGGGTATCTAGATTGACCCAATAGCGAACTGGCACGTTAATCGCATAATAAGTACGAAATTAGCAGAAATAAGGAACAGAACGGTGTGCATAGAGGTGGCAGCTCGCTGAAAGTTACGGACACGCGAGCCGGAAGTTTCGCCGCAGCTAAATTGCAGGCTGCCGTTGCCCGCTGATACGCCGCGACGTGGGCCAGATTTTTGACGAAAAAGTAAGCAGAGAGCGCGATCGTTGTCGTCGATAAATGGATTTCCGCCGCGGTAGGAGGGACAAGGGAAAAAGGTCCAACGAACAAAAATTCAAAGAGCAATGATAATTATCTACGAATAAAAGAATGTTTCCTACGATATCACTCGCAATTATCTGAAGTTTAATAAACTGCGTGCCGCGTTATCGCTTCTACACGGATTAAACGCGCGACGGCCATCCGATTCAAAGGCAAAAAGGAGAAAAACGACGCAGTATTGAACGGTCACGATGACGATCTCTTGGTGACGGATAATTAAATATATCTGATTCAAAGACTTTGAGTCACAAATTAAACGCAAGATTTTTGACAGTTTCATAGTCCTCGTTTGATCACATTTATCGCGACATCGAACCTCGAACAATCTATACAAATCTGTTCGCTAAAGTCACTGCGATCGTATTAATGGCTTTGACGCACCAATTTGCACACATTTCATCGAAACGCAAATGAAACTACCAATCGAAAAAGAAGAACAGTCGAACAAAGTTGACGCGAGGTACCATCGTTGCAAGAAAGCTACAAACGGAGAAAACTTGTTCCATATCAGAACTCAGAGGCCTGGCGAACAGTTCAGCCGGGCGTTGGCATGAATTTCTCGTGCACCCATTAAGTGTTGCCCAAACACCGGGAGACACGGAAGGGCCGGAAGAGGGACGCGTAGGGCGAAGCGAGAGCGCGTAGAATGAAAGGCGCGCAGGGGCCATGGTCCTAAGCGGGTGACGTGTGTGCACAGACTCCGCGCGTGTACGCAAAGTGTCGTAATCAGTCCCTTAAAGAGGCCCAAACGCGGCGTGTAAATATTGAAGCAGCCACGTTCTCTCTGCTCTCCATCGCGTAGCCGCTGCTGCTGTCGCTGCCGCTCGACCTGTTTAATCAGACCAGCCGAGCGCACGCCTTTAACCCTTCAGTGACGAGCGAATACGTGCCACGTGGCCCGATTTCTTCGTTGCCCGCGTTCACTTCCAGTTTCCGGTCGACTATTTGCAGCACCGCGCAAATTGTGCGTCTGGTTAAAAGTCAGAGCGAGAAAGAAGCTCGTCTTCCGTTACGAACGACGGAGGAAAGTCCAGCTGTAGCATCTCTGACGCTGTGTGGACATCGACTTCGTTTCGATCATCGATTTTGCCGATAATTTCGAGAAAGCTGAATAATCTCGCACTTCCTGCTCGAGCGTTTTTCTCAGCTCGCGATGCGTAACGAGAGAGTTGTAGTCGGGAGTTAAACTTAAATTGAGAAGGATCAAATCCACGCTGAATTGTGTTTATTAAACGCGAACAGAGGAGAGTTTAAGTCGTCTGGTAAGTGCGCGAGCGATGAGGAAAACGAGGCAAAAATCTGCGATAACGAATGCGTCGTAACGAGACGCGCGCCCGATAAATCTTTGCCGCGAGCAGATTATTCAAACTTTCCTTAATGGCCTCTCACGAAACGCCACAACCTTAATCATCGCCATATAATTGCGCGACCACCGCGCTCAACGCAAACACCCCGCCGTCTACACGCACGTTTCGAAAACCACTTCCACCCTCGCTCTCTTCTCTCTCTCTTCGTCACTGCCGCTTTTCTTTCGACGTTGTTAAACGCGCTTGCTTAAATGCCCTCCACCATTTTCCCTCGCGAAGCGTTTCCCGATGAACTGTCGGAGAACGCAATTAGGGGTCGATGGAAATCGTTATCGTGACAATCGAATCTGTTTATTACGACACGCACTTTACTGCGGATTTGCTTAGGTCTTCGTTTACCTGAACTGGTCGTCGCAACGAGCACAATTGCACTCGATTGTCCCCAACGCATAAATCTTCTCATTTACCTATTTCGCAAATGACGTTGGAGGGTTAACGATGCTCAAGGATACTTTCAGAGAATTTTAGAAAATTACCAGGGTCAAGACCATTAAAATGTAATAAAGAGTGTAATATTGTAATCTTGATTGCCAGTGATTTAAGAGTTTGCATAGCAAAGGTGTTGCAGGTCACAATATCGTCACTTCGAGACTTCCTACACGAATCCATGAAATTGAATGCCTCGATTTAGCCCAAACAACCGTCCTCGAAGGGTGCCTCGACATCTCTGCCCAAAACTCACCCCCAAGCAGGTCGAAACTTCGTTGGACCTCCTCGTGGGCGCGGTGGCACGACGCGGTGCGATGGTTCGCGTAAATTGGGGAAATATTTACAATAATCCGTAGAAATTGCGGGCCGTGTCCGGCTCTCGCCCCTCTCGTAGAGACAGCGTGGATCCGTCGGTCGGTGGATATTCCGCTCGCTGCATTCCCTCCGTTATCGGTCACGCTTATCGTGTTCCGGCGGAACACGGTCTCAGCTTATTTCGAAAGGAACGAAGGACCGCCACTGCGGATGTCGTTTCATTCAGCATTCCCGGCCACGCGTGCGCTTGAAAACCACGTCTGGATCGTCGACATCCACCGCGAGAATTAACTTGCTGTTTCGTGCCACGCTCGTTTCGCTTCGAGCCTGCTGTTTCCTGCTGGCTGGAAATCTCTTCTGCTCTCTCGGTCGTGACGCTCTCGTGGGTTCTTATACGCGTTTCAAATGAACGATACAACGGAACGTGTGACGAAGGATAACGGCTAAAGCTTGATTCGAAAGTAACGCATTTCTGGATGCTATTGAAGGATAACGAGATTATCCTTCTCTCGTTAATCAACAATTTACATTTCATATGTTATATATGGAATATTCTAGAATGGCAGCTGGAGTGAATGCGTGGAATAAATAAGTTTTTCGAGGGTCAGTTTTAAAGCATTGCGTCAATTATTCGTCATTCGTTTCGAATATAACATCTCGATCGTGAAGGCTATCAATTTTTCAATTTCTTGTAATTGACCTTTAATTAATGCATATCTCACACTATTTCTGGTATGGACAGATACGTAGAGCAGACTGAAACGGGGTACGATTTCTTAGCGAGACTGAACATAACTCCCCAAAGAAGAATCGGCGCGAACCGATTGATTTACGCGACAAATTCATATCCAGCGAAGTACGTCGAGTTTGAACGGTTCAAGTAACACCAAGTGAGCCAAGTCGAGTCGAGGGAAAGGAGGAGAGCGACGGTGAAAGAATGCGCGGATCGTTCACCCCGTTCACCGGGGCAGCGTCGGACGCGAACTAGTTCCAAAGCCGGGTAAAAAGGGAACTAGAAAAGAGGCTGGCAGGCTAGAGAGACGGTGTTTCCTGTCTGGCTGGTGTGTATCGACGACTAGGCGCTCGCGGGGGACCTTGAAAGGCACGCGCGGAATCCGGCTCCGTGGCGAACGCGCGTTCTCCGCGGCCGAGCGGTTTCCTGCTCTAGCGAAACGATACGCACCCAAACGTAATCATTTCGACGCGTCTCTCTAAACACACTGAACTGCGATCCCAGCCATTTTCATATATTCCTGTTCGCGGTTACTCGTACCCAGTGCCAGTCGCACGAAAGCCTGCGTACGCTCTTGAAACTTCGAGTACCATTATGAAAGATATTTTTAGACTTAGTACTCGCGGCCTAAGGTTAGAACATCGCAAAACAAATTCATTCTTTCGCAATGTTACACTTTGTAATATCTTGTGGACAGAAGCGAGTGATCACTTCGTACGTGTGTCATATTCGTGAGATAGTTGAATTTGGTATGTAGATGCTCGCACGCATGATTTACAGAATGAGTTTCGAGGTTACAACATCATTTCTTCCGCGATAGCATTCAGAGCAGATAACAATAATAAGATTCGCGTATTCCGTTGACGGCATGGAAATTCGATTAACCGATCCCAACGCCCCGCTAAGTACATATTCATGTACTCGATTATTCCAGTACACGTGTATTCAAATATCCGTGCACGCGTGTACATCTAAACTGTTGGTACGCGTGTATCAAACGCGGTGGAGTGAAGAATTCTTTAATACAAGTTACACGTGTCCCGTGTGCACGCGTGCTTCGATGCATATTCAATATCGCGATCTTTAATACATGTCAGGCTTGACCCGTTCGTGATTAGCCGCGATTTCGAATTACACAGTAGCCTCTTTGGCTCGTTCAAATCTCGCAGAGATTCCTTCGCGCACGAGAAGAAAACGGAAAAAAAAATAAAGAAATCGGCGCGTGTTCATTTCAGCTTCTTCTCCTGTCGAGCCACGCGTCTCTCTTTTGGCAGAGCAAACCTTAATACTGTCTCCTTGAATTCATTTCTGCTTGGCGTAACGCGAAGTTCTTGGGCAAGCTTTCGAGGGTAGGTTTCAAGAGTCGAACAGGGTTGTGTTAAAAATCTGAATGGGAATTCGATAGCAATTTAAAGAGAGGCCAAAGACAGAGTTAAACGAACAAGCTTTTGTTAATACGTTCACGCCTGAAATGGCACCGTGTAATGTGTTTACGTGTCTACGTAGCGAGCGTCGAAGTCACCTGTACGTCACACCTGAATCGCAATATCCTCGTCAAAGGACAAATAAAAATCTCCTCGCGACAGCTATTATACATCGCGTCTGAACGCGGTTCTTATTCAACGGACGCGAAAGAAACCGTGAATAGTTTGTTTATCGCGTTCGTTCGAATGCGTGAAAAATGAAATTCGCCACGGTGCCCGGCTAACTGCGCGGATTTCTGCGCAGGACAATTATCACGTACCTGAAAGAGTCGACGAGTCTCATAATGTAAAGCGAAATCGCGATTTGATCACACGTTACGAATGGATCGTTCATTTCTTTAATTCCCAAGCCTATTTTCTGTTCAAGACGAAGGAAATTGATTCATAGTTTAACAAATAATAGATATTCTTTGAACGTTCAAGTTTCCACTTATTGCAGCGATTCGTAAGAATTTGTACGTATACCTTCTCATGCATCGCGGAAAGTAATTAAAAATTCTGGAAAATACGCGAGCGTAGAGAATTCTTTTCAGTAGGAGGGCGCTCGACTGGCGCCCAGTTTCTTCAACTCGTACCACGAATAATTAGCATCGAAGAATATTCGAAGAAAACGCAACCGCAAGGAATACTTGTGCGATCCTAATTGCCCAAGACGGACTCGATGAAACCGCATTTCCTTCACGGAAGTTCTCTCTATCTAAACCATATCTATAAGCACCAGGAAAAGGAAACTTCTTTCCTAGTTCCAAGTCTGCAACTAATCAAACATTTAAAGCGTCGCGCACCGAATCTGACCGCAACGCTTGATCTTGAAATATCTATTTTCCTCCTAACGCAACTCGAACAGGCGTTCTTGCTCTGTTTTCCCTGGCACGTTTAGAGCAAATTTGCTCTTCGCGGACTAACAATTGGACAATGAATTTCATTAATAGTAGAAACGAAAAGTGTTACAAATACAATTCGTTTCTTTTGTACTTTCAATTTAATTATAGATAAATAAATTCCACCCCTGTCACAAACTACAAGAAACATCGTACGTTTCAACTGTTTACCAAAACAGTTACGTAGCGTTGCAACGGTTTAATGGACGTATTTAGCACTCTGTTAAACGATACCAGACAAGATTGATCTCTGTTAGGATTCTCCGTTTCAATTCTCGTTCGCACGTTCCACGCTCGAATGGCCTTTTTTTTCATCGGTTGTAAACCTCGAGCAGCTGCGAAATCACCCACGACGAGCGAGTAATCTATGAAAAGAGCGGTGCACGGCCTAGCAGGAAGGCGATCTACGAAGAGCGCGCTTTCGTTTATGGCGAAGGATGTGGCTAAACGCTGAGACGGTTTTCGTTGACCGTCTGTCTGAAAAACGCGATACATATTCTGGCAGCGTTTTTCTTGGTATCGAGCGCGATTTTCGAGGAACGACGGGTACTTTGTTCACCACGAGAATGGCGCTCCCCCTCGAATCGTTTCGCGCGAGAATCACAGATCTGCCAGACGATTAAGTGGCACTCTGTTGGTCCAGCTGTTGTTTGCCTTAGACTCTGTCGCTCAAGTCGCAGTAACTCAGAAACGACAGAACGCACGAGCGCGTCGCGACGCTGCGTTTCGCTCGCGAAACGTAACAACGGGTTGAAACGAAGGGGCTCGTTCGGATTATTCAAACGACTTGGAATTTAAGTAACTAGGAACCACTTTACCGATATCTATCTATGTTTCACTCGACTCGAAACGTTATTTCAAGCCGCCGCATTAGTCAAATTAGTTTTCTCAAAGTAGCTCGTTATGGTGATTACTCGAAACCACTTTACCTACGTAAACCTGTTATTTCACTTAACTTCGGATATTTTTTCCAAGCTTCGAGCCCGAAGTCGAGGTTTGTTCAGCTTTCACCTCACCTTGAAATACGCTTTGAACAGCGCGAACAGTACTGTACCGCGTGAATTTTAAACGCGTCCCAGCGAATGCTTGTCCCTCGTAAAATGTAACATTATTACCGGGAGAAACGTAATTATCGTGACATTTCCAGCTTCATTTTTCACGTATCTCCTTCCTGCGCCTACAACTAAAATTATAATAACCAGTATTCATATTTAAACCCTGATACGTCTGTAACAGGTTCTATTCTCCGTAGCTAATTGATACTTCGTCGAATTTCAGAGAATACGTAATTACGTGTAACAGCGTCGATAACTCGCGGCTCGAAGATTCGTCGGAAGCCAGAATTCCATCATCTGGAGATGGTAGATCTAGCCAATTAGACTTTCGTTTCGCGGGAACCACCGCACAAGGCGGCAGTGTTTCAGAGCCAAACGGTTAATCGCTTTCATGGAAATCCGCGGGAGCAAATGAGCCCTCGCAACAGGCAAATTAACGGGGGCTACCCGCCCCTATTGTTCGATCTCCGCGATCAACGCTAACAGAATAGGCGGCTCGCAGAATCGACCGTCTGTTGTGCGACGCGTCGCGTTTCATCCAATTATCCTTTCTCGAGCTAAACGTACGTAAATAACCGTGCGTTCCGTGGAACCGCAAAGATGCCGAAGCATACGTAAACAGGTACGCGTTCCGCGAAACTGCGACGGTTCCGCGGTATCGAGACGCGTTACGAAACAAGATGGATGCGGTTCTGTCGAGGAAAATGGGGGATCCTCCCGATCATCGTTGCGTGTGTATAATTTCGGATGAAACGCTTTTGCCTGGAGCTTTTCTCTCTTCGATTGGCTCTTACGAGTGAATCTACCTTTGTGTTACTCGTCATTTTTGTTGAGACTTAATATACTTGTAAAGTAGTTGAAAATATTAGACGCGTAGTCCTTCTTGTTCGCATTGCGAAAGATTAATAATTTGTTCTGCTAGATTTAAGAATATGTAAAAGTGAACCTTTTCAGGGGTGGTTTACCCTTTCGTAACAAGCGCAGATGGAAAATTTGAAGTTCAGTAAGATAACAAACATTCTGCAGTTGTGTAGTGCTTCCATGTGAAGAACCATGATGCCTCCTTAATAATTTCAATTTTAAGGGTCGATCTCACCCATTAATAAAGGGAGTACGCGTTTGATATTTCGAGCGCTCCTCGAGTGTACCAAGTTTGAACAAAATCAGCGAGTAACACGAAGGCAGGTTTACTTGTTAGTAAGATCGTCCCTGGTGACGACAATACGCTCCGAGGTTTTCGACCAACGGGAGGATCGCGTCTATTTGCGGCCACTGCGGCACAGAATAAATATCGCCGACCTCTGACTCTGTCGACCTGCGCAATAACGAGTTCCACCTGAACACGATTATTATTGGAGCCGTCGAGGTATTGCGGCACGGGTAATGCCCGAGCGATATGCCACGCGATATACTCGGACGAGCGTAACTACGTTTACGTGGCATCGAAAGCTTCTTTTCATACTCGTCGCTGGCTTGTCCCTGCTTGTTTATACGCTCGTTACGTATATGTGCCTCGAGTTCGACATTTCTTTTCGTCGACTTAAAACCATCGACGAACTTTCGCGAGAAAACATGCGAATGTTTCGCAAACATTCGCGAGAATTTTAATCGATCGATGGATTCGAAGAACGCGTGGCTCGAAAAGATTCCCAACAAGTCAATATCCGAACTTCGATGCGAAATTACGAGAATTGGCTCGAGGAAATGTCGCGAATAAACGAGCGTCACAAGCCTCGCAGGTATCACGGAATTCTCGGAACAATAACATTAGCCCGATAGATTTAAATGTAAACTTGCGATTAGTATTGCGAGTATCAAAACAATTACTTAGAAAAAACATGTTTATCGGCCCCGTGATACCGCCTCCTCATTTATTTCGCGAGGCGAAACCATTACTCAGGTTGTTTGATTGACGGCAGTGCCCATCACCGGCCGCGAATTAAGCGGTTAATCGTTATCGCGGACACGATAAGCGAAGACGTCGAAAAAGCTTCGGTTTCGTTTTCCTCGTTCTGTCAGTCGATATCTGGAAACCGGCGCCGCGGTAATTAAACGCTGTCAATGGGCGCAGCGCGCGCGCACCTATCCATCGTCAATTCTCATGCGAAACGAGTCAGCCTCGCGTCTAATCACCATCGATAGCCTTGGAAGGCTATTTATCGTCGAACGTCGATGGATCGTTCGTCCACGCCTTTCTCCTGCCGAAGGAATCGAGAAGGAAAATGGAGAAAAATCGAATAGAAAGTCTGCGACGAATTCGAAATCTTATCGTTCAGCTTGTAATAGGATTTTATTTATTACTTCTGGCTGTGAGATTACCTTCTTCTGGTAGCTCGACAGAGCAAGAAGTTAATTAGTCAGGAATCATCCTCGACGTTGGAAAGGAGGGTGAAAAATGGCGAAGACGCGAGCTAGCACGGGGTGCATCGATACGTTCGATACGACGTTTAGTCCGGCCGTTTTCTTCTCCCCGTGGCCTGGCCGACGAAACGGGAAAAAGGCTGTGTCCAACAGGTGTCGTTAAGCCGGTTCCCTCGACCCGTAATGAACATTCTCTTTTATTTACCGTTCACCTGGCTCCGCCGCGCGCTCCGCCCGATGACGTGCCCGTTGACGTCCGCGATTGCGTGCCTTTCTTATCCCCTTTACACGGATCTCGCCTGTTTTCCCGTATTTCTTTCTTCCTTTTTTTTTTTTTGCAGGCGCTTGTTTTGAAACCGCACACGTGTCCCGTGGCACCGATCCGCAACGCTTTTCGATCGTTCGCGTATCTGACGCGGAGAAAGGGCCAGGCGTAAATGGGATTCGTCCCGTTTGGGTGTACGTGAAAAGAAATTCTCGTGGATGACGTCTACGCGCGTAGAAATTGAACTTTTGTAAGTTAGAGATGGAAAGAAGATTAGTTAGAGGAGAAATAAGTGGAAATCTGTGAAGGGACGTTGCGATGTCAACGAAATTGATTTCCATGGATAGAAAACATAGAAGGTGTATGAAAGCCGAGGACTCGAGGCAACCGTCGACTTAAGGAGTCAGACGTGAATCGATATCTGGCATTAACAGCGCGGCTAATTATTGCGAATCTCTTGCCACGACTGGCTCAACTCTGACGACGTATTTTTAAAGGTCGTTCTCGTTATCACTTTGACGACGCAAAACCGCGACGGAAATCGGGCACAGACGGTCGAACTGGCAGACGGTGTAAAAACACGATTTACACTTCTCGATGCGCCGTAACGCAGCTTTTTCGCGCGAGGCTAAACTGCGTCTGGCCACCGTGGAAGGTCTTTCGATTTCTATATCGCGTATTCCGATTTTCGTCGATGCTTCCCTCGACTCGTGTCGAGGATACCTCGCGTCGCGAACGCAACAGGGAATCCGATTAAAAAAATAAGTTTTCGCTTGCTGTGCTTTAGCAACGGTTATGGTAAACTGGAGAAAGGGAAATCGTTGGATAATTCCGTCTATAAATCGCTAGATAAAGGGAAAGAAGTTCAGAGATCTCGTGCAGAATTTATTACGGACGAGAGCGTACGATGCGCGTCGTAGCTGTCGTCTCTCCGCTGTTGGAACTTTCTACGTTCGGTTATCGCATCGCCAATAATTTAGTTCCGGTTTCTTCCGGAAACTTTCAACCGAAACATCGTCGAGAGCTGCAACGGAACAACGCGGTAACGAATAAAATACCCAACCGGTTCGGTAGCCTTATCATTTCGAGAATCTATGATCGAAACTCCGCACCCTTCACTACCAGTCATGTAACGGGCTCGCGATTCGAAGATTGGATTAAATGAAATTAGGTTAAGTTAGATGTGAAAGAAAGAGAGTGAGAGAGAGATATGATCTCTAGCTTAACCATTACCGACTTGTAGCTTAAATTAAACTCACTAAACAGCGAAAGGTGGCAAACATCGCTACTTTTACAAATAGAAGCTGCGAACGCTTCAAAGTGGATCGAAGAGAGACACCACTCGCTGCGCTGCTGATCCAGCGGGATCCGTTTTTTAGAATCATCGCTTATCCTGGGTATCCACCAACATTCCTGGGATACGGCTGGGAACCCGCGCCGCTAGGATAATCCTGCGACGAGAGGGGGCTGGCGCGAGAAAAAGCAGCGACAGCAGAAGCGAAAAGGGAGGCGGCGCTCTTTTCTAATCTATTGACACAAAGGATCCGTAATGGCGCGACCTTCCTGGAAGGACTCTCTGCCCGCCGCTCTGGAAATTCGGAACACGAGCGGCGGTCGTGGACCACCGTGCGACGCGGGGCTGTAAATTATCGGCCGCGTTGTTGTCTTAGGCTCGAACTGCCCCGTTCCGGGACATTCTACCCCTCGCGCGAGAGATAAGCAGCCCCCGTTCGAAGTGACGAACGAAGGTAAGCGGCTTCTGGCTTCTTTTGTGCACGTGAGGACGGACATTCGTGGAACGTGGCCCATTGGCACCCTGTTGCGACGTGGGGTGATTCCTGGAACGGGTGTCGAGAGGAAGTTCCATCCTTGGAACAATTAACTTGGACAGCTCGTTAGTTCGAAGAGCGTCGAAGGAACAGGAATTCGAAAGTAACGGATCCTCTCTTTCGGTTACGATTGAAAAAACCATTCTTCTCGATGCAACGGATAGAACGGCGGAACATGATCGTCTGTCGTAACGCTTTGATGTTCCTCCTCCTCCTCCTCCCCCGTCGACAGGTTTCTCCCATAATTATCGATGAAATCCTATCGACGCAACATGAAAAGTTGCCCGATCACGAGGAAGCGGCGAGCCGAGAAACCGTGAGAAAGCACCGAATCGCGCGGGGCAATTAAGAGATCGGTCGATCGATCGGTGGAATCCGCGCCGTTTCCCGGAAACCGCTCGCGCGGTGGCCAAAGGAAAACACGGGTGGCTGGGAAAGGAGCTACCGCAGCCGAGTTTAAGGTCGATCCGCGAGCGAATCGGCCACGGTCGACGCGGAGGGAACCGACTGCACTCTCGCCGCTTAATTATCGCTCATCGCTTAATTATTTTCCTCTCATTGTCGAGGCGCGATGATCAGCCGCGATTCTGACGCGGAAATTGCGGAAATGGGCAGGAAGCGGCGTATTCTCTCTCTCTCTCTCTCTCCCTCTTCTTCGTTTTCGTGAAACGGACCGCGTTTTATACCGTTACCCGTTGACAAGCCGATGCATCCTGGCCGCGAATTTACAGGTGAAAGAGAAGAAAATACCACGGGAGAAGTTGGAGAGAGAGAGAGAGAGAGAGAGGGAGACGGAGATGTGGACGGAGGCATGTAACTGGTAATATCGCCGGGAATAATGGCGTTCTCGTAACGTCACATCCTGTAAACAACGTTTACGATTTAACGATTCGGTGGAAGCGGCGGGAATAATCGTAATTTGCGGTGGCCAGTGGTTACGCTTCAGCTACGGACGTTTCCCTACATCCTGTTGCTCGTACGTTCCGTTCGGCGTATGGGATATCGGGGAACGGAGCGTTTTCGCATCGCGTATCCATCGCTCGAAGACGAACTGTCGATGCGACAGAAAACGATGATCAATTTTCGTTTCAAAACGCGTGCTACTATCGTCTGGGATTTTTTCTACCCAAAAGGAAAAATTAACTTCACTTTCGCGAATATTTCGACTTTCCTTGCCCTTGGCGCCCGCAGTGCTTCGACCAGGTCAACGTTATTAATGAGAGAAAGTTCAAAACGACGCGCTTAAGTATACCAGTCATCTGGAGGATGTAGAGTTTCCCTTGGAAAGCTCGATTGCTTCAGTAATTATAAGATTCTGCAACTATTTTACCCTACTCTACGAAGAACGATCTGCAATCCTGCGCGCAGCAATCCGTTTTCCCTGAAAACGTCAACTATTGGACTCCTCGAGTCCAGGGTGTTTAAAGTGCGTTCGATTCTCCTCCAGCATCCCGAAAGAACCGGATGGAAAAGATCGCGCCACTTTTCGCGACCCTCGACGAGATCAGCGTACGCCCGCTCGATGGCGGTCGAGTGACCTCGAGGAGCGAACAGCTAGGCAAACAAAATTTTCACAGGGTCGACGTGACTGTCGCACGTTCCTCCACCTCGTGGCAGAGGCAGCCAGGTTAAGTAAAATCGTTGTTTACATCGCCGTGCGAAGGCTAAGCGGTGATATGCCAGTTCGTGCACGTACTGTTTCGGAGTTGGTCAGAGGCCACGCCAACGCTTGCCACCCTTCGAGCAGTTGGCTGACGATTTCGAATAATCCTGTAGATTTTTGCTCGAATGCGACTGCTTTTGTTTGGAGTCGCGGGACTGCTGGGGTGCGTTTATGGTAGCTACGAAAGGTGTTCAAATAGAAGGTGTTGGTCGAACGTTGGTCGCTAACGTTGGCTGTCAGACTGGTAAAACTGTGGTTGTTCTAGATGGTGCTCAGGTATTGCAAAGTATTTATAGCATTGCACCATAAGGTATTTGTATGGTTGATTATTAATATAAATATGTATAGGGGTAAACTGGTTGAACTTGAATGTATATACACGTACAATTTAATTTATTAATATTGTAATTTATTCCATCTTCTCGACTAACGTAATAAATATTTATTTAAATAATTTCACACTAGTCCTCTGTCTTATACAATATGCAAGACGTCAAGACGGCTGACAAAACCGGTCGGAGGAAACACAAGTATTAATTAAAAATTGTCTCGGTGGGCATTTTCGTTCGTTTATTTGCGAGTCAATAATTGGCTCCACGGCGTTGCATGTAAAACGGCCGATAACTCGAAAACCGAGCGTGCCAGTAACTAACAGACGACCTCGAGGAACGTCCACTTATAGATTTCTTCTGTTATCACACCGATTCTCTTTTACAAATAATAATCTACCGTATGAATAGTAATAACTCAGGGAATTGGTGACTCACGGACATATATTTCTACAACTATTAACAGCCACGTATCTGTTTGCAACGTCTTCATTTCACTCTATTGATCGACGACAATTTCACTGTTTTCCTCTCTCCTACTTTGCTGTTGAATTCAACTTAAAAACCAGCGATCGCTCGTTCAATTGTCAGCCTTTCAGGCGCTCGACTGGCTCGTGCCACAGCTTTTTTTTTCTCAGAGGCGAAATCAGCGGTGGCATTTCAGGTACAGAACGTGTGAGATGACGAATCGAGCCAAGGGGAGTCGCAGGTAATTTTTCAGGAGCACCGGTGCAAGGAACAGTATTTTCCGAAGCGGTTGCACAGGCGGGCCATAAATTTTCCTCGACCGCCTGGAAGGTTTCCGAGTGCCGTGGCCTACTGTCGCGTTCCTTAAATTCCACCGAGTTCTGAATGGTGTTCCTAATTTTGTAAACAACTCCAGGTAACTTCTTTCGATTTCCATCGGCTGAATCCGCCTCTAATTATACAATGCACCCGAGAGAAATGTGTTAAACGCGTGATTTCTTTTCCTTTTCGACCATGTTCTCGCTAGCCTTTATCTCACAACTTCCACACAAAAGGTTAGGTTCGAACATCCCTAAGTTCCCTATTTTCTAGAAACATTAATTAATTAATCCTATAGAAAAAAGTTCTACGTGCGTACGAGAAAGCTTCTGCTTTAAGACGGATAAAAAAAGCGAGGACCAGTCATCGATAAAAGAGAGGAATCTCAAATAATGAGGGACATTCGACAATGGACCACCCTGATCGAAGGAGCAAACACAGGAAGACATAGTAATTTGACGTGGTGGCTGAAAAATCGGGAATTAAACGTCCGGAGTTCCACTCGAGCTGTATTTCCGGTTGATGCTCTTTCCGTGGCGCGGCGCGCCGCGTCGGCGAAGAAATTTTAATAAGACCCTTCGAGTTCGGTTAATAAGATCCCGAGTTCACGGAGGATCGTTAAAATGCCACGATGGAAACTTTTCGCCCAGTGGTATCGACTAACATCGTTAAATTCCGAACGATCTCGGCCAGACCACTGCCAATTATCGAAAATAAAACGTCTCCCCGCTCTTTCAACCCTCGAGACCCACCCGCGACGCGGGTGAATGCGGTAAATACGCGTCACCTTCGAATTATTCGCAGCATTTCCGCGCCCGGAACTACCCCTCGACAGCGCAGACGCCATTGTGATAAACCGCCCGACGAACGAGGGACTCGAACAATTCTCTTTTATCGAGATAGAACCCCGACTCGTTCGACTCTTTAATCGTCCATTCTACTTCGAGCAAATCGAAGAGGGAACCTCTTTCCTCCTCCAACAAGATCCAGCGTCCTCCAACGATGAGATCGATGTAGTTCGAGTGTAACGTAGGACACTGGCTACCGAACGATTCGTTTCCTTGTCAATTACGTGGTAAATGGTAAATACTGTCGATGGTATATAATCGATGTCGCCTACTGACTCGCTGTACCCCATCGTACAGCCCTTATACAGCTGTGGATAGTCTTTCTCGGCGGGACACGAGATGGTTTTTCGTTTTTCACGGGTTCAACAAGTGGCAGGTGCCTCTTACACGGATCGAACACTGACGTGAAAAGGGGTGGTAGGCGCGATCGAGTTCGAAGATAAATCGTCGTCAATTACCATTTAGTTAGGTGTGTACGCGGTGGCTTTTCGTGCCGGTCCATAATTCACGATCTCGAAAAGGACACGCTGGTGTGACGCTGGAGAATGGAGATTAGGTCGACGCTCCGCCGGGGTAACGCGGCTGAAGGGAACCAGAGAGGGTGGATAAAGAGCGAAGGGAGGCGGGACGGGCGGTGAGGACCGCCCTGGTTGCCAAACGGTTTCTTATCCGCGCCTGGGCGAAGAAAAACCGGCGTCTTTCCGTGGCTCGATTTGCATTTTGTCGTCGTCCCTTTTTCGCCTTTCAAACGGGACACCACGTTTCAACGCCCGGTCCCGCGCAAACAAACGGCCGCGTTGCTCCTTTCTACCTTCTGAAAACGGTTGTTTTTCCACGACCGTGAACGGGGGGTGGGCAGGACGTTGAAATGCAAACGACGACGCCTCAGCACGTGCGTCGGACACCTCGACGGATTATGCGTCCGTCGGCGCATAATTTCCGTGAAAACGAGACAACCGAGGTACGCATGGAAATTCGACGCTCGTTCGATTTCCTTTCAAACGAGCTCCTCAACCACCGAAACCATCGATCGATAAATGTTTCCTTTCATTTCGATAACTATGAGCACACATTGCTTCGAATGCATAAATACGTCAGACATGAATTATAGAAGAAATTTAGTGCGACCGTTATTTCTATTGAGGAACCTCGTATATTCCACGAGATTTACCCTCTACTTTTAAATCACACATTAGTGGGTATCACGGCAAAGGAATTCAATTTATACTTTCCTTCTTTTTTTTTTGTTTTTTAAAGAAAACGAGATTCCATCACGAGGTGACGGAATAAACTGAAGAAAAACAGAGCGGGGACGTGCAGAGAGCAGAAGGCAAGTTTCGCGAAGAGGAAAAAGCGCGGTGTGTCAGGAATTCCGGTGGAAATCTAAAAATAACAGGGCACAAATCACCGGGCGATACAATAACAGCCCTTGGGTGCTGTATGGCCGGGACAGATTTACGAGACACCAACAGGTGTCTCCTGTAATCTTGGCCAGGGTCCGTTCACACGTTTCGACCGATCCGCGGCCCACGCAGCCTCTTTCACGAGGGCCTGGTCCTCGCGGCCGTTCATCGGCCGTGCCAACGAAATACCGTGGCGTCCGATGAGAAACAGCCTTGGAAGAGCTTGGAGGGAGCCGGTGGAATTCCGGCTGGAACGACCCCCGTTGCTTCACAGGTGTACCATGCGGCGGTGGCGATCGATAATCTTGAAAAATTCGATCTGTTGCGTAAGAGGTTGCGGCGTGTTTTCGAAATTTCCGGACGACGGGATGAGCGATTAATTAATTCGTTGCTCGCGATGCGCGAGAGTAATCTCCCTGAGCGTAAATTTACCATTTTGCATTGGAATGGATCGATAAATACACGAATGGCAAGAGATGACGTACGATCGTGCGTCCAAGTGTCGAGTATCGTTAACAATTTGTAAAATAGCTACATAATCTATTGGCGATCGCTATGTGGTGAACTACTAAAACATTGCTAGATTCCACCTTGTTCGTTTACAGAATTAACAAGAGCCAGATCATCGTTCCTCCTGGTTCGCGAAATTCGCTTAACCCGTTGGATGCACCTTTCGCGGCACCCAGAATACCATCGCCGGGCCGGTTCACACGTTTCTGCCCACGCAATCGTTCCTCCCCATCGTGCGGGGCCCCACCTTCGCTTTCGATCATCTTTACGACGAAATTCCACGAACGCCGGGGCACTTGAGAAACGCCGCGCGGGAAGACGCGAGCAACAAACGGCGAGACGGGTCAGACGCGGGACCAGAGAAGGGACCGATGAAACGGTAAAAGGGCCAGAGAAAGAAGGAATGGCGGGAAGAAGGAGGAAGGAAGGGGAGGGGAAAGGAAGAAAAGAAAACAAAATTCCAGGCTGAAATCGGAGTGCAGACCAAAAGCACCGCCGCGTCGAAACGAGAGGAGGGGTCAGGTAGATTCATTCACAAGACCCCCACGGTTTCGTCGCCCCCCTCCTTGGGCCCTCTCTCTTCGCCGCGGTTCGAATGGGAACCGTTCAGGCCCGGTACCTTCCCCCTCCCTCCCTCCACCTGACCCGTTTCAGGCCCCTAACCCTCTCTCCTTTCCCGCATACCATTCGTCTCTTCGCGAGGGACCACCAACCGACACGGCGGAGTCGAGGAACTCTGTCGGCCTGCTAGCACGTCGTTTCTTATCCGTCCGTTGCAACGGAGCGTAGACCAAACAAAGGAATTCGAGAGCCAGGCCGACGACTCCGGGGTATCTGCTCTTCTACATAGTACGCTTCTGCTTTCTCCCTTCCGAACGCCACCTTTTTTCGTGTGCCACTCTGTTTTTCTTTCTCTCTCTCTCTCTCTCTCTGAGCGGCGTCTCTAAGAGTTTTCTTTCGATTTTTCTTTTCCAATTTCTTGGGGACGCTCCGGTTTACCAACGCGTTCGCCCCCCTCGCGGCTCTTTTTTTCAGCAGCGATACCACAGTTTCGAAATAGATACTCTATTTTCAAACGTTCCCAAATATTTTTAACGGAAAAATTCGAGGTTCGAGCATATGGATTACGTTACGCGGTGCAACGGCTATAAAATTCGAAACAGAGGATAGTAAATGTCCGAATATATGTAGTTAAACATTGTTGGCGATTCGGAATAAAATACCGAAGTCTTTCGATTTACTTTTAATCCCTTCGCATCGATTTCGTTGGAAATTGTCATTCGATCGAAGCGTATCGATCGTCGATCCGAACGGAACCGTGTTATACCGGGTAACGTTAGAACAAGAGCGTCTTCGACTAAGCTTTTCACACGGCACCCTGGAATTTACCAAGAAGCGGTGTGTCGGTTCGCGAGCTTTCCCAAGAACGAGCCAGCGAAACAACACGGGACAATGGCGTGCCCCGAGAGGTTTTGCGGTTCGTTATTGAGCTTCCAGGCTGGCCGATCGGAAAGATCGTGCGATAACGATATCCCATGGTGGCTCTTCGGATGATTTAGGAGCCTGTTTACCCGTGTCCCGAGCTGCTCCGCTCGCTCGCAGGTTCTGTTTACCTTTCCAAAGGAGTCGCTAGGAGCTCTCTCGTGGTCCTCATTAAGATACCCAAACGAAACCGACAACCCAAGTTGCAGCCAGCCTCCCCACGTCCTCTCTTCTGTTCTCCGCGCCGTTTAATTTACCATCTAACAAGATCGTGACGCCCGCGAACGGACCAGGTATACGGAACGAACTGACGCGAGGAACGCTCTCTCAAGGATTATTGCCAGCCATTTTCGTAAAGAAACAGAATTCCTCGGGAAGGGATTGCAGCTATCGAAGAATCCCAAGGAGAAGAAGAGGGAACATCGACCAAGCACAACGACGCTTTTTGTCGAGCGTAGCCGAGCGATAGATCGAAGGTTCATCCCCGACGTCAGATGTTTCACGGTTTTTCCTCAACCCGTGCGCAAAATTGCCCTCGACCGCAACCACTCGAACGTTTCATCCGCGGCGATTCGCGGCGGTCGTGCGGCCGTGACCGAGAAAAATGCGTGGACCACGCGCGCAGGAACACACGCGAGCCATCCTGGCCGCGTTCTCTTCAAGTTCTACGTGCGCGTTCCGACGTAAGCACCCCGAGAGCAGGCTGGCCTAAGCGCCGGGACCCTTTCAGAAAATTAGGCGCCGACGTCGTGATTCACTGGCCTCGGGTTACGAGCTACGCGTCCAGCCACTTCTCGTTCCTCGCTTTTTCAGAATGGAGAACCCGCGTTCGAGGAGGGTCTTCTCTTGATTCGTTGAGCGGAACGGCATGCTTGGGCTCGTCGCGCTTCTCTGGAGTGGTTTCAGGATATTCCAACGATGGGAATGTTGTCTGGGAAATGGGACGTTTCCTTGACTTGGACCGGAAGCCGTCGAGGACCCTTGGAATTCTTTTCGTTCGCGTTAGATGCGATGTGTGGAGGTTCGATGAAGAGGGACTCGGTTAATGTGCACGTAATGTACACGTCATGCTACACGCGAAATCTATCAGGAACAGACGTCTCTTTTTCTAGGAATCTTTCTGATGTTTGTTAATGTTTTTGTTTCTTTTCGTCGCGCATCGTTCTTCACACTGATAACGTTCAGTAATCGAATCCTGTTCGAAATCTAAAGTCGCTAATAAACACGTATCGCCAGCTTGACAGTTCGAGTACGACTCTGGAAGAACGTGAGAAACGTCTCTGAACACATTTCGCTCGCGGCTATAAATTTCAAGCCAAGGAGACGCCACATAAATTCTCCCAGATACCCAACAGACATCCGGATATTACTGGCGATCGTTAGAAAAAAAACTGAGAATTTAAAATGCGTAAAATGCGTGTAAGATCGTCTTCCTCGATCGTCGAACGCTTCGTTACAAACTGTTTAGGTAGAAACGTTCGCTTCAAGAATTCAGGTGACACAAATGTCGAGCATCCTTCACATTCGAAGGTTCGCGATGGACATCCCATCTGCGAGAGAGAAAAATGTCGGCGGCTGCGGTGATCGCGGAACGACTCGCGTTACAGAAACAGTAGTGATGACTCTGCAGACGTCGATGACATCCGAAGCCGTGGTGGAAGCTACGAAGAAGAACAGCACTCGGAGAGGTTAACTTCGAGCCTCATGATCGCGGCCTCCTCGCAATCTCGTCTAGACGAGACACGTGCTGTCTACGGTCCTCCCAACTCTTTCTTGTCTCGTCGCGTACTCGCGTCGAGAAATCGCGGATCCTAGGAGTCAGCTAAAAATTGCTCGTTCGCTCTGCTCGGAAAGGACGGTTGGTAACAGCGATACGAAGGAGCGCGTGGACTTCTTGCGAGTTTCAGTTTCGCGAGAATTTTGTGTGCCCCAGCTGATTTATGATTCGATGGGCCCCTACTTCTCAGTGATTTTTCAATTCGCACGAGTCGTTTCGACGCGCGACTGTCACCACTAAAGCTGACGAGGGTGACCACTGTTGAATAAATAGTTGGGATCATTTATCCGTGATGACGCACGGTGTGTATACGTCTACGAGTGTTTCGTTTCGCTGTTCGAGACACTCGAGTGTTAGAAATACATTTCGATCGTTCCATCGCATTCTGAGGCAGGTGCGCGAGGAAAAATGGCACAATCCTTTCGCTAACACTTGGCTGTATCGAACGCACTGACGTCACTCGGTTATCGTTAACACGGAGAGTATATATAACAGAATAATCGCGGTATCGGTTGGTGTTTCAAGTGATCAACCTCGTAAATCTACGAATCGGTGAAAGCTACACTGGTATAATGGAATTTAATCGAGTGGCTCGATCAAGACCACGAAACGTTTCGCAAAAACAGGCAACGACGGGCAGGGAAGCAAAGTTTAGGCAAGCGTGTACGTACGTATGTGCGTGTTCCCGTTAGAAGGACGCAATAGACGAGTTACGTGACGCGAGAGTTACGCGAACGGGCGAAAATCGGGACTAGGAAGCTATGCGGTTCACGTAAACCAAGCTGAAATTGCGACTTTTCGTGCGGGATATATAGAACAGCGTCGCATGTTAAACAGCCGAGCGTCTTACGTGCAATTTCGCACGCGTGTACGAATTTCTTTGCTCGCCCGTACGAGACTGGCGAGTGGAGGACGACACTCGAACAACGAACAAATCGAACAATGAGCCGCGATAAATCGTAGCAGCGTAGTGGAAAGTGATCGAACCGGAAACCATCGATGAAATCGTAATTGGACGCGTTTAATAAAGTAAGTAAAACTTCGCCGGATGCATAATCAACAGATCGCGCGGGACAGTTTGAAAGTTCCTTACAGGCATTTCCATAAATTAAACAAAACAATGGCTGGTCTTGAATTTCACTTTCGAGTGCCAGTGAACTCTGCGAACCGATAGAAAATTCAACGGGGAAGCAAGATTCGAATTAGAATTTCGATCGCGACGGATAGTTTTAGGGTGGCATTAGCAGAATGGTGATTAACTACGAGGCGAATTAATTAGAGCAATTATCGAGCGGAATATGGAGAAGCCCGGAACGGCAAATACGTAGTAATAAAAAATAAACATCAGCCGCGATCGTGACTTCCGCAGAAATTTTCCATAAATCGACCTTCGTCCACTCGGCGGTGTCGCGGATTTTACTTACAATTAAGGTCGAATAAATCGCGACGCGCCGCCACTCGAAACTCTCGAGAACACTCGTGAAACTTTTTAAGGGCCGTTTCGAAATTCCCGGCAGATCTGCCGGCAAATTGAAATACGCGCGTCTGCCGCGGATGGAAACCCGATGTCTCGCGCTCCCCGTCGACGCGCTAGACCGTTTCATCTTTCTTCAAGCTGGAATCCTCTCTTCAATTTTTCATTTAACTCCCGTCGCGATCGACGATTTTATTATCAAGAAAGCCAGGCATCCAGGCTCGATTTTCGCGGGATATAACAGAATTGCACGTAACGTTCCTATGAGGAATTCAGCGAAATATCATTTTTAGGCCACCTGTTGTAATTTTATTAGTACACGAAGAACGTGAAACTGTTGCGATATTTCTCCGTGTTAAACTACCTTTTAAGAGTTTAATTTTAGCAGAAATTGTCTAATTTTTGTACGGATGAGTGAAAATCGATAAGAGAGCCGAGTAAAGCGCGTGTGCATGAAAGCAGTGTGAACGCATGATTCCTAACAGCTTAGAAAACGCAATGCGGCATAAACAAGGAAAACAAGCAGATATAAGCAGGTATAAAATAAACATTCTTGTCCTAAATTTGATCCCACACTTTCTCTACGAATCTTTTTCTATCTCCACAAATGGACACCGTTCAAAATAACCATCCTGGACAATTCTTTCTTGGGCGCGAACAATTTATTCGTATCACGCATTAGATGGCAGATTTTTTCCCCCGATTCATCGCGCGACGCTCGACCAGCGACGTAGCTTTTTTCATTGAAGAACTTTCGCAACTATCCGCGCGGATATCCCGTTTACCCCGACGTAAAATTGAATTTTACGCGAACCTATTAGAAAAGCTCGCTCCAGTCTGATATTAGTATATCGTAATTGGAAGCCGCGGAAAGTTTTACTATCCATCGTTATAATGGGCCTCGCATCGTTACGACGTTCCTGTCGACATAATTAAATTTTTCCGGCCAGACGGACAGCAATTACGCGGACGCGATTCCGCGCGTGCCTCTTCGGATGAAGGATCAACTCGAAATTTCGTTCAAACTCTCTCTCTCTCTCTCCCTCATTCTCTCTTTATGGCGGAGATAGCCCGTGGAATTTCGACGAGAAGCATTTCCACGCCACAACTTCTCCCTTCAACGTTTCACGACATTCTAATCCAATTTAATTTGACAATGTTTAACGAGCGTTTAACTGAAAAATATTGATACGATCAAGAATGATATCATACCCGTCTAGCATGAGGGTGACGCAATTAATCAGCAAAATTTGCTGAAAAAACTCTTGGACGTTTAAACAACGAAGGAGTCTCACGAGGAGCCATCGAGTTCCGTCTCTTCGCCATGATACAGTAAACAAAGTCCAGGCGTCGTTCGTCGTTCGAACGCATCGACGCGGAGCGCCGTGGCCAATTAAAAGTGATAAATCGTCGGCCGGACGTTCGCACAAAGGCCCTTAAAAATACTGTTGAAAAAAATGGAAAAAACGTCAGCAGCAGGAAGATGATGAAACAAGCTGCGCGTCGATAACGATAGGTTCTAATGCTCGTTAATCTTGCCTCCCCACGGAGGGCGACAATAACTGCTTGCATTACGATTACAATCAACCGTGGCGGTGGAAGCGGCTCCTCCGAGGGGTGATCGCGGTGTTAATAAATCACGATTAAATCTGTCGCGGGACGGCCGCCTCTCGAAGGCCGTGTTACGCCGCGAAATTTATCCGGCGGTTAATTAATTTTACGGCACGAAAACGAGCGACGATTACGCGTGCTCGCTGTTAGAGATTAAATTCATTAGCGAAACACGCGTCGACATAATGGATGCGTGTTCCTGGACGCCTTATGGATCCGAGCGCATGCACTCCCGATCGCAATGCACACCTCCGGTTTCCACCGCGATCTTTCAGTCTCAATTAGCTGATATCGCGGTACCTGGGGGGGGGGGGGGGGGGGTTCAATTTATGACCACCTTGCCCCACGACCATTTTCTTTTCAGTATTCTCCGCGAGAGGAATTTCGTTCCGGCTACACTTTGGCGTACGAAGATTCGATACATTATAGCGTTACAGGGTGTGCGTAGTAACCATGGCCAATTAGCATTGGCAAAGGAACAATTAACGATAACGGAAAGCAATTAGTCAGAAAGCAGAGGTCTTACCAATCGCTACGACAGTTGTAAATTATTTATCGGCTAATGTGTTACAAACTGTTGCAGGTTGTTTTATTTTATTATTTTAACCAGACCGAGGTACGTCTGGTTCGAGGCGATAGTTTATGTGGAAAGAAACTCGATCGTTCAGAAGCAACCGTGTCTACCCGCGAGTGTTTGAGTATAATTGTAAGCTCTGTACCCCAGGGGTCGTGCAATCGCTAGCGCCAAAATGCTTTTACACCTATTATTAATTTAGTTTAGCAAAAGTAGTTGTACACGGATAAACGAAATATCCAATTTTGTCCCTTGCTAAACCTTTTGATGCGAAACGACAACGTGGCGAACATATACCCCGAAAAATTCCAACAATGTGGAATGTATACTTGCAACACGCGTGTACTCGTCAGAGTGAGAGAAAGAGAGAGAGAGAAATTTGTAGGATCTTGGAAGAATCCTGATTGGATCGCGTACCCGAGGAAGTAACGAAAACCGGATGAGGCGGGCACCAGGGGGCGGCGGAAGGAAGGTCGAAGAGCAGTGGCGCGAATTAATTAAAGGTGGAATTTATCAGAAACGATATACAGGGAGGCGAGCGTGACCCAAGGCGCAATTATCGTTAACGTTCAGCTGGTTTACGAGCAGCTAGCTCGTAAGTTACGAGTCGTAAATGTAAATGCGAGATTTGTAAAACGGCACCACCGGCTGCCTCTTGTCCCGGGGTTATTAGTGCACTTCGGGGTGGCCCGAGGGGAGCCAGAGTGGCGTGGATGTAATTAGAGTGCCGCGTAAATTATTATTGCACCGGCGTACACGTACGAACCGTTAGTAATTTGTATCAACGGCGTGTACAGCCTTTCGACGAACCGAACGGCCACGCTTCCTTATCGCTTCGCTGTTTTTTTTTAATAATCGCAGCGGATCCTTGACGCTTTTCCGGTTCTTTCCCCGGTGCTAATCGATTGCCTTTGTCTCGCCGATAAACTGGACAAAGTTCACCGGTAATTACTGCTCCGACACGTCACTCGTGATGTATCTTACCAATGTATAAAGCTGTATCGCATTGTGAAACGCAAATTATGCAAATACACACGTCGAACTAACTTTGCGCGTTAACTAGAGCGGAGTGTAACTTGAACGTTTAACAACTATCGTCTAAACAACAATTTTAATATAAGCTGTGGCGGCTGGTGATTAAAATTAATGAGGATGCTGCATAATTCTGATACAAAAATATTTGTATCTTTTCTAGAGACTGAGGGATAGCTGTTAATTAAGCTTAAGGATTATAGATAACGAGAAGAGATAGAAGGACGAGAATCCTCCCCAAAGATTCACCCGTTACACTTCTTAAGAAAGACGTCTCAGGAATCTATGTCGTTCAATGAGACGTTTCTTCGCTTCGAGTGAAGTTTCACTTTGACAAAACGTGACGAGATCTGTCATTAAATCAAATCTCTCGTTCATTATCACGCTATACGATTCTATCGAAGCCTACGAACCTTACACAGTGTCCAATTTATTAGTCACCGAGAAACGAGAAGGGACGCTCTGTTTTTATAACGAGCCTCTGAGTTATAGACCGTAGTCACACAGGGCCGTAACGCAACATAATTATGTAATAAACCGATAAGCAGAACGATAGGACGAGATTGAAGGCACTCGAAGATAGATAGACTCGAGGAGCGTTACGAGGAGACGGGATTCCGTATCGTGTTTAAATATTCAACGTCAAATATTTATCGTGGCGGAGAAACGTTGAATGGGAGCACATATTGACAATATTCCAGTCCAGTTTCCCAATGGAGATAAGAGCGCGAAAGAGCCTGGCGAGCGTTTTAGAGGACTCGCGAGGTCGACTAACGGGCGATGACCGTAGAAATTCCGCTCTGAATGAAAAGCGGCGTCGGGTCCGGCGTCGTCGGCCATCCGCGCGATCCGCCGATTGTTTCGCCGCTCGGTGGAATGTCAACTCTATCCGATTGAAAACTGACAGCTAAGTAGCCGCGACGATACGCGACACGGAATGCGACGCGTGACGCTCGCCCGTAGGAATTCGAAACGCTCCGACGCGGCCTGCTTTCGTTCGAACAGGTGTGAATCGCATAATATTTCTCTATTCGGACTTTAATACACCTACTTGGAGCCGATGCGTCCGGTTACAGCGACCGGTGCCGCTCCAGTCGTGTCCCGTTCAAGGTGCTTCGAGTGCTCTACGTGTCCAGGGACAAGTGGACGGGACCAGCTGGAATTCGCTTCTGTAAACGTCCGTTCTTGACGGACTGGAACTTGAACTTGGTCGTAAGAACCTTGCGGTTGAACTTCGCGGCTGCTAGCTTTTTAGAGCTGTTCGCTATTTGCGTGTGAACATTTTTCGAGTTACTCCAAATGTAAAGAGGTAGATACGACAGAATATCTGCGTAAGCGTTCTTTCTATTTTTCTCTGCGGCTCAAATGATCAGCTCAAATGATTCTAATTGCGATCCATTTATTTACAAACTTCCTCGTGAAGCTCAAGTACGCTTCTCTGTTTAGCTAAAAGTTCCTCGATCTCGATCTCGCGGCTCGCTGGCCACGTATTCGACGCGTCGATTAGGGACTAGGGATTCCTCGAGGCCTCGTGGAGCTCGTGATTTCATTGGTAATTAAAAGATACAATCGCGGAACGAAGCGTTCAGAATCGGAAGGGGATCCTGCGGACCCGTATTGCGGCGCGTCGGATTCTTACGTCAAGTTTCGAGGCGGACGATGGGCGACGCGACGCGCGAAGGAATGCGAGGCGATTGTAAACGTAGCACGATTGGAATTTTCCTGGAAGGTAGACGCACTGACCGAATCTATTATTCGAATAGAAAGCCCACGCGCCGCGCCGGGTCGAGGAATTTGTTATTAAAATACGCCCGTTTGTTCGCCGCTGGAATTGCGATTAGGCGTCGAGGTTCGCGGGAAGTCCTTTTTTTACAGACGATTACACGCCTGCAGGCAAAGCGTGGGCCAACGATATTGGCTCGATTTCATTTGTCTCCTCAGTAATACGTTTTCACCTCGTAAATCGCGGGCTAGTGCGAGGTAATAAAGGTATAAAGGTAATAAAGAGGTAATAATAAAGAGTTGAACGAGCGGAATGAACAATCTATCGGAGATCCTAATTCGAACCAACAGCGATAAATTTGTGATTTTAGAGGCAACGTAACGTACAAGTTTCACGTAGAACCGAACATCATGATAGTCTGGTACCACGATTAAACCCTTCGTCTTAGAACTACGAACCACACTCGCGGCATAGACCATGATCCAAACAGAACAAGATTTCTTTTATCGTACCTTCGCTGTGCCACGCGTGTGGCCATTGAGAAAATCATAAAGCAATTATTCGAGCACACAGATGGCAACATAATTTTCTATCGAGCAGAAACGGAAGAACGTCGAGTAACAGTTTCAGTGTTCCTAGAGTGAAATACAGAAACAAGTTGCGCTACCGTTGGCTACATAAATCACGGCCCGTACGAGTTACGACCACGGCGATGGCGTCAAGGGGTTAATGACTCGGGAATAATGTATCAAACGAACACATTTTACGAGACCTTCGCTCGATCGTCTTACCGAGCATTCGTTCTGGCGTCGAGCGGCCCAAACCAGAAGTCGAACATCCGCGCGCGAACTGATCGAATCCTGCGTGTTTGTCGCGATCGCCGCCATTTACAATTTTCGTCGCGGCCTGTAGGGCGAGATGCACGCGAGGCGGCGCTGAAATTTAATGAAACAGTGGCCTGCGGAGGATACGAAGATTAATGGCTTCTTTGTCCCGGTTCTGCGCGGTTCTGTCCCATCCACGGCCTGTCACGGGGATCTCGCGTCGGCACAACGGAAACGGGGAAAAGAAACGGTGGAATCCTTTAAAGTAAGTCCGGATAACGGTTCTCGCGGCGCTAAACCGCCGTCGAATTACGAAGTAACCGGCGCTCGTTACCCGCGTTAGCGTTAATTAACAGTAACGGGCGCAGCTGCGCGCGAAAAGGATCCTACGAGTTCCTTCGAACGCAAAAATACTTCTAATATCGCGAGCTTGAGAGCCTCGCGAGAGCGGAGCAGCCGTCGTTAACCCTTTGAGACGCTTACGGTACGAATTCAATGGCTATGCACACTGGGAACGACGAAGCTTTCGATTAGCCTTTCGATCAGCGCATTTCTGAGAAAACACTAAATTTCGTTACGTCGAAACGATATTATTTATTTATTAGATTCGAAGTTTTCTAAGCGCATCGCAGTCGATCTCTGCCGATCTTCGAATCGTTCAAACTTGCTGGGATCACGTGGAAGTTATTGCGAAAATGAAATTGAAAGTTTTTGGGATCGAACGCGTAAATTGGAATTATTTATGTGGAACTGCTGATCGAGTTCAGGTACGGTAGTTATTTGCATACAGTTCAAGGTAAGGGTGGTAATATACATCGGTCTCGTATTCAGAAATTCGATCGCACGGTACGCGCGTTCCTTTTCAACGTCTTTTAGCTACGTCTCGTTCGTTGCACGGAGGAGTAAATGCGATGTGCCACGTGTTATTCAAATAGATTCCGTTTAATGAGACTCGGAGCGAACGGTGGCGCAGACCAGAGGCAGTCGTTAGGGGCTCAGCATTCGAAGCAGACCGTGCAGCGTGAGAAAGTAATTGCGAGCCGACGATGGCTTAGATCGAATGGGTGAGCAACCGGACAATTTCGGTGCACACGAATCTTGCCGGGTCGCATCGATTAACCTCTTAAACAGCCGTGCTCGTTCGACGGCTCTATGACTCCGCTGCGCTCATTTTCAGGAAAGCTCCGTTAACTGCTCGACAGTCGAACTGCAGCCTCGTTGAGAGTTTGTTGCACGTACGATAGTTCGCATTGCGACTGCAACTGTAGCATCGGTTCACGAGTGAAACGGAAAGTAATCGTTGCTGCCCACTGCAGTTCAGTTCTTGGTTCAAGTAAATTTCTTCGATTATATTCGATTATATCGTATTTTATTTTATACTCTGATCATTCGTTGGTTATCGATGTTCATTCTGTACTTAGTGATTTACTTGTTTCTATAAGTTATTTATTGTGATTCGTTATACTTTAAGTTTGCGATGAGATTATCCCCTGCTGGATTGTTACTATTCATATATTGTATCCTCTATGCCGTGCGGACTCTACGAAATAGTATCGTTAAATGACTGTATGTATACCTCTGAGGCTTCGGCTCTGGGGGAACATTAATTGGTTAATAAAGTACAAATACAATTGAACACGGAATAATGAAGCATTTAGTAATATGCTAAGTTCAATAACATTATAAGAAAAGAGACGAAAAATCTGAAGTTTCCCTGTAACGATGTGTATCAATCTACATAACTTATCAAAAGTAAAAGTATTCATAGAAAAAATGAAGAACAATACGTTTTCTTAGCTATCGTTACGTATTAACTAATTTCTCTGTTGCGATCGTCACGTCTTACAAAAACCAATCGAACGGTACTCGACTTCTGAGACTCTTCCATCCCCTAATTACCACCTCGTTTTTGCCAACGCGAACGCCTACGAAAAGCGTTACCATCGATTAGCCAATATCTGTCGGCCACCTACATATGGTAGGCGAGAGACACAATTGGAACCAGGCATGGTGAAAAACAACGCGACACGCGCTAGAGCCACCCAAGCCGATGAAGTCACCTCCCGGATGGTCCCGCTTAGCGCGTACATCCGTCACTTTCCAGCCGCCTTAGAAGGGATTGCAGCGCGGGCCGTGGCGTTCGCCATCGAAAAGCGCGGGCCTGGAAACCGGGCCAAGAGCGGCGATGGCGGGGCGTACGCGACGGGTGCGTTGGCCGTGGCTGCGGCGGAGGAAAAGCCCGCGACGATTTTCGCGACGATTCACGCAACGGCCGCGTCGCGCGACCGTCCCTCTAATCTCGTTACCTCTTTCCCGCGCCTCGCGAGCCAGCGAGCCTCGCTACGAACCGTGTCAAGGCGAACTTTTAATACGCCGCACCTTTTTTTCCCTTTCTTCTCTCTTTTTCTCTCTTCTTCTTTTTTTGCGCGCGCGACGCGGGCCGTATCGATCACTCGAGGAAGGACGAGCGACCGATAGTGCTCCGTGATAATGCGGAGGAAAAACTCGAGACTCTCTCCCTTTGGTAGCTTCCCTTCGAACGAGACGACGACGCGTTAAACGGCAATTCGTGCGATTTCGAAGCGTGAATCGGGTCGATGGAATTTGGAACGCGAAACAGTTCGCCATTCTCGAATTGCTTTCTCGAGTATCTCCCGAGGAAATAACTCGAAAATGGTGATTTTACAATGGGCTCGCTGTAACTATCGCTTAACTTTGTCATTGTGCCTCTCTTTGAAGTGAAACGAAACGAGAGGAAGGAACGTTCGAAGGGAAAGGAGGGATAGAGAAATTCGGTCCCCGCGGACATATGGCGGCGGTAGATTTAGGAAAATGACTTAGAAAGTCGGCACGGAGGACGGGCCGATAATCTGGCGTCGATAAGATCGATCCACGACGAACCCATGTCCCGTTCGATCAACAGAACAATTTTTCATGGCGTTTACAGAGTAATCGGAGCCGATGGGGCGGACGAATCGTTAAAGTGCACCTCCCCGCGAGGCTACTTTCCGTGGGGACGATGTTCTTATCTCTCGTACGATAAGTCCTACGATAGCTCCCTGAATGGCCCGATAAGAGGAATTATCGGCAGAAAATTCGACGGATACCACGCCCACGCACAGCTGCGCCCCTGAGACACGAAAACCTCGCAGCTGCGTAGTATTTTCCCTACGCTCGGCAAACATACACAGATTTCCCTCCACGTCTCTGTGAGATCACGAACAAATTCATATTGCAATATTTACGATCTGTAGTGCGATTAAAGCTGACCAAAGAATGATTTGGACTAATAATAAAAGCATTTGGCTCGTGGATTTTCGTCGTTAGAGATCTGTGGTTAGAAGAAAGGCAGTGCGCACGGAGGGGTGCAGAATCGAAGTCGGTTCCTCGCAAAAATCGCGTGACCCTGTGCGCACGGAGGCAGCTCTATCCCCTGAGACTTTATCGCGGTGCAACACTTTCGATGGAATCGTAAAATTTAATGGAAATTAAATTGCACGGTGGCGCGGTCGGTGCCGTGGGGTAAAGAAGAAGACACCCGAGCGGCGGGAATGAGGAAAAGGCAGAGGAACTTATGAAACGCGAAAAAACAATTATTGCCGTGCTATAACTCACGGAGGCATGCCAATTACGAGGCGCCAGTCGTTGCGATTGCACCCAGTTTTTACATTCCAGCCGCAGCCTTGCATAAGCCGGTATCAACAGCTTCCGTAATTCTTCGCCTAATCAAGCCCCCCGTTTCGTTCGCTTTTTCTTCCTTCCACACCATTTTCTCCGGTCTCCTCGCTCCTTTTTCACCGTCCCTCGCTCCCCGTCCGCGTCGCATCCGCGTTGCCTTTCATCGCGTCTCCTTCGTTTTCTGTTCCATCCGCGCGTATCGATATTATAATCGCGAGAGCGTTGGCAGCAAAAAAATGATCGATCCGGGCAGAAAAAGATGAGTTACAGAAGTCCGAGGCAATTAGCCGAGCACGCGGCCGCTCCCGTAATAGCGGCAAGAAACACGCTCGCGGGAATTGTCAACAAATCCCTCGGGGCCCCGGAATCCCGGGCAAAAACGTAATTAAACCGGCGGAACGGCCGAACGAACAATTACCGTGGACGCGATTCGGAGACGTTGTTACCCGTTGCAAGAATTCGCGGCGATGCGTTTTATCATGTGACGAGAGGTATCTCGAGACGCGGGAAGAACGCGGTCGAGACATCTATCAGCGAGCGACACTTGGACGGACGCTTGATTATGTTTTCAGACAGTCAACGATAGCGGTTACTCTTTTATATCGGACAATGCTAGAATCTGAATTGAAATTCTCCAAAGGAACTACGTCAGAACGATTGCAGACTGTATCACGCGCGTTTACCCCTGGTGGTGTCAAAAAAATTAGCAAATGTTACTAGGAATTGCTTTATACGAAATTGTACTCTGAAATTCTGAAACTTACATCGAAATTCTTCCGAGCAATGTTCGATCGAACGCTGCTGCAAGAAAGGGGTGATATATCTTCGCGGTCTTCCAGGATAAAAAGAATCATTACAAACGGCAAGTTGGCCGCTTTAATCCTGGAAGGCAGGGGTGCCGGACAAAATTTTCCATCGCGGAACCCCAAGCGCGAGCGTGAATCTTATTTTTATCACGCGTAGCGGAACGTTGCCTTAAAAATAGAAGAGAAGAGCTTTTCTCCCCGGCCTACTCGTGCGGGATTAATGATTCCTTCCCTTTTTATGTTTTTATAAATATAATCCCTCGACGGACAGGGGTAGGTGGGAGATCCGCATAAAAAGCACGCGCCACCCTCTGGTAAGACCCTCGCCTCGACTCGATTAATCACGCTCGCGCGTTTGTCCGTGGCCGCGTGGGCGCGCGCGCGCTCGCGCACGTGCGTGTTAAAAATATGAGAGAATTTCAACAGTTTTGCAACCTTCTGCTACGTGGAACTCGATATTTGGTTGCATTCAACCCTGTCGTATTTCCTCGAAACCTCTTCTGAATGGAACGTTTACTGCACAATTTATGGCATTCGAATTGAATGTCGAAATTTAAAAATCTCTTACTTTTTTCTCTTCTATATTAACGCGAGACGAGTATGTTTAATCGAACGATCGCGGCGATGTCCTTGAAAAACGAGGAAAAAATCGAATGCACCACGTGCACGCTTGCGTAACCCAAATGTCCGTTCACCCATGCGTCCGACGAGTTTATTAAGCTCGCCTTGGCGAGCCGTACGATAAACAAAGCTGATCACAGTGACGAGCACCCTGGTCTGAAGCGTTCCTCGGGCTGTGCACACGTGACTGCTGATCAACCTCGCACGTGTCCCATCGGCACCATCACCTTAGGCGTGCACACAGGGTTGGACGCTGAACAAGCCGCGAGGGTGCGCAGGGTGGGCGGGATTAAAAAGTAAAGAGTTTCACGGGAGTTGAAGGGAAACTGCGAGCTGCCTCTTCGACGCCTTCGAAAGGAATGACTAAGATAGGAGAAGGGTGCTCGGAATAATTAATTACGCGGGTGATTGATGATGAGGTTTTATAATGGAGTTTGTTGGCCTTCCTCGAATTATGCGCTGTTTTATGCGGCGAACTCTGTGTGGCTCTTTCGCGCGGTTGCAGCTGCCGAATCGAAGGTTTTGCACCTGCTCTAATCGTGCTCGAGAGGATGTACAACAATGATGATTGTCCAAATCTGTTTAACTCTGAATGAATCATCCAAATAGAAAGAATTCGAGACGAAGCACTCTTTTGAAGACCATCTTCAATTTTTTCTTTCGTTTATATTTATTATTTTTAATAGAAAAATCATTTGCAATAATAATTCCTCACTCTGTTATTATTCTTAATACTAATACATTGATAACACACCGTTATGAATCTTATCCTCGCGACTATTCCTTTATTAATGACTAGATAATTCAAGTTTAGTTTCAAAACACACTAAGTTCAAATTCATGGAGCGAAGAAGAGCAATTCAAATTGCTTTCGCACAAATATTCGCTTCTCGAATTCTTGTGTTGTACGAACGGCTAGTCATGTATCGGATGCGTGAGTCATTGATCACGAATTCAATTTATATCGTCAGCCAATTGCGCTCTCTAGTTTTTTGCACGATACATAAGTATGCCTACAGATCTACGAAACAGGGACTTGTGACGCGAGAGCATAAATATCGCAAATTGCAACAAGGCAGATACGCATCTTTTGCTCGTCATATAACTCTTCAAGACTCGAGACACGTTTATATAAAAAAATTGGAAAAGAATGACTCTGCGCTCCAGAAAAAAAATTGATTTCATGTTCCTCAAGGTTTTAAAGAGCCGCGTGCAACCGGAGTGGCTTGCGACAGCGATCGAAAGATAGGTATGCACTATTTCCATCTGGAACCTCTTAATAGTTTCGAGTATGCGAGCACTCGTAATGAGATCGTAAAATTTTTAATGTTTCCTGTATTTCCTTCGTTTCTTATGTGGTAATCCTTGTAATTCGATACAGCACCGTTTAGAGGGAAAGATATACCGCCACTATAAACGATTTTATTTCGGTCACTAATATTTTTTATTCCAATCACCTGCAATATATACGAGCAATTTTACGAACCACTCGAGGGAATAAATCACAGGTTTCAGGGGTTTATTTAACGCGACACCTTTTAATAGCAGACACGATAATACAAAGTTAAGAACCCATTAAAAGGACCCAACGGTCTCTAGCTTTATTTAAGAAATTCACCCCATCAGAACTAAAATAATCAGAAACAAATTCTACTCCGAGACTTCCTCTGCAATTATAATGTACCCGCCGTCTAAGTCAAGTTCTAATGTTAAACATACCCAAAGTTTCGGCACTGCACGAGGCTCCTAGCAACTTTCGGGATCGCGTTCCCTGTATTATGCGAGACAGAGAGAGGGAGAGTTACCTGTACAAACTTCCCGACTGAAACCACAGAACGCGGCCCGATGCGCGCAGGCCCATTTCCAGGAGAAAGCACAAATGAAAAGGTGAGCGCCTAAGGAGCCAGGTGCAGAGGAGCCTGGCACGAGGCTCGGGATCATCGCCATTAGAAAAATGTCAACGGCTCGATGGCGGCGGGTAGGAAGAGCCCCGGGGCAGGTGCGAGGTATCGTTTCGGTTTTTCGTTCGACTGGCCAAGCGAGGGACGTCGATCGATGCATACCTACGCGCCACGCGAGCAGAACGACGACGTTCTTCTGGCCAGTGTCGAGGAGCGACGAAAAATCGAGCACGGGGTGTGTACACCTGTTTCGCGACCAGATCGACCCCTTCGCAATTAGGAAGGGAAACGAAACGAATCCGTCCATGGAGGAGCGTGAACGTCCGAGTATTTTAATCTGGCACACCACCTGCTTGTCCTGAGCACGAGGCAAAGCTTGATTATCAATGTTAAAAAGTATATCAGCCAGTCGATCGCGACCTCGGATGCGGACAGGTGCGAGTCACCGCGGACAGTGTCGTTAGCCAGCCACTCTCGTGGCGATCATTCTGCTCGAAAGTCAACCAGAAAGGGAGGTTTTAAAATTCCTTCGAGAATACGCAGAGCACTCATGATTGGTAGCAGATGTAACCAGAGCGGACAGGGGCATCGAACACTCGGTCACGCGAAGTTGAGGGCCTGGCTTGTGTCTTTGTGAAAGCAGGACGAGTCTTTGGACATAGACCGTGATCGTTATTTTCGTTGAGATTGAAATTGTATTATACGCGACGAAGATGTGGTTTGCAATGCTTGAAGTAAATAAAGGGAATAAGAAAGGGAAACAAAGTTAGTCTGCGCCTCGCGGGCAAAAATCGCAGTGTTTTCCTCGACGAGTCGAGTCAAGGAACCCTGGAAATCAGCTCCCCGGTGCACCTGTTCCCGGCACGATCCCGCGTTGCGTGAGCGCAGCACATGCAGGTAAAATGCACCGCGCCAGGATGCACAAAGATTGCGAGGTGCCACCTGCCGAAAGCGGCCCGGTGCACCGCTCGGTCGCAGGAAGCCAGCAGGCGGTCGGTGGAGCCTACGCCTCCCTTTCGCTCCTTTCTCCTTTCGCCGTGCCCTCTTCGTTAGTGACCGGCGATGCCCACGCGATGTGCCCCTTCCAGCTTTGCACGGCCGATCGTTCAATTTTCGCTGCTTATAACGCGCAGAGAAAAAGATCGTCGAGGAGTTTGACATTTTTCGAGACCAATTTCCTTCGAAATACTCAGGAAAATGTTCCTAATGTTTATTCTACGCATCGTACGTACAGTATAATAGAGAATGTGTTTTTAGTATCTTTTTCAAGTCCTCGTCGTTGATATTGTCATTTTTTTTTTTATTTTAGAATCTTCACTCCCTGGTTAATCATTAAATTTGCTTTATTTACTCTTCGCTCTTTCAGGTATGAAAAATGTACTTTTCATCCCAACGCCATCCTATCGCCCAGTCCTCCTCCTCCTCCCATGTCGCGATACGTTAGCAAATCTCTGGGGAGCTCTCGGAGCCTCTCGCGTTTTTATGCAAGGAAATTGATTTATGAGAGATAATTGTACGGCCGTGATACCACACGATGGGACGATAAGGGCAAACACTTGAAATTTCATGAATACGAAGACGCTCTTTAATCAAGAAGCACTGCATAATGCGGGCAGGGCTCTCGTTTCTTGGCATCGCGCTTGGTTCACGAGATCGCAAGATTGATCGCGGCCAGATATTCCGCTTTGAAGGAAAATTATAATTCTAGCGAGCGACCAGACAAATGATCCGTCACGGTGGACGGTCGCGCTAAATAAAAATAATCACTGCCGCCGAGCTGCTGGCAATAAATATTTATGAACGCGCCCTTACGAGCGTCGAGGAGTACCGCCGCGGTACGCGCGCTACACCTGATCGATCGCCGTACAATCTCGACTGTTTCCGTCTTTTATTTTCCATATTTCCTTACCGACACGTATCAAAGAAGATGCTTGCTCTGTTCCCCCGGAAATTACACGAATTACCGCCTCGAAATCGGAGAAATTTCGGCGACCATAGAACGCTGTCTTCCGCACAGGCTTCCAGCGTTGAAAGCCGCGTGAACGACGAACAACACGTAGCCGTCCGCGAGGAAGAACGCCATTGGCGAAAGGAAACCAGAGACAATGTTCGAAGGGTGTGGTAGCTCGTTTCGCGCACCGAGAAGCAACACGGTACCCGCGATAATTCCGTGCGGCCGGCTGCTCAGGCGAATTTACTTTGGGATGGGCCGGCCAGCGCAAAGCGGCTGCCGAATGAAGACAATTATTAACGGACGCGCGAAAGGCCGGCAAAGCTTGGCTTAATATCCGAAAACGCGGCGAGCCACGCCGCTGCCAGCCAGGGCTCTAATATCACCGAGTGCCCGAGACGCTAACTTGCATATTGCACCTCGGGTTAACCGCCAGCCAGGCATTACCCACTTTGCCTCGTTTATTACCGAACAATTCCCCACCTCCCGTCCGAGCCGCTACGCCTCCTTTCCATTGATTATTACCGCGCGAACAACGGTGGATCGGTGTACGCGTTCGATTACGGCCAATCGCGGCCGATTAGACCCTTCAGGATCCTCGAGGAGCCCCCTGCGCGCAGGATAGACGCGAGCAGATCTGGCCCCGACCGCCGCCACGCTCTTTTATTAATGGACATTATATCTGTGAGGGAGATTACATATATTTTCGCGGCACGGCGCCGTTGGCGAATCGAGATCGCGACGGAATTCTTGCGCGTAGCTGGGATCGTCGTTAGACGCTGATCTAATCCCCCGCGATTCCTCGACGGCTAACGTATACCCTCAGATATGTATCGCGATGCGTGGAACGTGAGACGTGCTTGCGGATAAATCGGAATTCGGCTTCGATCTTAAATTATCCAAAGGAAAACGAACGACAAGTCTAAAAAGATCGTGTCAACGGAACACTTTGGTCGACTTGTTACCGATTAACCGCAGCTATCGAGCTTAGAAATATTAAATCTCTTCTTATATTAAATATTTCCTTATTGAATGAAGACATGTCGTTCGCATACAACTTCACAGCTTGCTACGTAATATTTGAAGCGTGGCTGCTTGCATACCCCATTCTGAACCACTTCGTACGCAAGCATCGCGTACAATTCCTGCGGCTCGCTCGAAATTTCCGAAAGGAGGAGAAAGCGTTAACGAAGCGCGGCGAAGGGTTCTCTGTCGCGAGGCGATGTTACCCGGAGGGTAGGGACGGCAGCCGGGCCCTGGCTCGGCCCTTTATCTCGAGATCTTGGGGTTAAGAACCAGCAGCAGCAGCAGCAGCAGGAGCAGCAGCCGGCGTCGAGGCGGCTGCACTCGGACGAGTCACGTGCATTGCGTGCGCGGCAACTGGGCTAGGTCGATGCACGCGGATGCACAAAGGGCTCAAGCCACGGAGCATGTCCGAGACGAGCCACCTGCCGACAGATGTTGAGTCTAGCAGCCGAGATCCGTGCTTGCATTATTCCCCGACCCGGGCCCTTCGTCGTGCGTCTTGTCTCACCTTGCCCTTGCCTCCCCACTCGCCATCCCTCTCCCTCCTCACGGTAAAGCCTGATTCGGTACCAACGCGGACCTTTGTCTGGTCTCGTTCTCTTACGAAAGTCGCAACGCAATACCCGCCACACCTGCCCGCCGCGACCACCTCCGGATCGCCTCGAATTTATTGACCCCGCTTCTCCTCGACTCGCCACGGAAATAATGGCCCCGGCTAATGCGCCAATCTCGTTATTGCTCTTGCGTCTCAGTTGACGTTAATAACAACGGTGATCCAGGTGACGATAGTAGAGTGGCGACGCCATCGCGTTCTTCTGGTCACACCGTTTCTACGCGTGGGTGCGACCTATGGGTTTCGACTTGTCCACTGTCGTCGCAAGCGATAGTAATGACCACCGTGTTCGATACTCGATAGATTCGATACGGAGATGAAGACATTTGCCGGTGTGTACGCCAGTGGAAATTGAATTTCTATTACGGACACCTAGCGTGCCGCGCGCGTGTTATTCCAATCTCCTTTTCTCGAACCGCGCGATTCGAAATTGATAGCGTACCGCGTGCGGCCACGATTTCAGCCGGCACGCTGACAAACGCTCCCTTAAATACGTCGTTCCCGTCGAAGAAGTCCCGGCACGACGACACGGGCGCCGGAAACGAGTGAATTCATTGTCACCCTCGAAGAAGAATACCAGGAAAAAGGAGAATCATCGATGCGGCGGGCAGAGCCCCACGGGGAATGGCCCGAGTCACGCGACCGGTCCGCGTAAATACACCCCGACGCTCCTTCTGTCCCTTTAACCGAGGGAGTCGTTTGCAAGATGTCATTCCGCGATCTTATCTTCGACTGGCTGTCGTGTACTCTCGATCCTTGGTTCACCGGCCCCGAACGCGTGGGCCATCGTTAACAATAGGCTTCTCCACCGCGGCCAGCCAGGAGGATCGTTCGAACCTGGCGTTTCAATTTACCGATCGACGCCATTTCCCGCTTCTACGCGGTCTGTCTCGGACATTTCTCTAGAAACTCTGAAACGACGCGCGACAAAAGGCGCGTCGATGTTTTCTTCTACAATGGAAAGAGTAACGCGAAGGGTACCATAATTTCTTTTTTCGAGATTAATTATTATTAACAAGACGAAGGACGTTTCAATAAGAAGGCGCGTCGATGTTTTGTTGTACAATAGAAAGAGTAACGCGAAGGGTATCATAACCTTTCTTTCGAGATTAATTATTATTAATAAGACAAAGGACGTTTCGAGGCGAACTCGAGATAAGAAGACACTATTTTTTTTTAATGCGATTCCATTGAATAATCTTGCTCTAAAATTGCGTTTATTTATCCCGTCCCGTGAATACAAATTACGAATCCAGTCGGTACAACTGATTTCACCGGTTGTTTACTATCGAAGTTAGGTTCTATCTCACGTAAGATCTTGCAAGCCTTCAATAAACACTTTCTAAAGAAACCAGGGAATAGAATTCCGTAATTATGAGATCTGAGAAACGAACGGCACCAAGCTGGATGAATTCGTACAAACTCGTCAGCGTGAATGGCGACGGAGGAAGCACAGAACCGTAGGCTAATTTAAGTCGGTGTGGTCTCGTCGCGACGCACGTATATCCGAGGGACCTCAAGGTCCGGGCGAGGCCAGGAAAACAAACCTGTCGAGCGTAAGAGCAAGTGGAAAATAAGTCGAGTCACGCAATAACGCCCGTGCACCCGCGAGTCGTTTGCAAGATGTCGCAATTTCCGCCCCGCGACAGCTGTCCCTCGAGCTGTCGCCGATGGACGAAGACGCATCACCGTTTCTCGGGTTTCTTTCCACGGGAAACCTCGCCGATTTTACCATCGACCACGCCATATTACACGTGGCCAAGTGCGATTCAATTAGGAAACGTTCGAAGGGTTCTATCCGAATATAAATTTTCACAGCTTTTTCATTTCAGAGCTTAGTAAAGTCGTTCGACAAAGAAATGGGTTAGGATTTGGGTTGGAAATCACTTGTTGCTTCAAAGTACCTTAAGATTACCAAATCAGGAACTAGCATTTCAATTTGTGAAATTTACAAAGCGCAGAAACTTTTATATCAACCTGTTAGAGTCATCAGAAACCATGTTAATTTTCACGAAGGTAATATACCGAGACGAGGACTTCTTTACCATTTTGCGATCGCTGTTTACGTTAACATGTCGGTGTTTACAAGTACCAACGCGTGAAGTCAACGTGAACCCAACCGACGAACAAGTCCCGCCTATAATCGTCCTTTCATTTACCGTTCCCCTGATCCTCGTCCGGAGAACTTTCGCTGGCGCTTCGTTTCGAAAACAACGCGTCGCGTTGCGTACTCGAACCGGAGGAGCAAACAACCGCTCAGGCAGCCCGCTTTCGCTAATGGCCAGGCCGCAAAGGATCCTCGATCCGATTCGATCAATTTCGTGAGGGACCGTTCGCGAAACGCGGCCTCGTCTTCCTGGTGGGGGCGAACCGTCTGGAGGACACGGCGAACGAGATCTTTTCCTCGTCGTTACACTTTCACTTTCACCTCCGGCAGCCTCCGCCAGCGTGTTTTCTATCCCTCGTCTCGCTTCACGCCTTCCTCTCTCTTTCTCTCTCTCTTTCTCTCCTCGAGCCCCTTTCACCCCCTCGTATCGCCGAGATTCACCGCGACGCAGTCTCCCTGGCGTCTACTCTCGAACCTGGGTATTATCTAGACTTTCACCAGCCGGAAGTGCCTCCCTACTTCTTCTCGTTGTTATTTGTTGTTCGTCCGTCCTCGTCCCTCTTCCTGGCGACAAGTCAACGCTCCTCAACCCTCTCGAACCGCGGGAGTTTCTGTTTCTCGCGAGTTTCGAGAAAGAAACGCTGTCTGCCATCGCCGACGCGGGAGCTGCGTGGACGTTCGCGGATCAAAGAATATGAATGAAAGATGAGCGATTGGGATTTTGGAGCCAAGCTTCGCTACCAAGTCGAATCCTGTGGTGCAACGCGTCTACTCTGAGAAGAAATTGCGCGAACTCTTGTACCACGATTTTCAAACACCATTTTGATAGCATACGGTTTGAAAGGTAGACGATACGAACCATCGAAGCGATCGAAACGACCAATGTATCTTGCTTGTAGAAAATTTTATAGAGTGCATTTTTCTGAATCAAGATTTGTTTGCCTATCATCGTATCTCCTTTCATATGCCTTCCGTCCCGGTTTCTTTGCCGTACAAATAAATATACATAAAATTTTACTTCTCCTTTAGTTTCATCGAGAAATATGTACAATCTTGCAAGTATTTTCTATTTGAATAGCATTCCAGTTAACTCGGCTATCTGGAGCGGCAAATTAATGGCAAAAAGATGCGAGAACACGGCAAGGACGTCGTTGGAACGTCCGTTGCGCATTAAAGATACACTTGCGAGACCAGAAAGTATTTCGAGATCGCGGAAGCGCTGTCTCTAATCCGTAGCCGTGAAAGGCCGTCCAGAGGATTAATAGAGCGTGATGGAAGGAAAGGATGTTCGAGAATCGATCGTCTTCGTCTGGCCGGGCCAGACAATGCGAACAGTTTTATTCCTCCAATTTTCTCTCCGTTCTTTTGCAAACAAATTTCAGAACCAGGTTACTTTCTACTTGTGCTATAAAAAAATTGAAGAAAATAGAAAAGTTATGTCACCTCTGATACGTACAAATAAATGGCTCGAATCGAAAGACGGTCGATCGTTCGACTCGAAGAAGACAAGGGGGGACCAATGACCAGTAACGCCGTTAATTGACCGTTTCGATGATGCCAGGCCGAGCGAAAGGCGTTGCGACAGGGTAATCGTTAAAATCTCGATCAGGAAGCGTCCTTTTTTTTCTTTTTCTCGTGAAATCATGAGACATGTCAGGAGAGCGTGGTCGAGAGAGCAAGAGCGGAGAGTTCTTTAAGGGGCGCGCACACGAACGATCGAGCCACGTGCCAGGCAGGTGTAACCGTACCAAAGAGAAGCTTCCTTGAACGACGCAGTTTATCTTCCGCACGGTCCCGTCCTGCTTTTCTCTAGAACCGGGGGCCCACCGAGTCCCATTCGTGTTCGAGGCGCGCGAGAAAAAGCTAGACAAATAACGGCGGCTCCTCTTTCAGGTCGAAAGAAAATTAACGAGCCGGATTCGTGTGTCTATCAAAGACCTGGATCCTTTTATGGATCCTTCCTGGAGGATGGGGCCTGCCAACGAACGAGGGTCGACCGTTCCTTTCTAATTTTTTACGAGACCCCACCTATTCAGCTCTTGGGCGATCCCGAGGCCATTCGAACAACGAGAGCCGCGCGTCTCTTCAGCTTTTTATTCATTTCCCTGCCCATAGCCACGGCCGGTACACGCGTCTTAACAATCCAACGATCCTGCCCCGCTCGGCTCGACTATCTCCTCTATCGATTTTAAACGTTGCAACTGGATTTGGCGTTGATCGTTCGAATTACTTCAACGATAGAAATGGAGCAGCAGAGCGAGCAAACAGAGAAGCGATTCGACACGCGCGACTGCGAGACAAGGAGGACAAACGTGGTCAGACGCGGTGCTGTTAAACCAGATTCAGAAAAGAAACGGTAACCATTGGCTGGGGCGCAGGCACTCGAAGACTCGTAAATTCGCTTGCTATAATAGGGTGGCAAATACGTCCAGGGGAAGTTGGGCGCGATTCTATCGCGATCGAAAGCGGGATTCATCAGGCTCGACCGTTCTGGCCGCCGCGACAAAGCCGCGACGAATAACCGCGCGTAGATTTACGAGGGAAAGAGGGGTGGCGCACCCCCGACGGTGACGCATTATCTTCGTAATGGCCATAAAAGCGTTAGAGGACGCGTGGTACGGGCTCGCGCGTCGCGTTCAACGGCGGAAGTTACAAGGCGAATCGTTCGAACGCAGAAGAAGCTGCATTAAGGGCGGGCCACCCCCGTCTTTATGGGCAATTCGTACATATGTTTAGCCCCGTATCTGGCACGGCCGGCCGTCGTAAAAATTCCATTATTGTCGTTCAAAACGGGCATACGTACCGCGGATGGCAATTGACATATTTACGTAAATGTAACGGCCGCCACCTCACCCCATTACGAGCGAGCAATAACACCGTTCTTACTGCGAGCACGCGTTTCTAAACTTTCACCTTTAGCCACGGACCGTGACAGCCATTCTCCGCGGCGATACCACGGGCGGGCAACTTCCTCCCAAAAAAAAAAAAAAAAAACACTGCGTGGATACCCGGGACGAGTAATGGACGACGTCTTTTATGGGACTTCCGAGACTGTTCGTTGCGCGTACGCAGGAAGCAAGCCTCTTGCTGAAGGAACGAGGGGGTGGTTTTCGTGGACGGACTTCAAGTCGACGGCCGCTCGAATCGATCGAGCCTCTCGAAGAATAAAGCCTATCGTTCGAGTCTTCGAAAGTGTATTCAAAATAGCCATAACAATTCCAAGACCACCATCCCTCCAGGTGTCGCTCGACCGACCCCAAACTCTCGTCCCACGAGGCACGCATTTCCGATCGTGGACGCGTTCCTTCTGGGCCATCAAATCTGAATTAAAGAAGGCAGAAAAGAGAATTTCACGGTGGCCACCGTGACAACGAGGAGCTCGCAGGTCGCAATGGGTCGAGGGGCATTAAGAACGCCTCGGCTAGAGCAGCGGGGACCGTTGTTCGACGCTGTGGCGAGGGAAGAGGGAACGCCACGCCGGGTGGCTGGTCTCGAGACGACGAGGAGAAGAGGCGCGCGAGAAGGAAGGTTAGAACGGCGGGGCAACATCTGCCGGGTGCAACAATCTCGAACACCTGCCGTCTGGAAGTCGCGTGCTCTCGCACCCCGCGAAACAGGGTGAAAGAAGAATAAGACGGCCGGTCGGTGCCCCGTAAAACTCACAACAACGGGCACCAGTGTCGGGGTGCTTGTCCATCGCGCGCGTCGGTGACTCTGTTGCAAAGGAAACGTTTCGCGTTCGTTAAAGAAGCGATGTTTTGGATTGGTGAACAGTGGATGGTCGAGTTTTGCGTAAAAAGTAGGCAACGAGTCTAATGGAATTTCAATTCTTCGTTCTCCAATGGTTTTTTTCAAGGTCAGCAACTTGGGGATGCAACGAGAAAGATGTTTCTACGGTTTACGCCTGAGCCTTAGAAGAGAAAGGACTGGTCTTGGTACTGGAATGTGTTTGTAGCAGACTATGCTGCAAGACTTTGAGCAACAATGTTGAGCAATGTAGATTAGAGTAGAAGTTGCTATCTTAAGTATAAGTTTGCGTTGCTGGCGTGCTAGCCAGGCTTCTAACCGATAGGTATAAAATCGTTCTACTACCTTGGACCTTACATTGTTGCATCAGTCGGCTGAAAGGTCATGTAAGTATCCGTTAATTAGAGATCTACTAAATTACCATGTAAATTGCATTACAGAGATATAAGATATCCTTTGCCCATTCACTCTGTCAATTATCCTGCGTGAAAGAACAATTCAGGACAGAAATGTCGGCTGAAAAACGCCACGAGGATAGACGGGAACATCGCGCGGGCGACAGGCATCTCAGGCGGCAAATTAGGCTAGCTTCATGGAGATTTCATGTTCCGTTCCCGTTTCAAAGGTTCAGGGAACAGGAACGACGCGAGACGACGCAATCAATGGCCGCGAGGGGGGAAAAAATCGTCGGCGTAGCGAATGATCGACGTGCCCCGCGATTTCATCGCCGCTGACATTCTCGCGGCAGGCTTTCTCGAGCTAATAACGCTTGAAAGCGGCCTGATCTTCGACCTCGAAGCCCGCGAAAGGAGCACCGACAATGGACGCGATCGGTTCGAATTCTGTCCGCATTTGCGTGCGTCTAGCCGCCGACAGCTGTTACGAATCCGCGGAGAAAGCGCGATTGCCAAAGTAGCTTGGACAACGAAATTATTTTTTCGAGATTATCTCACTCTAGAGATCTCATCTTACTCTAAAGATGTTTCTTAAAATGCTTTGGAGAGTGCAACTTTTGAAGAATGTCAACAGTTTCGTGTACTCTATTAAAACGATTAAAATCATTGAATTATCGGTTAAGCTTTACAAAAAAATCTTGATGGATTTGCGCGATCTCACAGTATACTTTTCCACTTTGCACATGAAAAGTCACGGCTATCGCATACATCGATACGTACGGGAACAACGAAGGCGCATCTCCGAAAAAGGTACTGGCGAGATCCCATTCAATCCAGGATTTCGAACGGCCCGTCGAAGTTTCAAATCGGCTTAACTCGACCTGCAACTCCGTTGAAACTGGAGCAAGTGGAGAATCGGTCGCTCCACTTTTCCGATAGCGGCGAATCGCGTAATAACTGGCGTGCGTGTTTAGATAACGTCTGTGCCCGCGTTCATTAGTAACTGTCTCTAATCGCTTCTCCTCTTTGTTTCGCATTGTTTTCAAGCGCAGTTCGAACGGCTCTCCTGTTCGTCGCGAATTCAATTCTCGAGCCACGTGTTTGCGACGCTGATAGTAGCTCGATTTTGCACGAAATGGACCTTGAGAGCGAGAAGCTAGAATTCTGAATTCTATTTCATCTCCACGAACTTGTTTCGTCTTCTATCAACAAGTCGACCGTTCGAGACTGTTTAAGGAAGAAGTCGTACGACAACCGTATTCTTATTTCAGGGCAATTAAACGGTGAACCAGGAAGGAGAGCGGAGGATCTTCGAGATGGAATTACTCGAACGCATAAATAATTCATACCCTCGTTCCCCGCATATTGTTACTTAATCGATTAATCGATATTCCCGTATAATGGAGGACGGAACTGGTATCCTTGCCTCGAGATTGTTCGTCGAAGAATCAAAAGGACCGATTGTATTTACAGATTTCTCTCTCTAGCCGTCGAAATCTATTCGCCCAAGTAATTATTAACTTCGCCTGAAACGAAGAATAACATAGTGTTTGCCCTGTCGTATTCGTAAAAAACACGCAATGAATGAACCTAAGCGTGTGGACTTGAACAGGGTGTAATTTGCACGTTTAAGAACTGTCACTGACACAACAATTGTAATATAAATCGCGATAAATCGAATTGAAATAAATTTGTCGCGATCGAAACGTGAGTACTCTTCGAAATATAAAAATGTTACAGTAGAAATGTAAATTGGCTCTTGAAAATAAGTTTGCTCTTTGGAATAGGAAAATGCAAAATTTGTTTGCACTTTTGCATAAGATTTAGTAACATTAACAGAACGTGTATTTGGAGAATGAGACACGCTGATTTGTCGACGGCGAAAAGCGTGGGAAGTGTGGCTTCCCACGAGTAACTTTCGATTTGTCCTCTGAAACGAAGGAGTTTGCAAACTAGGGGTATCTTGCAGATACCAGTTTCACCCCCGGGTGACGCAACTGGAAGTCCCGCGTGTCCCAGCTGGCCGTAGCAAATAGTAAACCGAAGGAGTGCCTCGCGTTTCGACAACGGAAAGTAAAAATTAAATATTCGACTAATGGAGCTGTAAACTACTGCGACGAACATGAATAGAGCAATAAGGAAAGAATTCTAAAAAATTAAAAGGCTGATATGCTATTTTTAAAATGTATGCAATAAGGAAAGTCCCAGGTTATAGATTGGCTTCGACACCGTAGGATGATCGAGATCCACGATCGGGCAACTTCCGCCTGATACGTCCAGCGCGAGGGTGAAAGCGGCTGAAAACGGTGTAAGAGCATGCGATATTGATTTCCCCGGTTGCCATTGTACCATCGGGACGGACAAGTTTATATCAGCGGCCTTCCTTTCAGCGGTGGTAGCCGTTACCGTGGCGCGGTTTCGTTTTAAACCGCCCTGTCGGCGAGGCGCGGAGCCCTGTGATTATTATATCAATTGCCGTCATTATCGCGTCGTGTAGAAAGCAATGCCGTTCGTACGACGTCAGTTTTCAAGCCGAGAGTTAACCGGCCTACTAGTCTGCCGGTCGACCGCTTTATTGCAGTTTTTCGAGGCGAACTAGACGAGAAATTCATGGTAATTTCGGGCCGTCCTGTTTGACGTGGCGGAATTTCAAATTAAAACGAAACGAAACGAGCGGAAGAAGCTTCGATCGTGCATCCACGCTACGATGCCTGGCTCGTGTATCAACAAACCGAAGTTTTCATATATAATTGTTGCAGGCACAATTTTAAAACAGTCCCGCGAAATATGTCTCGCAATTTTTGCCGCATTCGCGTCCACGGACAATCCGTGAAATTAAAAATTCAACACCTCCCTCTTCGCGAACAACCCCGGCGCATAATTACCGCTGGGAAACTCATTTATTCCATCGTCTCGCGGCACTTATTAAATTTCTTTCCGCAACGTCCCTACGCCGGCAAGGACTGTGGCCGTTCGGTATCTCATAAACAGAGAAAGGGGGCGAAATTAATGCAGGCATCTCCCGAGCGATTAAATTCCCGGTCGACGTCGAAAAAGAACCGTTCGCCACCGGGTCGGACGCGAGGGGGGTTGGTTTCTTCCATCGTCGACGAAACGAAACGGTCGACACCGCCGGTATGCGACTACTAACGGCTTGCCTCGAGTTTCCTGCTACTCTCCGAGCCGGGTTCACGTATTTTTAGAGGCATTATTCGGGCCAGGTAGCACCGATTTAGAGAGCGGCCGTGTATTATTGGTGGGCGCCGTCGACGAGCCTGCACGCGCCCCGCGTTAACCCATTCCGCGTCGACGGTCCAATTTCACGGATCCGCGTTATTCATCGCGCAGCTTCCGGGCGGGCAACGGGAAACCCTTGCCAATTCCTCGACGAACCTCTAGATCGCCTCTATTACCTTGACTCGGTCGGCTGGCTAAGAAAAACTGACAGTCGCGTTATAATTAGAATGTCACTTTACGCTTTTTGCCCGCGTTCGTACGCTTTTAAATGACACGTGGCGATGTGTGTGCCACGATAATTGCTCGACTCGCGAATTTATTACGTATTCATACATTATGTCACGAACTCGCGTCTTACATAAGACCGTCGTTACTTTTGTTGTTTTTTCTGTTTATTTTTTTTTAATATGTTTACCCACAGTATTCGACATTTCAAATTGACCGTGCAATTGCACGCGACGGTATCAATCCTGACGGACGTTACGCGTCTACTCGTAGACAAAAAAACGATGATTGCTAGCAACATTGCGCGGTTATAAATAATTCACGAGCCCCGTGTCTACTTTGCGTATCGCTCGCGCGCTCCGCCGTTACACGTGTGTGCACGTCGAATTCTCAGACGCTCGTCCAATCAGCCAACTGACGTCCACCGCCGTTCAATTACGGCCGCGTATAAAACTCCAGGCATAGATCATTGCCGCAAACCCCGGCATTACCGCCGACCGGCTTCGACTATCATCACCTACGTCAACCATACCTCCGCTCCGACGAACCATGGAATCTACCATCGCATTAAAATTGCAGAAACGGCAACCAGGCCGGCGATGGCTGGCATTGCGGCACCGTAGCCCTCAATTTCAGGCCGGCGAGCGGAAAATCGAGCGTCGAGAAAGCGCGAAACCGATCGATTTCTGCGCGTTTCTCGCCCCCCTCTCCCTCTGTTTACGTATGTCCGCCGCGCGAGGTATGTGTGCCGTATCCTTGCACCACTCGCGCTCGCGGGAAACTAGTTCAGTGAAACCTCGAGCAGGCTGGCCGCCGTAAATATCGCCGGAATCAAACAGCCGCGTCCGTTGCCTAACGTCCTCGCCGTGAATACCCCTTTCGGGTTAAGCGCTCTCGCGGCCGGCCTTCGCGCCGCGCGTTTCGCAAGGGAGCAGCGCGAGCGGCCGCAGCACCTGCTTCGTCGCGGGAAACGAGAACAGAAAACGATTCAGAGGCAATGCTCGAGCGATTCTGTTTCGACGTTCGCGCTCGTTCTTTTTATAGGCGAGCAGGAACAACGGTCAGAGGCGTCGTCGCGACTGAGTGTCGTCCGTCGTTGGAATTTCAGGAACAAAATTTTGTGCGACACGCGTCGTTGAACGTATTCGGTTCGAAGGGACTCCAGGTGGTGTGTAAGTTAAGTATACGCTCCTGTATACGCTGGCACGACGGAGAGAAATAGGGACTCCGAAAAGCAGCGGCGGCCGGACGCGACATTAAAAATCCATCAGAGCGTTGACAAGCGTGGGGCGTCGAGTTACGAGGGATCAACAGGTCGAGCGCGGCTTCGCAAACAGACTCGATGTTACAATTTCACTGGGATTCGAGTATATAAACTGGGTGGACCTTGTTTTTCTCTGGTCTTTCGTTAGAGCGAACGCGAACTAGTATAAATTCGCGTCTACCGCGGCGCAAAATCCATCAATCGCTGAAAAGAAGAGGCGAGAGAACCATAGAACGTGCGTGGAATAGTTGGTTTCTAGCGGGTGAATCGAAGGGAAATGGATGGACGGAGAAAGAGGAGGGTCCATTCGTTGTTCCGAGGGAGCCAACTCGACGTTACTCGCCGCAGGACTCGCAAGAGCCCCCAGAGAGCGTGCTCGAGTGTCCTTCGCTCGCCCGTTTTCACGAGCATCGTCCGAAAATTAAGTTCCTAACCGGCCGTGGCCGCCGCGAGACAACTAATGCGGTCCCGGCGCCAACGTCCTCGTAAAAATAACAGCCGCGACGTGGAAATCCGGCGACAAATTGAAAAATGGCTCCGGGATCGTGCGATGGCGAGGCGGTGGCTTGCCAGGTCGAGTCTTTGAAAGAGTCGTCAGAGCGCGACCAACCGTGTACGAGTTTCTTGCCGCAGAGATTATTTAAATTATCGTAAATGCAATTAAATAAATGAAACGTGAAATTTACCAGGCGAGATAAAATTATGTTAACAAGATAGGGGACAACTCATTTCTACTGCTCTATGCTACGTTTTTTATATAATAACTTTGCAAGCTCTCCATCCAATCGTCCGTCAGAGCCTCGCCAACAGCTCGCGCGGGGATTTCATTTCGAATGAGAAATTTCTGACCATAATGGCTCTCGTTGACACCCTCGCACCCCGCTGTACATCATGATATAGCTATTATACGAGCTCTCGAGTGTGCTCGATCACTCCATCGGTCCATGTCCACTCTATTCAAAGACCAGCGGAAGTTACGACACTTTCAGCGGTCGTCTCGGCTGCGCGGGAACATCGGGGCGAGATTTTTCAACGGGTCGAACAGAGTCACGGCCTTGGTGGTCGTTCGACCGCGGGAATTTCCCTTGCACTGTCCGCCTATCGGCTCGTTCCATTTAACCATCGTTTATCGTCGCTCGAGCCGCGCCTATAAATACCAGACGAGTACCGCGAACCCGCAGAGGAAGTCCCAGAAGAGAGGGTGAACGTCCAACGGGGTGGTCGCGAAATTACTACGCTCGAACGTGACGTTAGATACGGGATAATTAGCCGGAGTTTCACGGCTACTCGAGCGATGTTCGCATTTCGAACGATGATACAATGCGTTTGGGAAAATAGTCGAAGCTGGACGCGATTAAGATCGTTCTTCTTAAATATCTATCGCGTGCGATGTTGAATTAATTACGAAACAAAGTTATCAATGAATCTCCATATTACATATGATCGTGAACGCGTGGCGTAGTTCAGCTGGCGCGGAATTACCAAATCAATGAGAGCGTCGAGAGGGACGGGGTCGCAGAAATTCGTCGAAACGAGTTCCGCGAATCGCGTTACACCAATTACGCTATCCGAACGAAATGACCGATAAGAGCGAGACCAGTCGTCGGTTGGCACGACTATCGCACGCTTCCATCCCACGAAGTTACCGTTCGAAAATTAACATAGTGCCGGCCGATAGCCTAGCCATGATACATAATGCATAGGGGTGGCAGCGTGCATCCCACAGGCGCAATAATCACCGCCACTGCCGTCTGTTTCTTTATGTTGAGCACCCATATGCGGAAATCGGCCGGTTTCGAGCGAACGCGCTCACCCGATGGCACGCAATAACACGTCGTTAATTATTCTTAATTGAAGTTAATAACGCATCCGTGAAATCTCGAGGAGACCGACCGCGGCGCAATACTCGCGGGAAATTAAATGTTCCCGCGTTTTCCGCCGCCCTCCAGAGAGTCGAATGGTTCGAATGGTTCCGGTTAAAGTGGAGCTGCTCTACGACGATTCGAACTCTTCCCCCCAGCTGCGAATTTCTTCCTCTCGAGGACCAATCGTTGCGGTAACGAGTAACGTTCTGCTCCTTGAAATTTTGAGGCAAGGTGGACGAACACGTCGAACCGTTTCCCCCCCAAGATTTATTCGAACCGATCGATTCACGCAACTGGAGGTCCGAGAAATCGAAGAACTTACGAACTGGTCTCTTTTCACCGCGTCACGCTGGAAAGGTATTAGCGACGTTTACGCGAACGGTTGAGTCATGCCCCCATCGTCGCGGATAAACCACTTTCTAAATACACCGACGAGACCGTAAACGGCCTACAATAGCTCTATCTGCGACGAACGGCGAACATCGGGACGCCATTTTCCAGCCCAGCGTTGCACACGCACCTACGAACTTACGATAACAAAAAATGAAATAAAAACGAGGGAAATATATATATATATGTCTCGTTTTCAAACTTGCAGTTCGCGCACCCGAATACCCCCAATTTAAGAAGACTATTTGGTTTTTCAAAATTTAGTCTATATTTAAAAACTTACTCTGCGTTATACACGTATTAACGAGTGTTCTTAATATAAAGGTATCATTGATGCGCTGATTACTTATTTTTCGAATGAATATTTGAAGTGAAGGGTTGAAATTGTCGGGGGTAGTTCAGCTGTTGGTAATAGAAATTGGAGGTTGTTGATCGGTAAAATATTAGTCGAAGAGTGTGTCAAACTAGTCGAACGGATGAACGAAAGAGTAGAGAGTAGAAAAGCGTAGGAAGATGTCGAAAAGTGTGGGAAAGTGCGGGTGAAAGTTCGTCGTGAATTGGAAATGTTCATATGGTCATGTCTCTCTGGTTGATCTTGAGGATCGTCGAAGGTGGTGAGATTTACTACACGGTGTATGCTATCAAGCTAAAGAGTGAAAGCTAACAACTACGAAATATATGTTAGACTAACATGCCATCTAAGTTTTGGGCAAACAAATGGTAGGAATTAGAGACGTTCCTCGAAAATGGCAATCGCTTGGACAATGGCGCGAATCTCGCGATGTAGCATGGGGTGAGTCTTAAAGTAAATGGTTTTGGGAACCAAAGAGTACGAAAGAGCCTGTATTTCATGGTTCGAACGGTTTCGCAAGCGAAAACGAACGATAAACGTAGCTTCGCGTAAGAGAAAACTCAATTAGGCAACCACGATGGACGCTCGCGGCGTGTCGCGCGGAACTCCACTTATCAGCTCGCTCGTAAATAACCATAGCGTTCCCTTTTTTTTCCAGCTGGTACGTACGAATTTTCGTAGCACGTTCCAGATAATATTTCACGCGGGTCGATCGCGCAAGACGGCCTCGGGGGGTTGCGTCGCCGCTATACTCGCGACTTTAGTGAGGCACTGTGCGTGTAGCGCACGCCTGTTCTAATTTCTGGCTAGGTGCACGGCTAGAAATGTATCCGATTAGGCGCGAAAGTTCCACGGGCTCTTGTCGTCGCGCTAAAACAACTTTATTCCCGCGTGGGAACCTGGAATGGCACCGTGGAGTAACCGCGGATGTTCTCCCTTGGAAGAACATGGAAGAACAATCTCGTTATTTTAAACTAATTTCCCACAGAAGAAACATTTCAGTGAAAAATCGCAACGTAAATTGTCTCGAATCATTGGTGCATCGGCTACGAGGCATGATTAAATCCAACAGCGAACTGCTGACGTGACGTGTGTAAAAGCTACTCGAGCAGAATGTCTGGTGAACGCGCGCGGGAACTCGCGCTCGCTGGTGGAAGGGCCAAGTAAATTTCCGGGGGTTGGTGTAAATAACGCGTGAAGCGGGGCCACGCAGGCGCCTAGGCGGGCTACAGGGGTTGGTGGCGCAAAAATGGACGCGCGAACGCTTTGCTCGCAGACGGGGGGCAGGTATCGTACGCACCGTGGGCGCCCGCTGACGGTGGAGGCCCGCGTGAATCACTCATTCATGCCTGGCCGGCCGCGGGCGTCGTACGATTACGTAACGCGCGTCTGTGTACGTGTGACGGCCAGAGAGAAGGGAAATACGGAACGGGAATGAGTGAAAGAGAAAAAGAGAGAGAGAGAGAGAGGGAATGAGCCACGTCAGGGCGACACAGGACTTTAAATATAACCGAGCGTGAACGCGTCGACTTCTAAATACCGTGGCGAACGAAACGGAATGAAAAATAATTGGTCGCTCGGTATGGGAGTAGCGCGTTTACTCGAACGTGTCGGTAATTGAGAGGTTTTGCGGCTGACCTGCAAGGCTCATGTAGAGTTTTGCGATTCGTTCGTGTTCACATTTCTAGGATACCATTCGAATCGAGCTTAGCGTTTGGACGCTCGTCTTGTTGCGATAACGCGACGAGTGAATTGGAGGTATTAATCTTAGATAGCTAAACTTAAATCAGTGTTACTCTGTAATTAATCATTCGACTCATAAACTGAGAAAACTATTTAAAGCAAGTATATTTTTATATTTCCTTCGTTCGTTTCAAGTTAGCGTAGTTCAAAAGAAGTATTATTATATTTTTTTTGTCAACAGACATTCGACTCTTTGGCGGCAATTACAGCAGATCTCTCAAGCCTTCGAGTAACTCATTTTACTAGTTATGAAGGTACTATGAGCGAGATGGCGCGAGTGCAACAGGAACATTCGAATTCGCAAAACTGGCGTAGGTCGTTGGTCTATTAGACGAATATTTAGTTTCCTAGAGTTAAACGAGTGAAACTTAGGAAGTTCCATTCCATGAACCGAGTACTAGCGTTGTAAAATTTCAAGTACCAATAACGAACACTTGAGTCTGAGTAACAGAGTACATAGCTTTCGACAAAGGATATTCGGTGCAAGACTGTAGCGCAGATAAGAGAAAGATGTAAGATGCCTTAAGGGTTTCGATAGATACAATTGTACTACGTCTAAAGTTCGACAACGAAACGGTTGATCCAAACAGTGAAACAAAGCGAGAAGAAAGATAAGGGATGTTCACGGATACAAGGGGTGCGATTAAACTTTAGGGAATTAATCCAGAGATGAGATACGTTCAAGTATTCCGTCGCGTCTAATCACTTTTACAACTTTACACACGGTAGACACGAAAACACCCAATTTTTAAATCTATTCAAAAAACTAACCCCAAAATAACCACGTATATATCTATAGCAAACGCAATGCCAATTATCTAGCCCTATCAAACGTGCTGTTATTCAAAAAAACGGGGTACCGAATGGAATAAAGATTAAGAAAGAGGGTACGAAGTAACAGAGGCCAATGAAATGGCACGCACGAAAGTCTATGGAGCGGATTAAGGCGTCACGTCAGTCTGATCACTGTGCTTTCGTTTCAGGTAATTTTATGCGGCCACGAATAGGCATCAAGAACCAATAACGAGAAATCACGCGCGGCTCGATTATAACAGCGAAGCCGACCACACGCATCGGCTCGTTCTTTTCATCGCTCGCACGACATTTAGACGAGATCGATCGTTTTGCAACGGTCCCCGATACAGTTGTTATTCGGTGAGAGTCGTAATCAGGTGATAAATCGTTTCTTAAAGGACCGATGCAATTCCATACGCGATGATTAATTGGCACGACAATTAGACTCGCGTCTGTCTCTTAATTCGAATAGGTGCCCAGGATAATTGAGTTATCACGTTCGTTAAATAGATTGTCTGCTCGCAGCGCTCGATCGTGCATTTATCTTGGACCTCTTTTTAGTGCGCTTTGATCTTTATCGCGTTTAGAACCGCATGAGACGTACGATAGGGGTCCAGTGACATTTGTGAAGTAAAAATTCAACCTACTCGAGCAATTACTTGCTCTTTTATGTTTAAACGGGGAAAACAACCAGCGAATAAATATTTTTTTCGATTAATACATTCTTACGTGAATTATTGTTACGTTAAATGAAGATAAATTAAACTGTAGCATACTGATTACAAATTCAATAGCACCAAAGTCGATTGAAAGGATTAATAAAGCGCAGACAGTCATTACGAGGTTCCATCAAATCATGCGCCCCGAGAATACGAAGGTTGCCCCCATTAAAATCATCGCGCGCACGAGGAATCGCGACCGATTCACGCGTCCGGGACAAATGTAACTCGCATCTTTATTCAACGCCCCTCTCAATTCGCATTTTAACACAAAGGGTGCGCGTCGAGAGGGACAAAACGCGCGACGTTTCCGCTCTAATGAGATTCCCGCGGATTTTCATCCCGCGATTCAGACGCGTGTCGACGTTTCTCCCGCTTGAACGGCGACGAGCGTCAGGGATCGCTCCGCAGTCGCTGCAACTCGCGAGACGAGTTGAAAAAGTAGTACAAGTAAACGATATAGTTGATTATAGCAGGACTGCGAGCTTTCAGCGGAAATAAGCGTAATTGCAATCGAGCGACAAGAATTGTTAGGTTATTTCATTAAACGCACTGCTCCGTTTCTTTTCTGCAAACTCAATCTAGAGAAGAGAGTCCGGAATGCTCGAAGAGTGAATGTATACAAGGATGTGCATACGGATTGCGAGAGCAGTCGAATAAAAGCAATCGAGTACTGCGTTTAGTAAAAATAACCCATCGATTCTCATTCGATTACAATCACGCTTATTTTCGCTAAAACCTTGCAATCCTGTATTATCCCCTCGCTGAGTAGAATCCGCAGGAGAGCTTCGCGTAACAACGGAGCGAGTTTCGCAGCAGCGCGAAATGTCGTCGAAACGCGTCGAAATGCGTCGCGACGCATTGCAGTCAGGTCAGCCAACCATGGTAGGAGGCGTCGACAGAAGTCGCGATCCGCGTTCTCCTTGTCGGTTATCATACGATTATCGCGTACATTCGCCCGTGCGTGCACGTACACTTGGCGCAGAAACTTCTCCAGAGACAGTCCCGCCGCCCACGCCAGCTTCCGCGAAACCGTTCCCAGTCGTAGCCGGCTTATTATCGTGTATAAATGTTTCATAAGTCTAGCAATCTGAGCGTGTCGTAACCGTTGTCGGTACGCAACGATCGAATTATCTTCCATTCTATTCTCGTTAAGAGCGCGCGGACAGAGGAAGCGTAAACATAAAAGGATCATTTATTTACGTTACACCGTAACAGACTCTGCTACGCCTGGTTTATGAATAACCAATTCGTCATCGGTTTGATATAACGCGGGACGATACAGTTTCTGATCGCCCTCGGCGATCTTGTCCCTACGAACGATATTGCATCGTAAATTACGCAACGACCCAGAGGTGTATCCAGAAAAGTTGCTGTTTTCCTGTTAGATAACACGTGTTTACCGCGATAGTTTCCTTGTATTATCAGACGACCGTTAATCGAGCCGTAATCAGCCTCCAAATGTTCGTGAAATGTGCGTCGAGCTTGTTAATTGCACGCTCGTTTCGAGAAAGATCAGTGAAATAGAGATGAAAAACGTTTACTTCCGCTTAGTTACGTTTAATCCAGTTTGAAGGAGCTTCATTAATCTTTCTGGAATACGACATACATGAATTATATATTCACTGCTTTACATGTGGATACAATCTTTAAACATACGTTATCAACTACTATGTAATAGAGATTTCTTTTTAATTTCCGCTGAATTAGAAAGCTTTGAAATAACGTAAGATGATTCGATGTAAAGATACAATCTTATAATACATTGCTCGATGGATATTTTGTCGAGGAAAATCGGATCCATGAAAGAGAGAGGGAAAAGCGTATGTATCGATATTTGCAAGCATTATCAGAGGAAAGATACACATATTTAATAAATTTGCTCCACTTTCCATAGGAAGTTCAGACGATCAACATCCAATGTCAAAGCAATTGAACTTCCCAAGAAAAAACTACATCCAACTGATATTACGTTAAAAAAAAAATCTATCATCGATGTCTTCGAGTTCGTCAGAAAGGACTCTGAAATATTTACGATCCAAGCGCCAATTACGCTTCGTCAAACACCAAATCGCTGCTTAGTTTCGCGATCCTGGAATGATAACCGCTAAAGACTCTGAAACGCGATTGTTTCGTTTCGAGCCGCCCTTTTCAGGTTCAAAACGAAACAATCGTTCGCTCGCACCAGTTCAGGCTGGTTATTTTTGGAGCGCGTCGGGACGAGAATAAATCGAATGGAATCCGGCTGGTAAATTAGGAGCAATTAAAAGCGGTCGAGAGGCCGGGTCCGGGCTTCTGCGCCGTTCACGGCTTTTGTCCCCAAGATTCCTGCCTCGCTTTCGAGCGAGGAACGGGATGGCGTGGCGCGTCACCTAATAAACGCGGAAAACGCGCCGCGCGGGGTCAGAGGCGGCTGATTACGAGCGTCGTCCTTCTACCAGCCTCGCAACTTGCGCGTTCCTCCGCTTCCACGCTCTCGTCCCTCGTCGTTGGCATTTATTCTCGCGCGAGAACTCGCATCGCTTAACAGATCACTTTGGGGCCATTTTATTACTCGTTCGACTCGAACGATGAAGACTCTCGATGATCGAACCGTGGTCTTCGCGATCGAACAGGTATCGAAGAGAGATACTGTTCGTCTTGGTTCAGTGTTTTGCGCAGTGGCACGAGTTTCCGCGAAAGTTTGTCCTCGAACGATGAGCGGCTAAAAAGTGACGAAGCCTGGAGCTATTTGAACGGACGAACGGACGTTCCCCGAAGAGTCGTCCGTCTTGCAGTCGGCACCGTGTTCAGCGTCGTTCGAGCGTCAGAAAACGGTCGGTTACGATAAATTGCCTCATCCGTCCGCGCTTCTTTTCCGCTCGCGGCCGTCGTCGGCTAAACGGCCGCGCGTGCGATACCTAATCGAGCTGTCACCCGCTTTCCCGCTCTCGTAAACATTAATCAGGCTCGCGTTGGTGCATGAAATTTCCCCAGATGCCTCGTGAGCGCGCTTCCGTCGAGATCGAGGCGGACCCAGCTCGGATGATAGAATTTTTTTGCTGGAAACCTGAAGCCGTCCGTGTTACGCGTCGATTCGATCGAACGTCGATGCTGTTATTCGTGCGATCCAAGTATCGAGTGCAGGATCGTGAAGCGTTAAATTGTGAGGCGCGATTATTGTTAGATGTGAATAAGACGACTCTGTTTTCTGTTAATATTGAAAATCGCGAGGAAAAAGGGGGCGAAGTCCCTTTTGGCGAACAGTGGAAGAGTGGCGGAAAGTTCGGTTTTTATTCCAATTATGTCACTAGATGGGTATTAATAGCTTTTCGAGAGAAGAGAAAAGTGTAAATTACAAACTGTTTAAAATCCAGCGACGCTTGGATCCAGCGGCGATTATAAAGGCCACAATTATTAAGAAAAGGGTGCAGAGAGACGCAAATTTTACTTCCACGGAATGTTCATTAGAAGTTTGCTTGCATTCTTTGTTTTGCGGTGCGAATTTTAAATGATTTGGACGAAAAGTTCAGCATGGGGCGCATACATTCTACGCGGCACAGAACGTGTTAAATGAAATGAAATTACTTCAAGTTAATATTGGCACATCATATTATTTTATTTGTTACATTTTTGTGTTTGATGTGCTCGTTCAAACTTTGCAGCCCAAAGACTACATTAAAAGCTGTTTTTTAAGCTACCTTTAAGATTTCAACGAATAAAGAAAAAGAACGTTTGATTACCCAAAACCCTTTATCGCGAGTATTAAAAATTTATTTGTTAAATTAAAACCTCCAGTCCACCTCGACATAGGGCTGGCAAAGGGTTAACGCCATAAAAATATCTTTTAAAGGCATTCGTGCGGTGGTATCGCAGTTCCACTCGAACCATTCATCGAACGTCGACGCTGGAACATCTGTCGCCGTCACCTACTTTCCGCACCCTGCGTCCTCCGCGAGCGTACTGCAACGTCGAGGGGTGGACAGGTGCCTCGGTGCCCATCTCTCCTTCTACCAGGCGATCGCGTCACCGAAATTTCGTTTCCACCATTGCCTAACGAGCCGAGCCCACGGCTCCGGATCAGGGGCACAAAGTCGAGCGAATTACGAGGGGCACGGTGAGAAATCGCTCCCCTATTTCTTCGTCAGTTGCCTGCGCCCCACACGGACGACGTATCGCTCTTTTCCCGTAGGGTGAGCTAAGGGCACGGCTCGCGACCGTCGATTTTATTGCTTTCCGATATTAGCACTGTTCGATCGCTCGCCCGTTTGCCCGGAGAATTTGCGGTCCCTGTTGGTATTCTAGGGGAGCGAATTGACGATAGATGCGGATCCTTTCGTCGGGATAATGTTTGGAGAAATTGACGGTACGAGCTGGACAGATGCGGGACCAGTTTCTGGGCCCCAGATGCCGGGAGAAACCTTGTATACTTAATCGCCGTGAAATCGCGAGCATTCGTCCGAGCGTACTCGCGTCGCTCATTCAATTACATCGAAACATTAAATGGTTGTTTGCTCGGACGCGACAGGAAAATTAATCCGACGTTTAAGAAATCGGTGAGAATGTACAGGGTGAATGAGATCTAGCGTTCAAAGATCGATATCACGATTTTTTGAAAGAAGCAAAGATCGTGAAAGCTTTTCACTTGCGACGTTTAAACGCGTTGATCATCGAGAAAATATTGTCTCCTAGTTTCGTGATTTCAGAGATATTCGAGGTCGTACAGTCTATTTCGCGTTGATCTGGACTGTGTGCCAGAGATCGAGCGTACGCGAGGATAAATCAAGGGGCCCCAGGTTCAGTGAAATATCGAGAGCGATATTTCGATTTCGAGCCGGTAGAATGGGGATAACGCGGGTGACCAGAGCTTACGTTATTTTCTTATTCCACTTCGGTTGCGGTTCGCCGAATGGATCCTGGTAACAAGTTTCCTCCAGTGGATTATCGACAGCCATAAAGAATTTTACGTCGATTAATATCGTTTGATTTAATTCACCGCGCGCCATCGAACAGTGCCTCGAACGGTTCGCGATTCTTTTTTTTTTTTTTTGCACGAAAATAAACGAAGCGTCGATATTTTCAGAGCTGCCAACAGTCTTGCGTACGGGTTTCGTTTGATTTTCATTAAATAACGCGCGATTTCTCTGATATAAACTTGCATGCTTTCAAATAAATAATTTGAAGATTGAATCGTGATTCTTAAAGGGTGTTCGGAAAATCTCGAATCCATCTTAGTGAAAATTAAGATATGAGATGCTAAGTATCGTATAGGTGTCACCATCTTTTATTTCGCAACATTGCTATGAACATTTCAAAAAACTGTCGACAATACGTCCAAGGAGGACGACTTTTAAAAATTATTCAATTTACCTAGAGTCTAATTGACACGATGCTAATTACAAATGCAGTTATTGGCGAATTATTGTGGAATATTACATTTATAATCATCACTCTTGCATTTACTATTTAAATAAAACATGTTTCAGAATTATGAACGATTTTTACGGAAAAGATTCGCCACTACGATCCATTGAAACAGTTTCAACGAAGCTGCAGTGAATTTAATTTAAACGAAAACGCGTGTACGATGATAAATTTGATTGTTGAGATTTTCTAGTATTAAAGACTTTAAAAAGACTTTATTCAACAAACGATTCTCTTGAGTAATTGAACTTGTCTCTGCGCCTGGCAGACTACGACTAACTGAACAAGGAAAAACCAAAGAGCTCTCACCCTTACGGACATTCTGCCTTTCCCTTAGCATCCTCAGCGCTTCACCCAGGTCAACGCTATTAACGAGAGGACGTTCAAAGCGACGCACTAAAAAAATACCAGTCATCCGAAGGATGTACAGTCATTTGCTCCAGCATAAATAATTGTCGAGGCGCGTTGTTGCCAGAGATAAGAAAGAGTAAACGAGATCGGCCTCTGTAGAAGTCGGAAAACTCGAAGGAAACTGGATTATTAATCGCGCGTGATAAATACGGCGGGGAAGTTCAATTGTACGGGCATTGAAAAGGTAACGGCGGCGTGCGGTTGTCAGGAACGAATAAACAGTAACAAAGTTGATAATTAATCGCAACAGGCATTAATCATTGCGCCGCTGCGCCTGCGGTGTGTATATATATATAGGGCAGAGGCGCGAAAACGTTCAACCGCGTACTTTGATAAATCTAAGCGTAATTAATCGCTTCTAAACCCGTCGCTACATTTTTCCGCTCTTGTGATATACAATTTCAAACTCAACCAGCAAATCGAATCGACTTGGTTCGCTTCTTTCTCGTAACTGTTAAAAACAGGCGCCAAATCAGCTGCCAGCCCCAGGTTTCCCTGTTAATTTAAACTCTACTTTCGCTAATTCGTTGCTGATATTCGAATAACTTCTGACAGGTAAATTATCGTTTTCAAAGTGTCTTTAATTAACGCAGCATTCGTGCAACGCGCGAAACATTGTTGGACAACGTGAAATGGAAAAAGTGGACAGTAGTAGAGATTCAAACGAGACACTGTTAAAATTGTAATTTTTCATTAAAATACCAAAATATCTGGAAACATCTTTGCTGGCGAAAATGTTGGAAAACAAAAAATAGAACAGGAGAGGCATTATCGGAAGATTCGTCGAGCGTTCCATTTTTCTTCCCGAGCGTATTCTCCCCGCTATTATTCGGGAGGAGTAACGCGGGCGAAAACAATCGAAGTGGGTCAAAGAAAGCCCTGGCGAGGGTTGAATGAAGTTGTAGCGTGCGTGGAATCGTGGCGAGAGGCGATGCGCAACCCCGAAGAATGAATATTCACGTGGCGCGCGCGGGAGGGCGGACAAAAGGAGAGGGCTAGACGCGTCCGACGTAGCCGTGGAGGAAGTTGGACCGATGAAGATGGAGCACGGGCAAATGAAGGTGTTCGCGGCATAAAGGCGTCGCGTGTACGCACGAATAATGGGATCCGCGCAGTCCATTGTCAGCGTCGCTTCGAGCGAAAAATACGACCGCCGCCAGAGATACTTCGAGGGTGCAACGTTTCCCTCGAATTGGCCGAATTCCCGTATACGAACGAAGCGGACTGAAAATCGTGCTGGTTTCGATTTCAAACGTTCTCGAAACGAGAAAACAGAGATTTCTCAACGTGGCAATTTTGCATCATTTAACAGCAATTTCGTGTATTCTCAACATTTTCGTTACCGTTGAAATGAAACGTAATTCGATTTCGTTCTGGGAACTGACGTTATTAACGAGGTTCATCCTGGTTACCCTGTCTGAGCAAGATCCTTGTCTTACCCTCCTCACGTTGCTGTCCGTTTGTGTATACGCGATACGTCGGGATTAAAACATCCCTCCGAATAAAATTTCTATTTCCACGTCAGTCCTGAGATACATCTCAGGATCACGGTTTCCAGGCTCTTTCTCTTACCACCTCTCTCACGATTCTACGTGTTTAAGAAAAATTCGGAATCTCGCGAGAGAAAATCCGAGAATTCGTAACGTTTCTGAGATTCGAAGGAGAATTTCGCGTAAATCGTTCCGCGTTTAGCTTTGGCAGTCGCGAGTAAAGCAGGGCGTAACTCGACCAGCGGACAAGACGGAAGCGCGTGGGCAATATCCGCGTGGGCCCGAGGAAAGTTGTCCACTACTTCGGTTACTTGAGTTACTCACGGAACGCTTCAACTTCATGACTATGCAGCGAGAATATTAAATTAAGTAGTTCGTAATGGAGTTTTGACTACGGCAAAAAGTTCACCCCGCCTCGCCCAGTCGTTTCACCTCGCGGGAATGCCATTCGCCGCGTCCGTTTCTTCGGCAAAAAGTCGTAAAAATTGATTAAGAAGCGCGCGAGGAGGAAGTTTACTCTGGCGTGCAACCGCCGGGGCAACGATACCGCGGCGTAAAAGGAACAATACGTTCTCAGCCATAATCATTTGGATTTTAGTGGGCCGGTATCTCCGAAACGGAGCTCTTTAACCGTCTAGAGATTACACCGAACAGCCATTGTTTCTAACCCCCCAGAGACGAGGCACTTACGGGGTCTTTCCTCGGCGATAGACTCTCTTAGACGGATATATCCAGCTTATGAACGACTATGGAGTATTACTTTGTGAAAACTGTACGCGTACATTCGAGCATAGTTAACTTTCCAATCCTAAACAACGCGTTACACGTTAATCCGTTGCCAATGCATTTTGGTGTATTCGTTAAATACGGCACTGCGCCCAATAATAATATATAATAGTGCGAACAGCGATCTTCTTATCCGATGTTCATAATCTGATATTCGAAGCTGTCGTAATTACTATTCGTAGTCGAGCAGTGAACGAGCAGGAGCACCTCCATTCACCGAAGCCAGCAGCCAACCGTGCCGCGAACGCCGTTCACCTCGTCCACCTCGTTGCGGCACCCACGTTCGTGAATCATCGGAATCACGCCTACACGGGTTTTCCGTTTCCAGCCGATTTCACCGGGTGCCGTGGCGAGCCTCCTCGCCACCCACCGCGCACCAACCGGCAAGGCCGTTCGGTTTCACCGGCGAGCACGGGCTCCGTTCCGCGTCGAAGTTGCCCAGGAAATGCGAAAAACTGCTCGCCACGGTACAAATAAGGTTGCACGGGCACCTACACGCGCGCACCCCAGCACACACGTGCGTCCGTTTCCTCTCACGATCCACACGCGGATCCATGAATGGTCCGTGGGCTATCAATGGGCTTACGCGCGTCTACCCACTCGCTCACGTGCTCGCGCCATTCCGCTCTCACGCGATCCTCGCGAGCGGAGTTCGAACCGCCGCCCGAGAATTATCTGCCCCCTTTTTCTTTCGAGGTCGCGGAGGTCCCTCGATGCTATTCCACGCGAGCCACGGCTGGGAAAGGGGCTCGTACTCGGGGAAAACGCGAGCCTCCTGGAATTTTTACGTCTCTCTCGACGATCGTGGCGATACTTGGTTAAACTCGGGTGAAAACGCTGGACGCGCAATTATATTTTCGATCGAGATTCAAGCTTTCGTGATAAAAGACGTTGAGTAATGAATAATTTAGAAAATAAAGTATCGGCGTTCTTTGATAAAAATGGAGTATCTATGACAGTTATGTCCAATCCAACATCGTTACAAAGTTAATAAAATACTAGGAATATGAGGGAGGCGTGAAACAATAAATAAATTTAAATTTAGTAACATTTTATAATAATAATAAGCGTAGTTGTAACTCTCCGCGAAGATATTAGGTTTAATAAAACTTCAACCCACGTATTTTTCATTTTACTTTAAAACATATGTATCTTATTTTTAAAATAAAAATCATTCCCAGTGTGTATCTTTAGTGTCATAAATTAAAAAACTTGAGACTACAACAGCCGTCTAAAAATCTTCAATTACTTGTATAAAATATATTATATGATGAGAACCAGACAAAAGAAGCAACTGGGCTACGAGTTGGACATAGCTGATCCACGGCAAAGAACAGAGGGGTCAAGCGTGTAATTTGGCATAGATCCTTAAGAATTATTCTACACCTAACAAATAAATCGAAACGGCTGATAGATCAACTAAAATAGAAATCACGCCACGCCATTTAGTTCCTCATTCTCAAGCCTTGTTTCGTCGCTCGCTTTGGCGAGAAAAGAAACAAATTCAATAGAAACTCGAAATATTCGTCAACTGTCTTCTGCATCGAGCCCAGGTTTTTAGTCCAAGGCATACAGAAAACGTGAAATAACGCGGGTACAACTGTTCATATCATAATTCGTGATTTCATTCACGTTCGTTAACTGAACGAGGCGATCGAAGGAGCGAGAGATAATCGACGCGGCGGTTGTACGGGTGTCATTAAACCGCGCGAGATAATTGAATAAAAACGCGGAGCCGTACGCAAGTTTCCATTCTTCGCGTTAACGGTGATATATGGAAGGGTCGAGGCTGTGGAAAACCATTATTAAACTCGTTTCTTATCGCGACTAGCGCGAACCGGTTAGTCATTAACGACACTCGCTCGCACCGCGCGCGAGCTATCACGCGTATATCTAAACTCACGACGAGCACCTTCCCGACGCCACGAGCCACGAAAACTCGCCAAGAAAATCCGCAATAGCTGCTATGGCTTCGAAATACGTTCGCTCGTTAGGTGCCAGAAAGTTCGCTTCTAATTGCAGAATAAAACGTTCGTCAAAGAGCACGCGATCTTTCTACGAAAATTAGAAAGTGATTAGTCGAAGTAAACGCAGAACGCGTGTTACTGTTTCATGCTTGCTGTTGTTATTCAAACGTGAATTTGTGTTTCAATTCGCGTCGTAAATTCTGGATGGTTCGCTCAGAATCGTCGACTATAATTCAGACGTTAAACCGGCGAACGCGCGTGTACGCAAATTAAGCAATTCAGCTGATCAGCCGGCATTTTCATAAATTCTGATCGGCGGAAACTCGGCGGCGGCCGTTTTCCCGCGGGAATCCGGCGCGAATTAAAGCGAGGCCAGGCTCGTGTAGCGCAACGAGAAGTAGCTGCTCCCGAGGGAATTCACGGTTTCGATGTTTCTCACAGCGCGAGCCGCAGACACGCACCTTTAACCGGATGGAATCGCACGGAAACGGCGAGAACCGAACGTTTACAATTATTTTTCGAATCTCTCCTCGAATCTTCCTCCACGAGAAAGTTCTCTGCGATTTACTTTCAATCTCAGGAAAAATTGTCGCACTCTGGAGTATCAACGTTTATCTGTTAATAACGCAGCCACTTAAGCACACGTGTCGTGTGATACAATTATTATATTTATCGACTATTGCAAGGTGTCGAAGTCGTTCGTGATCGTCGAGGGTTTAATTCAGCCGACACGCGTCGATCTTGACGTGTCCAGGGGACGATCGTGGGCCAAACGGTGCGGAGGACGCCGTTCGCCCCTCGAATGGCGAAATCGCGCGCGAATTCAAACAAACCGCGGGTCAGCGCAAACCGTCTGGCCCCTTGGAACAATCGCGTGCACCCTCGCCTAAATATCGAAACGTTTGGGGACAATTGTCTCGACTCGAATGCCATCGATTGGAATGGCTGGAAGGCGTACTCGCGGCTTTTTGTCGCTTCGCGTTATCTACGGTATTGTTCCACTTGTTTGCGCGCAATAACGACTCTGAAGAGGTTGCTGTGAATCGTGTTCACCGTGTTTCTCTGGCGACGACAGACTTTTTATTCTATTCCATTGCTAAATGATACGCAACTATGATACGCAACAAGTGGAGCGTCGCGTGCCGTTACGAAAATCGACGATGGAGATGGAAAATCCATGATACCGTTGGCAATAATTCAATAACGATCGAAACAATGCCAGAGATGTTTTAATGAAGTCGTCAGCGAGCCATTCAGCCGTGCGTATTTCGTGTCTTTCGCGATTAACCGTACGCGTGTCGTCGTCGGCTCGTGAAACGGCAATTACTCAAACGGCCGTGTAGGTGTGCACGCACGTAAGTGAACGCAGAAGTCTCGACGGGGTAATTAACCCATTTGCATCCACGAGCGTTCGCTGCGCGCGCGCATTAAACTGTCCATTATCACCCGTACCTCTCCAACGATAGATAGCTCGAATCGTTGCGTCATCGAGCGCCATCCGATTATGATACTCGATTCGAAAACAATCGTTGAAATTCGCTTTCGAGTCACGCGTCTTTAGCGACACGCAATAACGTCGCTATCAAATGGTATCGATCGCGTCTGATATGAGAATAACGCGCGGTCCATCCTTTCGCGCTCATATTTCAACGTCAACCGTACCGATCAATAATACCGTCAACGATTGACAGATTTTTCACGCTCTATCGAGAAATTGTCCGAACCCGCGTCGAAGATTAATCGATAGTTCTTGGGGACTCGCGAACGCGTTCTCCACCGGTTTCCTCGAATTACGTGACGCAATTAAAAACGGGTACGAGTTCGCGCGAACATTCGCGATACGCTGCGTACACGGCGTGCTTCTGAATAAAACGAGGCGCTGGTTGGCATGCACGGTTCACCGGGATGCCTCGAAGCGTTCTATTCGCCGAGGGTTCGCCTCGTAGCCGGATCGTAAGCCGCCGTAAAAGGAGCGGGATATCTCCTTAAGCGGCGAGTGGACGAGGAAAGGAACGTGTCGTGCACGCGCGCCTCACCTCTTCAGAAAATCGACCGGGTCGTTTATCATGTCACGGCGTAGTCGGGGCGCAGTGTCACGCGCCCCATAAAACCGTGTCGCCGCGCGGGACCATGGGACGTCGTAAACCAGCGAAACAAACACGCGTCACGGGGACGACGATGGATCGCGGCAAGGGCGAGTGGATCGACTTTATTCGTTTAATAAAAACGAGAGTCCTCCTGCGCTCAGGGTCACGCCAGCCCGGATGGAGCATCGCCTTGAACTTCCGATCGCGCCGCCACGCTAAAGATCTTCGATGAAAATTATTGCGACCGTTGGTGTACGTTTTCTTTCACATTTACAGTGATAAACTTACTTTTTTTTTTCAGAGTGAACAAAGTTAAGGATAGTTTAACAGAAAATCGAAACTTCAAGTTGCAAGTGGGTGTCTTGCGACAAAGTCTCATTCACCTTAATAACCGCGTGTTTTGTAGAAAAATTAGGTGAGATCTTTTTACATTGGAAAATTGTTTAAACACCGTTTCTATATTCGTGTACGTTCGAATGATAAAGCCGCGGATTGGTTGAAATCGATTCAGAGTAGCGCGTTGTTGGATTATTCCGTGTCCATGGCGCTAAAACAATAACAACGCTCGCGATACGATTAACGAAGATTCTTGCGCGGCGGAGCTTTGTTGGAACGCTTGTTACTTAATAAAATCGCGCTTGCCAACGGGTTAATTTTCGATCGGGCTGGAACAATCGTTAACGCGGCGTAAGCAATAAAATAATGCCCGTCCGTTCGGCGCCCCTATTAATTCGCTTTGAAACGAAACGAACCGTGAGCTTTTCTTGGACGCGATTCCGCCGCTCTACAGTCCCGCGTAAATCCCATTTCGAAACGCAACGTCTATAGCACAATAGGCGGCAGTTGGAACGACTTTTCCCGTTTAAAAAGCGCGAGAACATTCAGGCAGCCGCGCGGATACGTACACGTGCGTAAAGTTCTGCGTTTCGAATAATGGTGGTCGCGTTCCAAGTTCGAATAAATGCACGAGGAAGCACGGAAATAACCACCGGGAACCTTGCGCACGGTTAAACGTATCGACTTTGACGATGTCTATTCCCGGACAGCATTGATCATTGCTGAAATAGAAACGCCGCGCGACAATTTCTATTTCCGTGCTTTATTGATACCAAGGTAAGAATAATGGTGGTAGGTATGTAGCCCGGATTCTCTGGCTTTTGTAGAAACGCTCGCGAAATATATACTGATACGAGTCTCTTCTGCATCGTATAATGCCCTTTTTTGGTGATTAACAGTTTAACTACCATCGAAACGAAGTGGCACTGTAAATTAGACCCATTTCAAACACATTCGATACATTTCTGTTGAAGAAGATCACGATGTGTCATTAACTCTTCTGGTCTCAAATAATAATTTCTCTAATGTTAACAATTTTGTTCTTGCTTAACCATGAAATAGAGAATGATAAAAGGTTGAAAATCGACCAGGACCTAAGCTAAAACAGAGGTAGTAATAAGAAAGTCGCGAAAGAAAGGAACCATTTCGAATCGAAATGGCGGAAGGGCACGCGTCATCCGCGGTGACAAAGTGGAAGGTTGGCTCGAGATGGGCGCAAGGTTCAACGATAAATTATCGATAAGCATCGCGTCGACGCAATCGTTCGACTCCCACATGGCGTTGAACTCGCGGAAAGGGGTCAAGCCCGCATTAACTTTCCAATTTTCGTGCAGGCCTTCCCAACATTTCCGTTATCCTACGATCTATATATCCCACGCTAGGAAGCGCGATCCTCCTCGTACGAGTCCATTCTCAAAAGATTCGTCATCAAGCAAGAGTAAAAGAAAAGATACATCAGATAAAGCAGAAACATCTCCAGTCGAACGATTTGACTCGTGGAATACAGCGGCGCAGTTAAACTTGCTAGACAAAATACGCCACGTAGCGATGAAGCTCAATCATCTACGATCGCAACCAAAATGGACACTCGAGAGCTCCGCCGCTGGAATCCATCTGGTACAAATTTTAACGCGTCCTCTTCACCGCGTACATTTACGAAAAATTGCGAATTAGGGGTGTTACAACCCTTTCAGTGAGTGGCGTGAAATCCGAACGAAAAACTGTCGAAAAAGCCAAGAGACAGAAAAATTGAGAACGGATCGTCAGGCAGGAGTCATCGAAAGCAAAGAGATTTCACAGGTGCAAGCTGAGGAGTTCGCGATGGAATCGTGGCGCGAGGCTCTCTCGGACGGAAGGTGGACCGATGCGGGTTCACGATAAACCGGCTACGGGGGCGGCACGACTGCCATTATTATCGTTTCTCGTCGCGGCGTCGGTGGATATGGCGGTAGACCCGCGGCGGCTGGCTGTCCGTCGGCCACGAATGCACCCGGGGGCCGGTGCGCAACGCATCGCATCGCCGGGGACAAGATGCCGACTTCGAGATAGGCAAATGTAAGGTGCCGGTGCAACGAACCAAGGGGACGCCAGACCGATCGATTTTTGCGACGGAAGCGAGCCCACTTGCGCGCGCTCGCGGTGGGATCGCGTACAAGTTTCTACGAACTGCTAGCAATTAACCGACCCGATTTTCGAGTCCCTGATTCGACCACCTTCGATCGTGTTCACGGTCCACGTTTAGCAAATACGATGGAATAGAGATCGAATAGAGATTGGAGAATGTCATTTAGGATGTGGAATATTTATGAACACTTTTGGAGTCGATGAACGACGTACAAGCGATCGTATCGCGTCTCGAGGGTTGTACGAGGGTTAAATATTAACCATCAACGATCGCTAGGAATTTTTGTATGACATCCTGCTGGAGGAGGTCTTTTTCTGTGTACTCTTTGTTTTTCTATCGCGTATTGAGATTTCTCCCTAAGCGTGCAGACATTCGTGCGATCTACGTGTCAGAATTCAAAGACTACCCAATTGCAACAAATTGCGCCAAGACGAGATTCCTCGTGCGAGACCATCGTGGGCGTTTCGCGAAAAATCTCGATTACGCGCGCACGATGGGTCAGGGCTAAGTAGATCGGCTGGCTTGAAATGACCAAAGGCTCGCTCTGGCGAAGCGTGGCCTGGACGTGGGTAGGGATAAACGCGGTCGTCGATGTTTACAGCGCGACGAAACGCGCACGAAACGATCCCATCGAGCGTGGGAGAAGCGTCCTGGCCGTGGACCTGGCTTCCAGGTCGAACGTTTTCCCGCGAAAAAGCATCGCCTGGCCGTTGCGCGAGCCACCGTGGTCGACGCGTGGGAGGTTATAGAAAGAGAGAAACGGATAGTCGGCGACAATGTCACCGGAAATTGACGTTTCCATTGCATAATGGCGGACTTCCGCTTCCTCGCGAGGAATGACTCCGTCCGGCTTGTCACTTTTATAATGGCCTTTAAAAACATGAATGGAGCCGGAGCCGCGCGAGTACGCGCGCCGTTTGGGCGGACGTGGGCACTAACACACGCTGCTACGTGTCCCCTTAACATTTCGAAGTCACCGACACGTTCCTGCCGACGCCCATGGTGGAGGAACGCGCGGTGGGCGAGCGTCGCGATTGCTGAACGGCACACGTGGATATCTCGATTTTTCCTTTCGAAACCGATTACGAGATCGCTCGGATGGTCGTGAATGGGATGCTTCTGACTTAGGCGCGACACTCGCCGAGTTTCAAATAGTAATCACGATGAGACGCTCGAATTTAGCAGCCATGAAGTCGCGGAACTTATATACACTAATAACTTTCCATAAACTTCATAATATCTAGTTAAATTTCTTCGCAAAGTTCTACGAATCAGCGTTTATAAATCAGCAGTTTATGCTAATTCAACGCTCACCCCCTTCGTCTTCGTTCGTCCGAGCGAAACGCTCCACAGTAACGATTTTTCTCGAAACCGTGTCACGCAGCCTCGTATCAATGAACATACGAAATTTTCGCGTGCCTGCCCTTTCATCCCAACCTTCTTAACGCATCCGGATACCGGTACATGCGCCTATCTACCGGTCGACCCGAACCGTCCACCGGACCGAGACGCTTCGACGGGGACTTCCGCGTGGGCGACCGAGCGGAGCGCGTGGGAAACCCCGTGTGTTTTTCGAGGAAAGTCCTGATCGAGTCCCCCCAGGGAAAAATCGACTCGATTCTAGGTCACGCAAGACCTACACACGGTAAGCACGTATAAACTGACTCGTCGAGAAAAATACATTTTCAAATTTAATTTTTTTTTCGAATTTAAAATATTATGCTGATGCACAGCAATATAATTACAGTGTCGTTTTACGAAAAGGATCACTATACAGATCGTTAAAATCAAGTTTATGGTTAGTCGCCATAAGTAGCTATTATTGAGAACCATCAACTGTTACTTGCCTCTTTGCTTATTAGTTTGATTTTTTTAAATACAAGAATTAGGGCCTTAAATGTTGCTTTAGAATTTGTAATGATGGCCTTAATGTCTTAACTCAATGGCAATTGGTGTACGATAAATGCAAAACGCTTGGTCGCGTTACTCTGAAACAGGTTTTTCCACAGTCCTACCCCCACAGTAGGGTAGTAATCACCTTCGCTTCGAAATCAGAAAGCAGCAAGCAAATTGGTTCGCAATTGCCCCAACTTTTGTCTATTTAAGACAAATTAAAACAGAATTAAGTCATTCGTACTTAGAACAGATAGGATTATTTAAATTAATACAAAAACATAACTGTATCATACAATTGCGTCGCCCTAAATGTTCAAACGATATTAGGTTAATGCTTGAAGCGCAGGCTACAAGTAATTCGAAGTAAAAACAAATTATCGAATTCCTGAACATATTAAAGGTCCCAAACACGGATTCGTATCGTGGTATTCGATAAAAGATACAGAAATCTGTCGAGATAAATTTCTGGGGACGAAACAGTCAGGTAGACGTTGAAATTTGTCAAGATATCGTGCTAGGTGATAAAAATCTGAATGCGTATAGGCGGTGTCGTTGGGAGCCAGCTGGTCGCGATGAAATTTTTTGTCAACACCAACGCGTCGTCCCTACTCCTTTTCCATTTCCCTTCACATTCCACGGAAAATCTGTAGACGCGTACGTACGGACAAATACACGGGCAAACACACCGTGTCGCACCGTAAAACGAGCACGGAACCTTGTAACTCGTGTTCAGCTCTTGCGCAACTCCTAAACGTAACAAACTAAATCTCTCGTATGACTTTAAACCTGCGCGTTCGAAGCGAGGGACAAACAGGAAGCGTACACCGTGCAATAGTCCACGTTTCCCCAATTTTTATCTCGGTTATTGTGACGTGCGAGAGTTTATCGATCACCATTGTTAAACAGGCGGGAACAGATATTGGTAAATATGATCTCTCTCCATGAGAACGTTCCGAGCTGAAAATCATGCGGGGACCCGACACAATGCGACTAGGAGTAGTTTCCACGGACAGTTCCTGTTCCGACGTAGAAGCGCCGAAAGTCTGCGTTTCACTCGTGAGAAGCGAGCATCTGGTATTCGACGGCGGTCCCGTGTGAATGTTAGTAAAATGGTACCCGCGGCTTCTCTCCTATCGCCACGATCTAACAGATCCACTTCGGTTGGGCATGCGGGCGAGGAGTCGAGCAAACAATCGTGACCGACCGTGTACACCGTACCGACACCCTTCCGCCTCTAAAAGGCCCTGGCGCGAGGTGGCAATTATTTTTCGAACGCTCCGTCCTCGGACGGGGTCGAAGCGGACACGATCCCCTCGGATAGATATATACGCGGAATGCAAAGAGGATGATGTTTGCCTTCTGTAATCTGCGGAATGGGTACACAAGGTCGCGTTGAAAGTGGAATCCTATAGCCGTATTAAGGTCAGAAGTGAACGCGATAAGTCGAGGATGCCGGAGGTCGAACGAGGGACGATTGTAAAAAACGCGTCGAACGTTCCAACTCCATCTCCACCTGTCGTTGGCTAGCCGGCAGTGAGGATTAATTAACTCGCGAGCGATGAATAGCATAACGGAGGATTCGGATCCTGAGCAACCCTTAGCAGTCGCTACTTTCAGTCGCGACGTATCTCACATTTTGGTAAACTATGATATCGTAAAAGATTACCATCTGGCGTTCGCTCCCCTACAGTTTAAGCTCCCCCGTTTAGCCCCGAAATCCTTCGCTGTATACACAATGGGCGCCACGTTGAAAGCAAAGAGCGGCGCGACACAGCGGCTAAACAAGAACAGTTTAGGTGATTGGTTTGAGCTCGAAGCGGTCTAAATTGAGCGCGCGGCATCAGGAGACCGGTAGATTTCTTCTAGACTGTGTGGCGTGACGGTTTCCACGGCGCGGAGGGTGTCGCCGAGCCATTCACTGTCCGCGTCGCTTCAAGTGATACACAAAAGCGGCCGCCGTTTCTCTCGACTACCGGTCACTCATAATAAGGAAGTACTAACAATGCCAGGAACTCTTTTTTTCGTCACCGCGTCGTGACGGTTCTCAAGCGGTTGCTCGTCGTCGTTTGCCTTTCTCTCTCTCTCTCTCTCTCTTCCCTTCTGATCCTCCCCTCGTAATCGGTTTAAATCGACGCGCGCAAGCCTCGATCGTGATCGCCAGAGAAATTGCCGGTGAAAGCTGCCGACGCTTTTTTTCCAACCCGCCGCGAAATCGCGCCGCGTAGGAAGACGGAACGCTATCGATCGATCAATGGAATTGCTTCGAGGAACGATTAAACCTTCTTCCATGCATTTCGTTTGGATCGCGTGGGAAGAGAATCAGCCCCTTGAAGCGAGTGCTCGAGCGTAACCGAGTCGATGTTATTTAAATAGCTAATCCTCTCAATTTCCCCATCAAAGGGCTGCGATTTTAATTCTCTCTTTCCAGAAGCTAATTGTATCGTAATAATTAGTTTGGAGTGATCCATTTTTAAAAATACCACCGCGTCCCCCCGTAAAACGGCCGTCACGCTGGAACCATCGCGTTCCAAAACGTGGAAGCCGATCCCGGAGTCTGGTGTACTCGATCCGAAAATAAATAAGAGTTCACGAGGCGAGGCGAATCGTAAACGAGTTTCCGCGAAATTGGCCGAGAGGGTGGGCCGCAACGCGGCTCGAGGCGTAGGCGTCGCGTCGTTCCGCGGCACCCACTTCTGCCCAACTCTCCGGACGACTTGTCCCTGATATTAGAGCGTGAAAACTGATACCGGGTACGGAGGATCGCGCGCGTGCAAGTGCACGCGACAGGAATTTTTCCAGGTAACCGCGAGGGGCGTTCGAGATCGGTTTCCTGGCGTGGGAGAATTTCTGCCGCGAATTCGAGCAACCGTACGCACGCAACGGTAACGTCGAGGGATAAGACGGATAAGGGGAACGTAACACGGACTGTTCAGTCGGGATAAATTTGCGAAATTGACAATTCCGTCACGTAATACGCGAAGAGTTCTTAAGAAGTTGTAAGTAACCGATGGAACCATGTTGCCTTAATTGCTGGCCAGAGAGCATTCCGCGGCGGTTGCAACATTCTTCGCGTACTTTAGCCTCGTCGTTAAATCGTCGAACGAGTTCGGTCTACCGCGAACAGTCCGGTCCACGGGCACTTAACCGTTACATTCCAACCGAGTTGCAACCAAGTTGCCAAAATAAAAAGGAGCAGTCCGCGCGCGGCGAAAAAGTGGAATACCCGTCGGAGAAACGTTGCCGCGGTGGGTATTATAGTTTCACGAGGGAGCGACGGTAAAAAACCGACGCGATTTTATAATTAGCTGCGTGCCCGTAGCTTCGCCGGGCGGTTTTGCCCAAGACGAAGAACCGTAATCGGCCGGGCAATTTATTTCCATGTTGCAGAAATTAAAAGTCGATAAAACGGTGGCCCCGACGCGATCCAATTTCCACTGCGCGGCATGCACAAGCAATTATTCGATTAAACGGAATAACTACCATCCTACATCTAGCCGATCCAATATCCTGGAACCTCTCGAATTCCGGTTGCAATTGACGCGAGCTGTATCAACTTTTCTCCATTCCGCGAGGGTAGAAAAAAAAAAAAAAGTTCGTCGTCCCGTTCGGTAACGATTGCATTTTTTCATTTCTCCCCGGGAAAATTTCACTTTTCCACGCGGCTCGACGCGCGGTCGTCCTCCCTCTCGCGGCGGATTGTTGTGAATGGCGCTTTATGAGAAGCCGGAATAGAGCGCTGTGTGTGGTGCGACGCATTCCTGGCCGCATTCTCCTTCTTCTCTTTCTCTTCCGCTCTTTTTCGCCGTTTTTCTCCCCTTCGACTCGGACCCACCAACGACCCGATCCCTTTTCCCCGGCAGAAACGCGCGCGACAATCCAGGGCCATCCAGCGTGCAACGGAAAGAGGAGGCGAGGAGGGTTAAGAAAGTCCGTGGTTAAGAAGGAGAAGAACGCACGTGTGCGCATAGACAGACGGGAGAGAGAAGAAGAGGGACGCGGCACGGGAGGGCCTGTCCGAAGGCAGCAATTTCTTTTTTTCACCGGCAAGGATTCCTGGAACAGGCTGCTGGACCCCACTGGGTTTCGGCAATGTTTCAATTAGGGATTCCGCCGGTCGTTGAACAGAGATCGAAACGAGCGGGTAAAAGAAAGACGAGGAGGAACCGTGTCCGTTCTGTGAACAGGCCCTTAGAGGATCCACTCGCCCGGTTTAACCGTTCACCGAAGACGGTTAACTGACGCTGGTTCGAATTTAAAACCGATTCCGCCGACATTCCGGGACTGGCTGCGTCGCCGTGCTCCAGAGGGCGCCTCCATCCGAGGCCGCTGGGAATCTCTGGAATTCCTCTCTCGCGACCATAGATCTTCGCCCTCGTCTGGCTCCTTTCCCACCACTCCGAGTGCAGTCTTTCAAAACGATCGACTCGCCTTTGGAATTATTTCTAATGTAGGAAGAAAGAGAATCGGCTGATGGGATTGCTCAAGATCGGGATTCGAACCCGGATCTATCGTTCGCTGAGCGATTGCTACTACTCGCGACTACTCCCACTAGTTCCACTAGAATATAGAAACAAATACGTGACACACGGAACGTCTACTATGCTTTTACACTAACTACAAGTTTTCTCCCATTTTTGCTTACGACGAAAAGCAACAATAATTCAACGTTCCAAATCTCTTTCTTCCAAAAGACACCATCGACGAGTATATACGTTTACAGAGAAAAACACTAGTCGCTGTCGTCCCTCCGTCCCCAGCGGAAACATCGAAGTCGATCGTGAACGTTTCGTCACGGCGATCCCCAACAAGGCTCTTTTCGTTTCGCTGTAAACAGACTCTTTGGCCTCTCCTCAGGGCTTCTGCGCTTCTCCCGTCCAGTATCGGCATCCAGGCCTGTTTGCACGCCCCTCGTGCCCTGCAGGGCGACCGGGCACGCAAAGGTGTCGAGTGACCGATAGGGCGCGATCTCGAACCTCGGAGTTAGAGCCACGCAGGGGTGCCATGGAGAACTCTCGCGCAGCGACTGAAACGTCGCGTATCTGCCCAGTCCAATCCGGTGGCTCTCCATTTAGATCTCTGGCTATTGTTTCCGGGATAATGTCGTCCAGGGTCGAACCTACGCGGAGGGTTGCACACGGGAGGGTGATACAGATCCTTCTGGATGAACTCGTGGCAAGTACTTTCTTGCGACTCGAAGATTCGAGGCTGATTTTTAGACAGATACCATCATCGTCTTCTGGTACAAATTGTTCTTCGCTTTGAAGATTCGCGAATGGTACACGATTGCTTCGAGAGTTTAGCAGTGTCTATTATAATTTAAGCGAGGTGCGTCCGTGTAACGTGTAATTATTTGCAGAATAGAAAACAGCCGTCGCGGCTATTGTCGAAAGTTTCGCGAAGAGCGATATCGGCGCGGCCCACTTGGAAATTGCTGTGCAATTCAACTGGTATTGCAAACAACGTCTAGCTAACCATTGTTTTCTAATAATAGCAGAGCCGCGCAAACAACAAGCTCCAATCTGGTCAAGATCTAATCAACTTAAAAGTTCCCCCATTAGACCGCCCACTCCATCGTTCGTTTGCTTCCAAGGAAACAGTCCGTTGCGCAGAATCCCGCCAGCCTTTGACCCACTGACGGCGGTAAATAATTCCAGCTTTTGCGAGGGTACGAGGATCTCGTCGAGATGGATACTCCCGTTTCGTTACGCGCCGTTCTAGATCGAGGGCGATCTTGCCGAGAAATCGACGGAAAGCAGCAGAGGCAACGGTCGCGCGTCCGTGACAGCCGATCCGATTCAGATCGGCGTACAAGGGGCTGGAAGCGCGGCGCATCGACTCGAACGGGCCATTATTTCGTCGTGAATCGAAGGATTTTTCGGGCTTAGGGCCAGATGAACACGGAGTTACGGCTACGCTTGCGGCCGTGATAAGGATCAGGGATACACTGGCCACGAGACGAGCTTCTCACCGCGTTCCACCAGGCTTGATGAGCTCTTCAGGGTCTCGTCGTTGATCCACCGAGATTCTTCCGCGCCTGGAATCGTCGAGGTGGAACGAGATGACTGGCGTGTTGCCTCGTTGAGCTTGATAGACATTGAGCGCCTATACATTTACGAAAGAAAAAAGAAAAAGAATTCATACAAACATCCGCAGCCTAGCGATTAAATTAGAATTACCATTATCGCACCGTAGAATCATCCAGCGATATTAATTAAAAGATACAAAGTTGCGATCGTATAAATCGCGGAAGAAATTTCCTCCACCTCTGTTCGAAAGCAGACCGTTCTCCAACCGTCGAGAATTACTCGATATTTAATTACACGGACACCCACCACCCGTGCGACCCCCGACGACGTTATCGCGGGACTCTTGGCCGTGGATCGTAAATCTCGAAAGAGCCGGGTCGCGATTCTTCAAAGCGGTCGCGTGTTCCCAGCCCTTCCGTGGGGTTGAGGGTCGCGTCGATAGCGGAGCCAGGCGATCCTAAGAGTCACTTTGTACCGTGGCGCGGACTGCTTCCACGATTTCCTCGATGCAGAAGCGGGGGGCGGTGTGTATCGGCAGTTTCGGTGAATGGAGGAGAGATGGACCCTCCGATGCAGCCGCTCGTTTCAAAAGCTCCGCACCGGCGGTGAACGGAGATGGAGACGCGATAAGGGGCCCTGGTTCCCGAAGAAACCCCGATTCGAGACAGCGATATCTCGGTTGATCGGTGACCGGTCACGTTTCGTTTCACGTCCGTCCAGTCTGACGCCCGTCCGGATGGAAATTCGTCGAAATAACGGCAGCGTTCACCATCTAGCCAATAGAAAACGTATTATCGGCCGGCTTATCGGGTCCTCGAGGTAATCTGCATCGCTGCGAGCCTTCCTCGAGACGGTGGATACAATGGAGGACGTTTAGGTCGGAGGGCTGAGGCGCTTAACGTAATAACGGAGTACACCTAAACGTCTCCTGGCCGGTGGACGAGATCTACCAACGGGAAGCTTCCGAGGCACGCCGTTTAATTCGCTTCGATTCTGTGTACCTATCGTTTCTGACGTTATCAGGGCATTAGCGTGGATTGGGAATTTGAAAAAGGCGCGGTTGGAGGGCGCAGAAATTAAATTTCGTTCGTGGTTAAATGTGATATCGTGGATGTATAATAATACAGGATTGTCTAAGGGAAATTGACTGGTTCAGATATTGTAGAGCGAGTCGTACTTTGCTTGGAGGAATAAAATTCGCAAGCATATTACATTATCGACGATGTTATTTTCGAATGAATGAAAATTACATACACAAATTATGCAGAAATTGTAAACAGGAATGTTAAGCAATCAATGGAAATTCTCATGACTTTTCCGATCACGATAACCTCGATCACGCGTCGCAGTTAGCAAATAAGCGGCAAACATCCGTAAATTTATTTATTTACCGAAGATAGGAATTTCCTGTCAGATAAAATCGTCGTTCGCTCCTACGAAGAAACAAAGTGTCAAAGTTCGCGCGCAGACTTTTCCCTCGCGCGGATTCTGCTGAAAATTCGGACTCGCCTTTTCCGTAGAATTGTAAAGGAAACGGCGGAATGTGTCGACGCCTAATCACGATGGAGGCAGGTACAAATTCCGCAGGCAACATGGCGCGCCACCGAGCGACATTTCCACCGTTGAAACGTACGCTCGCTATCGTTCGCAGCTTATCGCGACACAGTTCTTACATACAGCTGCGTTCTCTATTCACCAGCCTGAAGGAAAACCAGTGAAAGACAGACTTCAGTTTCCACGAAACTTCAGTTTCAACGGACGAGACTTATCGCGTCCTCCGCGGTGTTATCGGCCTCTCGCCTGACCTATTCTACTATTCGCGGCATTTTCACATCCGATAGGTGCTTCGACGACGATTTCACCGGCTACACCGATTCTACTTCCAACGTTATTTTCTTCGCTCGTGTAAAACAAAAACACGCGCAAGATAAAAGATACAATCGCATTGTTACACGTTGTTTGTTAACGGCGAATACGCTCCAGTGAATCTGTTCGATTCAGATCGCGCGCTTTCGAGTATTTTCATCTTATTATCAAGCGTACTTTCATGCTTGGTAAGCGGTAAGCTAGATAAAGATATTTATTAGTGGTATCTGTTTAAATTACGTTTCATTTTTATTGAAACACGTCTACCAGACACTATGTGTAATCGTAAAGGAAAAAGTGGAGCAGAGATTAAAGCGTCAAAAATGTAAGCAATAATAAATATCAAGTGCACGGATTTAGAAGGAAAATCGGAAGGATGGAGCGGTTCCATTTTGTTTGGACATTTCGGTTGAACACTTTTTTATTTTACCCTGTTTGTTGCGGCATTAGGTACGAGTTTTTTTTCCGCTACAGGTATCCAATTCTCCGCGCTGGGAACTGCGCGTACGTAATTTCGACTGTGATTAGTATGTCACGGGTGCGCCGGCCCAATTGCGTCGAATCGACGATAAGAACGAGCCCCTGTTAGAGCAACGAGCCACGGCACGCTTGAAACGGTATCTGGTAACGTTAATGCGACTTCCCGGCCGTGGTGGTGTATAGTTTTCCTCAGGGAAAACGCGCGTGTTTCCTATTATTTTCAGCTTATCGCGGCACGCCTGTGTGACGTCTCGCGTAAATACTATCTTCCCGCGCTCCACGTTCAAAAAGTGCTGCCCTCGAGACGTTCGGGAGGCCATTTTTACAGCCAACACCGCGAGGAACAATTTTGATCCCTTCGAATAATCTGGAGTAACAACATTTACATATCTATCGACAAAGTAGATTATTAAGGACAATGAAATTATCCCTTCGTCAATAATTTGATCAATAATTTGCATTTCGTATACTATACACGGAATATATTTGAAAAGCGAGTGAAAGTGAGCGTGCAATTATCTATCGATTTTGGAATTATTTGTAATTGTCTCTTATTAATGAATACTTTATGAAAGGTTGTGAAAAATATATAGGTTTCAACGTGAAACGCATCTTCGAAGTTTCAGTCCCCCAGGCGATCAGCATGAATTAAATCCCCTGGAAACGATTCTATCTGAAACGAAGCGAGCCCACCGCGCACGGCTTCGACGATCTTGAGATCACTTTCACGATAGCGGCGATTAAAAAAATGCCCACGACGGAGGAGCAACAGGGCATCGAGGGCATGGTTCCAATAATCGGCGAGATACGGTCGCCCCGTTTCGCGGAACGAGACCGGGAAAATCGATTCCAGGAACCGTCCGATCTATTCTCGCGCGAGATCTTTCGTCGCGCCGATAGGGCTTTACCTCGCGCGACATAATCGGCTGACCAAGCCACGAAGAGATCGCGTCTACGTTCCAGCGTCGTGCAACGTCTGTTTACGACGCAACGAGGGCACCGATTGGTCGTCGAGCTACTTTTCCTCCGCGACACGCGCTCGTACCCCTCTCGTCACGGATCGCCTTGACTGCGATTGGTTTTCGCGACGATAATTGCTCGATTATAGACGCGTGGTCGGAAACATTTAATTAGAAACTTCTGATAGTATATTGTAGAAATAGAAACGTCGAACGATTCCACTCATATGCTTGAGAAATTGTTTGGAAAATGATAAAAGAAAGCGATGAATTTTATCTTGTCCGGATATGACACTCTGATAGTTTCTAAAGTGCACGTATTGCATTTTTCGGTTCTCGTGGAGTTAACAGGTTTGTCCATGCACATGTGCGAACTCGTTATCCCGTGGAACGGAAGAGTAACCCTTTTCAGTACGATTTGATCATGAAAAATTGCGTGTAAAATAATCATTTAATTTTTGTTTAAAGCAACACGTTTCATTTCATAATTCGTGCATGGTGTTAATTAAAATTATATTATTCGTTTGAATAGAATTGCAATCCATTGTGGAATATCCAAGACGGCAGAAGTTAAAAGAATTCAAAGTAAAACTTAAGTTCGCGACACAGCGCAAATTTCAGCGAGTTTCAAGAATAAACAGGCTCTTTTAAATACACAGAGAAGAGATAAGATACCATAAAAATACACGATGAATCAGTTGGCCATTACCTTAAAATGCTCAATAATTACAAAGATTAAGGTCACATAAAATTAAATGAATAATAATTGGCTTTAAAATTTGAATGCTACAGCATTCGCGTACACTCCGCGTCGCAATGAAAGTGAACGCTATACAGCATTCACGTCCGCGAACGTGTTAAATAAGGTGCATCTAATAGTCTCCAAGCATGCACACTGTCAAGGAGTCTCGTTTCTAATTTTATTCTCGCAGCACACACTAGTAATTTTCAACTAAATTAATTATTATGATACTCAACGGTATCATTAATCACAAGACGACTATACGACGAGCATGGACTCGTCGTTTCACCGCAAAGAGTTGAGCTAAATCTTGGGAACTAGCCGGTGGAAAAGGCAATATTGCGGGCAACTTGTACGCGTAGACCAACCCTCGCCACCTCTCGCTCTGGCCTCGCACCCTCCGCTGTGGGTGCTCGTTACCTAAGCGCTAACAAATGGCCACTTCCTTTCGGCCCAAGGCTGTTCCAGGTCGGCAGCCGTGTTTACATGGGTATTCTTCGTTTCCACCGCTGCGAACCACCCTCGGAGACAATGGCCGTTCAAGAGCGCGGAAAATCTCCGGGGGTGGCCGCAGTTTTTTTTTGGGGGATCGTTCCGCGAATTTTCGTCCACGTACAAACGCGTCCAGAGAGTAATCGTGGTAAAACGAAAAAAGAGCACGAAATTAAAATTGCAGTGAATTATCAATCGTGGTGAAACACGCTTATAAACGCTGGTTAATAACCAGTATATAAATACATTGCTATCTTTGCTGTGTCATCGTAGAATAAACATAGCGAAGGAAAGAGCGTAGCGATAGAACAGTTTTTCTTATCGATTCCTCGATGACTTCAAGAATTTACCGAGCTGCTTGGAATTTTTCTATTTTAAACTTTTCATTACCACTGGCGTCTAAAAGTGGCTAGAAAACTCGCGCTCGCGATATTTTAAACGCCTGAAGGTACTTGAGAGTCTTGGAACGCAACGATGCAAAAACAATACGATGCGGAATATACTAAGGAATGAATAATATTGCTTTAATATAGTAGAATTTGGCGTCTTGCTTATGTGAATATACTTAGAAACCCACAGTTTGCTATAGTCAAAGAATTAATTCTGCGTAACAAGACCTGTACTCGTTTGTCAGAGTAAAATAACATAATTGTTTACAATTAGTTTTTGATTTTAAAATGGAAGACCAATAATTGTCATTGCGACATGTAAATGAAATGGAGTTTCACTCGGTTCTTAATTAATAGTACTTAAATTCGTTGGTTCCTTTTGGAACACGAATGTCTCCGGCAAATAACCCAACGTTATGGTAGACTTTAAAGTCCTATAAAAGAACTGTCGAGCACAAGAAAAGCCGTCGTCCTCGAGTTCGAACACGCACGGCGTGTACGCCTCGACGAGGAGCGGACGAAAAATTGTTAGACGTCGAGCCGTCTCACCGACAAGCCACCGATTCACGAGCGCCTCGGCTTAATGCCTCCCTCCGTTGCGGGCCGTGCAAGCGTACGCGTTACTTATCGTCGTCGACTTCCATCGAACTACTGCATCATGCAAATTGAGCAATTCCGTCCGTGGTCTGTACGCCGATTATTCGCGGTAAACTTCCGTCGACGCTCGCCGTAACGGTCGCCGCGTCGGCTACGCTGCGAGGGAAAAAAATGACTTCCGCTCAAAAACAGCGCGCGGTGCGCGTCCTCGGATCGATTGCGATCACTGGGGACGACGGAACGCTTTACCCTCCGGAACTGGTAGCTGTTTTCATTTCTTTTAAGCGGATCCTTCGTCTCGCGATTGGAACTGGACGGTGTACGAATGATCAAGTGTTTGCCACAGCTTCATTCATCAAATAACGGCTACTTGGATGCGTATTTAGAAAGTGGCGTTGAATAATTTTAGAAAGATTATTGACATTGGATGGTGTCATAAGAAATACGGTTGTTGAACGATTAACGAAAGAAATGAGAAGGCTAGGTAGAGCGTCGTGATACGTTCAGATGAAACTGATACTCTTTGTGAATACCATCCGGCAGCTAATGGGGTGAAAAAATTTAGTAAACGTAGCAAATGGGACGCGTTAAATATACCAAACAAAGGATCTGCATGGGCACCGGCCCCGTCCCGTTTTCCCCGGGAAAAACACAATGAAAGCATAACAAATTGACCCATTTCACCCCCTCGCGCGACTTCCTAAGCACATTTCCTGCTTCGGCCGATTTATGGCGCTGAATTATTTCCTGGTGCGATTCGTACCGATAATCTTCCGGATCGATAAACGGCGGATTGTCCCATAAACGAGTCGTCGAATTATCAAACGGAACGACTGCGATCCGTTGCGTCAAGAAAAAAAAGTCGCGTGTGCCAAGCTCCGTCTCGCGATCTCGATCCCGATTTATCTTCTCCGGTTATTTGCATCTTATGACCAGCGTAACGTTTGCAAACAGCGTGTACGTACGTACACGACGGACTAAACAAAAGACGTGCACACGACGGCGAACAATTCTTTCTCGACGTAAACACGCCATGAAGCGTCGCGCCGCGCGGCGAAAAAAGAGAAGAGAAGAAAATTCAAGCAGTCCCTGAGAAGGAACGTTCTCGCGCACCAATACCACGATTGCAGCGAATTTTTACAAGGTACGATCTCGTTTTGCACCTGCTCGAAGATCGCATTCGACGATAAATATCTTGCACGTCTACTCGACAACTGTCCGATATCCGCTCGAGGAATATCGCAGAATCGGCGCTCGAGACACTCTGTTAGTTAATTTCGAGGAGCGTCGAGGTTGCGTTTTCCATGGCAGGGGGGAAAAGATGTCGAGTATGACGAGCAGCGAAGTAGGTGCACGGTGCTGGACTGACTAACGAGCCGGAAACCGGAAGCACCGAGTAGGAATCGCGTAGGAATCGCGTTTAACGGACGGTCCCGAACTTGTCCAAGCGGTTCGACTTCCGTTCGCCACGCGAGAGACGCGCTGCGTCTTCCTCCACCTTTCGTCCTCTTCTTTTTCTGCTTCGGGTTCCTTCGACGCCTACTTCGGGTTACCTCTCCTCGCCGCCGGAAACCGGAAGCCCGTGTATACGCATTCGCGATTACCAGCTTCGCGTACGCTCGGCTAAATTAATACTTGCGCGCTCTCGTGCTCTGCTCCTCGAGATCGAGCACGTCGACCATTTTTCATTCTTCCCTTCAGCCTTTTTTTCTTCTCCTTCTCTTTCACCTCCTCTCTCTCTCTCTCTCTCCGAGCGTCCCTCTTATTTCCAATTCCCTCTTGGATAATTAATCCAGTTCCGTGGCGAGTCGATTGCATCGTCGTTGCGTGTTTCAATTATCGAGCCGAGACTGAACGTGCAAAAATTTCAGCCGATGCGGACTAGGAAAAAATATGGCGGATTTACGATGGAGAGGTCAATGATGAGAACAGAATTGCATCGATGGCAAATGAGACGATCTTGCGGTATGCTAATCGAATCTTGTTTATCTGGCAGGATTTTAAGGATTGCTAGGCCTTGGATCTAGTAGCTAGGTTAAATTCAACTGTTTCCTGCGATGCTTACGCATTGAAGTTGTTTACAACCTTGAGAGTACGTGGTCTTTGTTGCGTGTGGTTCTTGAGAAAGAGTACGGTACAAAGCAGAATTTTTGCGTCGAATAACAACGTCGAAACGTTGTACTCGAATGGTCTCTGGAAGATGTTGTATAAACATAGGTCCTTTCGCATGCAGCTCGTGTTCCCTGAATCCACATTTCATTTCCACAATATCAAATCCTTGCGGTCACGAGAGATTACCATGAAACAGTAAGGAATTTAATGCACTTGAAGCTAATTAACCGCTATGTAAATGGTATCTACGCTACGTGTACCCACTGCATACGACGGTCCTGCGTATATAGCTGACCTAGAAATGGAAAAGAAAATGGAGACAATACGCGTGTCACGGCTCCTACATGACAAAAACTGGGTTAAATATTCCACGATAAAACGAAAGAGAGGGACGATATCGCGTCGTAAATTCGACCTAAGTAAAATCAACGCGCTACGATTTCCCGCGTGTAATTAGACGTCGCACGAATCGCGTAATCAGACTGAAAGCAATTCCGTGCAGCCATTAATTCTTCCGTGACGCGGCACCCGGAGGCTTTAAAGAATTCGTTACCGTGGACAAATTCGGTGGCCGCGATAAATTTCCATCCGAAAGAACAGCTCTTCCCACCGTTTCGATCGTAAATTAAAATCGCGAGCTTTTCATGGGCCCCGTGAACGCATCGATTGCGTCGACGTAGCACGGTCTTTGTGCGAAGGGTGATACCGCTGGTGGGAGACAAAGAGAGAGAAAGAGAGAGAGGAACATGAATGAGAAGATTGATTTATTGGCCTGAGAGTAAGTTGGTGGTAATTGAAGAAGACGGACAAGTAACAATAGCTTAATAACGTAGACTTGGAATGGCGAAAATGGCAATAATTATGCTTGAATGATTGTTCTTCCGAGGAAGAGGGCGCGTGGGGTCTCGCATAGCCATGAACTAACGTGTCTAATATTTTTACTATTGAAATGAAATCAATTTTAAGCGAACAGTTACTATTCCAAACTCTTGCGACAACCATGCACAGTTCCTCTTGCACGAGAGAGAAAGAAAGCGCAGCCACCATCGAGAAAGCAATATCGTTAACAAAGGTCAAGAGACGCGACGTAACGAAATTTCTCGAACGAGCCCGATCGTCGGTTCGATTGCGCCGCGCGGTGTGTTCGTAGCTCCTAAATGAAGGTAAAGAGCAAACAGAGGGGGAGAAAAACAGAGGGGTGCTCGAGTCGATGGCGAAGGGTGAGCCGATCGGTGCGATGGCCACGGTGGTATCGAGTGGCCTCCGCGAGGATCGCCGTTTGACACGCGGATGGTGTACCACCGGTCCAAGGAACGAAGCTGGTATCGAAATTCAGAGGATTTCTGGTCACGTATCGAGCACTTTGAAAGCAAACCGACCCAATCTGAACAATGCCGGCCAGGAAATAATAATCCGAGCGAACCAGATTTTCTGCTTCCGGGCAACGGAACACGCGCAAGAAGCTTTCAAATACGATACCGTACCGCCGTGAGCGATACGTGCCTCGATAGAAGGACGAAACCACCGCGGTCTCTCGAGAACCGGTCATAAATTTCGCAAAATTAGAATAACTACCTTTTGTCGCAATTCGCTTGCTATTTTCGGCGGCGATCTTCGACGCTGTCTTACCATGATAAACGCGCGGCGACAGCTGCCTAGTGGGAAGTGACTCTATTTGGTTCTATTATTCCTTATTGGACGACCGCTGCTACGCACTTGCGTTAGTAAAGCTGGATCAGAGGTTCCAATTGCGCCAGCGGCCATAAGCGAATCAAGCCCCGGCCAATTCTTCTTCAGCCGCATGTATTTCCAGCCCTAATAGAGCGTTACGGCGCGGGCTTCAACAGCGACGGCCTGACAACGAAGCAACGGAATTCTCTTTCCGTCACTTTTCCCGTCTAACGTTGCGCACGGACTTCCTAAGTACGCGTACCCCCGCACAGCCCCCCTAACTACGTTATTACTCCACCCAGTTTCTTATCCAGTGGGTCATCATCGACCTCCCTCTCTTCGCGGACGAGTTTATTCCATTCATGTCACTCTCCATTATACTCCGGGTGCCCCACTCTCTTTCTCTCTCTCTCCCTCTTTCCCTGGTCAGGCTCTCGCTCGCCCGTTGCACTCCGACACAACACACCGGGAATTTCAACGCTCTGCCTACTTCAATTTCCATTGAATCGAATTTCTTTCACGTACGAGGACGCGGGCGTACGTCGTCGCTCGACAACGTGGTTCCAGAGAGGGAGAGAGAGAGAGAGGAAGCGGGTGTACGCGGCAAGTACTCGATCGTTCGCTGGCGATTGCTGTGGTTTCGACGCTTTGGACCAGGCCCCCTTATCTCGACGGACAACGCCTAGTCGACGGTAGTCGGTACACGTTCGAGGATGCACACACGGGGTGGACTTGTTTGCCCAAGGTGCGCCTCTTGTTCCGCTCGTTGGACACGGGCCAGACTGACGTCCGTCTCTCTGAAGATGATTAACCCGATGCAACGGCAAACAGCCCACTCAACGACTACTGCCGAGTGCACTTTTCGAACGATGAGACCGTAGTGGACCGCTCCCGTGGACACTCTCGGCTGTTGGCAGGTTTTGCCAGAGCAAGCGCCTCGGGGTTAATTAAGTAGACTTGCAACCGAACGCATCCTATCTCGCGACCAGCCACCGTCGAACTTTCTATCTCGATTCGAAGGACCTACCCTGGTATTAATTACGTTCAACCTAGCTACCTGGCGTCGAGCACGAAGCTTTGGGGAGTTTTTGCGAAATTATAAAAGCAACGCGCGGGAGGGTGAAAAAAAAATTCCAATCTCTTCGTTAACGTGCTGGAATAAGTTACGTACCGGTTCGACAAGAATTGCAAAATGTAAATCTTCTCCACGGGGAAAACTCGAATTCCAATCGCACGTTCCATCGATCACGCGCCGCTCCAAGCGGACTGCGACTTTGGTCAGACAGGCGCATACTACTGAATCCAGACGCCCCTCCGCCAAGAATCGTTTCGTTGCGGCAGGATTCCTGGGAATTCGATCGGATACTCTCTCTCATCGATCGGCATATTTGACCACGTGCCGTATTGGCATTTTGTGCCGCGGTAATCAGCGCGCACCACGTTTGTCACGTGTGTCCAGTGGCTTCTTGCCTGCTAAAGTTGATGGCGCACGTTGTACACGCGCAGTCACGATACTTTCGCGGTTGCGTTTAAATGTACGAACGAAAAAGTATACATATTCGTACTGTTTACGCGAGATTAAAGTAATTCGTTTTGAATTACTTTATATTTTTACGTTCTTACGTTATACTTTATATTTTACGAATTAATTACGTTCGCTTGTGAATTATGAGAACCATTATTTTTCTTCTTCGCGTTCGAGTCTCTTTGCGTCACAGTTGCTAAGGTTAAACGTAACCGTTTCAACGATCCATCGAATCGAGATACAAAGTTTGACGAGACCGCATCGCGGGCTACGGTCCGTTTCCAATCGCAGAAATTCATTGTTCATTGGACAGATGAAAACGTGAAATGCGATCCGGGCCAAGAAATAAATCCAGGACGCATCGGGAAAACGAGCGGGGCGACGGAAATCAATTCGCCGGCCTAACAAGGGATCTCTGGCAGGATGGTGTCTGACAAGCACTACATCATTCCACTTTCGGCCGATCGAAGCGACGCGTAGCTGCGTGCGCTGGCCGCGCGCGTCACGAAACATCCGTATTATTTAACGAGGCCGAGCGGTCGCAAGAATTGGGGCACAACATGCGGCTTGTCGCCGTTTTAATACACGGCGAAGATCAATTGTTCCCCATCGTGGACGCGGTTGTCGCTCGTTTCGAGTACCGCGCGTATCCTCGCCTGCCGGCTGCTTCTAAAAAAAGAACAATACGAACCTCTGACAATTGAACCTGAAAAAAGACGAAGATAAAAAGAGACAATGACGAAGTTAAAAGTGAAGTTGTTAGGAGATTAAACAACGGACGTAATGGAATGAAGATTAGAGATATTGATGTGAGGCGAGTGAGGATAAAAAGTGTCGTTGTTTAGTTGGATAACAAAACTGATGCGGAAATGGTGGAATGAAAATTTAGAGGAATTGAGAAGCTTGAGAAGAAGAGGAATTGAAAGTTATGTCCGTTAGTTATAATATTTGAAAGAAGATTTCATAGCGACAAATGTCGATGTTGAAGATGAAAGTATGTAAAAGGAATTGAAAGAGAAAGTTATCTTTAAGTCGAAAGAAGGAAAAGTAGGATGGATAGCACAGATACCTGGTAGGCATTTTGAATAAAGCAAAAATATACGTATATACAGTGGAGAGTTTCAAGCGTCACTCTTTTGAACGTACAAAGAAAATTTGTAATGCACCAGATCAATTGTGTAAATTCTACGAAAATGAAGGGCACGCAAAAGAGATCTTTAATAAAAAGCAAAGACCACAATGCGTTAATTATACGCGTTCAAGAAGAGATACAAAATTTAGTCTCGAGTATCTGAAACTCTAACTAGGAAATGTACAAGAACAAATTCGAACATTACGCGCATTAATGCACAGCACCCGACAGCGGCAGTTACAAATTCCGAATTATTAACGAAGGAAGAAAACATAGACACATTATGTTTACAGAGGCCGTATACCATTGGCTGTATCAGTCGCCGCCACGCGGTACCATTTTCACGGATGGTTCCCTCGAATTTGCATTTATCGCGTGTCGTCAGAGTCACGCACCATTAATGCGTACACACTCGCCCACTCTCCCCGTCTCTTCCTCTTTACCGCTTCCTGTCGAGGGTCCTCTCTCTCTCTCTCTCTCCTTCCTCGCAATAAAAGCTCGGCGTATTTATTAGCGGAGGGGGTCAACATAAATTCCAGCGACACGGGGCGAAAGAAGAACGAGACGATTCGTATGACGAGGCGTGCCTATCTTACGCGGTGCACGCAGGCTCGTTTATATTTCGCGACTGCCGTCCCCTGGTCGAAATGAACGTCCGGAGACGGTGAACAGACTCGAAGACGTTCCTCTGCCCCTTTCCGGGAATTTCGCCGTGCTTCCTTCGTCCCTCGATGCGACACGGTTTCCTCGTTTCTTTCGTCCCAAAAACTCGAGCAATCGAAACCTGGAATTAAATTCTTCGGATGACGATTGAGTGATAGAAAAATTTGAGAAAACGGAGAAACTGGAAGCGGTAGAAAAATATTACTGTTAGTTGGGGTAAAGACGTTTGAACACGATGCAATAAAATTATAATGTCCGTAGAAAGAGAAGTAAATATGCGACTTTAAGTCCCAAAATTTTTCAGAAGTTGACTTCCTATTACAAGTCTATTGCCAGTGCGAATCTCTTTCAACCATTGTCAGATTAGTAAAAGAAGGATCGTGGGTAATGTATGATGATGAATCCAAAGTTACAGTACTGAACTCTACATGCCTAATTCTTTAAAACTAAACTAGCCTATGGCCCTTGATGTCCCTTCTTCCTTGGGCTGTTCGGAGGAAAACAGACGTAAATTATACGAAAGGTCCTCGAGATCCTTGTATCTCGAACAAAAATGAAAACCAGTGGCTCGAACAGGGTTAAACACCCCGTAAGAATCATTTCTCACTGTAATCATAACCTTATCTATACACATCTGCCAATTAATTCACGCGGTCGATCCATCTGCCTCTCGGATGCACGTGTCCCCATTAAACTCGCCTCCTTTAAGTGCCTCGACTTAACCGTGGGAACGCTCGTTTTCTCCGGGCAACCAGGGACGGCGAGAAGCATCTGCCTTCGAAAGCGACTTACGATTGGAATAACCGCGAGACGGCGGAGGGAAGGAACGACAACTCGATACGCAAGTTCAACAAGATTGCTTGACCCGGGAGCCGGCGTGGAGACGGTCACATGCTCGTGATTCAACCACGGGAGCTGACCGCTCGACCGATCGAAATTAATTCCATTTGCGGGGGGTGCAATGGCGCCAGGAAACAAATAGAGGCCCTGAAACGGATCGACGGATCGGTGCCAGGAACGGTGCTAGGCAGAACGACGATTCTCCGTCTGCTGTTTCTCTCGACGTTAACCCTAATTTTCCGTTGCTCCGTGTGTCCACGTGTGTACCATTAAATGAAACGCGTGACAACGACGACGAAACGATTAGTTCCTACGCAAGGAGTAGAAATTAGATAAGAAGCAAATGAGTGAAGAAAGTATACACCAAAGGTGACAGTATCGACGTCGAAAAGCCTTGGTCGCGACACGAGCTAGCGAATTGAGCGTTTGAGTGGCGTCCTAACGATGAAATCACGAGAAACATAACAACATCCGTGGCCTCTAAGTGACAATGATTTGCCTCGTGACTCTCCCGCTTGGATCCCCGTTCCTTCCTTCGCGACGACCGACCCGCCACGTGACCCGCGTTCTTCCATCGGGCAAATTGTTTCTGGAGGACGACAGAATTTTCTGCTCGCTCGCCTCGAGCCGATCGCGAGCGTATCCAAGAGGGGACGCGGGCTTTCGAGGATGGTAATTCGAAAGGCGGCGCGTTTCTCGAGCCGTAACACGGTCAACGGGGGGGTGAGCGCGCCGCGTCGCGTCGTTTCCGTATTCCGGTGAGAGGCTGCGAGTTGTCTCGCAGTCAAAGTACACCGGTCGGTTTTGGCGGGCTTTGGACCGCGACCCGTTCAAAGAAATTCAAATCGAGTTAAAATTAGCAAGGCAAAGCCACGTAGACGGGGGCTGGCTCCCTTCTGATCTTCAATATTCCGGTTATAATATCGGTTTCTACTCGTCGACTGTCTAGCTGATCGTCCTTTCTCGCGAAATTCACGAATGCCACGAAGATACCCCCTCGACACTCTGGGTGACGCGAGCGATACTTTGTACGCCTCCATGGGAATTTCAGAGGAAGATCAAAGCACTTTTACTCGAATATTGTCATTATCATTACGTAATATCTATCCGTCTCACTCTTGTTCGCGTCCTTGCATCACGCGATACGTTCTTTTGTTGCACTTTTCAATATTCTTCTCCACGGAGTTAGAAAAAGATGCGTTTCCGTTATTTGTTTCAGTCTGACGTTTTAAAATACTTAAATACATTTTAACGTATGTTTATCAAACAGTTCCTGTTTATTTCAATATGAATTATCGTGAAATAGCGGTAACTGAGTTCGCTTCGCGACAGAGGATAATTGGTTCGTTCGTTCGCCACCCATTCGTCCTCAATAAACGGAACCCAGACTACTACCGGCTGGCGTGCTTACAGATTAATTGGCGATCTCATTCGAACGTGTTTACTCGCGAGACGTTTCGTAATGATATCTTTGATCGCCACTCTTCCTGCGCATCTGCCCTCGTGTAACGAACTCCGATAGCGGGCGATTTTCAATGACTCTCGAGGAAACTCGCCAGCGCGTAATACCTTACGCTGTTACGCTGTTTCACTTCTCGTCGACGCGCACGGATCCTCTGACCTCGCGCCGTTTCGTACGATTCTCGAATCGCGATTAATTTAGATAGCATCGCGCGACGAATCGAAATCTACTGTGTCGCGTGGGAACATTTCCCACGATACTCGGGGATATTTACAAAATCCTTCACGGTCACTCCGTATTTTCTCGAGAGGATCACAAACAGACGGAGGATGTCGTTGTTTCATCGAATTCCATCAAGGTCCGCGCGATACTCAAACCGGCAAAGGGCAAAGGGGCTCGCTTTTTCCGCGATCGGCACCGTTCGCGAGCTGTGAAAATTGATCAGAGCCAGATCGGGAGGGCCTTCGAGTGGGCCGCTTGCGCAACGGAGGGGGTTGGAAATCAATTTTAATCATTGTAATGCTCACGGCGGCCGATTCGTGGGCCGAGTCGTCAACGTTATTGCGAGCGAACAGTCGAAAAGTAATTAAACCGTGCCGCATGGCTCGCGTGGCCGACGAAAAGTGGCCTGCATCAAGGTCCACCGTTAACTTTACCAGCCGGAGCGTGGCATTATGTAATTAACCGGTCGGCCATTATACGAAAATTCATCAACAAATTGCCCGTGATCGGGGCTATCATTGAGCACCGGCCCGCTGCTCAAGTACTAAGAGCAAATTGCGGTTACTCTCGCTAATTGAAGTCCCGCTCGTACGAGCGGTGCACAGCTTCGCTATAAATAGGCGTCCGTTTCACTCTCTCTCTCTCTCTTTCAACCCTTACGTAGGTATCGCGCGCAGCATCCCCCTCTCGGTGTTTCGTAGTCGCGCACACGTGAACGCGCGACCTGCACACGTGGTCCAAGGGTGGGCGCGTATCTGACGTCACTGGTATCGCTACCTGGATTCGCGAGCTCTCAATCGGTCGATGCTAATGGACTCCGTCAAAGGCACCGCTAATTCGGTTTCGATCGCGCGCACGGCCGATTTTACGCGTCGCTTTGTCACCGTCCATACGGTGCTATCCGCTCATCGGATGGATAGAAACGCGCCGCTCTAACGCGAGGATTCGATCACGCGGGATGGTCTTTCTCGTCCATTGTTCATTCGGTTCAGTTGGATCGCCAGGGTAAATGGTATCGTTGCCGATCGCGTTAGCGAATGTTAGAACGGACAGTTTGAAGCGGGAATTCGGGGTAGTTCGCGTGGTTTTTAGCGTTAATTGTTCGCGGAATTGTCGCGCGTATTATGAGAGGAAAAAACGATTGCAACCTTCGACGAACGAGAAGAGCGAGCTTGAATTTACCGCTGCGCCAGCAAATTTCCCGTATCCACCAATCGCCATTTTTCCAGTCACGCGCAGCTATTGTACGCAATTAAATTCGTCGAAAGCCGGGTAGAAGGCCGAAGTAGGAAGCGGGAAAAAGGAAAAAGAAGAAAAACGTGCGCGACGCGACACGTGTCCGGTGGTTCCATAAAAATTCAAAGTCCAATCTCGGGGAACGAGTCCGTGAAACGGCGTGAAGGGGCGTGCAGAGGCCGCTGGTGGAATTAGACAGGGCCAATCGACACGTGGACGACGGGGGTGAATATTTCAGAAAGCGGCACCGTGACGATCCCGCGACAACGAGCACACGTACGTGCCTCGTGCGCGCCTCGCGGGGATGGCGGATCGATTGTCCTTGCCTCTCAAGGCTGCGCGTCGAGGGGGTGGGTTCAAATAGAATTTATAGCGCGCGTTTCTGACATATTAATAGAACAGGGCTACGCGAGGCTCTCGAGCTGCCGATCCAATTGCCGGCGCGTGTGCCGACGGATCTGTTCCGCGACGTAGTTGCGAGCGTCGCGTGCACCAGGCGCGTCGGTTTCAGCTTGGTAACTCGCGTTTTCCACGTGTCTCCTCGGCTCCCTCTTTCAATTACTTCCAATTGTGTTTCGTCCACGGAGATAAATTCTATCCCGTGTGGCTTGATCGGTTGCCATTTTACAGCTACGACAAGGACTTTTCCAACTTCTAATTGGTCCCGTACGTTGTTCGGTGATTCGAACCGGTATATTCGACGTTATAGCGTATCCTCTCGAATTTCGATTCGCGAAAACACTGGAAGAGCAGATTGAACGGAGGCACAGCGATGTTGGCTCTAACAATCCCCATAGGAAGCTGAACGACTGTCTACGTTAATGAATTCCGGGCAACAAGCACACACACACACTCACACATCGCGTGAAATCTCTCGGGACAACTCCAAATATTTCCTTAATACTGTACCACGTGAATCTTCTCTACAGTATGATCGTACCTCTGCGAATCAGTGCAGTTTATGCTCAGAGACGCGAGTCCCCCAAAATGGCGGACGAGGGATACCTATTCACGGTTTTACTACTCTCGTCAGGCCAAGGAATGAATTTTCTGCCAATAAAATCGCGCGAAACATGCTGCGTGAGTTCCGTTCAGATCTCAGACCTGCACCAAACTCTTGCTCGTATAATGGTACAGGTAATTTGTGCCCCGTATACCATAGATTCGTCTAAATTACTCGCTACGAAAGAACTTTCTTCTGTAGACGTAACAGCCATCTTAAATAGGCAAGTGTTTACGCGACGTTTCAAAGTAATAATCACAGAAACGTCCACGTTAAATGTGCTATCGGATGACAAAAGCAATTCTCAGTCTCTCAAACTCTGCGCGATACTAAGGCGTTACGAGAAACGTGTTCCAATTTAAACGGACAGTTACTCAGCTGGCCGTGAATACAAAACAACCAAAGTGTTAACGCAAAGCAAGAGGCAGGACGAATTATAAATACTGTGCCATGAACTTTCGTACAGTAGCAACAACGTACGAGTCCTCGTGTATAAGTACGTTGGTGTCCATATTGTTCTACGCATGGCTTAGATTACTCGCTTCTCTACGACACTGTGCCTCCGTCAACGTTTTTAAACGCGTCCTCCCGCTCACGTGGATACCGCCATCATCTCGTGCACTTCGCACAGTCCATCGAACGAGCCTTGCATTACCATTCGACTTCGACGATCGTCTCGTTCACAAATTCCTCAATTATATCGCGACTCTAGAAACAATCGCGAGGCGTGCATCCCCTTTACGCGAAGAGGCGATCGTTGTTCGACTTCTTTCTCGTCCTGAAAACGCGAACGACCATGTCGAGCGAGTATAATCGAGTAACATCGAGCTACGCTCCAACGAACCATATTTTTCTCGCAATTTTCCGACCAATCAATGTCCACGAATCGCTAGACGACGGTGTTTGCGCTCCAACTCGAAATTACCCCCGGTACCAGTCGCGGAGATCTCCGCCGCGGCGTTTGATCGTTCAATATTGTACTTTCGAGCGGTATTTGACCACCGCGGCCGCGCAATATAAACATTCGCTCTGTATCTGGCGGACGTCTAAATTATTCCAAGCTATTTGTCGTCGCAGCCAACGAAGAACGGCTGGATGTATTCAGCGAATCTGTGCTCGCACCTCCTCCTTCTCGTCCACGTTCCACCGTGCCGTCGTTTCATTTCTCGGCTACGATCTGCGGCAACTGAACGACCATAGGCTACGCTCCTTTAGGCTACGTTTCTACCATATTAACCGCGTCGAACAACGACGTTGGGTTGTCTCGCGAAACGAAGAAGTATCCTCCGCTTCGTCTGGACAATCGCGAGAAGATCACGGTAAAATTGCAAAACTGTAGCGGATCCACCTTGTACGGGGTCAAGTATTTGCGTCGCGAATCTGCAATGCAGAGAACGGAGCAGAAATGAATCGCAAAGGACGAGTTCTGTATGACGATCTATAAACCTCCGTGAACAGTCTCCGCAGAATCTCTCTTCGAGATTACTGCTACACGTTGATAACAGCACCGTTAACAGAACAATTAGCTAGCGTCAGCGATCCACGGTGTCGCATTCCCTACATTTACGTGCACGCGAAACTACGAGAACTAATATAATAATCTCCAATGAAAAGTGGAACAAGTCACAGAGGTATTCGCTAATCCAGCGATCATTAGAATTCGTCGAGCTCGAGTCTCGCAGCAGGACCGAACGATTAACGCTCGTTTCGAGCGTCGACGATCGTATCGTAACAGTCATCAACCTTTCGGGGTAGTCACCGCGACAGCCGATAACACCGGCGATCCCACGATCGAGTTTCGACAATTACACGTGGAAAGTTTCACGAGCGTGTTTCATACGGTTCTAATAACGGGCATTAAAGCGACGTATCGCGCGAGCCTTCTCTGACGAGGGTGGCGGCGGCGGCGGCGGTGGGTTACGGCCGGGGGTGGGCAATAATTGCGCGAGCAACCCACGGAATTAGATTACCCCCGTGCCGGCAGGAAATCACGCCGCGTTTAATGGCGGCGATGAAATAAAGAAAGCCACTCGCGGCGGGGCCATTTTCATGCATTACGCGCCCGGCTACGATGCATTATTATACATTATGACGCATTACGACGCGTTACGCCGCGGTTATGTCAACCGACTCCGCCGCCAAGTCTTCCCATGAATTATGGATGCGGGAACTTCGGCGTGGCCTCGATTGGAAACAGTCCGGAGCAGGCTTGACGAGCTACGAGGTATTCCTTTCCCGTAGGAAGACCGTGGAAGGCGATCGCGAGGAAAACTTCTTCGCAGGTGGAGCCACGGGGCTTTGCAGCGGACAGGAACGAACGAGGGATGCTCGCGCAAATATAGATCCGAACGATCTCACTTGTTGGATCGCTGCGTTCGTTTTTTTTTCGCTCGCTTCGACGCGATTCCTCTGACATTCGATATTTTCGATACGAGTCTCTGTATAAAGTAGACCATCCTATCCAAGTTTCCTTTTTTAACATTTCGATTTGAAATTTTTGTACATTTTCATGTAAAAACGCGAATGTGGGTTAGGTCAGTGGGTCGTGCAACAACTGTGCTCGGAAGAGAACTGATCCAGTGTTATCAATTCTACACTTGTGCATGGAAAACCTGGAACCTCGTCGATCACGATTGTGAAAGGAAAGTTCGTGTAATACCGAAAATGCACGCCCGTAGAACCGAGATGTTCTACGTAACGAAAACAGATCCATAATAGTAATAGCTAAGTATGAGCTTTCCAGCAAGCTCATTCTACGGCAACAACACCCGCGCCAAGTCTGTTTGCGCGCAGTCGAACCTCGTTCTACGCGTCTACGGTGCAGACATCCATTATCGACCGGTGCCCGAATCACGCTATGCACTTAGAGCCCTGACAGAGGATCAGCCGATGAAAAGTGAAACAAATGCATGCGTTCTCGCTGCGACCCAGGCGTCAGTCAATGCGCGTCGTCCTACGTGTCGAACGTGCGACACGGTTGATCCAATCGCCCAACAATAACAATATAATCACTCACGATAGAGTTCACATCCAATTCCCATTCCAACTTAGAAAGAAAAACTGAGAAAAGTAGAATTAAAAAAACACTTGGTCAGCGCTTAAACGTTCCTCGAGAGGGACATGGCGATGCACGCGGTTCCCCACCGGAAATGGTGTCTGAAGGCTGACGGCGGCGCACAGACTTCGCGTGCCCCGAGGTGGAGGCTCAGAGGCAGTTCCATTTCGCTGTTCTATCCCCCTCGAGCAAGGAATAGATCTCTGACGGCGCTTCGAATCGCGTTACGGTGTCTGATCGTATTTACAAGGTCTCTCGACCCCGCTCGGACGCAATTAAATCGGCGACTCTTCTCGCCGCGGAGGAATTACACGCGTTGATGGCCTCGACGCGGTCGCGGCTAGATTGGAGAACGTTCCGGATCGGGGATTCGCCGGGTGCCGCTCTTCATCGATACGAGCGAACGTGCCCCGGCTGTTACCGCTGGGAATGTTGCGAGGAACAGCGGGAGATGCGATCACGAGGCAACCCCTGCTGGTAGATTGGCCAGGTGTCTTCAGGTGTGCCCTCGCCATCGACTCGCGGGCAGAATTCGAACTTTTTTCGCGCGCAGGTGAAAGAGAAGAGACGCGGCTACGAGCGCTCGGGAGTTTGTCGAGTCGATTCGTTGGGAATAGTCGAAGTTAGCGGTTTATGTCTCTGCCGCGAGGGGTTCGTTTGGCGCCCTGGCTCGTAAATCTTCGATTCTTGGCGAGCATCGAACACTTCCACGGGAAGACTATCGCCTGGACTCCGAACGAGCGAAATTTTCAACGGCAATCAGATCGCATTCACATTCACGACCCCCAATCCGCGCGAACCAATCATCGCGAGGGTTTCTCCTTCGGTGACGAAGAGCGTTGAACGCCCGTTCGTGACGAGTCGCGACGATCGGGCGCGGGGGCTCGTCGATAGTTTCGAAGAATCGAGAACGGCCAGGGCGCGGTAATTACAGCCAATTAGCGCGGCTGATTCAGCGATGATTTTAAGGAACGATCCTACAATTAATCGCTAATTACCTAGACGGATAACTTTAATCAACGGACGGCCCTCGTGTAATTGACAGCGATGGCACGCGTGCGATTTCTCGAACGGCCGAATTTGTCGGAACAAAATGTTGCACGCGAGTTCAGAGCGGTGTTATTCGTGCAGCAGGATGAAGGAATGAAAGGATGCGCAAAAGAAAAAAAAAAAAAAAAGAAAAGATCGCTACGATTCTGCGAACGAAAGAGTTCTCGAGGGGGTTGCGAACGGCGTGGCCGTGCGGCAGGGCAATTAATTAACAATTTACACGTAATCGCGACGATTGTCAGGCATTAATGGAAACGCGCGCCCCGTGAAGGCAATATCGCCACGGGACTTCGACGTGGCGGGCCGTCACGGTCCGCGGCCGGATCGTTACATTAATTTAGGGCTAGCGCTCATTAAAACTTAACGATAGCGCTCGTTATCCTCGCCCGATAACGACGCACGCACCGATTATCATTCACCGATTATGTCGTGCAGCGTTTTGTTTCGCCTTCGTTACCGTGGCCCAAAGCGAGGGGCAATTATTACGGGGCTCCGTTGCATCCAACCGTTCACCCTCCGCCTCCTCTCGAGCCCCCTCGCGGGCCACGATGCTGCCCTTGTCGATCGTCGGGACCACGGGTGCGCGCCGCGCCGCGTTGCAGTCCTTGAGGAACCGCCGCTCGTGGAATATGAAATTCTGATCCTTACAGGATACCCTCGAGGTGAAACAGGCGGGACTGATAATTATACAATCATCACACGCAACGATCTACGCTCGTGGAATACCTAATTCTTTCTTGAACGCGATTTGAACAGGAAGGACGTCGCGATAACTGGATAACACGGAGATCCCCTGTTAGGCTGATAATAAATACCACGTCTGACGAAAGAGCCGAGGTGTTTGCCCGGCTCGCGAACCAGAAAGTAATCTTCGCGATCGAGGCGGGAGAGAAAGTTGGAGAACGTGACCGACATGCTACAATAGAATTCAATTTTAGGCGATAATATGTTTCATTAAATAAGGGCAAGAAAATTTCCACCAAACGTTAGATTAGTCGTCAGCTTGTCTCTGAGGCATGGAAGCTGATCGTCCTTTGATTCGCTTGAAAAATTCGTCTCAACGATCGCTAAGGTTTTCAATACTATCATCAACAAGTGTACACCCTAGACGATAATATGTTTCATTAAATAAGGGCAAGAAAATTGCCACCAAACGTTAGATTAGTCGTCAGCTTATCTCTAAGGTATGGAAGCTGATCGTCCTTTGATTCGCTCGACAAATTCGTCTCGACGATCGTTAAGGTTTTCAACACTATCATCCTCAAGTGTACACCCTTGATCGCTCAGTCAGAACGTAACCGTTTGACGGAGAGAACCGTTTCACGCGAGGAATCGTCAGGGTATGGAAATGGCCAACCGTGGACGCGATCGATCTTGTTCGCCAGCGTGCGCGCGAGTAAAGGAGCATCGGTCATTCCCGATTCGTCAGAATTCCTTCCGCGAGCCGCGGTGACGAACAAGTTCCATTATTCGAAAGTAGAGTGGAAGAGAAGCGACGAAGGAGCCGGGTTGAAAGTTCTCCAGGACTTCGCCGAAGATTATCACGTCCTCTGCTTCAACCCCCGTCCCTTAGTTGCGCGCAGCTCATCTTGCATTCTACGAGGATTAAAGCTGACGGCATTCCCGGGTTTAATAAGTGTCGCCCGAATGACGTGAATTAGTCCAATATGTCTGAAGCCCCCGGTAGCAACAATTCAGGCCTGCTGCATCGCGTAATTAAAATTACTCCGGCCGTCATACTTTACGTCAGGCCCGCGTTATCTGCAGGAAGGGTTAAAGGGGGTGCGGGCTGCTGTCGCGTCGTCCCTGCAGTAATTGAACGCGCGTTGCCAGAGCCACGTTTCCCGCGGAGGATGCACTCGCCGAAAATCGACCGGGATGCAAAGTGTCCAACGACTGTAATCAGGTTCGATGGCTATTCTGCGTCCCTCCGCGTCGTGTCTCGCGATCTTCGTGTTATCTGCGAGGCGTTGCGATCGATGTGGTCGCGATTAAGAATCCTTGGCACGTTTAAAACGTGAGATTACTCGTATCGGTTCATCCTCGATAGAATTTGCCTTTTAAACGTGGCTCAATTATTTTTCTGGTCGTTACCTCTCCTAATTCGGTTGGCGTCAAAAGGAAAAAGTTGCTGAATTTATCCAATAGAATCGAACGAGCATCGTTCGACCCTTCCATTAAAGAGGGCAGAAACGCAACGCTTCCCGCCTCTTCGCGAACCCATCAGCACCCTCGCCTCGGAGAGCGGCGCTCTTAGGGGTTGGCCTAGTTTCGGCGTCGATGCACTGGTAATTGCATTCGGTGCACGAGTCCTCGTGTCGAGATAGAACGCGGTCGGATATTTAATAGAAATCGGGGGAACCGCGATACCCCGGAAGTGGAAACGGACAAAGTGGCTCCTCTGCGACTTTGCGTTCTGCAAACCCTACTTTACATCGTCAATTATCTTTATTTCGTCGCAGACGATTTTATCATATGCTCGTAGCCAGTCAATCTTGCAAGCTGTTTCTCTGCATCGTGGCGAACGTTATGCCACGTGTGTCGTGCAGGACAATTTCGTTAGCTTCAGCTTTTGCGTTCAATTGAGATAATCACATTCTTAGATATTATTCCACGTATCACGTTAGGAGTTTTAAAAGATGGTATTGCAATGCTTCATGTGGAATCTGATCGATTTGGTACATTTCTAATCGATGCGTAATGTGTGCCCTCTGTTTTTATATTTTCTTCTTAGAGGAAATGGAAACTCGAGATATTTAACGTGTAAACTCATACCTCGAAACGTCACGAAAGAGAGATTTTCGCAATGGAGGATTGTTGGTTGCGTACCTTGACTGGCGACTCCTCGGGCGCTTCGCATTCCTCCAGCTGAAAAAAATTGACAAAGACTAGGTTAATTGGTGTTGCCAGAAGGGTGGGGTGTGCAGTTAAATGTAGCGTCCGGTTACGAACGAATTCACGACGCGTTCGCTGTTTTTTCACGCGGTCAACAGTTTTATCATCGACCAGGAAAAAGGTCACTGCGTCGGACAATTGAATGGACGAGTGACCTCGAGAAACGGAAACGACGCGTTCTTATGGTCTTAAAATCGTACAACCTTTGATCCAACCGAAATTGGAACTTAACGAAACCATGCTTTTCTACGCTGATCGCCTATCGAAACGCGAGGAATGTGCCACGTTGTCAGTAATAGTGTGCATACCAATGATAAATGAAGAAAAAAGGATCAGTTTAAGGTTAGAAAAATAGTAATAGTCATCGCAGAAGATTAAAAATGAAATGAGGCAACAACTCTTGTAATCATTTATTAAACCACGTGTCGTTATCCCAATTAACTCTAACGGTCTACAAAACTTGCTAATTCCCCAATTTACGACATTCAGCTGTTCTCACAGATCTTCCGCCATCCTCTGAATCGAGAACTCTATCGAGCATCAATCTTATTGCGAGGCACGCAGCCTTGAAATTACATCAGGCTAAAAAGGAGTTACATTAGTTCCCCTAGCGATTCTCCTTGTTCGAGTGGTCCGTTCATTTTCTGGCTGATCGCAGAAACAATCCGGCGGGACCGAGCGAAAAAGGGAAGGAAGAGACAGAGGCGCGGCTTGGGCAGGCGAAAAAAACGCGCGCGAAGCGCTATTTCCCGACGACGATAGAATTTGACGAGCGTGAATTCCCGACGTGGTCAACGGCGGTCACGCGCGGACGCGAGGAAGAATTCGTTTTCTCGGAACTTCCTGCGTGGCCGCGGCGCCAGCGTGCAACGGCCCTGGCCATTGGCGCGTGGCGGTGCTAATGAACTTCTGACTGGCGTTTCGCGCGGTACACGTGGCACCCCGTGTTGCACCGGCGTAATCGCGACATCCGCCAGGGAAATTCGACGCCGATCGCGACGTTGGACGGTCGAAACGAGCGTCGGTTTGTCGTTAACCTCGCCGGCTGCATTCTTGCGCGCGTCACGCCGCGGCATTCCTCGTGGGAACGCCCTCGAAGCGTGTTCGCGTGAGATTTCAATGGAGAAGCTTACTCGCTGGTCACGTGGCGATTTCTTTAAATTGGACTTAAACGGCGAATTAAAAGGATTTGCGATATAAAACGTGTCGTTCGGAGAAATAGTAGTCGCGCGCTTGAAAAATGATTGGTCGTCATCGTAGCTTACCAAGCGGCCATTGCTTGTTAATATTAAATAGCGCGAGCTTGCTTAAGTATGGCGTAAACGATGGATCTTTGAATAAAGCATAATATATCGCGTCGAGTACTCATCGAAGTCGATCGAGCTCGAACAACACACGGAAAGAAACGTTCTTGTAAATAAGTTCGCCAATTTTTTTTCTGACAGGCTGACAAATGCTACGTAACTGTAAGAAATGCAGCGTCGTTATCTTCGAAAGGATTGTTGAGATTAATTAAGAGACCCGGATAGGGAATATTATCTTGTAAAGAAGCTTACTGCTACAGGAATTTTAAAAGGATCGTTTAAAACGTAAATGATTCGAATCTAAGCGCACGTAACAACCTAAGTGCCTTGCGCGACGCTTCGGATGGCGTCGTTGGACCGCAAGGTCAATTGAAATTCAAAAAAGTGGCTGATTTTATGGAAGATCAAGAAACAAATTGCCTTACGATTAATCCTTGATCTGATAATAAGCGATCGCCTCTTGAGACCTGATTACTTCCTACGTTACACGGTGAATTATGTTGCGATTCGATGAGCTCGAAGACGACGGAACAAGTCCCGCAAAATGTGTTACTTCCGCTTAATCACTCGACTTAACTCTCGAAGAAAAAAGAGAACAAATTAAAGGCGAGAGGAATTGAAAAAGGAAGAAGGCAAAAAGGAAAGAATGAAAAGACGTTTTATTCGACGGATCCACGTATCCGTGACGGGCGCAACGAGCAACAGTCAGATCGCAGACGATCTCTGTTAATTCTACATGGAGGATGCTTAAAAGGGGGCACTCGAAATCGGTCGACGGATCTCCGCCTCTCTTCTTCCATCCCTTTCCTTTCTTTTTTTTTTTTTTTTAAATTAATGAAAGCACTGACGTGCACGAATCAAAGGGGCCGCGGTCGAAGCTGAAACGCTCACGACGGGACGTTAATTTGGATCCATATCTCGCGGCAACACTTTTATTATAACGTAAACGCGAACGCTCGACCGTGCGCGATGTGGACCCGCTCGAACACGAAATTCGTTCGTTCCTTCGATAAAAGACGAGGTAAATTCGAATTTTCTCGAGGCGTCGTCGATTAGACCGTTGCGAGTCCCCGACGAGGCTGTCGTTAAACGCGCAACCGACGCAACGCTATGGGGGAATGACCCCGGGACTCCTGCTGGACGTGGAATCGCTCGAAATTGTCAGGTGGTTCGAGGCGAGGCGAAGTAATCGCGCAAAAAGGGTTTTGATGTACTGCGATACCATTCGATAGAGAAACAAGTGTACCGTATCATTTCGATCGTTAAACAGTTTCATACAGGATATGTACGAAGAAGAACACGTACTCGGTACGTATATACATTCAATTTTTATCTGCAGACACAAATAGAACTTCGAACCAGAGACTTTATTGCAAACAACTTTAAAAGACCAAACTTCGTCCGTTCCAGCATATTAGCCACTTGGTCAGTTTGGAGTCGGACGTTGCTCATGCGTTTCATCTCTGGAACTGTCACGCACTCTTAAATTACACCTACGCTCAGCTGAGTCAGATCGACCCGAGTCTTATTGGTTCTCGACAAGGTCGTACAATCGATACGAATTCTCAGCAACTGTAATTTCAATCGCGCGACGAGTGTGGCTCGTGGAAAACCAATGACGAGCCAGGCTGCGTCATTCTGATAGAAAATCAGGCCAAATAGGAAAAGATTCGTACGAAGTACAAGAGGGGACGGTCAGCGATTAGAAAAAAACAATCGCTCGATCAAGTCGAATTTAAAGGGATTGGCTGGCGCGCACATCGATCTCGGTTCGGTTAGCAGCTGTGGCCAGCCGGCGGTAATTAATCAGCGAGCGCGGTGCACACCGGTAATTAGAGGTACCGATCGACGGGGCAATTAATACGCCTCTTAACCGCGATCGGCGATCGATCATCGAAATGTTATTCGCCGCGCGGCCGCAAGTAGAAGAAGACCGCCATATCGCATACCGAGCGTAACGGTATCGCGAATTAACGCGAATTAAGAAGACGGAGCATGAGAAGAGGAGGAGGAGAAAGAAGAAGAGGAGGAAGAAGAAGAAGAAGAAGAAGAAGAAGAAGAAGAAGAAGAAGCCATCGAGCGATTCTCTCGCCGCGGTGATTTATCGGTCGCATACGCGGGTACGCGATGGCAATAATTTCGCGGTAATATTCCCGATGATCCATGGCCGGGACGTGAGTCTCGCGGGCGAGCAACCACGACAGCCACGGAGATTTCTCGCCCCGTGTGCCGCGCGACACGCTTGAGAATGTGTAAGAAGGAAATTGAATATCCCGTCGATGAATAATGCCAACTATTTATGCGTGGTTGGACGCGCGAACTGGTTTCCTCACTGGCGACTCGTTTTTTCTTTTTTGTTTCGATTAAAGCAGTTTATACATTAAACAGTAGTTTGTACATTAAATTAATCATTCTACTTTTTCTCTTTTTATCGAAAGTAATTATGCGTATGACATTCGTTGAACCCAGCGTAGCGTTGCTCTTGATCCGACACAGTGCTCTGGGAATTAACTAAGAACGTCTTCAGCAATAACGGGGGTGGATGAAAAACTGACGGGTGGTTCAAAGCGAGTCGAATGGGATGGAGCAACCATCATTTTAAGAGGTAGAGAAGATTTGTATCTGATCGATGTTAACGTGACGATTTCCGTAGAATTCAGACGAGATCTCTTTGCAAGATTATGGAGAACGCGTCGATGGTTCACCCCTGACGGTCGCCATCGTCGTGACATTCACCGATTCATCGTCGCGTACATCCGTTGCAGAAATAATTCATTTCAATCTTCGGAATACAGAAGCTTTTACCTCGCCGCGAACTTTAGTTGCAGTCATTTTGGACGAATGACTGGTTAATTTAGAGAGAGTGAGAGTGAGAAAGAGAGAGAGAGAGAGAGAGAGAAAGTGGGACGGAGGGAGGAATTCCTTGGCTCGACGAACGACTTCCGAATGCTTTCACTTTTTCTCGCCTCCTTTTCTTTCCTCGTTCCTTCTTATTTTGGTTCCCCGAGTGGAGATTCTTTCGACGCCAAAGAGACGCAGCACCGGAAGCACACCGCAGCAAATTATGGGGGATGTGAGCGACACGAACGAAACGGATGCGGAATGCAACCGGTTTTACTTCGATTAACTCCTTCAAAGACAGTTGCACGTGTGCGCGTTAAGTCCTCGAATAAATTCCGGTTATTCCCAACGAAATGGATTGGAATTTTAATGAAAACTCCGCGAAATAGGAGGGCGGTTATGAGTCGAAATCGATTAAACGTCGGAAAAATTCATTTCGAAACGTACGAACAGTTCCGAATAGAAAGCACGTCCGCAAGTAGAGCGCGTACCGCCGACATCGGCACAGAGCGCCCCAGCTTCCGGTGGCGTCGAATCCACCTATCAAGGAAAATTAAGCACTTCCCTTCGACCCGTACGAGAGAAAGATCAGAAAATTCCATCGATTCTGAAACCGATCGACCGATAAATTTCGCAAATTCTTCCGCGTCCGCCACAAAAGACCATTGTCCCTCTGTATTTATCCTCCCCCACTGGTGGCTACCGCCATAGCTGGAAAGTCGAGGGGACAGACCGGAGCCTCGTTTGTTTCCTACAAAAAAAAAAGGAAAAAAATAACGGAAGCTGCCGTTGAACGCGCGAGAGGAAGCGCCGAAACGTCTTTATCGTGTCTTCCCTCTTATCCCGACTGCCTCCCGTCCCCACCCCCGGCCACCCTTCCCGATCGTCCGCGTCTTCTTATTCCTCGCTCTTCCTGCCACGTTCCTCCGGCTGCTTCCTCTCTCTCTCTCTCCCTCCTTCCTCTCTCTCTGCGTCTGGTTCGCTCGCGCCTGAATTCTTTCGGAGTTCAAAAACCTCGACGCGCGTGCGGCTTCCTCCGGAATGGCCGCGTGAACTGCCAATTACGAGGAAGGAAGGAAAAAGAAGGAGAGTGCGAGAGAGAGAGAGAGAGAGAGGGAGAGGATGCAGCGTTGCAGCTGCGGCTCTCTCGTTACGGCAATTTCGCGCGATAAGTTCGCGGCGAAAGAGAACGCGCGAAAACGCTCGACGATCGTCCGACCGCGAGGAATTCGAACGGCACGCGGCCGTTTAATCGCAGCCATCCGATGGCTCCTCGCTGCTTCCTGTTTCGCGGCTACCGTCATCCGTTCTAATTGTAACGGGGGGCAGTTTTCTTGCGACTGTCAAATATATCTCAAATTCGCGAGTAGCTTCCCGCGATTAAACTAACAGAAGTGTCTGATTATTATAAGCTTGTCGTTCAGAGTACAAAGATGGCGTACCCTCCATCTGGCGCTGTCTACTGCGCGACGCTGGGAAGACGTCTGGCGGCTTTGCACAAAGGCGAGAGGAGCATCCGCGTCTGCAATATTCCGAGACAGCTGCAACATTGTTTCGAGGCGCGTACGATCGATACCGCTGCACGATAGGATTCGTGCATGCTATCGATAATGAGAATGCGCGTAGATGAAAGTATAATCGATTTCGTAAAGGCTATGTGCATTCCATCTGACAGTAATGCTGAGCCCATGTATCGATAATAGAATTGTCGAGTCGAACGTTGCTGAAATCGTTGTCGTGAAAAGGGGTGGCAAGTGGCACTTGCGAAAGTAGGCATCCCAGATATAGGATTCATGTATTCGCGAACGCAGAGGAGCTTTTAGTTAGTTAAAATTTAATAATACCAGAGATCTCACCTGACAAACCAGTGTCTATTTATTTCTCGTCGTTCCAGTTTCAATTTAGCTGTTCAACGTAGCCTGCATAATTCAAGCAGCCAAAGTGAATCGACGAAAACGCGTATCGATCGCTCGCTACTCCAATGCTGTAGTAGTTCTAATAAAAATTGCACTGCGTCATTCCACAACCCGATTCCTTCTACAGATCTTAAAAGATTCACGCCACAGCTCAATGAACGATCTATAATTACCAAAATCGTACGATCACTCGCGAACGAGCCATCTTGAGACATCGTTGTCGTTGAGAAAGCTGTGAAAATTAACCCTCGACCCTACTCAAGCAAATTCTCCGATTTTCTCCTTGAAAAGTATCAAAGATAGAGTTGCGAGGGATGGCGAGAGATTACGCCGCCATTTTGGTGCACAGCCCCGATCGCGCTGGATCTTGGAAACTCGTTCGTAGAAAAACAATCGGAGTAAGACATTCGAGAGGTCTCGATATAAAACGTGCCAGCTGATCTGATGGTTACACCCTGTAGGAACGCGGCGGTCGCGCGCGCAATATTTCTCCCCGACCCAAATGTCAATCGGTGAAAAGGACGGGGTATCGAGCGCGTCGCAGTTATGCACTACGTCAATCAATCGGATCGGAATAAAACCGTAACCAGCGTACCATCAGAGCCACTCTGTGACGTTCGAGAGGCGATTGATAGATACGCTGAATTATTTATCGGCCCGGAATTATCGCGACTACGCCGCGTTGAATTATTATGCCGTCAGATGCGCCTTGTCAAGCATCGATCTCGTGCTAGTTCCCAACTTGGTCCATTCGCGATACCCTCGAGAGATCCTCGCGATTATTCTTAGAGCGACTGTAAAAAGAGGTCGGCGAGGGATGCTCGAATCGATCGGACGTGGTACAATCCTGACGATGACAACCAGATACGGAGTTCAATCCTGCGTTAGCTACTATGTACTGTACGAGAGAGTAGAAATTCAGTAACGAAATTTATTGCTAATATGTAAAGCACGCGTCGAAGCTATTGGTACCGCTTTACTCGCTCGATGGTCTGACTATGAACAGCGTAATCCACTGCGCCGTCTACTGTGCAGCACCAGACATAAACCCCTGCAATTTGGCGCATCTCTTAACCGGAGAACGCTGATTCGTTCGAAAATTGCAACTCGCCAAGGAAAACGGAAACGACTCGCTGTGTGGAGCAGTTTTAAGAACGCGAGAAGATGTTAAAACGCGGTAAGCACAGCGGGGCAAATGAATTCGTAGTTCGCAGCATGCAAAGGACCGACGGCTGACAGAGAAGCGGGAAGATTTATTAGATCATTAAGAAGGCGCTAGGCGTTAAGCGTTGCGCGTGTGCCCGGCGAGTTTCGCGGCTCCCCTGGAAAATGTACAATTAGCGAAAGACCGCGAGCCATTTTGCCGGAGATTTATGAATCGCTATCGATCGGCCCTCGCGACTCGTGCCACACGAGTTAACGATCACTGCCGCGGCGTGCCTCGTAAATGATTGTTCCTCGAACGCCACCGCGTGCGCCTTAACGCGCGCCAGTGGAGCAATTAGCTGGTAAGAGTGATCGATCCGATGGTTTTATCGCGGGACGCGTACGAGGCGGTCGCGATGAGTCCTTGAACCGACGATGCAAACTCGCAACGGCGAGGAAAATCGAAGAAAATCGAGGCGAAGCGTGGTTAAAAACGCGCGTACGTATCACGCTTGCAAACTTGTCCTCGCGACGTCGCGAGCGTATCTCGAGACGCGACGATAAGGGACGCGAAGGCTGGCGAACGGAGAAAATAGGTGTATTTAATTGGAAGCTGGAGGACGGAGGATGGTAGAGGATGATCCACGCCCGAGAGATCGGCGAAAGAGGAGGAAGAGCGTTTATCGAGGTTCTGGAAAGGACGTTGAAACGTTAAAGGGAGGAAAAGCCATCTTTTTCCATCCTCGAGAATGATCATCCTCGCGGAAAGCGAACCAACTAAATCCTGGAGTGTTCCCATGCACGAAGGAAAGCCGTAGACTTCCCTCGGCGCTCGAGAGCAAGATTCAGAATGGAAAAAGAAGGAAAAAAAAAGAAAAGAACATCAGGTAAGCGGAATAGAGTAAGTATTTTAAATGGGGATGCGAAAGACGATAAGCGACGTTTAAAAGTCGGGGACGAAGATTTATTCGCAGCATCGACGTCGGGCACGCGGAAAGGAAAATCCACTTTTGCCTGGTGCACGGGAAATCCCCCCGTATCGCCGGGAATCAGCCGGGGGAATATCGCCAGAGTCCGCGTACGAACAAGGATCAGACGTAAGTAGGAAATAAAGGGAAAACGCGAAGAAAACCGAGGGGAGGGGGGTAGGGACGGTGGATACACGTGTCCTTCGAGCGTGGATACGTGTTTGAAAGCAATCCTCGAACGTTCTCTTATTCTGCCCCCCCCCCCCCCCCCCCCCTCCTACGGCAGACGTCTCGAGTGCTCGACAAAGGAACAACCTTCTCGACGGTGGACCGGACTCGCGATTAATAACGGGCAAATAAGAGGAAAAAGGACCGCCTAGCTCCGAGCTAGATGCTGACATATTGCTTCGGTCTGGTTGATTTCAACGTTTCAATGTGGCCTGTTTATCCGTTCCTCTAATATTACCTAGCAAATAGGATACTGAAAGGAATGAATTGATTAACGCTCGCTCGTGAAAGCAGTTCTTGGAAAAATTGCTCGATATTGATAAAAATCCTAAACATCGTACACACAATTAACTCTCTCGATGTAATTAACTATCGACAAATGACAAGTCACAAAATTACTAATCGAAAATCGCGTTTCGCAATCATTTCTCCACCCAATGGCGCATCGTCGTTAACCCTGTCAACAACTCCTCGCAACATCCCCTTATTTGTCCGTCCAGCTCTTACGTAAATCCGTCCGTAAACTAGGAATAAGCTTTCGTTCGTTGAATCGGCCCAGCCGTACGCGAATACCCGTCGCCGTGAAAAACAGGAATTAGACGCGTTCTGGAAAAGAGAACGAGACGCAGAAGGGGGGTGGAAAAAGCAGAGGGGCAGACAGAAGGAAGCCACGCGGTAAGCCCGATCTATTCGAAAGGCAGCTCGCGAACGTGTCTCCATGCTCGACGGACGTAGGTTCGAGGAGCTGGTTCGAAGGGTGGCCGAGACAGAGAAGAAGAAGAAGAAGAAGAAGAAGAAAGGGGGTAGACGAGGGTGGAGAAAGGGGTGGTCGAGGAGAGGGGATGATAGACTCGGTTCTCGAAGCAGTTACCGATACGATGGCCGATGCGGCGGAATGGGAGACAGTTTTTTTCATTTTTATCGGAAGAAAAGAGTGGTTCCAAGGCTGTAATGGAGTCCAGGCACGTATCCGTCGTGCACACGCCAGCAGAGCCCGCGGCTTTTCCAGCTAACCACCACCGCCAACCGACCTCGACCCCATCCTCTGCTGCTCTTGGTCTTTCGAACCTTCCCTTCCAAGCCACGCTGCAGCTTGACAGACCGCCGTTAGATTCCCTTTATTTCGTATATCGGCATCCTTCTTCCACGAATCGCCTATTCTCGTATGCATCGCGAGAAGAAAATGTGCCCCGCCCAGCCGCTTTTCTTCTCTTCCACGCTGAGACGGATCGAAAGAAAAAATATGCTTGCCAAGTGTAAATTTCAAGCTTCTCCCTCAAGAGTACAGATAAGAAGGGTGTAACGGAGACTGCGGTGTCTCGTAGAGCGATCAAATTGTTCTCTAATAGGTTTCCTCGACGGAGAACCTTTAATTCGTCCAATTTCGTCGCGAGAACGGCAAGTTCTTAGCCAGTAATGCCGGCCACTAATTAACGCGTCTTGATTACCATTGTTTCAACGAATTAGTTGGAACGTCGCGCCCTGAAAAGTTTCAATTATTACGCCGTGGCTAGGGAACTTTACTTCGGTGGAAGCGGTTCCCGTCGAGTTAATTATTTAAATTTTCGTTTCGACTGGACAAGGCACGATGTAACAGCGTTGTTAACCACTCGGGAATTTAATGCCGTTACACTGGATGCTTCTGTTAACCCTAGACAACTAACCATTCGTCTAACAGACTACCGATCCCCGTTTCACTCTTGCGAATTCAAGATTCCCATTGCGCATCTCATTAACTATCCGCCAAGATTGCGAACGTCTCTCTCAAGCCACGCTGCTTCGTCTCGAAACAAACAGAGGAAATACAAAAAGTATACACGTGACAAGGTAAACACTGATTCAAGCTTAATTATCCGGAGTTAATGATTGTTTCGCGGGAAAAGGGGTGAACGAAAATCAGCGGATCGGTCGATGAATCGCCGTGAGAGAACGAGACAAAGGGATACGGTAGAATACGGGAGCCGATTTTCATCGGCGAAGATGGGAAAAAATGGAGGCAGGACGCGGCCGCGGGAGTGGTTATCGTGCGCGAGGTCGCGTTTGAAAACATGAATGGGAATGCACGAGCGCTGGCCTGAATAGCAGAAGGAACCCGCTATCTCCGCCAGCCTCTGTGCCTGTGTCGCGTGACAAAAATATTCGCGTTTCACGGGGACCGCGCTTTTTTAATTAGCCGCCCTTTCAAATAGTACGCGAGCCCCGCGTGCTACACGGTTACGACTGATAATTCCCTGCGATCTTCCCCTCGAGTCACACACGAGTCCACCGATTATCAGCGGTTCTCTAACGAGTTGAATTCATTTATGGAAGCAATTAGTTCTCGAGCGGCACAGGAAGACCGTAAATAAACAGACGAAGTTTAACGTGAAAATCTTCACGACCGGGGCCGATATATGTATCTGGGCGGTCGAATGAATTATTGGTGAATGGGGTAAAGAAGGAAAAGTAACGTGTCAGGGGCTAACGTCGGCTTATCCGTGGACTGGATCGTGGCTACGCTCGCCATAATAAGTGTCAAACGCACGGTGATTACGTGATGTACAACCGGCAGCCCTGGCTATATCGTTGCGCCGTTGCGCCCCGTCTAATTACCGGATCGCTGCCACGAAGGAACAATGCGAAGGAATTTAATCTGGCACCCGATTAATTGCCGGCGATACGGGGAAAAAGTGACACGGCCACGGCTACGTAGCCCAGCGTGGAATCGGACACCGCGATGCGAGCTCTCGCGTTGTGAAACATCTGGGTTCTTTGAATTTCAAATGGTAATGGTCGCTGGTACCGTTCGCCGTCAGCAACCTCGCGTTCGCGTTGAACTTGGAACATCTACGCGTTCGAAGAATACTCGTGCGAGGATGAATTTTAAAGATGAACGGAACGAAGTAAAACGCAAACTCTGCGCGTGACATTTTTTCCTAAACGAGAGAACTGCTGATTTTTTTTCATCCGAGTAATAAAAGAAAATTTCGATAGAACACCATCGAGGGTTTGTTTCGCGTATCCATTTCCAACACGGTGAAAGGGTGAAATTCGCAGGAGTTTACTGGCTCGCGCGAGTGCGCCTCGGAAATTGTGCAGAGCGTAGGAGGAAGGAACGTGACCCGTTAGATGGCTCCTTACTAATCTGAACCGAGTAATGCGGATCCTTTAGATTCAAAGTAATGCGCATATGAAAAGATACGGTAAGGCACAGCGTGAGATACGATCGGCCGAGTAGAATTGGAGCGCTGGTGCGGCGAGCAAGGGAAAACGGATCGTGCATTGTCAGACGTAGTTTGCAAGTAACATAATGGGGACTGCTCCCTGGGGATTTTTCGCCCTACGTCTACCGTTTCGGTTATCCGCTACGAGTAAAAATTATACGAGTTAGCGAGGTAATTTGCGAGTGAAATGCTCGCGAACATTTTCAAGAATTTGCTTGCGAACGAGAATCGTTCGAACGCCGATATATCTGCTGGAATAAGTTTGAAGAGGAGGCGTCAATCCGGCCTCGTAATACGTCCGTTAATCGTCGACAAGTTTTGAAAATCACCGTTGACGTGAATGGCGGCGAAAATCGAGTCGCGTCGAGTTAAATTGTCCTCTCTTTTTCTTCGACGAGAAACAATCGCGCGTCGAAATCGATTGAATGGAAGAAGAGGCACGATCGTTGATTTTAAAATATCGAGTACTATAAACCTCCACCTCCCCCTCCCACTTTAGCTTTTCTGTTCTCTAAATCGATTTAGCGCGATTCGTATTCAAACGGAGAGAAGCGTCTAATCGCGCGGAAGAACGTCGAAGAATTTGTTCTACTGGCGTGGATCGCGAACGGAACAATTGGCTGGCTCGATCGTCATTGCTCGCACGCCCCATGCGTGTACGTTGGGAGCGTAGAAATCGATAGATCGTTGATCTAACTAAGAAAACGTGTCAACGAACGTCGAGCGAATTCTAAACCTCGAGAGGGCATAGATCGCAATTTTCGTTCTATTGGACAATTGCTCTTAACCGTGCTGCAACAGTTTATTTTCGATATACATATGATAAACCCCTTTGTAACAGGAATTCCTGTAACGCGACCAAAAGATTGTGACCGTGTTGCGATTTTATAGAAAACTCGATACGAATTTTCTGTGAGCCAGAGTATCGTAACACTTTACTTTAGAAATGTTAAATGATGGATTGGGTTTGATAAAAATGCTAGAAGAACAGTTTACGAATAGTGATCCACCAACAAAGCTGAAGAATTTATGAAAAAATTTAAAGACTGTGCAGCTCCATATTTTTAAGTGAAAGAAAATTTAGAACGTAAACATTTTGAAATGATATAAAATATATTTCAACTCTTACTTTAAACATTAATTTTATATCTTTATTAAGCATATTTATGCATAAGTAAACTATGTGCGAACCAGTCATTTGCCAAATCGATTAACTTCATAAAAGGAAAGACAATTGTTACGCATTTCTTGCTAGAATAAAACCATTCATTATTCAACGATCATAAGAATTGTTGCCTTATACTTGATTATTAAAAAAAGTTATTTTAAAAGCAACAAAAATTTTAATTTCTTTGGTTTTTAGTTGGCCCATGGATTAGTATAATCTAAGTGACTCGTTCAACTTGGGTTCGTTAACACGAAAAACGTGTCTACCGTGTTATAGGAGGGTCTACTGTAATTGTATATTTGTAGGAGTTAACAACGTACGAGAAACGTGAAAGACGGATGTAATATTAACGTTCACCCGGTATTTGAACCTGGTATGGCAATATCAAGATTAATTCAGCCCCCGGATCGTACGACGTTGATCGCCCCTCCTGACGTCGCCATTGTCAATATTATCCTTGGCTGGTTCATTTTCATTTACACGACGGTGGCTCACGCTTCTCGCTTTACATGTAAGTAACACGCACCGGTAATTATACGTAAGTAATTCTGCGAAACTGTCGATGTTACGTTCTTTAATTATAGATCATTAAAGGAGCGAAAAAGGACCGACGAGGACGTTGAAAATTCATCGCGGTACGGGAATAAATCACTCGCGGCGTCGTTAATGATGTCAATTTGCTAACTGAATATCACTTAAAAGATTGATGCCGCGGCACGAAATATCGCTTACATCGATTGCTCGTAATCGAAATTTCGTACGCGCGCGCGCGCGCGTGTGCGTGCGTCCGCTTCAACAAAAGAGGAAAAACGAGACCTCGAAATTGAAAATGAATGATTGCTTGGGATCAAAACGATACCCATAACTTCGTAGACGCTAACAGCCAGAAAGCTACCATCCACAAAGATCCGTTTCATCGAGTTTTAAGTCGTTAAAAAGACAATCCCCGCGTTGCACTGGCGGCACTAAGTTCTGGGAGCCATGAGTACATAATGTTGCGTTAACTCGGTAGCAAGGGAGGAGATGGATGGTCGGTACGCGTCGCAACTTCAATTTTTTTCTCGTCGACAGGGATGGTTTCGTCTGCTCACCTGCGCGGCGGTGCTCTCCCTTTTTCTTTTTAACCCCGTCCTCGTTGAAGGGAGCGATGGCGGATGTACGCCATAGAAGAAGAAGAGAGACAGAGAAAAAGAGAGAGAGAGAGAAAGAGATAAAAGGGAAAGGGTAGCCTCGAAGTTTTTAAAGCACAAGGTCGGGGATGGCGTCGAAGAGCGAAGGAGGGCGAGAGGCGAAAACGGACGACCGAGAGGGATGGTACGTGCGACGACGAGGGAAGGAGACCGGGTAGATACGTGCGCGACATCGTGAAGCTCGTTATAATGCTCTTCGAGGCTCGCTTCATTTCTTATTGCCGAGGAACGGCACGGGACTGCGGACCTTGACGAACGAGGCTGCAGACCAAGCGGCGGAACCTAATGGTCGTCGGCGAAAATTGGACGGCGACGGGGCTGTTCCTCGCAGAGGGATACTCGTCGGGCCGAGAGGTCGAGGGCCGTGTCTCGAAGACGATTCGGTGATTAAAGTAACGAAGAAACGATAGTCTGGCCCTCGATCACGACGCTGCTCGCGTTGCGGCATCGACCGGGTAGAGAATAATAGTATTCCACGGGCGCTACCCGGTCTTTTTCTACTTCTTTCGCTTCTGCTCCGCGATCACTTCGAGACGCTACCCTCAATTTAAAATTAAATCGCGCGATATCTGTTTACGTTTCTCGAACAACGCGAGATCGTACGGAAACGACGCGTCGTCGAATGAAAATCTGCATAGAATCTCAGCGGATCGGTTTCTCACAGGCTCCGAATTTATCATAAAATTCAACGGCGAGTTAACGAAGACACTTCTCGGAACGAGCCGGCAGAAACGTCTACGGCGGCGTCTTCGCTGGCAGAAAAACGAGTCGAAAACGGAGGGGTTCGCGAAGTGAAGCTCGGAGCATTACGACGCGCCTAATTAAAATTCTTCGACCAGCCAAATGATTTGGCGTAACGAAACGCGGCGGGGGAGAGAGAGAGAAAGAGCGAACGGGGAGGGCGTAAAAAGAGGAGCACGCGAGGCCGTTAGTCGAGACATTCCGCAGATTTATAGGTGAAGGGGCACGCTCGCGTTTGGCCTTGAAACGAAAGGGAACGCGGTAGATCTTCTCGTTTAGCCGGTGAATGAAACGGCCCTTTGACTAAACACCGCCATCGATATTAGGGATCCTCGGTCTCTAACCTATCCTCACCGATTAACCCGTTCGCGTCCTTCTTATTTCTCGCGTCCGCTTTTGCACACGCTCGCCCGCTTCCAGGGGCCCCGGTTCTCTTCACGGGTGAGCCGCGTCGTTCACACGTTCGCCTGTTCGCTCGTTCGACCGACAACAACGACGACGGCTTCCCGCACGATGGCTCGTGCATGCGTACTCGAAATACGAGCCAGCCCATTCAAAAAGAATCGGCGCGCGCGAACGGAGCGTACGAACGAGCGCCGCTCGTCGACGTACACAGTAGACTTAGCAGCAGGCCGGGGTCGTCGTCCTTGATGAATCGCGCAGTCGATCGCTTTAATTACTACGATATTAAATTACGTACGCCGTCACACTTGACAGTAGAATGGAAATTTTTAATTTACCGCCACGGCACGCCACCGCGATCGCTTGTTTACGTGATAACAAGCGGCCGTTAATTAAACCGGCGCTTAATGAAGATCTTACGATTCCAGACGATGATGTCTCGACTCGACAGCCCGCGCCGGCTGTTTTCATTCAGAACGCTACGCCAGTGAAATCCTCCGCGCACGCGTTCTCTCGCCGGCTTCTCTTCCATTAACAAACGGGCAGCCATTTTCGAGCGGAATTTTACCAACTAAATCAACCGCTGCTCGAGCTTGTCGTAACAACGATTTTATACTACGTACTCTAGAGAAGAAATAATCGAACGAATTTATGAAAATTGTCAGAGATTAAACGATAGTAGGTGTACAAAGACGACTGTAGTATCGAAACAGCGATACCCTAATTTCCCTCATTCGTCTTCCTCGATTTCCGCCCCTTCGACCCGTATTCCAGGAGGAAGAAAAAAATACATTCCAAACGTCAGACTTGTCCCTTGTGTCGATTAATCATTGTCAATGAGCAGATCCATCATCGGACATTTTCCGTGACCCGGAAGTCCTCGTAAATACCACGATCGGGCGCCCGTTCTAGTCAATCCACCACCACCCGGCGTCTATTCTGCTGTCCTACAAATTCATCATCGTTCGACTATTTTCGCGAGAATCCATCGAAGCGCGATGGATTTGGAATACGAAACGTATCGTGGCACGTACGAAGAGACTGCGAAAGCAAAACTTCGCTGGAAGAGCTACCAAGGGGAAACCACGCACGGTGGTCAAGTTCGTCGAGCGAAAAAAGCCGGTGTAAACAGAGGACGAGGCGCGGAACGAACGCGTAAATCCTCCACCTGCGGCTGTCTGTGCGCGCGATCGGGTCCCAGGTCCCCGACGAGGGGCCTGCGCGCGCGGTCGGAGGTTTGTTGCCCCATTTGCCGATGGTGGGGCCAGATCCACGAGAGAGAGAGAGAGAGAGACGGCAGCTGAGAGAAACGGTGGGGGACTACGATGCGCGCGCAACGTGGCGGGAAACAATGAGGGCCAACAACCGAGGGACTACAACGCAGTAGAGCCCGCTTGGCGGGAACCTGGAAGGTGATGGTACTTAACCTCCCTGCGTCTCGCTGCCAAGCCCTATGAATACGTTCAAGCGAAGCCGCTTCGACTATTATTCCGAGCAAAAAATTAAATGTAAATACCGGGGGCTTGATGGAATTTCCAAGAGAGAGAGAGAGAGAGAGAGAGAGAGAGAGAGAGAGAGAGAGAGAGAGAGAGAGAGAGAGAGAGAGAGAGAGAGAGGAAGAGAGAAGGGGACAGAGGGATTCCTCTTTCGAGAGCTGGCAGAAAAATTGACGGCCTCTCCGAGAGGTAACCGCGCGTCCATGACATTGTGAATAAATTATTCATTGGACGATGAAGCTCTTTATAACGTACGCGACGTAGAAGAGGTAAGACACGATCGCGTTTGTTTTCAACTACCCAGATTACCGCTGTGATTGAATAATATTTGGTCAAGCGGCGGCTCTGATTGAAAAATGTCCCGACGTTTAACGGATTGAGATAATGATATTTTGTCTAGAGAGAGTGGGAGACGGCGTCGAATCAATGGGTGGATTCGTTGCGCGAGCATTGCGGGGTCCTTTGTTTCATAAACCATTAACGGGGTGGGCGGAATTTCAGGTAAAAATGCCGACGGGGGTGGGGGGCGGTATCGCGTGTTCGACGGCGCGAACGAAAAACGGCATTCCGTGAAGAGCGATAAAACACGGGCGGGCAGCGGGCCGGGAGTGTTGGTAAACCGGCAAGAATGTAGTTGCCATTTACCGACGGGCCTGTAGTTGGCACGAAACAGAGCAAACGGTCCCGCCGGTTCGACGGATCAGGATAAACCCTCTCCCGAACGGTCGCGCGCACCCGCGAACCTCGCGTCTAGACGCGTTTTTTTGCCAGCCCCGGCTCCCGGGGGCAAACAAAGACTTTCGAACGTTCGATCCTCGGTTCTCCGCTTCACTTTCGGGCTAATCCGACGGAGCGTACCTCGCGATCTCGCGCCGTTCGTCATCTATCGTCTTTGTTCGAACTGCTCCCCTTTGTTCTTGGCCACGGTCGTGCGATCGTGCAGCCCGTAGCCAGCCGTTTATCGAATCAAAAGTCGCGTTTACGTGACACAATGGCGAGGGCGGGTACGGAGGGCTCTCGTTTAAATCATCCATTGATCGATAACCGTTTCCTGCGATGATAAAAATCGTTCGAATCTCAATCGACCAGCTGAACTAACCTAACGTAACCTACGTGACGAACGAAATCGCGAATTATCGGCGATGGAGTCGACGCAAAGGGAAACGCTAGGAGCGAGGGGACGATCAGGTTTGGTTACGCGAAATTACGAATCGCGAGCGCGAGTGCAAACGAGAGAACGACCTTTGGCATCGGTCGTGGCACGAGGTCATCCGGGCCGGTAGTTTTCCAGGTTAGCCCGTAGGAATCCAGGAGCGGCGCGGCCCCTCGGAGGTATTTGAACCCGGCGAGCGTCGTCCCTCCGTCCGCCGTCTGTAGCGGCCCCTCTGCCTCCGCTGTTCCCCTTCCGCAGCCCTGCACGCAGACAGAAACCGCTCGAAAGGGGAGAACCGAGGACTACGCCGTGTATATCGCCAACTTCGTCCGATGTAGATGAAGTTCGTGCAGATACAAAGCCGTGGATCCGTGCGAGCGGTCTCTCTCTCTCTCTCTCTCTCTTTTCCTCTACCGCGCCACTCAAAACTGGACGAGAGAATGAGTTTTCGAGGTTGCTGCTAACCCACCGCGCGGTATCGATTCAACGATTAGTCGTCGCGGGGATTGGGGGGTTGTTTCCGTTCTACACGAAGACGATGGCGAATCGAAACGGTAACGTCGATCGAGGCACGACAATATTTATATTTATTGCTTTTTAAGTGGACCATCGTGAAAGGAATACTCCCTGAAGCACGTCTATTCAGCGTCGGTCGACGCGAGCACCCTTCGAACTCGTTCGAGCGAAACTTCGTCGTCGAGTTGACGCACGAGGATTTCGCGAGAAATATTACTATCCCAAGGAGCACTACGCTTTCTATTCGTCCGTGACAAGGTAACGAGTCACGTATCGGGATAATTTCCCCGCAAGAACGAAGACACCGACGCTAGAAATTCCTCGAAGGGTAAACCATCGGCGGCCGTTCGCGAACCCGTGGAAAAAGCGACGCGAGTAATTTTCCCCGGTTGTGATTTTGAAGAATCAGCCAAGTACGCGGATACCCGGTACAGAAGCGTCCTATTATGGGTAAGAGTGAGCGAGCCTGTCGAGCGGTACGATCGCATACCAGAGAGAGGGGGAACGGGAAGAGGGTGTCTCGCTCTCTCGATAAACGGCGAACTCGTTTCGAATACACACGGGCGTCTACGTCCCTTCGTTCGACGGTGACGCGGTAGACGAGGAGGCTCGGGTACGTTGTATCAGCCCGAGGAGAACGGAAGAAGGGAAGTCACGCGGTCATCCCCTCCGCTGCACCTCGTCCATTTAGTACTCTTGCTCCCACTTGGTCGCTACCTTGCGCCTCGTTTATCCTCTTCTTTCGCTCACCCTTTCGCGTTCCTGCACCACCTCGTCCCACCGCTCCACCTCACCATCCGCGTCCTCCCTCTCTGTCTCTTCCTCGTCGCGTCTCTACCCTTCCTCCTCGTCCTCCGCCTCATTCTTTCTCGCCACCATCGTACGCCGCGCGCTGGTGCACCCTTTTCCTCGCTCGTTCCCTCCTTGTTCGCCCGCGGTGGCGCGCTCCTTTCAAGGGCGCGAGGGACAGGGGGATGCGGCGCGTCTCACGTTTCCCTGCCCCGCTGTGGGCGGCCGTGTCCCCTCTCGTCGACTTGGCGGGAAATCAGAGACACGTGGTTCTCATGGCGTCCATTCTCGAACAAAGGACTACCCGGAGCCGCGTACTATGTAGTACTACGCCGTCCCACGCCTGCTGCTTGCCAGCAAGCGCGCGATTGAAACGCACGGGTAACGGTCGTTCGCTCGAACGCGAAACCAGGAAAGCCTGTTCCGACTGTCATCCTCGTGTTGTTCGCGGTTATCGATCCGCCGAACGAGCCGAATGGTAATGGCTTCCCTATGAATCAGGCATAAGCCGGCCGGTGTAACGGAAGGGCGGGCAAATTGTGGGTTCTGCCGATGGATCGAAGATTTAGCGTTAACGCGTTTATGGCACCATGGAGTTGAGATCATGGACAATGTCGATTTACATTTACTCTTACTACTTTGCGTTTCCCTCGTTTCCAATCAAACGATTCGAAGTCTCACGCGACCGGAAAGAGTACAAAGATGGACGGCAGCTTGGTTACTCGACCGGTTGGCCAAGCTGGTGGATCAAAACAGATCGATGAGGATTTCGAGCGGGCGTTTCAGCGGTCGGTTAAAGCTGACGCGGCGTTTTAAACGGAAATTGAATTAAGGTATAAATAGCTCGGGAGGCCCATTAAAATGGCTGGCGGTGGTGCAATAAGAAGGCATATCTGACGCTTTGTCTGGCCTCGATCGTCGTATTCCTCTCGCACGTCCGTCCGTCGCCGCGCAGTAGAATGGGGCTGGCTAGCTTGGCTGGCTGGTTGGCTGGCTGGCTCCGTGCGAGCCGTGCAAGCCCGCCACGGAGTGTTGCATTACGTTCCCGTGTTCCAGACCTACCGCAATCCCAAACCTTTGGTCTGAACTCGTCCACCGAGCGGCGGTCACACGTCGGTCATTCACACGTGTGCGACTCGTCGCCGTTCGGCTGTTACGACGCGGCGACAGCCTGCGCCGCGGCGGATCATCCCCGATCGTGGGATTACCAGGCTTTTAGTCCCATCGATTGCCCCGATTCTCGACGCCCGATGCTTCACTCCCTCCGTTATCGCTGCGCCACGAGCGTTTCCACTTCCGTCGACAGGGATCCATGACACGAAAAGCGGATTGGTTTTGTCTCTCTTCTCCCTCTTCTCTTTTTTTCTTCCGCTTATTTTCTTTATTCCTGCCAGCCAGTGGATTTCGCAGAGCTTTGTCTTCGCAAAGCATCATTGTTTTCGCGAGCGTGTAAAATACAGCAGACCCGCTATAGCACGGATTCGTATAACACTTCGAAAAAGTGCCACTGTGTTCGTATAACACGCTAAAAGAGGAAGGTGGAAGAATGAGACAAATGTTTCGATTTTATCACTGATAACACATGGAAAATACTTCAACTCTGATGCACATATTAAGTATTAATTTTATGGTACATCGTTAAGTATGCGCATGCAAGTGAACTGCATGCGAGCCAAGCTGATTAACCCCATAAAAGAACATTACCAAATTTTTATGCATGTCTTGTGGAAAAAACAAGGAACATTTATTATTCAACGGCCATAAAACTTGTTTTCATATAACGTCTTAAGCCTGATTATTAAAACAAAAACCGGATCATGTATTTATATAACGTGCATGACTCGTACTACGCGTATTGTGATACATGTATTGTAATAAATTAGAACCGAAAGAGTTAAGCAGGTCGCCAAAGCTGAGAGCTATGGAACTAACGAATTAAATTCACTGTCCTTAATTTAATTGTCTGGAATTAAATGAATTTTACACGAAATAAATACCAAACACGGTAACTGCACGTGTCCCGAAAAAATTGACTTTCGACCCTTGATAAACTCGAACGCGGGACAATGCAAGGCAAATTTACTCGGATTGTTAATTTTCGCGAACGGTATTAAAGGGGACCGTAGTCTGTCCTACAACGTCCGACTTCACTGCTCGCACGAAGGAACGTTCGATGGCCAATCGACCAAGAGGATGGACACTGGCGGGCGCGATCTAATCCCGGCCTTGAACTTCGCCGGATGGTCCCGCGCTTATAATGCGGGCAACGGATACGGCAACTATCGATTCTCGGAAAGACTGTCGAAAATGCGCCGTTATTGGCGATGGGCGTGCCGTGCCGGCCGCGTCTCGAGGCTCGGAGCCTTTATACGTGGAAGAGGAGCCCTCGAACTATCACTGACCCTGACCACCAGACTGGGTCAGGTGAGATCATTTCTCGCAACAGTTGTGAAAGTGAACGACAACGCTCGACCTGGTATCGTGTTGGTGTTTTACGACGCCACGAAATTGCTTGAACTCGACGTATGAGAACTGCGCGTATACTTACGGCTTTCCAAATTTCGATAGACGTCGATGGAACAATTTCAAGTTAGAGTTTCAAGTAGACTGGAAAATCTCTGATGTTCGATTAACATTGAAACGATATATTACCGTACGTATACTTGAGAGATCGCAATTGAATAGAAAACGCGGAACGTTTCTGACAATCAAGCGAGCATCGCGTCTGTTCCCACAGTCGGCGGCTGGGCGTCGATTCGAATGAAAAGGGCGTGGGGGCCGGTGTCGGGACAAATTCGTGCAGGCCGGACAAAAAGGAAGTCCTAGAAGCCGATGTGTACGAAGGAGGCTCGATCGTGGGCCAAGCGGGGCAGGGGGGACACGAGCCAGGTTCCTCTCCGTTGGGCAGAGGCGCAACCGGTTCTGGTTTCACGATCCTCGTCACCTGCGACCTTCTGTCACCGACGGGCCAACGACACTGCACCGGTTCAAAGGAAGTCTGGTGCCATTTTAGCGACCTGCGGCTTTTACCGAGAAGGCTCAGGGTCAGAGGCCAGACGGGCCACCAACACGCGCGCGTGAACACGCAGCGGCTACGTGCGTAGAACGAGGACACGCACACGCGCGCCTCTTCGTGCACGCTCCCTGTTCCGTTCAACAAAAACACACTTGGTTTGGGCTACTGCGTCGCGATTTCCATCGGAATCGCCAGGAAACGGCGCGAGTTTCGAGCCACCCGTGGAACGGTTAATTTGTTTAGACGAGGTCAACGGTGGGTGGCGCCAAACCCTTTGACATTCGAATGTCACGTGCCCACGTATGTAGATCGGGTGTTTGTATTTCGCCAATCATAGTCGATTCGCTTCTTCTCCATTGTGTATCGTTAGTCGATAAGTGTATCACGAGAAACATCCACGGATATTCAAACTCAAGAGACACTCTTCTTGAAAGGAAAAAAGCCGCATGGTCGTTATTATCGCTTTCTCTCTCGGCTCTTGCGTTTGATGAATCGATTAAGAGCCACGGTCAGCATAAATATTGAACGACGCTTAGCTGTGTTTAAGCTCGATTAACTATGCAGGAATTATTTACTCGCCGTCTACCTCCCTTCGACGTCCAGCCGTTTCTTCCGTTTGAAATTTTAACGCGACGTCCATAGTCCTTAATTCTATCCCAGATTATTTCCCAACACCGTTGCACACCTCGATCCCTCGTTTAATCTAGACGCTCGTACAAAATGGACACGCGCTGCGGAGAAGCGCGTCCGCGCGACGAAAATAAAAGTAACAAGCCAGCGGCCTAGTTACAACCCTGGCCATACAGCGCGAATTTGTTTGGCCCTCGCGTTCCTCGACCGCGCTCGATCGGACATGAGGAAGATTTTCGCCGCGCAAAACGGTCTATTTCGCGTCTTCCACTGGGTTGCGGGGGTTTTAGTAAGATTTAGGGTGCACTGTGACTCGAGTGGTCGCAATGGATCCGCGAATCTCTCCCTGTCTGGCCTTGGCGGACGCGGAGAGTTCAATGGAACGGAGCTCGAGCAACCAAGGAGAGAGACAAACGTTATATTTTAGAATTTTCCGCCAAACTGGTTTCGTTCGCATTTGCGTCGTAAACGAACGGCTCCGATGTCGAAGGATGAGAGGTAAAACCTGGGGTATTCGAAGGATGCCACGTGTGTGGTCGATAAAAGGTAGAAATTCGCACCGCGATTCAGTTTTTCTCCAAGTTTCACGCTTCTGGTAATTTACGCAACTCTGAGCGTTGAGTGCTGATTAGGGTGAAACAAAGACCAGTCGTTGACATCGCTGTTTATTCGCGCGAGCGAAACAAGCCCGCGATACGAATCTGAAGGTAGACAGAGTCTTCGAGAGTTCGACTGCAGAGGAAACAACTCCATCGAGCAACGTGCACTCTGAATTATGTAACATTCACGCGAACCAAATTCCATCGAGACCAAAGTTAGTTACCAAAGCAGTTCGAACCGTGTCTATCTTACGGAATGCGTGCCATCTTGCCACATGTTGCATATCGCGCAAAAACAGCCGAGGTCTCGAGCAGCCAGCCGCTATCACTGAACGCGACGGTGCTCCTCGCGCGGCAAGTAACCTTGGCACGCCTACTCCCTGCACCTGTACATCCTATTAGATGTCCTTAAAGACGTCGTTGCACGCGTTGACCTTATTATCGCGAATAACGCGCGTGCCACGCGTCGCCGTTCCAACGCGTTTCAAATAGCGACTTCTATTTGCAGACAGCTAATGGGACCAAATGAGAACTATGTAGCAAAAATTGTCGCATGTGGCAAGATTTCTACGTCATTCACTTCATTACTTTACTTCGCTCGCAACTTTCGAAACAAATCAATCGTGCGTATCTTTCTCCAGCGAAACGAACCTACATCTTCTGCAAGGTTGCGCTTCGATCCTTTCTCGACTTTCTCAACGATCGTCCAATGAAGGGTGGATCTTTCGCAAGCAGAAATCTGCAGAAGAATCGAGCGAAATCGATGACTTGTACGCGAGATTTATTTCCATCGACGGCGGGTGCGAAGCGAGTCACCGGGGCAGAGACCTTCGCGCGTCTGTTCTCCACCGGCCTTCTCCGTGTCGCAACGGCAGGCGAAACAGCAGGCTGTTTCTCGCCGCTAGAAATAGATAGCCTAGTTAGGTAGTATACGTTCCCGCTCTATTCTCGGCTCAGGCCAACTTTTTCCCCCCTGTCAGCTCGCTTACCTGTCCGCGCGTGTACTCAGCCTATCTTTCCTTCTGTGTCTAGGTCTCTCTAGCGCGTAACCGCGTCGCGATTGCTCCATCCGCGAACGCTACCTCGTTCCATTATGCTACCGCGGCGTTGCGCCGTTCCAATTCCCCCTTTCGACGGCTGCGAGCGTTTGACGGAAACGCCAACGGTGGCTTGAATGGCGGCCTGCGTGGCGGCGAGCAAGAATTTAACGCGGCGTTTAATGCGCAGCTTATTAGCCAGTCTTCGAACCTTTTCTTCTTATACGTATTGGACTATGAATAGACGAAGATGGAAATTTTTCTTGGAAAATAATCGAGCATTCTTTAGAATAAACACTTGACGTTTGTTTTTGTTAACACGAACAAAGAAATTTTAAAAACTGCAATTTGAATTGGCGTGGCGATTGGAAAATTCTCTGCACAGTACTGTCGCCAATTTCTTACATCGCATTCCGTTATCGAATGAATAGAAAAATGAAACGCGACGAAGAAATGTCCATAGAACTTTCTGCGCGCCGATTCAGCGACTGCGTTCGAGCGCGCGCAAAATGGTCGCCGCTGGCCAATGTTTTCCGCGCGTCTCATTCAAAAGGGTTCATCGCTCTTCGGTATCGCGGTCGGAGAGCTAGTAGTAGCAGCAACGAGGGAAAAAAACGGATCATTCGTTCCACACGGCGCCACATGTGCGTCGACTCTCGTTTTCGGATTCGAGCGGGCTCCGCAGCCTCGTGGCCGTGAGGCGTCCGGCTTTTTTTCCCCTCCTTTTCTTCGTTTTCGTCGAAGGACGCGCCGCGGGCCCGCAGATTACGCTCTTTGTCCGGGGCCCCGAATTCCGAGAATATACTTCACATCGTCCGAAATTAAGGATATTTATTGGTCTGGCGTTACTAGTGGAATCCGAGAGCGGTCCGCAGAGCCGAAGGAAGAAGAAAAAAGGAGCAGCTGGGGAATACCCCTTCCTACGGTGGCATACACACGTCCGCTGACCAAGGTCCCTCTCGTTCTATGGAAATGAAGAAGAAGAGCGAGATGGGGAGGTGGATCCGTTCGTTCCGCGGGGCGATGGAAACTGAAAGGCCAGCGCAGCTTCCTAGAAAAGTAACACCCCGTTTCGACGCAATTACCACGGTCACGTAGAGAATGTTATTAAGTACGTGTCTCCTTTCAGATACCAGCTAAGTTTCCACGGGAAACAAACTTGCACGCGGCTATGGAAAATTGAACGGGGGATCGATCTATCAAACGGAAATTGTGGAACATCTTTCGGACGCAAGCTATTTGGACAACAGTGATCTCGATGTCCTACTTGGATCGCAGTCACTCTTATTTTAAATAATACATTGATAACGCGACGATCTTCTGACACTCGCCACTAGAAGGACAGAAACCTTAACACACGCGATACAGTTCCCCGAAAGTACTCGTATCTGCCTTCGTTTCCATATAATTGAATTTCTGCGTCCAAGAGACGGCGCCATTTTGGTGGCCTAACCAATGAGACCACTAGTAGACCCACGAAGAAACGTTTTTCCTTCTCTCCCTTTTAATACGTACACAGTTCCATCCGAAGCAATGAGCTTCGATAATTAGCAAGATGAAAACTTCACAGAAAGGATACACTCACTGAAATAACCGCTAGATACACCGGGACTGAAAATTATAGAACCAGGAAGGAACCTCTGACGCCTGAATAAGCCTAGAAAAGGTAGAAGACAGAGAAATTGGGTCGATACTCGGGTATCGAGGAAAATCGATCGTGGAAACGGTCAGAGATAACCGAGAAGGCCTCGCGATGGCGGAGGTAGGGCGTGTTTTCCTATGGGGTAGCCAGCTAGCGGCACCGCAGCTCGAGTAGCCGGAGGACGGAAGCGAATTAATTTAATCACTCGAGTTCTTCGCCGAGTCGTTCCCGCGAGTCAGACACCTTTGAGATGTGACGCGTCTGATGGCGTGCCGCCAAAGAGGCTCTCGCCGCGGCGTCAGGGGGCACCTTTTCTAAAAGGTGCCTAATATACCTAAGGAGCTAGTTGGTGTCAAAGGGCGAGGAATATTACGCGACAACGCGGTTGCGAGGAAGAGATGGAATCAAAGCTTACAGTGGGACATCCTATGTATATGTATGTACAGAGTGAGAGAGAGAAAGAGAGAGAGAGAGAGGCGGAAAGGAGCGAGCGAGGCATGCAGACTAAGTGGCGGCCCATGGATATCGGCATGGGGGACGGTTCATTTGACGCGCGGACAAAGAGGACCAAGAAGAGCGTTCCTATTATTGACGGGCATTGTACTTGAAAACGCATCTTGATCTTTCTCCCACCGCCTCTCCTCCGCTCGCCCCCCTTTCATCAACGGGGCACAGATGGAATAACGTCGTTCGCAGAATATCGGCTCCACGGTTGGTATACATCACGGTCAAGAGCCTGTGTAGGTTCACGAGTAGTTTTCATCTTCGACGTGCGGGGATGAGCGGCCGGTAGTCGAACTCGAGGATGGAAACACACCCACACCACCCTTCGTAACCATCTGCAACTTTGCTCGCTAGTTAGCAAGTTTCGAGATGAACCTTCGTAATTCGATGCGTTCCACGCCCCCCTCCTTCTATCTTATATAGGAGAAGATTCGTTCTTCCAAGAAGAAGCGGCTGTTGGACGCGAACCGAAGCCGGTAATGATCGGTATCGGAGGGAAGATTGCAATTTTTGCGTCTTAAAGCGATGCGGTGCGCTTGTAACGCTTCGAAGATTCTTCGCTAAGACCAGGATGAAGTGGGGGGGGGGGGGGGGGGGGGAAGGAAAAAAAAAGGAAAGTTCCTGGGGCGAGGGAAATATGCAGCGAGTTCGTGGTCTTTCGCGTAGCGAGAGAGGATCGAGACGTCGGCGAGGGGTTCCATCCCTTAGTAGTCAGACGCAGGCGTCTGCCGTTCCCAAAGTCTGATGCGTAGCGATGGGAACGATGCCCTTGCGCGAGCCTTTGAGGATAATATTTGTTCTTCGAACGAAGTACCCTGGAAGGGAGAGAGAGAGAGAGAATATGTGCGCGCGTACGTATGCGTACGATGTTCCAGAATTACGGTTAGTGGATACGGTGGATGTTCAAAGTTGTAATTAGTTGGCCTGGCAAATTGCTGCTTAGGAAACGTTCAACTTTTCATTTGCAATTATGGACGTAAGCGAAACGGATTTCGGCGTGGAACATTTCTAATAATCTTCTGATTAAATAAAACCAGCGATCAATCGATCGCAAAATTGTTTCAAGGTACAATGAAATTAACTCTGTCGCTACTGCAGCCTCGACTGTACGTTCGTCCCTCTGTCTGGCTCCATACCGAACGTCTTAACACCGTGGACCTTCTCTGCTTCCTTCCTTCCACTCGCCCCGCGACCCAACCGTTTCTTCCACCCTTTAACTCGTCTCGCGTATAACCACGACAGTTGGCGCGTGCATCCGTTGAATTTTCAACTTCACCGCCCCGGCTAACAAAAATAAAGGAATGCGAAGGCAAAGAAAGCCCCACTTCGAAATCGAACGATATAGGAACGCGAATTTTTCCTCCCAATTTGTCCATTGAGAACGCGTGAGACAACCGCGAACAAGTTTCCATTTTGTTCGACGCACCCCTTGCTCTTTCAGCCACCGCGACCTCTCGTTATTTGCTTACCCCCTTGTCGCGAGAATGAACAATTTATTTTCACCCCTTTCCTTTACGCGTAGACGATACTACACTGAATACTTCTAATTGAACACTATCGATGATACCTTCCAATTCTTACGAACAAGGTACAGCTCTTTTTATCGACGGCAGTACGTAAATCACGCTGTTAAGGACCGTAGTGAAGAACAGAATAGCGCGATAGAGAGTTGAACCTATTTGTACAAGGTCAGAGGTTGAAACGTGAAAAGGTCCTAAATCAGAGTTTATACCGGCTCGGAAGGTTTTCGGGATTTATGGTCGTGGAGAAGGGAGTGAGAGGGAATGTGGTCACAGGGGATCGCGGGCAACAGGTATAATCTAGCATGTTTATCTCTGCCCTAAGTTTCCTCGTTCTTTCGCCGATATCGTGCGCCATGCTACGTGGCTAAATTAATCTCTTGGAACGAACGACCGACGAAACTGCGGGGGCTAGTAGTCTACTTAGCGCGCATCCAACTACGCCCGTGGATTGCCTCGTTTCATCGCCGACATGGCGCACGAAGACCTCACGTGGCCGCTGCTTTCTTTCGTCCTTCCTCGAGAGAGACTACGAGAACCGGTGCTTTCGCGGATTAGTTCAGATTTCTCGCGAATATGGAGTAAATCCGTTCGTTCGCTTATTTTCAGGCAACGAACGAGTTTTAATCCTTTCACGTATGGAAAAAATATGAGGAGACGAAGAAGCTTGATGCTTCTTTATATTTTTGAAAATGCCAGCCTCTTTGTAAAGAAATAATTCGAAAACTTGCGCGCTATAATTGTCGTATCCGTACAAGGATACATAGACGAGGATAACGAGGTGCAAGAACGAACTGTTCGCTTTAGATCGCGTCGTCACGAAACTTTCGACGGTAAATCGACTTCCGTTGTCTCCTAGCCTAATCTCCGGAACATAATACGCGTGAAACGCAGCCAGGATCTATCCCCTATCGAATGCTTCGCGGGGATCATTATTCTTTACTTTCACGCGGTAACGAGACACTTCTTATCCTCGAGTCGCAGAGTTAATCACCCGAGCTGTATCACCAACGACGTTAGCAGCTGGTACCGTCCAGCTTCGAGCTCTGATTCTCTGAGTCTGCATCTGGTGGAAAGCGATTTTGCTCGTGCGTCGACGAATCTAAGTCCATCTCTGTTCGTAAACGATCCAGTGAAGATGTATTTCGTGTCATCGTTCGTCCCGTCCTCGTTCTCCGTACTCGTCGAAAGCGAGAGAAAGAAAATTTCTATCGATCGCTACTGTGAAAAGATCACGACTGGTGACTAAAGAATTTCTCAAGCGATGTACAGACGCGATAACGATATCGTGGATTTGCGACTTTCGAGTTGCAGGGCGTTACAAAGGGTTAACTCTTTGCGCTCGAGAGGTGACTCTCGGGCACGGCGTTTAATACGATAACTCGAGTTTCTCGTCGATTTATTTGAAGTTTTCACATCCTACAGAAGTGGATTTCAGAGGTGAAATTAGTTCTTGTGAAAATGAATTTGATTTTTAACTGCTGAAAGACAAAATTAATTGCATTCATGAAGAATATGGTAACAGAGAGAATGAAAGTAGCGATGAAGATTCTGACAGAGTATTGGCTGTAAGAAATCGGAAAATTGGAGTAATAGACAGCGAACTGGAAAGTGACAGTGGTTCCCCGCGAGATTCTAATAATTCAGGATGAATACCTTGCGATGTATCGAGCGGAATACCATCGAGAATAAAATTCATAACTAGCAAAATAAAAATAAAACTAAAAGTAAAATGAAATAGATGAAATATTAGGATATAACGTTTTTATAAATTAATTTATATATAAAACCATTCTATGTTGCCCATAAGACACGCGTCACATATACGCAAATTAATCTTGAGCTGCAAATTCGATCGAAAAAGTCGTCGAGCGCAAAGGGTCAAATGAAAAGTCGATATTTTTTCGCATAGGAATTAATAACCAAACCATTATGGAGGGTTAAACCTGCAAAGTCTCTTTCGCCAACATCCATCAAAACCTTCTCTAAAAAAAAAAACGAGAAAAAGAAGAAAGAGATCCTCCTGAACCTATCGAACCTATCGCACCCTCGCGCAGCCACCCCTCGCAAGAGCACTATCCGATCAAACGGTCGATTTATCGACGAGGGTGGAGTAAGGATCGATCCGTGGACCGTGGTAATATTAATTTGCCTGAAATATTCATACAGAGGGGATGATCGGAGGTCCAGCGTTCGAGGAAATATTTGTCTACACGCTTGGCCGGGGGATGAAGGGGGCGCGCGAAGACGCGAGCTCGGTTATTAATTTTACATTTGCCGCATGGCTGGCCGTGCGTGCGCCGTTATAACCGTTTAACGGTTCCCGGGAAACGAGTCGTTCGCGGTATCCTTGGACGCGGTGAAATTTTCATCGAGGAACGTTGGAGCCAGTGCTAATTATGCGATCCCCTAATTGCATTGCTAATTGCCGCGCGACGAGGTAATACGCATTTGCATTCTTGGACGCGAGCATCCGAGTGTTATTCCGAGGGTGGACGAGCAGCGCGGCTGTTCTTCTTCGGTGTACCGCCACGCATTTCGATCGTCACTTCGCGACAAATGGTTACCAATGGTAGGTTATGGATGGACTCGTGAAATAGCGATCGAGAGGTAATAAAAAGGAAAGCGATGACGAACGAAAACCAGACGATGAACAGATGATCACCCAATGCGTAACTAATGTTTTAAAAGAATGTGATGGAAGGGAAAAACCATTCTCCACTATAAGAATTTTTCCCTGTTCAGTGTACATCGTTACGTCGTCAGGAGAGTTGTGCTTTTACACATAATTAGCTGTCAGATTATATGTACCCTTTTTAATCTCAATAAATTCAACTTTTTTTACCATCTATTCCTACAGCTGTAACACGATAACATCTTGCGTGGATTTAGGTGATTCAAGAGACTTCTACGAAATGAAAGAATAATTAATTAAATCGCGAGCGTAAGACCTACAAGCGAAACTTTGGGGTATAAACTAGGCAACTAAATAATTTAATTGATGAGAGAGTAAATAATTGAAACGATAGAATTATAAAATGTTCGATTTCCGTTTCAAGTGAAATCGACCTAATCGTTCTGGCGAATAACGCACATGGCCACGCGTATTCGCCACAGAGAGAAGAAAGAGAAAGAAAAGTCAAACGAACGTGCGCTCCCTGGTAAGTAGACACACGATCACGTGCTCCCGACGCGGCATCTAATTACCAGATCGACGGAGACGATAATGGAAGAAAGCGGTCGTTCACGCTCGGTTGGGGTTGTCACCCTTCGCGGACCCGTCTCGTCCCAAGGGCGGCTCGGAATAATTGTCGTTACCCCGAAAAAAAAAAGTTGCCAGTTTTTCTCCGCCCTTCTCGCCCGTCTGCGCCCCCTCTGGTTTGCTGGTTTCTCGCCGCGTAAACTACCCCTCGTAGGGGAGTTGGCGGCGGACGAAACCGCGGCGAACCAAGAGCCGCGCAAATGCCGTGGGCTTTGTTTTAATTGCGACGTTTGTTCGGCGCCGCGCTTTATAAACGCGACCTTTTCCTTCCCTCCCTCTTTTCCCGAAAACCGTCACCTTCAACCCGGGCCCGGTTCTCGCACGCCGCGCCGCGTTACACGGCTGTTACAGATAAGGGAGCCACGGAGCTGGCGGTTGCAGAGAGGGAGAGAGATCGTTGAAGCGAGCACGAGAGCTAATTTTCATTTCGTTCGCGGAAATTTCGCAGCCTCTCGAGCTCCCTCTGGTTCTCAAAATTGAATCCGCTTGTGCGGAGGACTCTTTGAGCGGGGGTGTAATTGGCTCGATCCTTTGTGATAGCGCGCGGCCTCTCGAAGCTACGCGTGCGCTCGTGCGTTTTATTGATCTCGTTTCGTTTGTTTACGGCGATACCAATGTTAATTAGTCGCGGGAAAGAATGCGGGATATAATATCGAAGCGAAACGTGGAAAATGTCACTGGGACGCGAGCGCAGCGATAAATAAAATTACTCCGCAAGAGGCAGAGGTTCCCGTGCCTCGCGAACAAAGGCTCCCATTCATTGGCATGCGATAATTCCCGCGAATTAAAAACCGAAACACAGGCTATTCGAACATTTTTTCCCGCTCCTGGTAGCAACGCGCCCCGACAATTCAGACGCGTCAACCGAAAGGGTTACCGGACACAAAAGCGGCGTCGGGTACAGTGCAAAGCGCGAAAAATAACATTTATTACGGTTCGTTAAGCACAGACAAATGGCCCAGCAGCGAAACGTCTTTCGACAAGCGTTAACGCAACACGCCACGCCATCCATCCGCGATCGAATTTAGGGCGGCTGACGAATGCCTCTCTCCGCTGTCTGTTATTAATCACTCCGCCTCGTATTATGCCGCTCGACCATCAATTACAAACGCTCGACGATACGATTATCAACGGGGCCAACTTCGTGCCCCTGTAAATAGGGGTGGAAACGCGGAAGTTCATAAAAATTGAGTTATCGCGTACGGCGATAAATTAAAAAAGGAGAAAAAAAAGGAGAACAGAGAAAGTAGAAGGGGGGAACTCTTTTGTCCGCGTAACGACTCTGCAATCACTTAAAACGCTCGTAACTTCGATTAACAACGTAGTAACTTTGCATCCCCCGTGAACGAGGGGGGGAGAATATACGGAAGCTCTACACAGTGTCTCGTAAAAATTGACTCATCGTGCAACGAACCCTACGGAGGGAGCCTCCAGCGAGGGGTGGAAAAAGAGCAGGACGGTCGCGCCACGTCGACCACCAGCCGACTCTTAGTCATCTACCGGTGAAACGATACCGACGCGATTAATTACCTTCCACGAAACGAGCAGTCTGACTCCGTGGCGATTTAAAACCGCGATACCGGCTCGAGTACGCAGCAGACAACGACAAACATTATACGCCGGGTATATCGGCACAATCAGCGTAATGAAATTATTATGACAGCCATGAACGACGAATGAACTGCAGGGGGTGGGCTACGAGCGTCCGAACGCTTTGCAATAACATTTCCACGGACGCCGTTTAATTTCACGCGTACGCACCGCCCACCCGCGTTCATTTATCCATACCAGGGAAGAAACGAGCACGACGTATCCCACGACCGCGTAAATTAGCGAACAATTGGCCCGGGTATATTACGCGACTCGTTTTGATTTCGATCGCGCGTTTCACGCGGATGGATCCGACGATTCTAATTATCGTGGATTCGCAGGACGCCCTAGAAACGATCGCGTCATTTCGCAGACATTTCTAGATTTTTTATGTTCCATTCAGATGCAGCGACTAGCAGCAACGAGAATAAAGCATATTCGCTGCAGGAACAGCTAGCACGGTTTATGGTGTGCACGATGATCGCGTTATCTTTGAAGGAAACGTATTGGATTTTAATATTTTTCGACAAACAGTTATAAGTAATAAAGTTTAATCGACGGACTCGATAAATTTTAATTACGAACGCTATAAACCAGAGATTTCCAAGAAGCTACGTCCCGTGGCCAACAGCTCACGACCGTTAGGTCCCAAGTAACGAGAGTCTCAAAAAATTCCAGCTACATTCCTAAAAATTGCTAGTCGTCAAGATGTAACGAAGTGAACGCGATGAAACGATAGTTTGAATGTGAGAAAGTCGAGTTTTAAGTCAAGCGCGCCTGTCGCACCCTTAATCCGTAATGAAGCGAGTCGGACGGTCACTTGGCTGGCACGGCATCTGGCGTTCGTCAGAGCGAACAGGTCGCAAGTCCCGTCAAGTTAACTCCCGTGATGTTAGTTTTGGGGTAAATCACCTTTGTCCCGAGCACGAGCAGCTGCCCCCTGCTCCGCCCTTCCCAAGCAACACCTTCTCTTGCGATTCGATCGGTGAAACCACCCTCGTGGATGCACGTGCGTAGGATTGCTCGCATATTCCGCCGTAGCGCATATGGCATTATTGCGCTGGGAAATTAATTTCCTCCTACCACTCGAAATTGAAGAAATCACCCGGATTACTTCGAATATAAGATCGCTTCCTTCGAAAAAAGAAAACAAAAATTGCACGACAAGATCGATTACCAATTTCTCGTCGTTAGACATCGCGCAGAACTGTTCTTCGTTCAACGAATTTAACTTCCATCGTCGAGAGGTATTCCGCGCGAAATTCGCACGAAGGATCCGTCGATCGATCGGGCGATACACCCGGGGAGCCGACCGCAACCACGACTTAACGCCGCGCACGCCGGTGCAAAGCGGGATTTATGAACAGCGGCCGCACGATTTACGTACATACGCCTACGCGTTTAGAATAGAGGTAAATTATAGCCGGGCCAGAGAGTTGCCCGTAAAGACGCGGAGGTCCCGTGGCTTTCGTGCTAGAAATCGACGGGGTTGGCGAACATCACCGTGCCGGGTAGCGTTAATCCGGTTGCTTTATTGCCAGGAGAATCCCACCGGAGCGAGGCGCCACCTTCTCCGTCCGTCTGTCCGTCTGTCCGTCCGTCCATCCTTTCGCCGTGGACTTGTTTCCCCCTCGCGAAAACGCACGGCCGTCGTACGTGTGCCGTGGAGCGCGCGTGTACGCGCGACCTGGCTGGGTGGTTAAGTTCGTTTCCACATAGTTCGACGACCGAGACGAGCGAGGCTCCCTGCGGAGGGCAAGCCAGCCCTCTTGCGCGCATACGTACGCGGCCCGACCCTCCCGGATCGGTTGACCCGCGCGGCTTATTACAGCGCTGGCATTATTACCGTGCCACGGCACATTTCTCGAATGGAAATTCCGCGAATCGTCGGGGAACACGAGACGGGGATCGACGACACCGGAGATCTGGCCGGATTGCCGCGCACGCGGGGACAGCTCCTGCCCGCGGACTCGTCGGAACGCGTGGCGACGAACCCACCCCCGACACGCCGACCTTTAATCGATACCCTCGATCTTCGAGCCTCCGTGTCCACTTCTGCGAGCGTTCTCGTTTCGACGATCGAGTCTGCGAAGATTCGCAACGATCGAGAATACAGTGGAGAATACAGTGTTCGTTGTAATAGGTGGAAACGCACGACTCAATTTGCGAGCGCGATTTTTGCAAGACACACTTCACTCGCCGGAACGGTTTCCGTCCACTTGTCACGTACAACGTCGACCGGCGCGGAACTCGAACCGGCTCGATTGTTAATTTCCAGCGGGTAACAAGCGCCGCGACACTAACGAATTTTAATAAAGCAAGTTGCGCGGAACTTTTCGATCGAGAGCGCGGGGGAAGCGGTAATGAACCGAGCGCTTTTACCGCCGAACGCCCCGTCGGCCACCCTCCACGAGCCGACCTCTTACCCTCGTACCCGTCAACCGTAGTGGTCATCGTGCAAAATTCGGACCGATGCGAGTGTTGTACAATGGGAGCCGAGATAACGAGAATTATTTGGAAACTCGTTACGTTTTCCTTACGGCTCGTTACGGTTCAACGAGATAGAGCGGCCCTGTCGTCGGGCTCTCGCGGTACCCCCTCGCCAACGAAGTTGGTCCACCCGTCTAAGCACCATCTGTCGTTGTCCTAATTAGGCAGCTTATCATGCCCCGGGAAATTACTGGCAGCGTAGACCCGCAAACGCGAAAAACATGAACGACGAGATGCCGTGACTGGAATCATTTGAGTCAGAAAATCCGATAATGCCGACCCCCTCGCGCCCCGCCCGTTCGAGATTAAACTTCGGGAACGAAGGCTGGAATTTTACGAAGTACGCCTGTACTTCAATTTATTCTGGCTATTGTTCGATGATTATCCGTAGGTATGCGGCCAGTTGGGAATGCAACTTCGTCGTTTGTCATCGCGAACGGCTATTAGGCACCGGCGAAGTTTATCATTAGAAAGGGATCAGGAAATTTTAACCCCCTTCGCGATCGACGATTCAATTGCAGAAATTGATAACGGTCAGCAATCTTCGCGAAGGTGATATTTTTATCATTAAATTTCATTCTTACCCGCGGTGGAGCCGCGGTGCATACGAGTTACAAGAATACGATCAGTGTTGTGCCAGTCATTTGGATTGTATAAGTACACGAGTCGTTCAGAGACCAAAGCGATTTGAAGTACCTGTTACATTCGAAATGACTGTTCTCTCAACACGAAATGCATAAAAATTACCTTTTCTTTTATAGAGTTAATCGATTTGAGAAATGTCCGACTCGCATACAGTTTCTTATACCAAAATTAATATTTAATACGTAAGGGTTGAAATATTTTCTACCTCTTTTTAAAACAACCAGACATACAAATTAAAAATATTAAATAGCATGTATATATTAGAGACAACGAAAGTTATATTGATCATCGAAGCTAAAACGTACCATAAAATCGCGACATCATTCTCGTTCCTTCATCGCGTTGCACAAACGTGATCGCAATTTTTCCAACGTGTCGTACGAGGATCTATTGTACGCATTACGCTTCACTGACGTTTTCGCGCCTCGCGAATGCGAGTCGCGTCTTCGGGGATCCCGCACAGCGACCCGGTAATTAGGAAACGACACCCTCCAACGCCCTCGTCGCCTCGCGCGGGGGTTGAACGCGCGCGAAGAAAAGAAAAAGAAAGGAAAGACAGAGGACGAGAAGAAGCCACGCTGCGAGGGGTGAACGGCGAAATAAACACGGATAAAATGATTCCCCGGATAATTCACGCGATGGGAATCGTTCGAGGGATTAGTAGTCGCGGGATAAAAATTTCATGGCGATCGTCAAGGCGGGGAATTTCGCCCCGCGGAGGAAGAAGAATACGCGAAACCCCAAGCTGCTCGTAGAAAATGTTATTGGATCCGGAGTGAGTATCGCGTCGATTTTATATCCGTTTTACGTCAATTTTATTCCCCCCAAACATTACGGGCCGCATCTCGCAGGGACGCCAGTCAATAGCGGCGGTCTTTTTCGGAAAACGACGCTTCGTCCCCCGGAAATATGAACTCTTTCGGATGCTATCGATCGTCTAGCCGATACTGTTATCCTTCCTAGACGAACGTATCGCGTCGTATCGGAAGATTCTTCCCTCTCAGAATTCCCTCGCAACGATCAAAGTATAATTCGACGCAATTAAACCGTTAATATCTCCTCGCGGATCAATTCGACGCGCTCTTCAGTCACTGAACGCCTCTCTAAACGCCTCGAAATTCCGCGCGTCCCGTGGAAAAACCGTGCGAGTAAATAAGCGGGTCTCGCGAGTCTCGCTCGTAAAAGTACCGTAATAAAATATCGGGGGCTGCGACGGGCCCAGTTCGTTTTCTTGCGGCTGGCTTCGATGCGTTTAGTTCGCGCGATTATTCGCATTTTGTTGCCGTCCACCAGTCGGCCACTGTGCGTGGGAGGAGAATGTGGGAACCGCGGAGACGTGACGGCGCGCGCCCTCGCACAGGTTTGGGGGCATTTCTTGCCCGCGAGGGCCGAACAGGGTCGTTTGGAGCCGTGATTTACGGTCATGGGGCGAAGTTTCGACAAAAATTGTCCGCGCGAGCCGCGTCCCACGGTTCCTTTGCTCGTTTCACGAGACCGTTGGTAGTCGAACGGTGACAATCGTGTCCGCCGTTCCGCGCGATGATCTCGGACTCGAGCGGCCCGTAAAATCCGTCGCGTTCAGGAAGCAAGGACGCGCGTCGGCGTTCGATAACGCCTAATATATTGGTGGCGATCGCCACGGCAGCAGCAGCTCCTTTGTTTCCGTATTTATGAGCCCTATTTACGCCTTTTATCGTCCGGAGCGAAGAAGTCGATAAATATGAAGGGTGATTAAGAGAACAGAGGTTGATGGAAGTTGGAGAAGTTCGATCGGGACGGCGGGCCGTCACGGAACAAAGGGAAACGAGGAGGCCGTAACGATTCCCTTTGCCATCCCGTTAATTCGCGGCGCTATTTAACTTAGCTCGTCAATAATGAATAAAACAGCAGCAGGCGCGAGAGCTCTGTATTCCCCGTTGTAAAAGCAACGAACGCGATCTACCGTGTCCTTTATTAACGTCCCGCGGCAATTCTCTTTATGAAGTCTGCGACCTATCAATTCGCGATACTGTTTAACTTTATCTTCCGACGCGAAATAGAAGTCGATTATCTGGCCAAGCGCATCCGTTTTATAGCTCGTGTCAACGAGAAAGAGGTTCGTCACTTAAACTCTTTGATGCCAGATTAGTTACATTGGTATTATTAAAGAAACTGACGATATTTCTTTACCAATTTGATTGTTCGAAGAATTTCCAAGGAAAAGGCGTGTCATTGGTTTCGAGAACGTCCCATACTGGCACGCAAGACAGCTTTCGTATTCAGAATCCTGTTGTTCTCTGGAAAAACCGAACGATCGTCGCCGCACGGAAGCCATCAGGGTCGAGACAAAAGAATCGACGGCTCGCGGTAACGTGTTCAAGTGCGCTAAAGGAGGTAGTTAAGAGAGAGCGAAACGGGGAAAAAATGTACACGAGCAGAAGGGGGTAGCACTCTTGCTGGAGTGTGTATTCCGTTACAAGGGCCGCGAGAAAGGAGAAATGGGAGAGAAGGAACGAGGACAAGATGTCGAGGGGAAGATCGGAGAGACAAGAGAACGGCTTAATGCTCGCTCCCGTCACGAGCTACGCGAGCATGCGATATCTAATTACAGTTCTTGCGCGGGTCTCGTTAGCCTCTGACATTAGCCCGCGAAATTTCGAAAAACAAGCCACGCTTCGATTCGAAGCTAATCTAGAAAGCATCGAGCAGTTTTGCTGCTGTTGAAAGCGCACTAATGTTCGTGTAACACAGTAACAGAATGAGAGACGTTTTAATCCTTTGATAATGCCAAGTATGTAAATAAATTCAATATAACGTTGATGGAAGCACGAACACACTCGCATCTCGAGAAATGGAAGCTACTTTAGTATTTAAAATTTCTAAGAATCCAACTTGATCAACGCGAAACGTATCTACCGTATTCTAAAGCGTTTACTATATATAATACAATTGATTCAAGCGATAAAGCTAGCAAAAATATGTTGACAGAAAGGACGAAAATTTGTAAAGGGTACGGTTAACTATATCTGACAGAGAGTCTGCGAGCAACAAAGTCTACGCGATTAACACTTCACCTTTTTCTACGTCCCTCACCCCCGCGCAAGAGTTATATGCGCCACCATTGTTGTTCGTGTCTGAATAGATTCGAAACGAATTCACAGAATCGACGTACGTTCCCCAACGGCGACGCCTCGTACCGAACTTTCGTAACGTACGCTCGTCGCGGCTGCAGCCGCCTTCGAGGTCTGCAGGTGAGGGTTGCAAGTGGCGAGGCGGCTCCCTCAGGAGAGCCGAAACGCGTGTAAGCACCGCTGGATATCAACGAGCTCTCGCTTAGCTCTACGATTCGATGTTTACGGGGAAGTTCCATCTTCCGGAATGAGGTTGGCATGGGACGATAGTTCCGCCGGTGAAAGTTCGATGTTGTCCTCTCTGTTCATTTCAACCCCTGGCGAGCTTCCAAATATTTTTATTGTTTATGTCCGCGGTGTTACGATTCGGCTCTGCGGTGCATTAAATTCGATGCGAACAACTTTGCTCCCGAAATTCCAAACTGCGGACGAACAAAGCGCTTAGTTTCTTCTGTGTAATGAAAAATTCGACAACCTCGTGACGGCCGTGATACGCGAGTCCATGCAAAAAATAATCGATTCGCCGTTCGATGGAACGACGGTGAATCGATGGCGCTACCCGCGTTATACGTTTTAGGTGGCGAGCGATCGACGATCGGCGGCGCACAGAAGTCACGGGGGTGCGCGTGAGTCATTGTTGCGCCAGACAGGGTGGTTACGGGGTGGTCCCCGTACTCGTTAGGGGATATTTTAATGGGCCGCTGCTTTGGATTTGCCGTTGTTTAATTAAAGGGGTTCTCAACTCTGTTCGCTGCGCCTCTGCGTACCCGCGCGATATCTTTCGAATCGAGCTGTCAAACCGCGAGACACGTCCCAGCGAGAGCAACGTTCATTCGATGGAATAGCAGAGATTCGTCGGTGCTTTCATTCGGCTGGACGACGAGCGACAAAAAGTAAACGTATAACACGACGCTCCGAGGTTGCTTCGAGTTAAATTGAATTAGACGGACGATTTGACTGTTTACTGGGAAAACGTTTGCGCACAGCTGCATAAAGAGCAGAGTATTTCTATTCGAAATATTGTATATCCATACGCGCGTCCATTTGAATCGTTTTTTGTACGATCTTGGAAACGTTTATACCGCTAGCCGCGAGGGCTGGCCAGGAATTCCCGGCACACATAGAAACCGAAGAAGAAGAGTATCAGGGGGCGGGGGGATGGCTGGCGAAGGGTAGACAAAAAGATGCCCCGTCCGTTGGGTAGATAAGGAAGGGAAAACTGGCGAGGACAGAGAACGACGGAGGCTTTTGTGCGTGTGCCGCGCGAGCGAAACGAAATAACGCACGGGTGCAACGTAAACGCACGTACTCCACCCTCCTAGTGTTCGATAGAAGGGATGAAGAGGGGCGAGCCAGGCGAGAGGAGAGGCAAAAGCGAAGAGGAAGGAGAAGGGACAGAGAGCAAGAGCAAGGAGAGAGGTGCACTTTACCACCCCATAAAAGAGGGGGGTGTGAGTGTTGTGTCTGGAGCTGGACCCACCCTTGGGTGAACGCCCTGGAACCCCTGCGCGCAGACGATTTTTCATCTCCCTCTCTCTCTCTCTGTCTCTCTTTCTCTCTCCCTCTTTGCCTTCTGTCCCCTTCCTTCTCTTCGTTCGTCCTCCGTCGTCCTTTCTCTTACAGTCTCTTTAGTTCCGCGTCTTCCCGTCTCGGTCACTCCGCAGAAACTCGTTCCGTTTCGCGATTTTCTCGTCTCCGTTCCACCCTGGCGAGCGTGTTCGCAACTTTCGTCCTTCTGCTCCTGCGGCTCGGGCACACCAGACTCCGCAAGGTATCTACGCTCCTGGACATAAATGGAACGCCACCACGCCGGCCTCTAGGCCCGTTCTATAGGGATTTTCTATTCCCACAGGCACGTCTGCGATGTGGCTTAAAGCTGCTGCCACCTGTCCCTCTACCTCCGCCGTTATGGCCAGCCACGCTCCCTCTCCTCGCCCCTTCCTCGGTTGCAATATGTTTAGATTTACTAGCCCATCCTTCCTTCCTTCCTTCTAGGCTCGCGTCTCGCGGAGGGCCAACGGCCCTTGCCAGGGACGACGCGTCTCTAGAAACGCGTCGCGATCGAGGTCGCGGAACAGGGGTGAACAGGACCCAAAGGGGAAAAAGGGTCGCGAGATACGGCATAAAAAGTCAGCAATGTATTTTTTTTGGTGAGAGGGGCTGTAAAATGGACTGGGACCGTTGAATGATACACGCGATTAATCCAGTTTTCCATCTCGTGGCTCTTGCAGCCCTTCTTTATCACGGCCGACCCTCTCGACCTCAAAATGGCGTAATATTTGGATAACGTAAAAGATAATGTCACGGGAACACGATATGCTTTCATAAGAAGAAATTTAGTATTTTAGCAAGTTAAATGTGGTTGATTGTAGAGGGGTAGAAATTCGTTTTTACCCGTGCAAGTAACGGCTGGCTAGAACCAACCCCCGGTTTGCAGACTTCGAATACTCCGCGATACGTTCGAATTTAATCGCGTTTTCGAGTCAATGACCTCTCTTCGGGCCATGCTGTTGCCGCCATCGGTGCGATTCAGGGCGCGCGCTTCAAACGAATTTCCTATTAGTGGCAGTTCCACTGGCGAAACTACGCGTAGATATTTCGCGTTTCGTGAACTCCAAATACACTCCGCGAAATGGCATTACGATGATACCGATGTCTCTGATACTCTTTGATAACCTGTAACGACACTGTCGCAGAATGTAGATCGTTTTGCACCCTCTACTACTATGAAAATTCGTATTTTACGCGATTTCAATGTTTCGTAAACCTTTCAACGTCCACCTTTCGTCCATCGATGCTCTCTCATTTCGTTAAAAAATATCGCGAGCAATTTCTGGATAATCATCCCTTATGGAAGAAAAAAGAGAAGTCCGACACGCTATCCTGTAAATAATTACGGAGAATCCCGCAAAAGACGCCAGGCATCATCGTCTCTCCGCCCCGCGTTTACCAGCGCTCTGAAAGAAACTAGTTCGAGCGTCGAGCACAAAAATCCCTTCCCTGAAAATTCTTCGCACGATGCAGATAATCTGTAAGAATCGTGTGGCGCGAAGGGAAAACCGACTCCTGGTAGAACGGGGTGCGAGGGAGAGAGAGAGAGAGAGAGAGAAGAAGAGAAGAGTGCTAGAGGGAACGAAGGGGAAAAAAGAGAAAAGTTTTGAACACCGTGGAGTGTTCTTCCGTGTTACAGAAACCAGATCCCGGTAAAGGGAGTTTCTCCCGTTCCACGACGCAAAAAGAAGAAGCTGAGAGAGAAAGAGAGAGAGAGAGAGGGGGGTAGAAAGAGAGAAAGAGAGGCAACGACTGCAACGTAAGAACTTGTAATCGTGATCCCGTGGAAAAGTCCTCGGGAACTGCTAATTAACGGCGCGCACGAGCACCGACCAAGAACAGAGGAAAATCCAGCGGCGCGAAAAGTTTCGCCCGCGGCGCGATTTATGAAAACCGCCCTTCTAATAACGTAAACGCGAGAGGCCGCTACGAGGCGGTGAAGTTTCGTCCCTGCTGTAAGCCGTACGAATAACGCCTATAAATATCGCGGAATTCCAGCCGAGCCACGGACGAAAAGCTTCGATTTATTGTCCCGGCGACTCACTTTCCCCGCGCTTTTAATCGTTGTCCTTTTAACGGTTCGATATATCACGGGGAACCGGGCGTGGCGGTAGCGGCGATACATTTCCCAGCCACCAGTGGAACGACGATTGTTTTCTTTGCGAATTTAACCCTGGGTAACTAAACATTCGTCTAATAGACTGAGAATCCCTACCAGTTTTTAGAATCTCGTATTTTCGTTTCATAACGTCGAAAGAATTTCCCGTTAAGACGCGTCAGATTCGAGAAAACGGAAACTGGAAATAATTCATTTTCAGAACGAAGGTTCAGTGACGAAATTATAAAAATGATGCGTCTTCTTTCGAGAAACAACTTTCGAGAGCGACTATTTCGTGACTATCACCGTAGCAGCGGTGTTATTAAGATTTATTGCGATTCATTCTTTTTTTTTCGTTTTTTTTTTAACGTCGTTAAAGGGATAAAGGGGAACGTACGGTGCAGAGCTTGACGAGAGGTCAGAAATCTGGTACACCAGAGGACGCAATATAGAACATGAAAGGGCAGACAGATAGATGGTCCAGGAGGGTTGACAGAAAGGGTCCAGGGACAATCACCCCTGTTCGCAACGGCGCGACGTGTGTAAACGAAAAACGGCCGCATACTCGCGCAAAGGACGGCCCCGAGTATCGATTCCGTGGTAATAAAATAAAGAGCAAATTAAATTGTAGAAACGATGCACCTCTGGCATCTCGAATCCAATAAAACTATCGATTAGACTTAGACCAGCCGTTTGTTCCTTTTGTGCGGCCCTCACAGATTTTTATATAGACAATATATATTATAATATGTTTTATACTAGTAGTTGAACATCTATGTACATTGGCTATGACTGTTTAGTAGCGTTATACAGTTCTCATGGATATTTTTCACATTCAACTATTTACAACATTCATAGATGAATCTTATAGTCTACAGCTTTTTAACTTGTGACGCTAAATATGCATACAGTGAAAGATTTTTAGTTTTAAAATAATACAATTTAAAAACAAAATATAAACGATTTTAGATTTAAGGAATTTGGTAGAAAAACGACATCGTATAAAAAATATTACATTATGAAATAAAAAATCTGATGGTGATTTAATGATTTAACTCTAAAAGACTCTAATTATTTAATGAATCAACTTTAACGTGCCTCCTCTAAATTATTAGTTAATACATAATAAAAAAAACCAACGGATAAAATTGAAAAACAAACCTGGCATAAAGAGATATTGCTATCATTAATATTTAATTTTATAAATACGCACCAACTTTGCACAAAAACAGTAAAGAAATTTAAGCATTAGAGTTGGAATTTTACTAAACCTAATATTTTCCAGAAACTTCAAAACATTATTATCATTATAAAATTGGAATTTATAATTGTATCGCGGCTCACTTCACATCCCCAGTATTTTATTGACCCGGATAACGATTTCGCGAAAAGATCCGCCAGCCACGCGAATATATCATCAGACAGCAAATATATCCAGCACCAAGAAATTACTTTCGCCGTGCAATTTTTTATGATAATCAAGAATCTCGTACGAACCGTTAATCCACGGGGACAGACGATCCGTTCGGGGACAGACGATTTGTCAACAAGTGAAAACGCGTCGATTTTAGTCAGACGAGTCGGATATTGGACTCTCGAAGGATAAGTAATACGAGCCCGTAAATCTTTGAAAATGAAAATTCAACGTTCTTAATCTCGCGTAATAGACGTCGAACTTTATCATCCCTTCTTACCTCGACCGGTTGATTCTCTATCGTCCCGGTGGTAACTCGAAGCACAGGTGCATCGCGGGCATCGGTAACAAATCGGTAGATCAACTTGCCAGGCGAGACTGGTTTTCCGTGTACATCGAAAGCCGAACGCGGCGAGACCATAAGTCGACTTAATAATTCAAACGCGCTGTTAAGAGGGTGCATAAGAGAAGCTGTATTAGCGCCGTGAGGTCAACGATACCGCAGCGGACAAGACGGCGTAAACTATCGATTTTACGGTGAATTACTTTTCGACTCGGCCGGCGGAAGTTCGCCGCGTAAAAATCGTGCTTTACGCAAATTGCTGGCCCTCCTTTTCGAATCGAAGACAGAAGGTGCAGGGGCGATCGCGCGTTCGAAATGCTGTTGCGCATCATTGCAAGAACGATCGATGGAAGAAATGACTTTTGAATGCGAACAACATTTCATACCGATTTTCAGAACTTACTCAAGACCAATCTTAAGTAATATCAATTTTTTCTTACTGATAAATATTAAAAATGTTTATTTTGAAAGTGGCCCAAAATTTTCTTAAAAAAAAATCAATCTAACTGTTTTAATATTTACATTTTTGCGTTAACTGTTCATTCTGAAGCAAATTCTAAATAATATATTTGAAATCGTCAAGAATTTATGAAATAAGAATTAGCTGGTTAATAGAATGATAACTATTTTTAACGTAATGTGGACGTCATTGATTATAAGTTCTTGATATATTTTAAAGTTAGAGAAATGACGTTAAGGAAAAAGAATTTGTTGCTTGTCCCTAAGGAATAGTACGAAGTAAGAAGAAAGTGTGGAAAGAATAAGTTCATTCTAAGAAGATTTCATTTCAGCTAAACGTCGATAGAACACGATTTTTAGAAGGTTCAAAAGTACTAACGGAGAAAGTGGCTATTAAAAATATGTTGGATATGGTTTTTGAGAGCCGAACTATACAAATTGTTGTATAAGACATCAATGAGTAATGATCCACTATTCGAAACTTTGGATTTACTATCGCGTTGGGGAGACCAAGAAAGTTTAGTTAATTAATTTAATAAATTTAATGGATCTATTATACTATATATCACCTGCGCGCTTTAATTATTCTAAATTCCTCTCGCATACGGAAGTCAAAGAAGAATGAATAATTAGTTTCAAAATACTATTAATTTGAATGTAATATTTCTTCAATAGTGAGCAAAAATTGGCTGTTTGTTCATTTTGTAACATAAAATGGTACATATTTCCTCTTATTTCAAGCGAAATTTATTTTCTCCACGGACTTAAAAGTTATTTCACTAACTTTCAAAGTGGCTCGAATCCATTTACACGCTAATTGATAAATAGCACACACCTTTAGAGAGCCAAAAACGTTAAACCAGCAATGTATGTTGAAATTTATTCAAACACGAACCCTTAAATATTTCGATTTTAGCATAAATGGACTTAGAGGCCACTTGAAAAACAAACGGCTCATATACGCGCGCCTATGAATATGTATACCGATCGCGAGTGGACAGCCTACCTGACAGGGAGAATTTGAAACTGGCGAACCGGCAGACGGGGCGGAGAGAGCCAGCGGAAAGGGTTTTCGGCGTCGCGCGTCGACGAAGAACGAGAGAATAAACGATACGGCTGTGCGTAGGCCGTAGGAACCCGGCGGGGTTTCACGCTCCCCTCGTTCAACTCTTTACTGTTTGTAAACACACGTCGTGCTACTTTCCGATGCGACTCCATTTCGGTGCGCGCGTACGCGACGCGGATGTGACGCGTGGACGCGCGCCACGCGCGTTTGCGGGCTACGCGATGCGCGTTTTCCCTGGATACGACGAGGATCGCTTTTCCGCGTGAAAATTCGAATCCGAAAAATCGATCGCGCAGCACTTAGCGTTTCCATTGAAATCTAACGCGCCCCCGAGCGCATCCGCCGTCCACCTTTCAGGCCAGAATGGGACGTGGCTGCTCCAATGTTTTTCATTCTTCCGATAAATGTTTCGCGAAATATTCGAAACGTAAATTCATATTCTTTCGTCTTGTCGCTCTTTGTTGGGGTAAGTGAACGTATTGATGAAAGAGCTATGCGAAAGAAATATAAACGTGTTCCTAGTTTAAAGATCGCAGCGGTTGTAATAAAATATTGTACGTAAAAACAGCGACAGTAAGAAGCGAATTAAACGTAAACACTCTTTTCCCTAAATTGGACCCTACATTTTCTATTATATCCTCATATTTTCTCTTCCTGGAACCTACAATGAAAGTGATGCTAATATACGTGGATAAACAATTTTATTTAGCTATTTCCACGATATTATAATAGTATCCATAAGAAAAACAGATAAAGATCTGTTTTTACCGATTACTATAGAAACTAATTGTAGGCAGACCAACTGGTTCCAAGTAGAGTCTTGCGTCTGACTAAATTTGTCACAATTTACTGTAGCAGATCGTGGAACAGACACGACTGCAAATAAAGATTAAACAATTCGTTGTTCGCGTTGAAGCAAGAATCTAAAAATTCAATTTCACTCGATCATTTGTAAAATTGTATCCATGTCGATAGTTTGAATGTCCGACTAAAGGCACGATCCGTGACACGTAAATTGAATCTGGCCACTCGCGGCGACCCACTGTTTCATTCACTCGCGTTTCCATAACGAATCGCCGTGGCGTCACGCAAATAAAGGTACCTAATTAAAAAGTTTCAGCGGCTTAAATGGCCGATGATTTAAATCGCCGACTGCGCGTTGATAAGCCTGCTCGAGGCGCGGTAACCGCGGCAAGAGTCGCGTAATTTATACCTTCCTTAATGGAGACAAGTCATCGCAATTCGCGGCAAAAACTTTCGCGTCTTTCTGCTTCTCACCGCGGTTTCTTATTGCCCCGCCCCGAGATACAGTCTCGCGGCTCATTGAAAAAGCGCTAAGGCAATTAAGCACAGCTTCATCCCGGCTAATAATTCAACGGGATGCCAGTAATTACGCCCTGGCAAATAATGCCTGTTACATTTGACGCGTAAAAATCGGAATATGATACCAAGATGGCGCTGAATACTCGAGTCCTCGAATCCTCCACGCTTGGCGCTACGTTACATCAATAAACCAAAAGGATGCACCGCGACTCGAACAATGCACCATCGAGACAAAGGAAACGAAAATAAAATGCGAAACCTCTGGCAAGCATACGTTACAAAGAATAAACTAAATCTTAACTCGAAGCGATGGCTTCTTGAATGTCATTACCGTTATGAACAAGCATCTACCAAATGTGAACGAATTTACAAAACCAACATACAAAGGAAGGATCTCTAGCAATAGAAAATTTCCATTTCGATAGAAAACCAGGGAGAACCTTCTCAAAAAGTCACAGTGGAATAAGTTTAACCACCACAGTCGCTAATCAACGCACAAAATGGCCATCCAAGTGCAAGCGGTTAATTTTTCCTCAGGTAACAACCCCAAAACGATGCGCCAGATCGCACTCGCGCGTCAGATTCAGCTCAACGACGAAACGTGGCGAGGAACTTCGAGCAACCGGGACAATCGAAACGTTTCGCGGGTGTTCGAGTCGAAGGAAAATCTCCGCGGTGCTATCGGTCGGAAAAGTCGGCTCGGTTACCGTCGTTGCGCTAATCTCGGTCTCTGGTTCGGTTGGCATGCAACGACCGCTAACTCTCGTTTCTATCTTCAGCGGCGAGCGGGCCGACGAGGCGGCGACGAGCGAGGAAAGGTTGAAGGCGTGTATCGGCCGTTCCATCGGATTTCGAGGAAGTCGCGGCACGCTCGAGCTAACCCGCGAGCAAATAACCGTGATCCAACGCGCAGAAGGATTCCCTTTGAACTCGCGCGAATATGTGCGTCTCGGGCACCGGGGAATTTCTAATCTGAAATGTTTATCGTTGTTTCGCTATGGCCGGATCAACGAGGCGCACCACGCGCGGCGAGCGTGATAATTTCGTTTAGAAACGGATGAACCTCTGCTACGGACATCCTACTTTCGAATCGCCCTTCACGCGACTGCGTTGGAAGAATACGATGACGAGCGAAGACTTTGATTATCGCGGGAAGAACTTTAAAAATTGTGGCGATTCGACCATATTTTCTATTTAAGAATATAATAATGTTGTAACGACTAGCAGTGATAACGATAACAATATTTACCGTTTAATTAGCTAGCACGGTTTATGGGGTGTAGGATAATTGAGCTATCTTTGAGAAAAACGATTTGACTCTTAATATTTTTCGACAATTGTAAGTAATAATCTTTAATTAACAGATTTTCAAGGACCTAAATCCCGCAGTTGAGTGGTTCACGACCTTTAGCTCCCAGGTAACGAGCATTCCTTCGCCAAGGTCCATGTCACTCTTCTGGAGAAACAAAAAGGTGTGTCATTAGAACGAAACTAAGCTAAGGCGACAAAACGATTGGCTTACACCATAAATACCAAGGGTAGCGAATCGTTGAAACGAACGAGAAGGAACTCGCGTGAAAACAACAAGACCAGAAGCAAAAGTTAGAAAGTCCAAAGTTTTGAAGTAGGGGGTTTTGGTATTCGCATAACATAGTCGTCTGAGATAAGTAAGAACGATCTGCCAAAACTTGTAAACTTGTAAACTACATTATTGAACACATACCCAGATTTCTCTTCAACGTATTCCATAGGCAAAAGGTAAAGATTTAGGGGTTTAGAGGCCACATGTTCGCTAGCCACGTTGAGCGACCTCCCCTGCAGTGACCAAAGAAATGAAATCTAGTTAAAGTGATCACCATGACTAATGCAAGGAAATTTTTTCCTCGAGAAGGGCCAGAAGTGCCTAATTGGTGGAGACGAGAAACACCTACCAAATTTCCAGAGAAATATAGATACGATGAAGAGCAGTGTCAGACTTAAGAGTTAGAAGAAAAAAGTCGAGAAGGCCTACTAATACATTGTAAATGATAAAACTTTAAAATCAGATATCACTATCTTGGAATCCTTTGGAGTAATGCCCAAACACTCGTTAGCCACCCCTATAACTCTAAAACAATCAATCGCTATCGAAAAGAAACGAATGCAACGTTTAATTCCACGTAAAACAGCATCCACTCAAAAGGATTTCGCTGGAAGAGTTCCGCGAGGTTCGATTAAAATCGAATCCCTCAAGATCAGCCAAGAGCGAAAGAGGGCGCGAGTTAAAGAGCAAGAAAAAGGGGGATGGGCGTCGGTAAACCGATCGAAGAATCTCGTAGAATCGGCAAATCTCTGGCAAATATCTCTGCGAGCGTTATCAACTCGGATTACAAAACACTCGGAGGACACCGGAGAAGGAGTCTCGCAGCCCCTAAGCTGCCGCGAGTAGGGACGTCGCACGCATCAAGGACAGGCGTGTGTCTTCTTTGTTTCCATTCCGAGCCGTGGCTCTCCGGTCCGTCTCTCAACTCCATCGAGGATTTCCGTCGAATCGAACGAGGCGACGAGATCCGCGAAAGTTTGCTCCGAATCCGGCTGACTCGGCGTGATTCGAGCTTAAGGCATCTCGGCCTCTATCGAATGCAGCCTCGAGGGGGCGGCAAGAGAGGGCCGCCGTCGCCGCCGTCGTCGTCGTCGTCGTCGAAGACGAGAACGCGGTGGAACCGCGGCACAGTGGAACAGGACGGAAAAACGGGGAAACGAAACGGACGAAGAGGACGCGGAGGAGAGCGTGGCCGGAGGGAGGAAGAGCGCGCGATTCCGCGCCCGATACGGACGGAAACGGGGCAGTGTACGGCGTCGAGAGGAACGCGGAGAGAATTACACGTAAATGGCGGTAGCGGGAGGGCGAGGGGGATTCGAGCGAGGCGAACGTACGACAGGAACGAAGCCTCGGGTAGGAGAGCGGAGAGAGAGAGAGAGAGAGAGAGAGAAATACGAAGCTGGCAAGCGGAAGAAAGAAAGCCGGGCATAAATGAGAAGACAGAGGAGAGAGAGAGGGTCTACGGTCGGCAGGAACGAGACGGACGTATCAATAGAGGCAGAAACGAAGAGATTGCGAGGCTCGAAGCGAAAGGGAGCAAAAGGGAGAGAAGAGCGAAGGGACGGAGCGAGACGGTGGAGGACGCGGAAGGGGGGGAGGACGCTCGTGACGAGCGACAAAGACAGACGGGGGGATCAATGGACGCAACCCCGCGGGGCGCTACACTCTCTCGGATACTACGTAGTATCTCGCCGCTGCGTAGTAATACTATGCCCGTGCTACGTACTACGCCCGCCACTATAGCGCCCGCCACGCCTCCCCCACCCCGCTGCCGACACAAGCTTCCCCTACGCGGACGATGCCCCTACTACGCCGTGAACGCGCGCGACACCGCGTTTCCCCGCCGTGTATCCCCACTACTACGCGGTACGCTCGCCCCTCCACGTGCACGAGGGCTAACGGCCTCCCGCGCTAACTTCGATCCGCCAATCGCGCCGCCACGTCGGTTGCCGCGCGCGGGAAAACTCATCCACGCATACAGACGCGCGAGCGTTACTTCTATCGTAGGATAGAGAACGCGAACCCTGTCGCGTCCGTATACAGGGTGTGTCCGATGCACCGGGGCTCCTGTCCTCGCGCGTGGGAAACCGGGAGGACGCCACCGACGCGCGCGGCTTTTTCGACGATCGTTGCCAGCCTCGTTCTGCTACGATCGTAGCAGAACTACGAGACTCGTTTTGCTCCCCGCTCGGGGGTTTCGTTCCTCCTGTTTCGATTCGAGGATTCAGTTTTCTGCGGGATCGAAATTACGCGACGCCAGTGGTTTTCATATTTATTCGTCTGTCCCTTGCCTTTTCTCCTGTCTAGTCTTGTTTCTTTCTGGTTCTTGATTCGCGCAGAGGAGAGGGAGGGTGTCTTCGTGTCTTCGTGGTTTCACTTGTGGCTCCTTTATCGATCGTATCGGTAGAGAACGCTCGCTTCTTCTGGTAGGGGTTAATGGATCGCGATATCGGAGTAATTGTTCGATACGTTTTTGTTCGACGCGAACGAACGAGAGTTTTGCGAACGTTTCTGCTCGTTCTCGGCTGAGAAATTTGCGCAGCGTGTACGACTATTAGCGTAATGACGTTTCAAATATAATTGTCGCCGCAAGGTTGAGCTTGCTCACGGATTAATTTATCACAGAGTAAATCATGGCGGATGAAAGTCGCCGAGAATCGCGGCGACGCGTTCCGCGGGAACAGCTAAGCAGGGCGTGGTTCACATAATTCCCCGACGAATTTGCCAGTCACTTCTCTTCCATCCTTTCGTAACTAATAATCGACTGTAATTTTTTAACTGTCATTCGCACGAGCGAATATCTGTATTAATTTTTCTTTTTTTTTAATTCGTTCGTCGATTTAATCGAAAGGAGGTAAAATATTACAGAAGATCGTTTTATGTAACACAGCGAAAAAATTGTGAGCGTGTTCGTACAATACGATAAAAGAATGAGACAGATGTTTCGATTTATCACATTTTAGCTCCAATAATTAATATAACCTTTGACTGGTTTCGATTGACATTAAACGTCATTTGCATTCTCATATTTCGGGAAAACCCGGTTTTAGATTAAAATACTGTCGTGTGTAATACTTTGCGGCTAATAAAAACATGAAACCAATCAGAGAATATTCGTGTCTCTATTTTGGTTGATGAAGAACCAATAGAGACATAAAAAACATATTAAATATTAATTTTACATCTGTATAGGTATACATTTATGGATAAGTAATCCTGTACGCGAGCCGCTCATTTATCAAAAAGATTGATTCCATAAAAGAAAAGATAACTTTAATGCATTCCTTATAGAAAAAGAACATTTATTATTCAACGGCCATAAAAACTGTTATCGCGAGATGTCTCAAGCCTGATTATTAAAAACAGTTATTTTAAATACAACAAATATTTTAATTGCTTCAGTCTTTGAACGGCTCGTCTATTTGCGTAATCTAAGTAACTTGTGCAACACGGTATACGGAAGTCTACCGTATTCATACAACCCCTGTGTGCTCGCAGAAACTTGACGCAATAAAATTCATAGCCAGTTTATATTAATTGCGAATATCTGTCGACGCTCTTTTACAAAACGCATCGCCACACCTTGCGCGCAGAGGCAAATCGCCTAGACCGATAAAAGCCATTCCGAAAATGGAAATTCGTACCTCAAACGGCGTTTAATTGAATTGCTCGATTATCGAGCAACGCGAACTTTTTCGTGAAATTTCATCTTCCCGATTGACCAGAATTTCATTTCGTATTGAAAACTTTTTCCATCCTGCATCAGCTATAGCCGATAACTCTCGAAATCACTTTTACACTGCCAATTTGTGATGAAATTCTTATCGTCGTTTAAACAAACAACAATTTCGAGCCTGGTTGATTTATGCACTGGATACGCCAACTAATACTATGGTGCTCGAAGAACCACCCCCAAGAGATTAAATTGGAGATTAAATTACAAAATAATCTACAATTTCGAGTTTCTGCTATATTGTATTACACGTCCAGCTTTTACTATCTATGCTAGCTGTTTATTACAAATCTTTTTGAAATCTAGTCGACTTGTTCGCTTTCTTGAGTTGGTGAAGGGTGAGACAAGCAGGTATATAAGTCCAATCAACATTTTTCGAGGACGGTGGGGTTTCGAGACGGCTAATAAAAACTATTGATCAAAATTTAAGTCAAAGTAGAGGGAATAAAGCACTGTCTCCCGATCGAACACCACCCTTTGGTACCAAATGCACCCTCAAGTGACGCACGCGAACACTTCCGCGGATGTTAAGCGAAGATTGCTTTGATCAAAAAAATAAATCGAAAAGGATAAAGAACTGAAACGAGGATCGAAGAAATGGAAACTGGAATTGTACTTTCTGCTGCGAAAACCATCCCCCTTCGAAGACTTGACAATCGATGTGTTGTATTCTATCCGTAGTTCTATAAATTTCAAATAGACTCAACGCCGTCAACTATCCCGGGCAATTTACCATCTTTCACTGTTGGGAGGTAATGCATGAATTTCGTGCAAGCTTTGCAACCGTCTCGATTACAGATAAGTACTTCGGAATCATTACAGAGGATGCAAGTATATAGATACATATATCTATGTCGCGGTGTGCGTATTGGTAGCTGCTCGCTCAAGACAAACGATACGTTTCTCAAGTGTGCTCGTGTAACAGGTCGTTAATCGGATTATCGTATTACTTCAGCTCGCATTCTTCCTGCGAAATACAATTTCATCGGTCGAGCGGCGTGATAATGATAACTTCTGTTTTTACACGAGAGGTCTCGCGATTTTTCAATGTGTTCCTTCACGACGAGGTATATCAACCGCCAACAAAATTTATCTTTCATTATAAATTAAGCGTTTCCATGTTTTTTACCTCGATCCTTTGTTGTATCGATGGCACACAATTGATACCATCGTCAATGTTTGTTGCTATCGACAACACTTGTTGGTATCGACAATACTATTGATCACGTTGAGATACGCGGGAGTAGAAAAATTGAGAAGCTCGTCTAGCTTGCTCTCCGCTCGAAGCGCATATTTTTATGCCTCTACGAGGCATCCGTAGCTTCGAAATGCTCGCGTGAAAAAATCCCCGCGCGATTTTAATGAAAAAAGCTTCGTTCGAGAACATCAAAGGTCAGCAACGTTCGAGGCGGCGGAAAAGCGGCCGCGCACGCACGCATCGCGCGATTATTCGGTACTCTTCCTTCCGAGAGGAGCCACGAAAGCGGCGATCTGCACGAGTCGAGTGCGCGCGTACCACTCACGGCATCGAAAAATGCGAAAGCGCGCGTATTCTTCTTAAAACAAATATATATATATATATGCATGCACCGTACACGCGAAAGCGAAAAGGGAACGGGGCGCGGCGGTGGATGCCGTATAATGACATTTCCAGTGCGGCTTCCAGCTTTTGTCGGCGCGTACGCCTGCGAGCAAGGGACAAGGAAAGGAAGAGGAGCGAGCGAACGAGTCGAGTGCTACGTGTTTTATATCCTTCGGCCCTTAATTCCGTAAAGCGACACGACTCCCTTCTTCCACCGCTGCATCCTTCACCGCTCCCTTCCGCGCCCTCTCTCTGACTTTTCGCTGCTCCTTCGTTCCTCCTCCTTTTCTCTGCCCCTTTTTCCCACCCTTCTCCACTCGTCTGGCTTTTCCTCTTTCGCGAGACCGCTTTTTTAAATAACCCACGCGTAAATACTTGGTTATTCTTATTACGTTATCTCGTTGGATAACGTATATATATATATTTATATTTTATGCAAATTATAATTTAATATTTCTGTAAATACGGTAGAAAATATGTTTGGTTTGGAAATTTTTATTGGGGCAGTATGGATTTTATGCAAATTGTAATTTAGTATTTTTGTAAATACAGCCGAAAATATGTTTGGTTTGGAAATTTTTCTGGTGGGGTTTCTGTATTTTATGCGTGTTCTCTATTTCATGCAAATACATGTTTTGTAAATACAGCAGGAAAGATGTTTGCTTTGGAAAGTTTCGCGTACTTCTGCATTTTACGCGTGTTCCCCGCTATTTTATTAAATGTTTAAATCTCTCGCGGATACGTGACCATTTACATTTATTCCAGACTCGTTCGTATTTAACGGTTCAGCTGTTTTATTGCACGGTTGAACGCAACGTTCAAAGCTTCGTTGTTAAACTACTGCAAGCGAACGGATCCCGCCACGTCATCTCCTTTAAAAGTGCTACTTCTGCATTTTGCAAATCATCCTGGCCACTTTTTTACTTCGCTCCCTCTGAAAAACGAGCAACTCGAGCGTATCCTAACATTTGGCTTGAACTAAAAGGAATCTTTCTTAAGACCGCCGCAACCCACGCGTTTTACAAGTCCAACAGCGAACGTGACATTTTATCGAATCAAACTAAGAAGCGACATCACTCACGAGACAGCTTGATACTTCGTCTGAAATTTCCCGAGGCAACGCAACTCGCGATAAGAGGGTACAATTAGGCGAGCGTATTTCCGCGTTTCTCTTCGCGCAAGAGGAGAAACTACCCTCGCACCCCGTTTCAAGCTTTTTTCCTGCTTCCTTCGAAGCTGCGAGCAGACCTTTTGTATCTGCACGGCGAATCTTGCGCGAAACTTGGGCCGTTCCCACCGGAGTTGATTAAACTCGCGTGACCTCACCTTTGATCTTCTTCGTCTGTGCTTTTCACGCTCGCGTGCCACTGTGTCACGTGTATTCCGCGCGTAATCTCCGACTAAGCAAGCTCTTTCTCTCGCGTCGTGACGGCCCAGACGAGATAACGACTGTGTCACTTCTGTTTCTGCTTTAATAACGAACAGGGTCTGGATGTTTCGATATTCGAAGCGCAGCAATCTGTTATTCGTCACTTGTACATCTTACGTTTCGAAGTTCTACGAATTGCGCGAAATTAAAAAATTATTCGCTACTCGTCACGATTTGAGAGTTCGATAAGATTCCATGCTACGAGATTCTGGAGTCGACTGTTGCACTGTTGCACTCGCTTCGACTTGCATTCGACGGCGAAACTCGCACAGAATCGAACGTCGCTGATTTGCATCTCGTAAAGGAGACTCGTTAACCGGAAACGAAGGTTTATTACTTGTAGCTAGGCGGATCGCGTTTACCGTCCGTCGACCCCTAATTCCGGGGAGCGTGGCCATCCGCTTCCTGCCGTCTCCGGGACGTCTGCTGTCCTTTTTCACACAGTTTTTAGTCGGGCCGAGCTACGACCTCCGCACGGAAATTAACGAAGCGGCGATAATTAAGAGAAGAAAGTTTATGCCCGCCGTGCGCGCACCACCGCGACATTTTATTACGGAGGGAAACGCAACAAATAAAACCGAACATTTTTCCAGGAGTCTTGGCACCGAGCGTAACGCGCTCTGGATCGCCGTTAAAAGCCAACCAGATGAACGGGAATGACGGTGGTAGCGAACTAAAACGTTCCTTCCTCCTACTTTCCTCTACCGTTTACTTCCGGTTAAACCTACGCAGCATAGATTTCCACGATAGCCAAAGATGCATCCGCCATTTCGTAGATGTTCGCATCAAAAAGGAAAGAGAAAGAAAAATCGATTAACCAACCAATGAAATTATTAATGTTAATTAAAATTTGAGAAAGGTCCAGCAAGGTTTCACGATGAAACGACGAGACCAAAGACTACGCGATCTTACGATGCCGCCATTGTATCGCGAAGGGTTAAACGAGGGATTCCGTTCGCACGGAATATTCAGGGCGGAAATAAACGATCTCTCTCGGCCTCGCAGGTCCAACTAAATGGTGGGCAATCGCGATCGAAATCCGACGAAAGAGCTCGGTCGAATCGGGCTGCGAACCGGGAAGCTTTAATCCAACATCGATTTCCTGCGAAAAGGCAATCAGGAACAAATCCTCGTCCCTTTCGCGTGGCCTCTTCTGGCCTGCCCCACCTCTCCATCTTTCCTTCGCCCGCCCACCTGCCCCTCGCCGGATCCACTCCATCGGCATTTACCCTCTCAACGGGCACTTATCGAAACCAAACGCGAGCCACTTCCGGCGTAGCGACTGTTCTCGAGCATCGATGAAATTTTCTTTGACGTCCACCACGGGCTATATCCTACCGCTAGAGCTTGGACTTCCATCCACCATTCGCCTTTCGAGGCGTTATCACTCCTGCTGACCAAAGACAGGGCAGCGTGGGACGGCGCAGACGTGTATACCCGATTCTGGCAACTACCAGTCCGTTTTAATTAATTTCGTTACGGGGGCCGAGGGTCGAATTTCGATCGGCCGGACGCTGACGCGATAAAAGCTGACTCACGCGGAGGGTAACGCTGTGAAAGCTGGCTTTGATAATCGAAATTCAATTGCCAAGTCCATCGCGGCGATCTCCCGGGGACGTAAGATCGTCCAAGGGATTTCTTCTCGATCGTTTTACAAGAGGACAGACATCCACACGCCTCGACGTGTTTTCCTACCAATTATATCATTTTTATACGCGTCGTTTCGCAGAAACCAGCTTGTTTATCGTACACGACGTATCCTGCGTAGAACGAGTCTACGATAAACAATGTTCCTCACATTTGCTTGTTTTTTTCTTTCTTTTAATACTTTTCTAGGAACTGAAAATTACTTAATTGCCGGTGGTCGCGTAAATGGCGGTGATTACGCGGAACGTCTGAATGTTTTGTTGTGAAGAAAAACCAGGCAATATCGCGTTTATTATTTAACCACGCGAAAATTTATAATTCCTTCGCTAATTTCTGTACACTACCCAATCATTAAACTTGTCACCAAGTAGAAATTAATAACTGAGGAACGGTGTGTCGTTAAAAACGATTCCGTCAAGTGACAACCCTATTGAACAGCTAAGACCTTTCGTTGTACAAACAATTGCACTCTTAAGCAGTTTTATAGCATCAATAACATTCAAGAAACCATTACTTTCGAAACAAGTTTTAGCCGCTAGTTTTTGTTACGAGTGCCTAACAGAAGTCCATATTTACTATTTCTTCATCGTTCAAGACATCCTTTGATATTTAATAAACCTCTCGTTTATTGTTTTCTACTGGTGACTACGTCTTATTACTTTATATATTCGCTCCTCGTTAACGTTAACGCGCGAAGCAATCATACCCAAATGACTTACTTTCAACATATCGAATCATGAATTTGCTCGCACTTGTACAAGACCGTTCGCACAAGTTTTCCATAGAACAAGAGAACCAAACGGTAATATTCCTAAGAACGTTTTAATAACGAGAAGCGAGCCGAGCGGAAGTTTCGTCGCAGACTAGAAGGCCCGGCTGCGAGAGCTAGTAGAGGGTGCCTGCGAACGGCTGTTCGCCGTGCATAAATTTCATTTCCATAGCGTTAAGATTCTTAGATAAAAGGGGCAGATCGAATGCGCGATCGATGTTATGATAATGAGTAGCTTCTTTGCCGGAGTCTTCTCGTCGTCGTTCGATGGGGTGCGCGGCATCTTTAAGAAGATCAGGGGTTCTCAGCCGACCGCCCCTCGTCCGCGAATCTTTCGCCACCCTTGTCGTAAAATAAACCAATTAGAGTGCGAAAAATCATCGAGACTATTTCCTTCCGAAAGTTCCTCCTCGAAACGATCCGATCGACGGGGCGAGCGAAACTTACGCGACTCTCAGGTGGAGCTGTTTTCACAAATTCGCGGAGCGTCGATTAAAACGAGAGACACGGTCAGACGCGATTCAATGGACGCCTCTCTCGCTCTCTCCCTCTCAGAGGCAGAGCGTGAGAAAATGGTCTTGGAGGACGCAGCGGAACCACGACGGGGTGAAGTGGAAGATGAGCGCGGGGGAAGAAAGGGCACAAATTGTCTAGAGATAGGAGTCGGGTCGAGCTCTTCGAAAATAAGCGAGAGGAATAACGTCGAGGGGGCAGAAGGCGTAGTAGGGCGAAAGGCGTGGGCAGGGAGAGAGAACGAGAAACAGAGAGGGCGTAGGGGGTTAGGCGAGACCTCGACTTCCTCTATTACCAATTCATACCCCTCCACGGGCTGCCGATATATTCAAACCTCGCCGAGAAAAGGCCAGTCATTGTGTCGTCTTCCCGTCTTTCCTTACTCCTCTCGTTATCCTCCTTCTCTGGAGTTCCATCAGCCCCGCCATCCACCCCCCAGCCCCCACCGTCGCTGTACATCCTCCTTTACACCTCCTGTGCCGCCACGGTCTCGTTTCTCTTCCGTGAAAACGGAGGTTGGGCCGCATACCTTTGTCAATAGGAGGCCGAGTCGGGTGAGGCACGAGCAGAGGGAGCAAGAGGAAGGATGCCTGACCAGGTTGGACGAGAAAAAGGTGGGAAAAGAGAGGACGAGTCTGTTATGAGGTCTTTGAATACCAACGCGGCACGACTAAAGCGGGGGTGGCTGCGAGGGAGATCGGAGAAAGAAGACGGAGCTGGGAGAGGTAACGAAGAAAAGCGAGACGAAAAAGAACAGAAGTGAAAAGACGACGGTGGAAAGGAGTTGAATGGATCGAAGGAGGTGGGTAAGAGGCTGCAAGGAGTTCTCGACTCGGAAGGAATTAGCGATCGGACCGTCCCATCGACGATTCGTTTCCTGCCACGCGAGAATCTTGAATTTCCAAACCACCCACCCCCGCTTCCAGTCGAACCAGTGAACAGGTCATTAGCTCGGAACGGGGGAAATACGTCGACGTGCTTGTTTATTCCCTAAAGGGGTCCCTCTTCTTGCACCGTCCTCGATTAAATTTCACCGCTGTCATCGCTGCGCGAAATCAGCAGCCACTGTCAAATTCCAAAGTTTGTACGTTAAGTACGATCGCCTCTGCGTTCGTGGCTCTCTTTAAAGGAGCCACTACGGTCCATCTTTAAAAAAAAGCATCGCAGACAAATGAAGAAAGTTGCTAGCTCCAAAGAAAAGGGGCGTTCTTCGGGAATCGACGTCGTCTGGAGCGTCTGGCCGCGAACACGGGGCGTACTGCCAAATCAGAACGGCAACAAAGGATTATTCCCGTCGCTTTGACGGGCCGGCGTGTCAGCCGCAGGAAATTTATCTAGGGCAGGAAACAACAATTGGAAGCCCGTAATTACACGTGCTCCCATCGAACGGAGACAGAAGAGAGGAGAAGAGAAGACGCCGGCTGGCTGACTGGGGTTTGCGCCTCCGTCGTGAATTTCGTCAACAATATTCTCTGCGTCGCCGGCTGACATCCCTTGCGGAGTGACGAGGACAGAGAGGAAGAGAAAGAGAGAGAGAGAGAGAAAGAGAAGACAGGGAGGAATCCGGCGTGTGAAATCATCGTCTGGCCTCTCGAAACGCGCGGCACAGCTGACAAAAGGAAACACAGGGGTGGGTTTCGCGCGCGTGAATCAGTGGCCGTAGACGCGCCGGGTCGTGAACTCGACGCGCGATTCAGCCCGTTTCGGAAAACGTTTCTTCGTCGACGGAGGAGCGCGCGAACGACGCGCGAGGCGGCGAGAAAGGAAAGAGCGGCGAGTCCGAGGAAAAAATTCTTGGTCCTCGGGTAATTCGAGCTTCCGCCGAGGCGACCCTTGGCCCACTTTCCGCTATAAATAATTTCGCAGCCGCGATGTTTACCGCCGCCGCGTTTCCATTTATACGCGCGGGAACGCTCGAACGGCGCGCGTTACACTGGCGCCGAGGGATCGATCACAGATGAGCGTTTAATGTTTCTTTTCTGCAGGACGCCCGGGCTGGTTTAGGAGGCAGCCGCGAATTTTAGCGAGTAGTGCCGCCTCGCGTGTCCTCCTTCCAGCGGAGAGGTTAATGGAACGATAAAATTCGCTGGGCCGCGTATATTTAAAAACCGTTACACCGTAATCCTGGAAGATGAACAAATAAATTTCGCCTCATCCTCGTACAGTGGCCGGGGTGAAAATACTGGAGCATGGATCCGCGAAAGTACCATAGAACGTAAACACCCCGTGACCGAAGCCGCGGTGAAAAATTACGAGCGCGCTAATTAAACCGTCCCCGGTTTCCCGCGGGGTGAAGAAACTCGAAACGCGAGGGAATATAGGGTCGGGGGCGAAAGAATTCGCAGTCATAACACGGGACTGTTAAGTCGCCCTAACCAAGAGCCCGCGAAAGAACGACGCACGGCGTCTAAAGTTAGACCGATGTCTCGACGCCGTGGCATCTTCCGCGACGAGCCAAACAGCTCGGCCATTCCCGGCCATTTTTCTTCCTCTCGCCGCGGAGGATGTACGCGAGGACCTGGCCAGCCAACGGCAAACCCGACTGGCAGGTTTTGATCGCGGCTATTCATCTCACCGAATCGGCTAATTAAGTGGAACACGCGGCCCGTAACGTAACCAAACGTTGCCACGGTACGATCGGTTTGATCGATCGTGGCTTTTAACGCACGCCGTATCCACAACTGGTCGGAAAGAAGGGACCTTTTCAACGGTTCCTTTGATGTCCCGTGAAGATATCGCGACGGAGGCGAGCATCGTGAATGCATACGGAAAATCTATTTCTGAGTGACGCGCCATTGATTTTTACTTTCACGTTATCATAATGGAAACTCTTAGTTCTACAGATTCAAAATAAGAGGAGTGTAGCGTGTGTTATGCTTGCACAAGAATATGTGACTAATTTGGATCTCTTAATAGGCGAACGTGTAAATTTGGAATTTTCTAAATTACACGCTCACGATTTGGACGCGACACCATCCTTCGTCCATCTCGATGTCACGTATTTAACGTCTGAATAAATAAATTCCTACACCTGTCGCGATTCCAAAGTCGAAGGGTTAAAACGTTCCACGAAGGATTCACAGGGTCGATTCCGCAGGCTTCCAGGTATCGTCGCAATAAACGTCACGCTTACAAATGGCAGGGGCTCGTTCGTAGAACCGCAGGCGACGCTATAATAATTTTTCGTCGCTGGCCAACGCGAGAAAGCACGACGAAAGACTCGCCACCCTGATATAGGTGCGCGCAAACCAACGGAGACAAACGATTTTCGCTGGGAATCGCGTACCTGCTCTCGACGCACGACAACAATTAATAACCTCGTTTGCCTCGTTATCCGTAGCTTTTCCTTTCTAAATACGTGACAATTTTAGCCGATGCGAGCCAGCGATTTCAGTCCAGCGACCGCGATGACTACGCGCGGATCTCGATGAGACACCCTGCTACCCTTTCTCTCTGCCGACGCCTGTAAACATCTGGCTGCGGGTGCATTAGAGGCTCGTGAAAAATTTAGACGATCCCTCTCGCGACGTTCGCGCCGCTGGACGTCGCGACGCGTCGGCTCGTCTGTCGTCTGCATGGAACGCCAGCAATAGAAATTTTACTCCGTCGATCCGAACGAGAACGCGTTCGAAATAGTAGAAACGTCAGCTTTCGACGGAGACTCGATATTATACGTTCGATAAGGCACTTTACGACAAAAAATCTGGTCCTCGATGATGCATTCTTATACGTTCAATCGATCTATATTTTTTCTTTTTTATTTCATTTCACAAAAAAGTAATACGATGGAGGTAAAGACGTGGTCTTTTCCACAAGATAAATGCCTATTGTAAAGCTTTCTGTATCCGGCGGCCATTATTCGAATGCCTGAATACATATATTCGAACGTTTTATAAGCTGAATATTCTTATTATCTACATATACCGTCAACTAGCAACAAGTACACGTACTGCTTTTCTGTTTTATCGATTTATCCCAAGATCTTTACTTAAAAGCGAATTATTAATCATAGCGAACGTCATGGTGTTGATGCTCCGTGTCGGTAGAAACTAATGTAATTAAAACTAAGTTTATGATGTGGACTCTTATAATTAGCTATTTCTGAGAATTATCAGCTACTATTTATCTTTTGCGTGATTAATTTCATAATTAGAAACGCAGAGATTAAGATCTTGAAAGCAGCTTTAGAATTTTTAAATATTCGCATTTGAATGCCTTAATTAAATAGCTATTGACGTATCATACACATGAAATCACTTAGATACTATCCGCTCGGTCGCTTCATCCCTAAACATTTTCCTCCTGACGGATTCTTCTACCCCCACGACAGAGTAGGAATCACCACGATTCTAAATACCAGACAGCAAGCTAATTGGTGCGTGGTTGTTCCACTACTTTGCATATAAATGTACAAATTTAGGAATAAGATCAGTGTAGGTCAAAAAATAATCGACAGAGTCCGTTTATTCGAAGACTCTTCAATACTTCGACACTCCAACTGAACCTAAATCACCATGTTACCCTTTGTGCTCTGATCGAGCTATCTGCAAAACGACTCAAGGGACGCAACAGTTGACATTTGTTCGCGTTCGCGTAAAATTAATTCGAAATACTCGCGCTGACAAGCGGAATCTACGATGTTTCCTGGTACAAGTCCGCCTCGATTAGACTAATCTCGCTTAATAGCCTTTTAATCGGCCGGATCTCGGAACTGAACAACGTGGCCGGGGAACCAATTAGAGAAAAATTGCGGTGTACGCGGTTACCTGGCACGACCGGCGGATAGGAGGCTCCGAACGATGCACAGGTGATTAATTAGCCGTCTGTCAGTGTAATAATTGAAAAGCAAAAAAAGAAGACGGATCGTTACACTGTTTACTCTGGCTAAACAACAGATGCAGCCTCGCGTTAACGCCGACCGTGTGATTAATCGCAGGCAAAAGATTATGATTTACTCGGGTTTACTGTGACTGGAAAACAACTGTGTATACGTGCGAATGCCTGGCAATTAAATTCTCGACAGCTACAACCTCGCCTGAATCCGCGCGCTGTTACGATTTCCTATCGAAAACCTGCCATCGTTCCGCGTAACTCGATAAGCGCTCGTTTTAAGTCCATCGTGTCTTTGAACTTTCAGAGCACGAACGGAAAAAGTCGAAGCGAGCTTTAACTCTATTCTTGCCATTGCGGTCATGCTAACTCACTTGCAGTACCTTCATAACTAGTGAAATGAGTTATCCAAAGGTGATAAACGCAGCTACACACTTGTTACTTTTCGAGATTTCCTGTAAACATCGTCTAACAGTCGAATGTTTAGTGACAAAAATATCAAAGATTTTTTGAATATCAAACAGCCCCGGCAAGATGCAACAAAAATTACAAACTAACGCAGAATTTCCAATTTCCGTCCATGAATGAAACGCAAATTGATAAAATGGGTATGGAACTATTGCAACAAGGTTATTTGTAGAGAACAAGCTTTTAACATCTATCAGGATTGCAAACGTTTGTTGCTATCACTTTTCTAAATTTTCATAAAGAATATAATGATCCTTTGCACTCGAATGTCCTTTCTAAAGGGTCATCAGTATTGATTAATGATTACGAAGATTAAACTTATTCCATCGCAACTGTTTCAAAACTGCATATTTCCCTTCAAGTTTTCCATCAAAATGGAAATTTTTTATTTCTAGTCGACGTAGTTTACTAAAATTATAGATCGCTATTTGTTTAGATTGTTCTTTTAACAACAGTTTCTATAGCTAACGGAAAACGCCGAGTGAAAAGGGATTATGCATCCCCCAAATTACGCTAATTTCTTTGAAATAAATAAAAGAAATATAAAAATATACACGCTCTTAATTCGTAGTCTACAAATCGAATAACTTCGTACATCCCAACGCTGACTTAAGTTTACTTAAAAGTTGACTAAAAAGAAAATACCATGACCCTTCCAAAAATGTAACATCGCCAACGATCTCGCGGTCACCCAGACGCGTGACCGACATCTTGAAACTAGCTAGAGAAGATCGTGAAAAGGACCAAGCGAGCCAATCAACCGTCCATCGAGGTCAGCAGCGAGGACGAGGTCGTGGCGTTGGTGTTCGCGCGTTCGAGACACGGTACGGTGCGAGGTAGACACAGTAGAAGAGCAGGAAGCGGCTTGTCGGCCATTCACGGAGACGCTGATGCCCGCCGGATCGTAATACTTGTGAAATAGTATCTTTCTTTCTTCATTCCGTGCAACAGCAGCCGGGCATAAAGGGTAGCCTGCGTAAAGGCGACGCGGCGCAGTAAAACGTGACACTCGAGGATTTTATCCGAGCGGCGCGTACGCGCGAGCATCCGTCCCTCGAGCCGTGGCTAGCGCGAGTTCCTCGATCGACGACGCCCCATTTGTCGATGACGTCCTGGCCCGTCTCTATTTCTCTCTTGTTCGACAGCCGTTTCACCGCGTTTATGCGCCCCGAGGGAGACCACCGTGCGTACATAAAACACGCGCGCAGCTAGACGAAAGCTCTTCGACCGGTTTGCTCGATAATCTCCAACCCCAAGATCCAACCCTTTCTCTTCTTTACGTCTCAGAGCTTCTTCGCAAGGCTTACGAGCCCTTTCATACCTTCTGCGGTCGAGACAGTCCAAGTTTCTTAGAAATTATATCGACGATCTGATTTCTAAGCCTGATCTAAGTTGATCGTTTTAATTTTCGTTTATAAAAACGACTGAACCATTCGAGTCATGGCAGAGGAGTTCGATCGAGGTTGCAACCGTTGCTCCCAGACCCGCTGCGCACACTGGACTATATTCAGAACGGATTAACGGCGAGGAACGTAGAAACGGACTCAATGACGCACGACGAACCGACAACTACGAAGTCAAAAGTGTCGCGTACGAAAATACGTCTCGTGTATGGTCGATCGATTCAGCAGAATGGCTACCATCCATTATCTCGCGCTGATCCGTAAATAAATGAAACAAGCCGGGCGTTTTCAGAGCGGTCGAGCCACCTAGTCCAAGAATACCAGCCGCGTCGTCGGGAGAAGACCCGTCGATCATTGGAGGCTGAGGACGCGCATCGCGGAAGAACACGTCAGACGTCTGTTATACCGGTTCACAGACGGCGGCAGACGAATTCGTTTGAATGACGCTTCCTCTGTTCTCCACGCTCGCGACCCATTTCTCATTGTTGGAGATTGCGACAGCCAAATTTCTGACAGGCTCGCGGACAAATGCTAGTTTCGAGGAAATAGAATTTCAGCCGCGCCATCTGCGTTACGTTCCTAGGTGCTGCGTGATTTTTTTCAGTTTTCCAATTTAGCAGGTTCAGTCGTTTTCTGATACTCAATAGCGATTATCCTAAATTATCGTAAATTTAGAAAGTCTCGAGCGATCCTCTCTGATCACCAAACGTTTCTTATGAATGTACTATCGATAATAAAAGGGATGACGAAGTGTCTTCAAATGGCAGCGATGAAAATTCGTAGAAATCTTGAATACTTATTTATAGGCGAATCTAATTATAAAAGTTTACGAGTCTGATGGACTTCGCTTCAGACTTTACGTCGCAAGTCTGATTGCTCGGTACCAGAGGGTTTTAGTAGGCGCGTAAGAGGATTGAACGGAGGCGGACTTCGATATAATTTCGTCGAGGAGTTTTTACCGTGGAATGTGGAAATTAACTGATTATTATACAAGTTCTTTTTTAATTCAGGAAAAGAGAAACTCTTTTTCTAAAAGAAACTGTTGTCTCGCCTTTTATGAAAGATCCAAGAATTTTTACGCCGTAACATTCTTTACACGTAATTTTATAAGAGCGTTCTTGTTGCTGAACTGATCTCTCACGAAGGAATCATCTATTACACCATCGTATGAGATAATCTCCAGAAACAGCGGAAGAAACGATGCTGATGCTTTCCGTTGCGTAGGTGCAGCGGTCTCCATCGTGGCGCGAAAACTTAATCTTGCGTAACCCAAGAGAAATGTACGCATCAAGGTTTTAGCCAGTTCTTTAGTCAGTACCAAGAAATAGCTTTCTAGTCGCAATCAAAACGTAGAATTTATTCGTTTCCACTGTTGTGGGTGGTCTTTCGAGTATAGACCGAATCTTCTCTTCCTTACGGCGCTTCCTTGGTTTCTCAACATCGAGACGTTCTCCAGAACCAACTGAGAAGACATTTCATTCTCTTCTTCATCTTGGTTCAAATACAAGAACGTGTGAATTTACATTTTGAATAAAAAAGTTCTCCACGAAACGCATAGACGCAAATCTTCCAAATTCTCTTGTCCATAAGAGCGAAATCGCGAGAACAGAATCAGTTTCGAGGTCCGTCTTGTTCGCTGGCGAACGCGAGCCGGGACCATAATTAAAAGGTTCCGCTCGTGTTAATTCGTCCGTTCTTATTCAGCCCTTTAAATCCCGCTTACGGCTAAGGAACCCTTCCCGCCTCGCGTTACCGTGAATTAAAGGAGCTTCCACGATCCCGGGGTGGGGCAAATCCATTATCTGGACTAAGTGAGTTATCACTGCCATCCGTTGGGGCTGAATTTCACCAGGTTCACCCCCGAGAAGTCGCGGCGTGGGACTCGTCACGTGCCGTTGCGACGGAACCGGCAATTCTCTGTCCATTTCTTCCACTGCTGCGTGTTATTTCATTTCGAGGATCAACCAATAGCTTTGCGCGGATCGATTAAGTTTAGACGGCTATGGTAACTCGACGATCTTATTACGATTAGCAGAAATATGGCGAACGATGAGAAGAAGGAGACTTTATTGTCGCCTGCGTCTCTTGTACGTCCCATCGATCCAATTCCATTCTCTAATCCCTTTTTCGTTCAATCTCGCTGGAGCTAAATTCAGCAGCTAAATTCTAGATCAAACAACACCTGTTCTATCCTTTGATCGTCGTCCACGGTTTCGAGATGTCGCTGTATTCAAAGAAACAAATTTTCTCATCAATTACGAACGATCGAACGAAACGCTTGATACGACGCGACATTACGCGCGACAAATCCGCGAGGAAGAATGATCGCGCGTCACTCGCGACGATAGCTCTTCCCCCCCGGTGCTCGCCCTCAAAGGGGAATCCGATTTATCATTTATATCGATACGCGTAACCGTGCACGCATACGCTCCGCCCGGATCCTCTTACGCGTAATCCTATTTCCGGCGCGCGATCGAATCTGGCCAGCCACGGAGACGCATTAATCGCGGCCACGGCGGCGACGACGCGAATTCTTCATGCATATTTTATAAGCTCGTCGGACGTCTCTCGACGCGAGTGAATCGGGACCAAGCGATTTTTCCATAAGTCTGCATCGCAAATGACGCAGCCGAAGATGCATGCGTCCGTGGCGAGCGCACGGTGATTTACGGGGTGGTGTCAGTTTCGCTAGACGAGGCGGAACACACCCTTGGTAAAAATTGCGCCGCAACAGGTTGCCCGTACGTATTACCTGCGGCCTGCGGTTCCCATCGAAGTACGCGGTCGAGCCACACGCTCCGGGCCAAGAATCCGGACCGTTCGCGGGCATCTTGGCCTGAGACTCGCCTAGCCACAAGGATCAACGCCGATTTTTCGGTGTCTCGTAAACAGCTGACGACGCGAATCTTTCGAGAAATTCAAAGGAGCTCTACTTTTATTCGGAGGTCTCTTGAACGAGGTCAAGCTTTGCGACGCGGAGCTTTAAAGAAAAACTACGGAAGTAAGAAGATAAGGATCGGAACGCGTTTTGTTGTTTGTCTCTGAGGAATATTACGAGGTCAGAAAAAAATGTCGACAAAGTAAGTAAGGCGAAGAATGCGATTTTTACAAGGCTACAAAATAGTAACGGAGAAGAGGAAATTGTTAAAAAACAGTTTAAAAAATATAAAATATTCTACATATCTTACATTTTAGCGTATCTGTCTTTCCTTAAAATTAGTCGAAGACATTTATTCTGAAGACGCTGTAGCGATAATCGTGCGTCATCTGCGCAGAGGCAATCTCGTTTCGAAACAGACGACAAGGCTACCTAGCTGGACCTGCCTCAGACGCGAGGATGTTAGGGACAGGTCAGAGATTGAATTATATGGAAACGGAGGCGGAAACCGAGTACCTTCGCGGAACTGTATCGTGCGTGTAGAAATCGTGGTCTCTCCAGCGGCGAGCATCGAAGGACTCTTTTTTGCGAGCGTTACAGAAACGATTTCGTAGGCTTCTCTGGTCGATGAATTGGTCGCGGAAAAAACGCAAGGACAAATTACGGGCAAGTCATCGTGCTTTACGTGGAAGTATTGAGTTTTTATCGTGGCCGGCGCCAGTTTACGCAACGTTCGCGAATCGAAGGTTGGACGGGGGACGTATCGCAAGAACCGCGGACGTGAAATTACGGCGAACGGAGCGTGTGTATTTGTGCAAAAACAGACGCGCGTTGCACGATCTATCTTTATTGCGATTCTCGCGGACGGTAAGAATCCCGTTCTTGGAAGCGAAAACCGACATTTATCACAGCCTGTCATGCCCTTTCGCGGCGATATCGTTGCTTCGAAACTATAAACTATACAACGTCATTAATAATCATTGCTGGCCGTAAGAAGGGAAACGAGGCACGGTTATCCCAAACACACACACCTCGATGGTATCGCGAACAAACGTCGTCGACAATAGAAACGAAGAATCACTGGAAGAACAAACGACGACGCGCTCTCTCATCTCCCCCGTGGAGAAGCGTACGATCAAGACAAGCCAAGCAAGAGTAAACAAGAGTAAACGCCTGCCTGAGTCACGTTCTTGCGCGATTCCATCTGCTGCTCAGCCTCCGGTTATCTTCTCCTCTTTGCTACCGAACAAACAACTGCAAAATTTCTTCGGAAATTACTTCGCGGTTTCGCATCAACGCTTGTTAACTTCGAAACCGATGTTCCCTGGATAAACGTATCGGAAAGCGAGAAAGACGAATTGTGTGTCTGCAAACGTGTGCAGTAGTGTCGAGTAGAATGAAAGGGTGGTTGCAACGACCGTATGACGCGGAGAACTCCCGAGACTTTGGCATTCTACCTTTAGACGAGGGTCGAAAAGACGAGGATAGATAGAGAGACAGCAGAAAAGAAGACGAGAAAATATCGTGAAAACGGAGAAGAGAAAATTTAAGGATATCGAGGAAAGAAACAAAGAAAGCTCGCCCTGTCTGGTCGCCAAACGTGCGAGAGCATCAACGGACAGAAAGTTGGGAAGAAAGGAAAATCGAAGGTTCGATGAGAAGAAGAGATGATAACGGTGGAGTGCTGCAGATGCAGCGGCTGCCACACGTGAGAATGTACACGATTGCAACGCTGTCAGATGCGTACTTGTTCTTCGATAGTCGGTGATATCGGGTACGCGAACGTGTCACGTGCCCGGAGACGTTCGACGGAAGCTCGAGGAACGGCTATTCAGGTGTCGACGTAATAACGCCGTTCATTCATGGCGAACGTCCATTCATTCACAGAAACGAGTGACACACATTGGCGCTGCCCGCGGCCGGATATCAACTTCCTCGTGGAATCATCATCGAATACGAGATAAAATTAATCGTGAATCGAGCATTCATACAATGAAAGAGAGAGAGAGAGAGAGAGAGAGAAATAGAGAGAGAGGGGAGGTAGAACGACGCCACGTGATACGACAAACACGTTGAAAACGCGCGATTACAAGCCTTCCGGTTCATTCAGTCGCGCGGTATGCCGGTAAATTGGAGTACAGTAGAGACGCGTTTCAGAGATCATCTGCGATCCGCTGTTTCCTTGGAAACGAGATTGCTTCGTGCGAACTCTAACAAACGAACGAAGTAATAGGTCAATTTGCAACTTTCTTGGAAGTTATGGAAATTGTTCCCAGAAGAATGTAACGTCGCAATTCTTGCTGCCACCATCGATCAAGAGAAGTGGACCACACGCGCGGTCCTACGCAAACTCGCAGAAGAACGTTGCGGACGCGCCGCGACAACGGTGTCCGGTTGAGAACAGAAAAGAAACGGACCAAACGGTGGGCCAAAGGGCGAGGAAAACGTGCCGTCGCAAGAATGCGCGTCGAAGTTCGCGAACAGAAAGGAACCGAGGGTCCGCTGGGATGCGTGCAAGAAAAGGAGACCTTCCTCCTTCTAGTCTTCCTTTTTTTTTGTTTTATCAGACATGGGATTCACGTACCGAGCCTCCGGCAGCCCCCGATTCAATCTAGACGAGGTCGAGGGGTGGATTCTGGAAGGACCCAGGTTGCTTTGTGTTCGTGTGTCGAACGGTAAGAACGTGTCCGGAGTCGCGGAGGAAGCCAGCTATAGGGGAGGATCGAACGCGAATAGCAGAGGGGTTGAGATGACGTTCGAAAGAGAAAGTGCGAAAAAACGTAGTTTTTTTTTTAGGAGAAAACGCTTTACGAGCGAAATGGACGGACGAGTAAAATGGCCGTGGTTTCTATCGCAGCGTGAACCGCGATCCAGAAATCTCGCACACGCGATCTGTCCTTCATGGCCGCCCTCGCGAGGACCTGCTCCTGGGCTACGATCTAAAATTCGACTGGACCGATCGACTCGATCGAGGGGAACGAAAGAACGAGCGATTCGCTAGCCAACCACGCGTTCACTCCATCAAGATCGACGTGGTATCGCGTGTGCCGCCGCTATTCTCAACCTCTTTCGAGCTATTTCTCATTGAAAGAATTCGCCGTGTCTCGGTTAGATGGAAAAGAAACTCAGCTAGCCCCACGCATCGATTTATCCCTCTTATGCGGTCAGAAAATTGTCCTCCCCGATGGAGCTTATTAAGATTGTTGTATAGAGTCTTCGTTTGAGTGTACCTTGGGTTAGTGGTTGAAAGGTGAAGTTGAAATTTCTTCTGGAATTCTTCTTCGTTCTTTTATGAATATGTTTTCTGATATTTTTTATATTTATATTTTTTTTTCACAAGAGATGTATAAATATTGCCTTCTCTTTCGTGCAGTTAATTAATTTGGCAAATGAGCGACTCGTGTACGGTTTACTTATGCATAAACATACTTGACAAAGATGTCAAAGTAATATTTTATGTATAAGAGTTGAAATATTTGTTTCTTACTTTTCGAAACGAACAAATAGTCGAATTAAAAATGTTTTGTTATTTATGTTGCGTTAAATAAAGCAATTATACTTTCTTTTACGCTTATTTGACTGTCGAAACTATCCATAATAGGTCCCAACGACATCCCGATTGTGCTATATCACAATTTCAACATTTACTGGTTTTTTCTCCGTTATCTTCGTTGTTTAAAAAACTCTCGTACAATTTATCATCGTTACCTTCGGAATCTACTTTTACTCCAAAATACGAAACTACACGAATATTTCAATTTGTTCGTTTTGCTGATAGATCACTGTTCACAAAATGTTCTTTAAACCCGGAGGTCCCTGAAATTTCCGAATACAAATGACTTTTAGCGTCGCCAGACAAAAGTTATATTAAGTATCGCAGGTAAAACATAATAAAATCCAACATCTGACCCATTCTTTTACTGAATTGCACGAAAACGTAGTCGCAATTTTTTCACCGTGCTATACGAATCCATGCCACAGAGAAGTTTACTATATACCCACTTGTTCCCTCGGTACAACTTATGAAATCTCCCGAATTAACCTCGATCGTCTTTTCCATATGCAGTTACCCCTTTTTCCGCAATCGCCCCACGTTCCACCCTGGCGCAGCTACACTAAGCAATGCAAAGCTAAAGAAATGGAAACGCTACCGCTTGATCGTAACTGACTAGGATCTTCCACTTATCAGTTTACTTTCCCAATTTCTGTCCTATTATTCGCGTCGCAGTTACGGCTAGATAAGAGAGGAAACGAGGTTTACGTTATTATGCCGAGCACGGTATGCCGCGAGCATCTTCGAAGACTCGATTCTGAATGGAAATTAGAATCGATTTCGTGCGATCGAGGCAGAGAGCCTGCTCGTTCTTTCGCACTTGCCCGAATCGTTTCGTTTAGCGCGATCAAGTAAACGAGAAACGTCCGCTGGTTCCTGGTCCAACGAGCAGAAATTAACCGGAGAGGTTAACAAACAATCGATTAGACAAAGTGGCCGTTTACGATCGGTACCGATCGAGCATTTGCAATGCAAATCTACTGTCCCTGCACCAATCCATTTCTTTCGATAATCTCTACGTAACGTCCTAGATGAGTTCCTCTTAACGACTTCGCTAACGAGCTGTTTCAAGCAATTTTTCGCCTAACTTACACTCGTTTCGTTATCGTTCAGTGTGACTGTGAATGGAATCTGTTTTAAGTTATTTAGCAGATATTATAGAAATATTCGTCCAAAGAGTTTCTCATTTGTTAATAAGTAGCAGGGTCTTAAAAAACGAGTCTACTCGAAAGAAGTCGTTCGAGAACGATCCTGAGATGCGATTCCGGACGAAGTTGCGGGATAAACGAGGACGGAAGGGGAGAAAAAAAAAAGGAAACGCCAGGCATCCGGTCGCGAATTCTTTTTCATTAAGACCAGATGCAGACCAGTCCGCGAGTTCATTCACAAACGGCCCCCTCCCCCTGCTGGCCGCTTTGAAACTTCGATAAAGTCAAGTTCGCGCTTCAGCGACGACGAAAAAACGACCGCGGCCCTGCGGACCGCCGGATGTCCTGTGCAATAAATTCTGCGCAACAGCGGCGGGGAGAAAGAAAATTGGAATCAACGAGGTTGAACTTTTTAATTCGCGTTACGCGATTTAAGAAATACGATTCTACCGCGTACTTCTGCGGTTGCTCGGTTCACGAAACTATTTACTTCAAGGCTGACCCATACTCCATCGCGACGTTTTTCGCCATGGTTGAAGCAATTGTTATTTTCGAGAAAGTTTCGAGATTTTAATCGTTAAATTTCTCGCACTTTTTGGCATTTTTCCATTCTCTACTCTTTCGTTCACCCATTCAACTATCTTGACACAGTCTTCAACTACAATAGTATCCTTACCGATCTTCTTTCTAATACTTTAACACGTTGACGCAAATAACGTCTATAGCCGTCCGATCCTTGGTGATATATAGGCAAATGACAGCTATAGCCGTCGTGCAGATTTTAATAAATAAAAAAAGAACAGCGTTAGTACGAAGTGTACTAACACATACACTTGTTAATTATTGAGTAACACATCTAGAAAAAAAGTGATATCATGCCAGGTAGCATATTAGTTGTTTTTTTGAGCAAATTACGATTATAGCTGTGGAAAGTTTTTTGAGGAAAACTGTGGCCAAATGTGATAATTTTCACTTCCAAACATACAACTTACACGCCATTTCATCTGGCAGTCATAAACAATCGAAAAGAAAAAAGTGTTTCTGAGAGCAATCGTAAAGTCAAAAATGTGCGTCAACGCGTTAACCATTTGTAAATACGTGTATAGCGTGGAGTAAATTTTAAATACAGAAGACTAAATTTGAAAAACCAGATAGTCGTTTTAATTTGGCAGTATCGCGTATTAGAACTACGAAGTATAATGGTGCCAACGATTTCACGCGATGCAACAGTGAAACGATCTCGCGATAGAACCTACAATCAAACGAGGAATTCACGAACAGAAGAAGGAGACCGTTGCATAAAGTTTCCACTCGAAACGCTAGCTAACCGTCCCCAAAGTTCGCCATTTCATCTCTCTCTTGCAAAAAAATGCTACCAATGATTCCTCCACAGCATCAAGAGTAAACTTTCCGCGAATTCCCATTCTCTGACAAACGAGCGAACGCGAATAGGTGTCTGACTGGAAAATATTTAAGCGGAAGTATCAGAAAGAACGAACGTTACTAATTCTAATTCACCAGCGGGCTCCGTGAACGGCGGAGAGTAAAGAAAAAAGAAAATCGGTGGGAAGCGGTGAATGGCGCCAGGGCGGACAGCACGTTTCGCGTTTGCTTGCGAACAAGCGCGCCGGTACGCGCACGTTCCACGCGTATGAATGGCCAGACGCAACACGTGCACGGCTCGCAACGTGTTCCCCGGTGATTCTTAAAAAAAAGTAAAAAAAAATAGAGAACCGCCAGCCGCCGTTTTTCGTACGGTGTTTCATGAATTAGTATCCGACGGATTTGTCGAGTGAATTACAGCCGGCTTTTTGTAACGCGTCGCGAGTCACCGCGCACAGCCGGTACGCAAATTCGTTCGGACGCCTAAACAGAGAACACCGTTAGCACGGTAAAGCCAGCGACGCCGAGCGTCGCGGCTGCCATCTGAAATTCATGCCTCGCCTCGATCGATACGGATAACATCGCGAGATTGAAAATTATACTGGCCCCAGCAACAGTCCGTTTTTCATCTTTATCGCGGCTCGAACGAGATTATAGTAAACCGAGAGAATCAATTTCCACGTCGATCATCGACTCGCGAGTTCTCGATTTCGTTCCGCGATGCTCGGTTCTGTTTCAATACCCGCGACGACTTAAACGGATTTTGGGGTGTAACGGGTGGATCGAGGTAATTAACGATCGACGTTCCGTGGAAGCAGTACTTTATTCTTTTAAACGGAAATTACATGTTTATGAGCATGATAAGGGCTATTTAAAGGTTTAGGCGGACTAAACTTTGAGCTATGATGGTATAAAAGGGTTCAAAAGAGAGTTAAAGGGTGAAGAGTCAGGTATGAGTAAAAGAAGTAAAAGTTTCATGACTAACGATTAATGAATTAATATTTGTAAGTATGACAATTCGAAGGAACGAGTCATGCGTCAATGTGCGTGTGTCGACTGTAAATTTCGAGTTGGCGTAAACCTTTACCTTTTTTGGGCTAATTAGAAAACGCGGAAAAAGCGTTCGAGTTGTCTTAAGGGTGATAAAAAAAGAAACGAAATTGAAAAAGCGTGATCAACATGTAAAGCGTGAAGAGTATCCATGATGGGGGTGCAAACACGGTGAATGTTGCATTCAATGAGTCACCTCGCAGGTAGATCGGTTAGAACATAAATTACAGAATTTGTTTTGTTGGAAAAAGAAAAATTAAGAACGTGTAAAAAAACTTGATTAAGCAAACAACCGTGTGGAGCGATCTAAAATGTCTCTACGCCTCGCAGACTGCAACTAACTGAAAAAGGAAAAGCCACAGGACCTTCGCCCTCGCATTTCGACTTTCTCTGCCTTTGGTACCCGCAAGCTTCACCAAGATTAACACTATTAACTAGAGAAAGTCCTAAACGACTATTTAAAATCACCAGCCATCCAAAGGATACAGAGCCTTCCTTGAAAAAATTAACTGCTTCAACATGATTCTTCTTCGATTCCAGTATTTAGACTGGCAAGAAAATGGAGCCAAGATTAGGCGCGCGAATAGAACGAAGAAAGTCGGTGGCAGGATTCTGCTTACACGTGCCACCACAATTTCCTCGCTCGTATAAAGCAACAGCGTCGCCGCTACCACGGGAGCTGAAACATTTTTGGCAACTGGAGGCAACGTGTATCCCTTTCCACGAATATCAGAATATTCAGTGGCCGTGTAATTTCATCCAGCGGAATGTCTCGTTCGGGAAGAATTACGATCGCTTCGAGTTAAAGGATCTCGAGCTACCCGTTCGAAGAGCCCGCTGTTTACGAAGAGGGACAAACAAGAAAAAAAAAGAAAAAGAAAATACGGCGACGAGAGGAGAGTAACAGCCGCGCTGGTTGAAAGCATCGTTGAAATAAACGCAACCGTAGACTCGCGCAGTAGTCGGTTTCAAAGGACTCCCGTCGTCCCGCTGGAACTGATTCTTCCTTCTCCTCTTCCTTAGCCCGGTCCTGCCGCTTATGCATACATATATGTATATTATGTACCATGCATATATGCATGATTCGCGTTGCACGGGCACATAGCACGTGCGTATACATCCCCGATCCCTGTGGACGACGCTGGCTTACAAATTGCCAAACTTCTTAGCGAACCCGATGGCGGGAGCGAAATGGTACGAGGGAATCGCGACGACGAGGACAGGAGAGGACGGAGAGGCACTTGTTGTCGTTCCGTCAAACCAAAGCGAGAAAAATTCGAAAAATCACCTGAAATAGCCGAAGCAAAATTAAAAATATTCGAAAAATCGCCCAAAATAGTCAAAATAAACCTAAAAATATTCGATCCTTCGTCATTGAAATAAATAAATGTTTGTAACCGTTCTCATTTTCGATAACACTATCACGAAATTTGATCCAAATGGTATGACTGCGACAACCGTACGCGAAACGTACTATGTATTAAGATAAGAAGAATAAAAAAAAAACGATGGAAGTAATATCAGATATTCTGAACGAATACGGATGATTAAAAGTTAAGTAAACATTCGACGAAACGTATAATAACGACCCGTTTTAATCTCGATTACTATGATAATGGAAACATAGTAAAGGGTATCGATATTGATACAAGTTTTCTCATTATCCCGGGCAGTTTGAGTTTATATCGGGGCAATGGCGACGCGTGGCTGCAGCACGGACAAGGGGCAGCAGTACAGTAGGCCCGATTTATTTCATCGAGCCCCCGCTGGACGACCGTATCGGAGTTATTTTATTAATATCCAATCGGTATCGAAATCGGAGAGCAGCAATAACCGTCCATCCGATTTGCGCGTTATCGCAGAAATGGACGCAAGGTGACTCTTTATTAAATCAACTGCAACGGTAGCACGGCAGAGCCGTGGGGGTTGGACGGGGGTTGACGCGCGGCTCGGGAGAGCTAATTACGAAAATATTTGATCTCCGCGAAAGATCATATCCCGGCGTGCACGCGTTTCGCGATAAATCGTTACCCTGAACGGTTACCCTCTGATGTTTCAAACGTATCCGCGAAAGCTTCTTGGTAAAACTATACAGAAATTAATGGATATCGAGAACTTTAACCTAAACGGAATAATTCTTGAACCCGATTCCTGTATATTTCAAACTGTATCCAACAAAAACAACATCGAAGGCGTACAATTAGATTCAATGAATTCGACAGGGATGAATTGATCTGAAGCGGTGAAGGTGGTCCCGATTACGGGGATAAAAAATCGCAGGACTCCCATGGGGTGGCGCGGAATGCGTCCCCGTGCACGCAGAAATATAATTAAAAGGTGGTAGCTCGATGTCGTGGCGCGTGGACCGAACAAAACCGCGTAATGGATTTTTTCCATTTACTTGGTCCCCTCCGGCGTTTTTCCACGAATTTCCAGAGCCTGCAACGTGTGCGCGCGCGCGCGTGAAACGACGAGCTTGTATACGAGAAAACGACTCTGAGTCGTTTCCGCACCTCCGACGATGTTTAGGGGCACCCTCTCCTACACATCTATACCTCCAAGATTTTTATCCCTGTTTTGCTCCACGATTTCATCCAACTGCGTTCCACCTGTTTTACGAACGTTCGCTATACTTATCGCTAATTTTATGCCTCAAAAATCCCTACAAGCGATACAATTCGCAGCAGAAGTTTGTTGAGACAGGGCTGTAAATAATTTGAGAAGTAGTTGTTGGAAAAAACAATTTTCTTACATATTAAGCGCGTTTCAAAGTTGACGACTTTATTGAAGCACCGTATAAGCGTGTATACAGTAGAATTCTCCTTTTTCCGAACATCCACTATCCTAACAGTCTCTTTCAGCAATAAATATATGATGTTTAGTTTCTTTCTTCGTCGAGACTAACTCCGACTGACCGTAATTTATTACCAGAAGAAAGATGTTTTCTATCATTTAAAAATTCGTTTCGATCGATCCATTTGAAAGTTTGAAACGTCCGATTGCACTGTCATGGAAACGAATGGACCAAACTAATTTGTAACGGAGATTAATTACACCATTGTAATCTGAGAAAGGTTACGAGAAGTTCGGGCTTTCAATGCAGCTACGGGCGTCGCGTGGAACGGGTAGGAAACATGGGTACCCCGGAACTAAATTACACTAAACAGTTTAACAGTATTTAAACCGTCTACCGAAACGCAGCCCTCGCCTGGAACTCCGGTAAATACCTACACAGCCCATTAACGAGCAACACGTCCCACATGACCGATCCATCCCAGAATCTCTACCGCGTTCCCTGAACGAAGAAATCGGCAAGTTTCGAGACCGCCCCGTGCCGCGCCATCCTTGGCACACATTCCAGGCGAAGAATTACGAAAACGACGTCAAGTTTGTCCGACTCGTTGCGTTAACGGCCACGGTAATACTCGATAATGTGGCCAGCAGGTTAAAGTAGAAGAGGGTAAACGTTTACGAGCATCCTTTATACGTGTCCCGCGATACATCCAGCGAGCCGAGCCAGTCGTAGAGTTAATGGAAATGCCGGAAGCATGGGAGCGCATACTAAGCGGCCTGACCTCCTCCGGCTCCCTTCTGTTCAGCCGATGACTTTTCGACTTTTCCACGCGGCTCTCCCGCTTCCTGGGGACGACGACGTGCCCCACCCACCCCCCGCCCTTCTCATAACTTCGTTCGCCCGCGAACCCATAAATTTGCCGCGACAACGCATAAATCAGACGTGCGTGCCCGAACGTGTACGCAAGCCAGGTAGAGAAGCGATCAGCATTCCAGCCGCGGAGAGGAGACCTTCGGCTGCCGCGGAGTAAACACGATCAGCGTACAACGGGAACGATGGTCCTTCTTCTTGGCCCGTGGAAACGTCGCGATACACAGCGCGTTCGACTCTATTTATCACCGCCGCGACGAAATTACGCGTGCGTTCCGCACCGACGAACCAGCAATAGAAACTGAGAAACGCGGACGGAATTTTTTTCACCCCCCGTTGAAAGGGTCCCGGAGAGACGAGACAATTTTTACCGATCGCCACGCAAGAGTTGATAATTCTTAGGAAAACGTGCGTCCATCGATAGGAAATCGATCAAATTTCCCGCAACCCCTTCCCAGCACGAAACTTTGGTCGAGGGGCACAAGAAACGAGAAACGATCTCCAGAAGGGGAGAAAGGTGGAGGCCAGCCGGTTATGCATCGCCGCGTCCTACAGGCAGTTCCAAATCGACCGACCCGGACGGCTGGCGTTCATCGAAGAAGCTCGAAATGATCGATGACCGGGCCGATATTGGTAGCGACATATGGAGTAGCGTATCCGCCAGCTTGCCCCCGTAATGGGCGCCGCCGCAACCTTTTTCCACGGGCTGAAGATGTCACGCCTCCGATGTCACTCGAGAGCAAATTTCTGCTTAACGACCCACGGATATGTACGCACCCAACGGCCATTTTACGGGGACTTTCGGCGCATCAATCAGCACCCTGTGACACGCCGGAATTACCAGAAGGGAAAATAGAGAGCCGCGAGTAACAACAGTGAAACGGACAACCGAACGTGGGGAGGATGGCTGCGTTACTACTGGTTTCGGATGACGAACATCCTTGCGATTCGTGGACGTTTGACGGACAAGTACGAATAAGATTACTCGTGACTCGAATATTACTTGACACGCGTTCCATTTCGCCAGTCACTGATACACTCCACTGGTCGTCCTCGAATTCTGTGTACGTAACCGTCCTACTGATTTTCGAAATTGCACTCTGCTCCCTCACGTCGCTTAATCATTTCTAGGGAAATTTTCAAATTTATTCTAACATCGACATCGATAGCTAGCAAGGGTAGGGAAAGAATATTCGTAAGTAGTCGCGCACCCTATCCTCGCCCTAGCCACTGTTATTTTTAGGACCATCTGTATCCTTCGAGCCGCGAGGAACAGAGGAATGTAGGTCGAAGAGTCGAGAGTCGATTGGAAGGGCAGAACGAAGACTAATACGAGGGGCGTAAATTCTTGGTGGATTAAGATCGAAAGATCGACGATCGGCTTGATTAGGCGAATCGAGATTGAAGAAATCGCGCGTGAGCGTCGAAATGAGAAACAGCCCCTCGCGACGAGTCTAGCGGCTCGACGCGCAGCTTCCGGATCCTGGCTGACGGGCACGTCCCCGGGAAAACTCGTTACTCTGCCCGGATATTCATCAAGCTTTGATTATTTGCACGCCGCACTCGGGGCGAACTCGTCGGGATCTCGTGTCTTAAAAGCTTACTGCGATCGGGACTTTGACTTTGGCGCTGTTGGGGACGCGGGGGATGAGATTAGGAATATGCCAGAGAGATTCTTACGCTGGATTGGGGCTGCGACGAATGGTCCGTGGACTATGTCGTCGCAGCGATATTCACGTCGAGAGACTTTATCGCCAACGACTGCGAGATATTCTTTCATCTTAGAACAAGGAATTCCTCACGAACGTCCGACTTATGCCACGGTTATACTACTCAAACAATTTCTCCGTCTATAAACCAGCGACTGTACGCGTGAGTACACACACTCCGCTGATCCCTCCTAATCCATCCATTCTGGCGAGAACCCCGGTGACGCGGGAAATTCAAATATTTAGGAATATCTCGAATCGAGTCAGGCTAAATATTTGTCCAAGACGAAATGAAAAAAAAAGAAAGAGAGGGAGGAAGAAGGAGGAAGAAGGAGGAAGAATTGGTTGCGGATCAAATGAGCGGTGGCTCGGTCGGAAAACGTATTCGGGAATCTCGACTTGCCGATCCGAAACTCACCCTTCCGCCTATCGGTTCCCAATAGCCTGGCGCTTCGCTCGAGAGAGTACTCGACTGTCCGACAGGGCGAGAGACGAAAAGAGAGGGTGAGAAGGTGGGGACGTAAGGGCCTGTGTCTCGCGGTGGCACGTCGAATTCTTCAGTCGTTAGGCGCGCAGGCTGTAATTGACGTGGTCGAATAATGGAGTGCTGCCAATGGGCACAAAGGGCGAAAGGCTGGACGCGGCGGTGCCGCTTGAAAAGCCCGAGGGTCGACCGGCGGGGTGAGAGAGAATCGTAGCAGAGGGTGGCGAACGGACAGAGCAACGTTCCTTGCGATCCAAAAGGAGACAGACTGTTTTTATCCCGTTTCAGACTCCCTATCTGATCAGGAATGCCTCTCACGGCACGAGTGATTTATTCCTTCTATTTCTAGGGATTATATATATATATATGTTGAGAGAGCGATACAGAGAAAGAGAGAGATGACAGAGGCTACCACTCTGGACGCCACACAGCGCCACGCTGCGCGCCTCCCCTTTTTCTTTCTCCTTAGCCGAAAACTCCAGCGACGGCTCCTACGAGATCACTCCTACGATCTCTGTCCTTTCGCTTCCGGCGCCACGCGAGCCATTCCGAAAGTACCGAGTCCTTTCGAACTCCTGACTCGGCATCTCCCTTCCGCGTGCCCACAAAAGGGTTTATTTTTCGAATTTCACCGCGACGCGCATTTTCGCCAGCTACGGTTTTTATTACAAGGACCGAGTTCTCGATATCGTCGCGCGACGTGTTCCAAGGATCAATTTCTAGTTTCGTTTAACAATGGTATTCATACAGAGATGCATTTCTGGCCATTCGCGGAACTTTTGGTACCAGAGTCTAGCATCAGAGACATAATAGTGTACCGTGGAGGGTGGTTAGCGGAGAACGAGCAATTCTCTGGACATTGCTGGCAACGCAGAATTTTTGCGAATCATCAATCTTATCTTTAAAACTTCGCAAATCGTAGGAAACTTCGATACGATCTTTCCATTAATACTTCGACCAATATGAATCAGTGAGATATGAGAAAAGAAAGTCGTTTCTTGCGTGAAAGAAACGATTCGAAGAAAGGTCACTCGTTAAGCGATCCAGACTTCGAGGCAATAGATCGTCAAAGATTAGCCTAATAGAAGCAACGTCGGACAGATTCCAAAGGCCCCTTTTTCTCTGGTCGAACCGATGGCGGTTCCAAGAAATCATTTCATCCGACGGACGAGCAGCGGTGGGAGAAAGTTGGAACGAAGAACAGCGCGTTGGTGCCCAGCGAAGAAATTTTTGTTCCCTCCACCCGCGGGGAATCTCTTTGGACGTCGAGTTTTCGCGAGGTGCTGGCGAACGCCACCACGGCAGCGCCATAAGTTTCGAGATTTGAGAGATACCGGTCGGGCTCCAGTAAATCACCGGCGATCATTCACGAGATTCCGCTGGATAAGAGGCGTGGCGGAACGTATTCCCATCTGGCAACTTCTTTTGTTCCCTGGCGCGCTATCACCCCTGTCCTTATCCGCGCTGGTCGTGTCCACGCGGGTCGTTCGACGCGGACAGGCACGTAGCCGCGCCCCAAAGAATTCCATTAACGAAGGAAAAATAAACGGAACGCCGGAAGCGGATTCCTTTCTAGATTAACAGCGATGTCTTCCGGTTTACAAATGGGCCGGCTACAATGGCCGATCGAACGGTGTCGAGTCAGGGCCGTCGAAGGGTAACTTCGTTAAGATTTTCGGCCGTCGCTGCGCTTGGATCGAGCGATTCGTTAAGCCCCAGGACGCGGTCCAAGCTCGGCTGGATGGACTTTAAAAACTACGAGTTCTTTCGTTCGGTCAATTGTGAACTTTTCCTGGTCTCTGGACGCGGCGACTGTTCCGGGATGTTTCATTCAAACGACTAGTTTCCAGGCTCCTAGAATGGCCGCGTAAAAGTTTATCTCGGCGTCTATAAAATGAGAAACGAATCCCGCTGCGAACGCACGCGGAAATATTTAATTCATGGACGCATTAAGCGCGATTTATAACAACGATACCATTGCGCTATTACGCAGGGTAACTATATCTTAGATCTTCAATAACCGGAGACGCCAATTTTCATAAAACTTTTAGGATTCCTAAAGGGGTGCAGTTCTGATTTTTTCGACGTAACTGCGGTGGAAGCTGTTGCTTGTCACAAATAACGCCGGGTAGTTAGGTTTCGTCTAACGCAGAATTTTCGTTAAAACTTAAAATTAGGAGATATCAGTTTGAATTATAAAATAATGGGATATAGATAATTGAAATGAGGATGTAGTTACTACAAATTATTGCGAATTGTTTCATTATAGAATGACACTTCGTTGGAATTAAAAGTTAACTGGAATTATAAAATAATAGAATATAAAAAATTGATATGAGAACGTAGTAACTATGAAATATTCCGATTGATTTAATTGTCAGATGACACATTGAGCCACTAACTTAATAAAAGAAGACCCCAAACATGGAATAATTTAATATTGATATTAAAGTAGGAGAACTGATGTACGAATGATTAGAATAAAAAGATGGACTCTTTTTATTATTTTTATTATTAACTATTAATAATCGGGAATAACTTTACCATTTATTCATCTATTGATTCCACAAATAGGTCAAGAATTTGTAAACTGGTCAAAGAGAAATTGTCTATACACGATGAAAATAATAATTGTTAAGCGTTTAATGCCTAAATCACTAAAAGAGATAAAAAAGGGAAGCCAAAATGAGATTATAAAGAAAAGAATATTCTTCCCGGAGCCGAGAGCCCGGGACAACGACCCGAAGAAATGGCTTTATCGTTGGTACCGGGTCGTTGTCGAGTAGATGGCGGATGGTTCAAGTTCTCTAAAGAGGAAGGTTAACCTACGTTATATTAGGTTAGACCAAGTTGTTACAGACGATATCCAGAAGTTAGCATACTTGTTGTGCAAACAGCAAAATTTAAATGAAAACCAACATTTTTAGATCCTTCGAAAGATATACAGGCGACGTACTCGAATTAATTGAAAAATAAACGTCTACGTTTGCGAAAGTACAACACGAGCGAGAACGTTCCACGATAAGAACCGATTTTTATTCGCAAAAAGAAGAATCTGCAGTAAAATTCGAGAACCTGTTAAAAATTGCAGCAACGATCGACGCGCAATGTTCGTATCTCATTATCGTTCACCCAATTGCATAGCCCCCCTGCTGCTCGCCGACTATAAATCTCTGGACGCAAAAAAAAAGCTCGTCGGACATAGGGGGAGGATGAGGAGAGAGGAGCGCGTTGTCACGCGCGCGGGAAATGGTGACGCGGTCGAGCTTTTTCAAAATTGCCGCGCCCCGGTGAAATACTGCGCCGCGTAAATCAATCGTCGTGGAACCATAACGCGAGCGAGCGATCGCCGGACGTGACGCTTAAATTTCCCTCGAATCAACGCTCACCGACGAAGATGCACTTTGTGCACGATCGGCGGTTATAGCGCGTACAGACGCGTCGACTCGCTCGATTGGCCGTTACGTACGCGTTAACCGTGGCTTCCGCCTGATGGAAGACACGCACAGACCGAGAGAAAGTACTGGAATTTATTCGGAATTACGTGACTGGAGAAAGGTGTTATTCGCGTGCTATTGTTGCTCGATATTAATCTGAAATTATCTAACGATTCTAATTTCAACCCATTCGCTGCCAGCGAGAAATTTTGTGATTATATTAACATTACAATTTCTGTTTGAAGTTTTTGTGTTTATGTATAAGCTCCGTTACTTCTATACTCTTTTGTTTTCCAATGCAAAAAAATTAACATTAAAAGGAAGACACATTTAAAATGTAACAATTAAATTGGTGTTAGCAACCAGTAAGGCCCTGCCATCTACGAGTATACTCGTGGTTGGCAGCGAATGGGTTAATCTCATAGAGAATTCTTGATAAAAGTACATATACTATATTCTCTAAAAAAAAAACCTATAAATATATCCGACCAAAGCTAGTCTAAATATCTAAAACAAATTCGAAAGTAATAGAGAAAACTGGTAAAAAAAAAAGTCAGTTCCATTTACGAAATGTTTCATGTATGAAAATGTTGGCGCTAGTTTGAACGTCCGGCGAATCGCGAGTTTCCTCTCGTGCAATTTCATTTGATAAAGTTAACAGGAAAAGGAGATTAAAATTGCGTTGCGTACGCGTAACGCATTACTCAAGCGGGAAATAATAATATTCCCGTGGGTTGGGTAGGGGAGGGAGCGCGAGTAGGAGTCGCGCCGCCGCCATTACCGCGTCTAAAGCACCGGAATTATCGGTGTATCGCGTGGCGAACGGGGGTGGCTCGGTACTG